>NC_084599.1:0-600000 GCF_033807715.1 Cololabis saira | reverse complement strand
TATTACTAATGGCTTCTCCAAACTTCGCTGCCACACAACTGGACTGCTTAGTCCAGCTTTGATTTAATGTACTTCCCATTCTATTCTTAGTAGTTTTGTTCCATACAAGAACAAACTGCTAACTTAATAGATTTGGTGTGTGTGTTTGGGGACCTCAAAACAAACATTGAGAAATCTGTAAACAAATGTTTTTCTATCCAAACTGAATAATCTTACATTGCTGGGATGTCCACTGCCTATGACTCACTGCTGATGGAGCAGAATAAGAATCCGATTTTCCACTGCTGTGGCCCGATTGACGAAGAGCCATAGTGCTATTGAACCGTGCACACTCTTATCAGTCAGCAGTAATTATTTTATCAAGGTTTTTCCCCCATGCTTAAATTGTGCCAATAAGATAAAAGAATAATTCTTCCTTTCCCAGGGATGTCATTTTTTAGATAACGGTGATTGCCTTTTTTTAAACTTGATTTAACAACCCCTCTCTCCCATTGATCTGTCTGAGTTTATATCAATAATGATGTATTGTAGAACATCAACTTGTATGTTAGACTACATCCCAACTTGACTGTGTAAAGATGTTTGACCCCTTATTAACTTCTCTCCATTTGTCCAAATCGATTTATCAAAATCAAGTGCTCATGTACATCAGATCTTTAAATTAGCTGTTATTACATGAATTAACACTGCTCAAATAGCATAGTCTTGATCCTGATTATTTCACCAGTGACCGACATTGATTTGTATGTAAGAAAAATTCTGCAGAGTTGCAGAAGGTTTGTGTGAAGATTTCTAGTCTGGATTTGAAGTACAACATAGTATTGAAACTGCCTTATAAGTGCCACATTACCTCCAGATTGCCTTTGTAAATAGTTTAGATTTTTGGGTATCATTGATCTTAACTTTTGTTCAGTATACATCTTTCTTTTATTTAACCTGTTTAGCCCTAGGGATTTTGGAGGTGAATTTTGTCTGAACAGGCCTACCCAAATTAAATTAACAATATCTCCACAATTATAAGGACAATAGGCATAATATTGGTCTCAATGGATAGCTATGACCTCACAGCATACATTTCCAGGGTCAGAAAAATTGTGAATGTTCACATGCCTGAGCAAATTGTGATAAACCAAAGGAAAAAAAGACATTTTTATTCTCGTCTAATTTCTTTTTAGTTTGCACAGTGGGAAACACCATGAGAGCAATGCAAATAATTCTAAAGACACCACTGCCTTGAGTCAGCAACTCCTTGACTACAACTGTACCAAGTTACATGAGAATTGCTTAAAGCACATACATTTTATAAAGGTTTTAGTGTGTATAGAACCAGGCAGACTCTCTATTTGGGCACTTGGATACCTATACTGTGCCAAAATTTGCCAAATGTGTTTTTTACCCTTTTTGAAAGGAATATGGCTATAAAATACTTTGATGATTTGATGATACATGATTTCATAAATGTAAAATCTCAATCCACATATCACTGACTGCGCTCTCTGTCAGTGGGTGTCTCTCTATTTGCTGTGGAACTGTGCGTCACTGATCCAATATGGCTGCCGCACTCCAGAGTTCAACGGGAGAGGCCTGATGGATGAAGTCTCGTTCAAGTGTCATATCTCATTTGAAAGCTTGCGACATGTAGAATGTCAATATTTATTATTGATACTGACCTTTTTCTTGTACTTGTTTTAACTCATTTTAATCTTGTAAGCACTCTGAGATTCCCTGAATGAAGAGTGCTCTATGAATAAAATCTATTATTATTATTATAACAAAGTTTACGTAAATTCCCAAAAGCCATGAGAAGTCAACAAAATGGCCGCAACCGGCAATATTTGAAATGACGGTGCTTGAAGCCGTTTCACTACTATGTAAATGTAAATGTACTTTATTTATTTAGCACCTTACATCAACCTAGAGGTGAACCAAAGTGCTTTACATAACACACAATAAACAAAATAAGACAAGAATAAAACATGTGAACATATAAAAGAGTATAAAAAAGTGTCGCCACACTACTGGGTATTAAAAGCCACCCTGAATAAATACGTTTTCATTTTAGATTTAAAAAGGCCAAGGTCAGAGATGGTGCGTAACTCACAGGGGAGCTGATTCCAGAGCCTGGGGCCGGCAACTGAAAAGGCTCGGTCACCCCAGAGCTTCTGCTTTGACCTGGGCACTTCCAACAAACGTTGGTTGGAGGATCTCAGAGCTCTGCCAGGCTCACGCACCGTTAAAATCTCTGATAAATAAGGAAGGGCAAGGCTGTTAAGAGCTTTAAAAACAAACATTAAAATTTTAAAATCAACTCTAAAACGAACAGGCAGCCAGTGAAGGGAATAGAGGACCGGGGTGATGTGCTCTCGTCTGGGTGTGTTCGTTAAAAGTCGGGCAGCTGCATTTTGTACCAGCTGAAGACCCAAAACTAAAGACTAAAAGAAGTTTGGGCGATGCCAACATAAAGTGCATTACAGTAGTCCAATCTGGAGCTGACTAGAGCGTGGATAGCTCTCTCCATGTCGTGACGGATCAAAAATGTTTTTACTTTGGCTAAAAGACCCAACTGATAAAAACTTGTCTTGACAACATTTTCCACTTGTCGGTCAAATTTTAAAAAGCTATCAAAAATAACTCCCAGGTTTCTAACTTTGGGACCGAAAGATCCGGACAAAGCGCCAAAGTCAGCCGTCACGGTGTCACCAAACAAAATGCACTCCGTTTTGTCCTCATTTAAATGTAAAAAATTGTGTGCCAACCACTGCTTGATGTCAATAATACATTTCAGAAGGGAGCTTTGTGCACTAGTGGCTTTAGGCTTCAGTGGCAGATAGATCTGTAGATCATCTGCATAACAATGAAATGACAAGTTATGTCTGGCTATAATAGACCCAAGTGGCAACATATATAACGAAAAAGAAGTGGGCCAAGAATAGAACCTTGCGGGACGCCACATGAGAGGGAGGCACTGGAGGAGCAGGAATCACCGAGCAGAACAGAGAAGGTTTTATCTCACAATTAAAGCTGCAAGCAGCGATGAACGGGCCCTCGCACTCACGGCCACCGCCCCCCATAAGCATATCAGAAATGACACCACCCACGACTCTCTATATCAAACCATTCAAAAGTTATAGCAGAAAAAAGGGACAACCAATCAGAAGAAGGGGCGGGGCTAATTCAGGCCAATGAAGGTCAAGGACTCCATAAAGAATCTGATGACACCAACCACGAATCTCTGTCAAAACATTCAAAGGTTATAGCAGGAAATAGGGACAACCAATCAGAAGAAGAGGCGGGGCTAATTTTCACCAATTATGGTCAAGGACTCAATACCGAGTCCCATGACACCACACACGACTCATTATGTCAAACCTTTCAAAAGTTATGGCAGAGAAAAGTATTCTAGGGGGCGCTGTTGAGCCGTTAGGCCACGCCCATTAATGCAAAGCATGAAATATCAAATTTATCGCCAGGCTTGGCTTGCCTGCAAAATTTGGTGCCTTTTGGGGAACTATTAAATATGGACAAATCAGATGAAGGGGGGGCGCGCTTTTTGGCGTCTAGCGTCACCACGGTAACACGTTTGAAAGAGAAAAGTAATGCGCGTAGTCGCAAGATGGAGACGCACATTTTGATGTATAACACACCTGGGTGCACGTTACGGTTCGGGCCGTATTAATTGCCGAAGGAATGGCATAAATTGCGCCAAAATTACACAATTAATTCAAAATGGCCGACTTCCTGTTCGGTTTCGGCCATGGCGCCAAGAGACTTTTCTTTAAGTTGCGACATGATACAGACGTGTACCGATTTTCGTGCATGTACGTCAAACCGTATTGTGGGGCTTGAGGCACAAAGTTTTCCAGGGGGCGATGTTGAGCCATTTTGCCACGCCCATTAATGCAAACCATGAAATATCAAATTTATCGCCAGGCCGGGCTTGCATGCCAAATTTGGTGCCTTTTGGGGAACTATTAAATATGGACAAATCAGATGAAGGGGGGGCGCGCTTTTTGGCGTCTAGCGTCACCACGGTAACACGTTTGAAAGAGAAAAGTAATGTGCATAGTCGCAGGATGGAGACGCACATTTTGATGTATAACACACCTGGGTTCACGATACGGTTCGGGCCGTATTAATTCTCGAAGGAATGGCATATATTGCTCAAAATTACGCGATTAATTCAGAATGTTCAAAATGGCCGACTTCCTGTTCGGTTTCGGCCATGGCGCCAAGAGACTTTTCTTTAAGTAAAGACATGATAAAGAAGTGTACCGATTTTTGTTCATGTACGTCAAACCGTATTGTGGGGCTTGAGGCGCAAAGTTTTTTCTGTCTGAACCAACCAGATGAAGGGTGGGCGCACTTTTTGGCGCCTAGCGTCGCCACGGTAACGCTTTTGAAAGAGAAAAGTAATGCGTGGTGTCGGAGGATGGAGACGCACATTTTGATGTATAACACACTTGGGGGCACGTTACGGTTCGGGCCGTATTAACTGCCGAAGGAATGGCATAAACTTCGCCAAAATGACACAATTAATTCAAAATGGGTGACTTCCTGTTCGGTTTCGGCCATGGCGCCAAAAGACTTCTTTAAGTTGCGCCATGATACAGATGTGTACCGATTTTCGTGCATGTACGTCAAACCGTATTGTGGGGCTTGAGGCACAAAGTTTTCCAGGGGGCGCTGTTGAGCCATTTCGCCACGCCCATTAATGCAAACCATTAAATATCACATTTTTCGCCAGGACGGTTTTGCGTGCAAAATTTGGTGACTTTTTGGGCACGTTTAGGGGGCAAAAAGGCCCTCCTTTTGTCAGAAGAAAGAAAAAAAGAAAAAAAATAAAATTCCTACAGATACAATAGGGCCTTCGCACTGAAGGTGCTCGGGCCCTAAATATGAAGTAAACCACTTGAGTACAGTGCCCTGAAGGCCAACATACTGTTTCAGGCGTAACAGGAGGACTGTGTGGTCCACTGTATCAAAGGCTGCTGGGAGATCCAGCAGCACTAAGACAACAGGGCACTTGACATTAACAGACAGGGCAATATCATTGTGCACCTTTAACAAGGCAGACTCAGTGCTGTGACGAGACCTGAACCCAGACTGAAACTTTTCAAAAACAGAATTGTTCTGTAGAAATGATCGTAACTGGGTAAAAACAACTTTCTCTAAAACCTTAGACAGAAAGGGCATATGAGAGACTGGTCTAAAATTTGATAAAACTGAGGAGTCAAGATGCGCTTTCTTTAAAAAGGGCCTAACCACGGAATGTTTAAAGGCAGCTGGGACTGCTCCTAAATTAAGACAGGTATTGACAGGCATCACAAGACTGGGCCCAACAGTATTAAAATAACTTTGTAAAATTTTGGCCACAATAACATCCAGAAGACAGTTAGTAGGCTTCAAAGAATTCATGATGTCAGAGAGGGAGGGGAGGTAAACCAGTTCAAAGTGGTCCAATACAGCGGAATGGGCCGGGGCAGCAGATAAATCTGTACCCGAATAATTGCTGGTAGCCTGCCTGACAGAGTTTACTTTATCGATAAAAAAAGCTGAGAAACTTCTCACAAGTAGCGGTTGAGACATCAGTCACAGGAGAGGTAGGTGGGGTTAGGTGGGGTAACAGAGTTGATTGTATTAAATAACACCCTGGGACAGTGGCTACTTCTTGAGATGATATCAGAGAGAAACTGAGATTTTGCCTCCCTCACAACCCTCTGATACTCAGCAGGACAGTCCCTTAGAATCTCCAGAGACACATGTAGTTTGTCCTTTTTCCATTTTCGTTCCGCTTGCCTGCACCGCTGCCTAATGACCCATGTGGTGTCGTTTAGCCATGGCTCTGTTCTTGGTTTGGCAATTTTTTGTCTAAGATGGGCCACAGAGTCCAAAATCCCAGAGCAGGTTGTGTAGAAGGAGGACAGAAACTCATCTGGAAAAAGAGGGGGGACCATGTCATTCAAAGCAAAAAACTGAAAGTCACTGAATGCAGCAGAAAATTCTTCAGCTGTGGAAGACGTGATGATGCGACGCTGGCAGGATGGAATGAGAGGCTTGCTGACTGGTGAAGTGGCTAGAAATTCAAAAATAACGGGGAAATGATCTGAGATGGCAGTCTCAGAAATCTCATAAAGGGAGATTGACAGCCTGGAATAAATAATTAGGTCCAGAGTATGCCCAAGATGATGTGTAGGTTTGTCCACTGATTGAATGCAATATATGTGCCAACAAAATAAGTTTCCCCACTGAGGGAGAAAATAAAGGATTATCTTATTTTATCTTAATTAAATTAAAAGTTTCTAAAAGCCGTTTCTAGAAACCGTGAATTTTGGTGAATGGTGTGGATAGAATGAAAATTACAATGAAACGTTAAGGAAATAAAATATACTGCTTTTGGTCGCAATTGTTTTGGGATTTGCTGAATTAGTGTGCGATGCCATGCAATCTGATGTGCTGCTTTCTGTTTGTTTTGAGCTCAGCATGAAGTGGTCGGCCCAGAAAAGATTATGTTTGGTATCATCTCAAATTGTAGCTTTTCTAGTTTCATATGATACCCACTACGTTGGAGTGGAGAAAATGGATCTTGCGTTCTGTTGCGTTCTGTTGCCTTTTGTTGTTGGCCCGTGTTGGGAGCGCCATCATTGTTGCATATGTATTTTGAAGTTGTTGGCAAAACATACTTGGAGTTTTTAAATATTGGCTTTAGGGATTCTTGGTTGAGAAACAGTTGAAAGAAAATACCCTGACAGCACTTGAGTAAATTTTTCCACTTATGAACTGGTGCATACAGCTGCTGTCGGGGGGAAATCATGGGATGCATTTCCATTGTTATGGGGTTATGCTTGTTTATGAAGTCCCATGACACTGATAAGATCAAAGATATAAAGTCACCATGGCTCATATTTCAATTCAATTCAATTCAATCCAATTCAATAACAGTTTATTTTCTGTGTCTCAATAGTTATTACTGTGGGCAGGAAGGATGTTTTGTAGCGGCCTGTGCTGCAGTAGATGTGAAGAGGCCTCTGACAAGGATGTTGTTAATCACTTGTGAAGAGGATGACCTTTATTGTCCATTTCCTTTCTTTAATTTTACAAAACATTCTTTTTTGCAGAATCTGCTCAAGAGGTTTCAGAACATTTGCTAGACCAGTCCCAGTTCTCATCATCAGTTTGTTGAGTTGTTTTTCTTAAGTCACTGAATGTGATGCAGTTACATAAAAAGATGACTGTTGATGATTGCATTCCACACAAGAGACTTATCTACGATATGTACCATCGTTTTGCATACACTGAAGCCCCGAGTATCAAAGTTTTTGCTTTTTGTCACAGTTTTGGTGTTTTTGTTGCCGTTTTATGTCACAGTTTTTTGGTCATTGTCTTGGGTTTTGTCACGGTTTTTGTATTTACGTCCTGTTTTATTTTGAAATCTCATGTCCTTGTGTTTTGTCTTGACTTCCCTTGTTTCCATCTGCCCTGATCGTTTGCACCTGTGTCTCGTCAAGCATTTTGTGTATATCTTGTCTTGTCTTTTCTTTGCTCCCTGCTGGTCTGTAATGTTT
The DNA here is from genome assembly GCF_033807715.1 of Cololabis saira. Taxonomy (NCBI): domain Eukaryota; kingdom Metazoa; phylum Chordata; class Actinopteri; order Beloniformes; family Belonidae; genus Cololabis; species Cololabis saira. Next base: position 592,438 of record NC_084599.1, on the reverse strand, counting down.
TCTACCCTCCATGTGTCATGTCATGTCATGTCATGTCATGTCATGTCATGTCATGTCATGTCATGTCATGTCATGTCATGTCATGTCATGTCATGTCATGTCATGTCATGTCATGTCATGTCATGTCATGTCATGTCATGTCTTTGTCAAGGTCAGGCGTTCTCAGCAGTGGTTTTTGTTTTAAAATGAACCATGTTTTTTGGGAATCTGCTGCCTCACTCTCCTGCATCTGGGTCCTACTCAACCAAACCCTGACACCTAAGCTTACTCAACAAAAACGCTCTACTATGTAAGAGCTTACTTTTTGAAGGAGTCTATGATTTAAAAGAGTCACTGAGTTTGTGTGTTAGTGTTCTGACATCTCTTATTGTTTTGACATACTCTTTCTTGCCTTCAGTGTCCCTCCCTTTTGTGGTCTGTCTTCCCATTTCTTCCACTGTCTTTAGTTGTAGCTCATTTTGACCCCTCACTTAACAGACTTAATTTCTGTACCAATCTATTTATCTAGTTATATTTAATAGTTTAAAAAAAAAAATTCAAAAAATCTGTGAAAGGTTCCTACTTTTTAACAATATTTAAACCTGCATTTCATAAAGATAACTAAAACTGATGTATGCCTATGGCTAACCCACCTACATGTGTGTGGATGTGAACTTCAACGTAACGCTCAACACAAACAAACACAGGACAGTAAGGGGAGGCATTGGCAATGGTAAATCTGATCAGGTGGTGTTATCTAGAAGAGTAAGAAAATGTTGTTTGTTTAGTATCACATCTGAATCTGATTGGAACATTTGTGGTTATAGGTAACATTTATTATATTTCCATAATTCGTGGTCAATTTTCGTGGCCACTATTTGGGATGATGACCACGTTGGAGATGGAACTGGTCAGCAAGTGAAAATGGGAAAGACTGGTGAGAGAGGGGGTGCTTAAATGACAGAAAAAGCCACAGGACAGAGGGTAAGATGGAAAAAGATGATTCATGGTGATGACCCTTATAACATTAGTGTTAGAGCAAACAAAGCAAAAAAATCTTATATTTCCTCTATTGGCTTTTCATTTCCCTAATAGCGTGTCCTTGACCCCAAATTGGAAAATCCAGGAATCCGCAAATTGCAAATCAGCTGTCCTTAATGATTACAAAATAAGTGATCCTTGGCAATTCAGACATCCATTATTTTATAGTAATGAATTTTGCTCTCCTGCTCATCAGTCTGACCGCTTTCTCATTGTACATTACTATCTAGTGTCATGTGATGCAACTGGAGGCTAGTCATTTCATTGTCTCTCATTTAATGAGACTGGAATTCACAAAGAAAATATTTTTTAAATGCTAAACGCTGTAATCTTTTAGGGATGAAAGGGGGTGCTGGGGGGTGTCATGACTAGGTAGTTCAAATAAGCAATGTTCAAAGCTTGTGAAAGAGGATGCAGGCAGATCTGCCAGCAATTAAAGTCGGTTTTTGAAAACAACTGCTATTCCTTCTTCTTTTCGTCCTGACAGACGCAGGTACTTAAAATAGCATAATCCGGTATTGACAGTTCAATAAGACATGTGGACTCACCGGTATCTGGCCGGGAAGCGGCATGGCTGAAACGTAGTATGAACACCACGATCATGGCGATTTTCACCAAATGCATGGCAAAAATCCAGCAATGTTTGGTGGTCATACACAGGCAACTGAACTGACATTAGTGATAACTGATAAAAACAGCACAAACACAGACAGCTTTGACAGCAAATACAATTTAATTACAGACCGTTGGTATTGACCTCTAACATCATGAAGGTTATAGAGAGACAGTTCCTGGCATACCTCAGACTCCATCGTAAGACATTTGAGGTTTGCATATCAGCCCCATATTGGGGTTGATGCAGAAGACTTGCCCTTCACTGAACCGACCCAACACTTCAGTGTCCATTATATCCTTCGAGTTTGATAGATTATGGAACAGTGTGTTTGGTCGTCTGATCAGTGACATCGGAGGCCCCCAGAGGACTGTTTTGTCCCCCTTCTTCTTCACCACATACACATCAGACTATAAGTAATGCAATGAGTTCTGTTGTTGTGCCCGCCCATATGCCCATCTGAACTTATAAAATGTATGAACATTTTGTGATTATGAGGACCTGTAAAACCAGACTTTGCCCCTTCTTCCTGAAGTCCTGCGACCCCCTGCTGCTAACTCCTGGTTATCTCGGCCTGGGTCGAGATAGTCCGTTTACGACCCCACTGCATGGCCGGAGATCAAAACAAGGACCCAGCAGGGTTTCTGCCAGGGAAAACAGACTTCCTTGGGGTTTTACGACACCCCCTGGGGGGGAGCCGGATGCAGCGGAGCGCAAAACCAGACCTCAAAATGGTACTGCTTCTTTGAACCCCCCTTTTCCGTTTTAATGTGCCTCATAAAATGGCGCCGTTGCCTGAACTACAACCCCCAGCATGCCTTGCGGGGGGGGGGGTGGCGCCTACAAGCGCGCACATCCAATCGCAATGAGGCACCGATGACGTCACTGCAGCGCGCGTAGGATCAAAACCCCTGCCGCTGCTTCTCTCTCTTCTCTTCCAATCACCCTCTCATCCGAGCTGGATCGTTTGGCTCTGGGCCAAGATCCCATCTCCCTTTCTCCCCCCGGCTGGGGGGAGGTGTAAGGCCCCATCGGGCCGCTCCGTTGGACCTGCAGCCCGTTGAAGCCGCGGTGCACGGAGCCGCCCCCATCAGCTCTCGGTCTCAACTTTTCATCCAGAGTCCTGCTTCACGTGTCCCCGGTCCCTGGGAGCTGGAAAGGGGGGAGAAGCCGCTCCGAAGCTCGGCCCCGGCCCAGGGTGAGACCCGTTCCTCTTTCCTAACTTCTCTCTCTCTGCTCTTAAACTTCACCTGAAAGGACCTGTGGACAGCCTGCCCCGCGCAGAACCGAGACGCATCTCGCCGCCCGTCCCGGGGCCACGCGCTCAGGCCGACGGGCACCAGCACTCAGAAGAAGTAGACTGGCCCCGCGCGCCCCCGAGACGACGTGATAGCCTCCGGACCGGGGCTGGAGCGCCGGCTGCTTCAGCTGTACCCCCGTCCTCTCGTGATTCCAGAGTCAGGAGGAGGAGCGGGAGAGGCGGGAGGACTCTCTGGGATCGGACTCCGACCAAAGACCCGGCAGGAACCCCTGATCGGCACCCGGAGACCCGAGGAGGCGTGAGGTTTTGAGACCTGGGTGTATGAGTTTAACTGGGAGTGTTACAGAGCTAAATCTGTGTTCAGAGCTGAGATTACACCACCATCATTATAAGGACTGTTTTCATTAAGTTGTAGTCACTACTTCCTGCTAGTCATTCATGTTTTAAAGCGCTGTTTTCTGCAGTTGATCACGGTTTAACACCGGGATCACCATCCGTTCTAATTGCACGTGGCCCAGAGGGCACGTCCATCTTTAAAAGACCACAGGAGCCTCGTTTGAACTGTAGATGTTCTGTATCTTCGTTATTATTGCTTGATTTCTTTTCTTTTTCATTCCATGCATTTAACTTTCATGTCCTATTTTTCTAGTGATGTTTTTCTAGTTAATTAATTGTTCCATGATACTTAAGCCATTTCTGCCATCAGGTTTATTTGGGTGTTGCGTTTATCATCTTTTGACACCCGTATGTAAATAAATTCTGATTGATTTCTTTATGAGTGGTTGTGTTGTTTCATGCAAGATTTGGTCACAAATTGATTTGTTTAAGCAGAGCCTAGTGTTCGGATATCACGCCTTCACTGTTATTCTGTAAGATTTGCTGTTCTGCAGGATAATTCAAATCATAATGAGACTGATTTTCTGCTGTTAGTTATCGAATCCCACCGGAAGTAAGGCCCCGGCGGTGGTGCCCCTACGAGAATTATCATTTTTGATAATACAATTTGATAAATAGTCAACTTTATTAATTATTAATAATTCTTTAATAGAATTATCATTAGCCTTGATAACTGGACAGCCAAGCTACCTATGAGTTGCACAACATAAATGGTGCCCCGTGTGAGGCTCTCTCGAAACGATATTTGTGACCAGTTTGTATGAAATAACAGAACATTAATTTTGATCGGGAAAGAAAATATTTTTATTTTTCTTCCCCCCTCATTATCTGATTCCTACGGTTATTTTAAAACATCCCTGTTCTAATGGCAACCTCGCCTCACTAAAGGGTGGTTGCTTTGTTAAGTTCTTTAATTTTATTAATTTGAACTTTTATTTTTCATCACACGATTATTAATCTTGTGATTGATTTCCTCTGCAACCTTACTTCACTGAAGGTAATGCTACTGCTTCACTGAAGGTAATGGTTGGGTTTGCTTTAAGTTCTGTAAATTTTATTAACCTGAACTTTTTCTACCACTCAATTTTTGTGAATCTGTTTGAGTAATTTCCTTTTGCAACCAGGTTCCATGGAAACTAATGGTTGGCTCGCTGTAAATTCCTGATTTTATTAACCTGAATTTTTATTGATGGATCACTATTTTATTAATCTCTGATTAATCCCCTTTTGCAACCATACTTAACTGAAGGTAATGGTTGACTTAAGTTCTTTAATTCCATTAATTGAACTTTTGCTGATTACCCCATGTGAGTTATTAATCTTCTCAGATTAATCTCTACTGTGTTTTAAGTTGAATCTTTAATTTAAAGTTATTTAAAGATTCCTCCCTTTTTATTCACTTTATTAATTCCTTTCAGTTGGTTCTTGCTTCTAAGGTTATAACCAATACCCCAGTCTCTCAGGGTTTGTTATCGGTTTAATTTCTTCTAATCTGGGTGATAACGTGAGCTGACTTCGTTAATAAGTGTGATCTCTTGCCAGAATCCCAAGCGAAGCGCTGGGGCCTGGATCGTGAGCTGAGGTGTGGTTATTAATGGCAGAGAGCTCATCGCAGTGGACGGAGAACCAGGAGAGGTGGACATGCAGGCTGATGGAGATGGACCGACAGGCAAGTCTGTTCTTAGGCTGGACCCGAAAGTGGTGAGCCCGGTCATCTCATCCCCCTGAGCCCCCTGGTCAGACGCCACCCTGAGTAAGCCAAAAATTAATTACCCGAAAGGAGCTGCGGCCCTTCCCAGTTTTCACTGTTACTGACGCTGAAGAAGCAGCTCAGCGTTTTCTTAAAGTAAACCAGAGGAGAACAGATCACGATTAACAACCAAGGCGCAGACGCCGTACCTCAGAGCGAGGGGGGTCCCACGTTTGACCTTTTTTTTTAGCAAAAGAACACTGAACAGCTGCATTACCTTGTATGCAGCGGCCCCCTCACAATTTTTCTGACCCAGAAGTGGAAGCCCGCTCCACACCTGAAAGGGGGGTAGGATACTTTGGGGCGTTAAAAAAAAAAAAAAAAAATTCACGCCTACACACAATTTCCAGGCTTGCATAGCCGACATAAGTTAATTTGTGTGTTTTTGTCGCCTAGCAATTAATCAAAGAGTGGTTAAATTGTTGGTTTTTGATTTTAGGTACAGTGTACATACTGAAACCTAACTAACCCCTCCTTTTATCTTTCATCTACCGCACTTTAAGAGTGATATCACTGTGTTAGGTAAATGAATGATGTTATTGCTTTGAATATGTTTTTCTTTTCATATTTTTGTGCATTGCTCGCCTAGTGGACTAACCAGGCTAGCCTCACGCCCCCAACCAGAGTTTATGACCACATGGACTGGTGCACCGTTGTTAGATTCGACAACCAGACCCTGCATTCCGGTTTTCGATTCGAAGGGGGGATGTTGTGCCCGCCCATATGCCCATCTGAACTTATAAAATGTATGAACATTTTGTGATTATGAGGACCTGTAAAACCAGACTTTGCCCCTTCTTCCTGAAGTCCTGCGACCCCCTGCTGCTAACTCCTGGTTATCTCGGCCTGGGTCGAGATAGTCCGTTTACGACCCCACTGCATGGCCGGAGATCAAAACAAGGACCCAGCAGGGTTTCTGCCAGGGAAAACAGACTTCCTTGGGGTTTTACGACACCCCCTGGGGGGGAGCCGGATGCAGCGGAGCGCAAAACCAGACCTCAAAATGGTACTGCTTCTTTGAACCCCCCTTTTCCGTTTTAATGTGCCTCATAAAATGGCGCCGTTGCCTGAACTACAACCCCCAGCATGCCTTGCGGGGGGGGGGGTGGCGCCTACAAGCGCGCACATCCAATCGCAATGAGGCACCGATGACGTCACTGCAGCGCGCGTAGGATCAAAACCCCTGCCGCTGCTTCTCTCTCTTCTCTTCCAATCACCCTCTCATCCGAGCTGGATCGTTTGGCTCTGGGCCAAGATCCCATCTCCCTTTCTCCCCCCGGCTGGGGGGAGGTGTAAGGCCCCATCGGGCCGCTCCGTTGGACCTGCAGCCCGTTGAAGCCGCGGTGCACGGAGCCGCCCCCATCAGCTCTCGGTCTCAACTTTTCATCCAGAGTCCTGCTTCACGTGTCCCCGGTCCCTGGGAGCTGGAAAGGGGGGAGAAGCCGCTCCGAAGCTCGGCCCCGGCCCAGGGTGAGACCCGTTCCTCTTTCCTAACTTCTCTCTCTCTGCTCTTAAACTTCACCTGAAAGGACCTGTGGACAGCCTGCCCCGCGCAGAACCGAGACGCATCTCGCCGCCCGTCCCGGGGCCACGCGCTCAGGCCGACGGGCACCAGCACTCAGAAGAAGTAGACTGGCCCCGCGCGCCCCCGAGACGACGTGATAGCCTCCGGACCGGGGCTGGAGCGCCGGCTGCTTCAGCTGTACCCCCGTCCTCTCGTGATTCCAGAGTCAGGAGGAGGAGCGGGAGAGGCGGGAGGACTCTCTGGGATCGGACTCCGACCAAAGACCCGGCAGGAACCCCTGATCGGCACCCGGAGACCCGAGGAGGCGTGAGGTTTTGAGACCTGGGTGTATGAGTTTAACTGGGAGTGTTACAGAGCTAAATCTGTGTTCAGAGCTGAGATTACACCACCATCATTATAAGGACTGTTTTCATTAAGTTGTAGTCACTACTTCCTGCTAGTCATTCATGTTTTAAAGCGCTGTTTTCTGCAGTTGATCACGGTTTAACACCGGGATCACCATCCGTTCTAATTGCACGTGGCCCAGAGGGCACGTCCATCTTTAAAAGACCACAGGAGCCTCGTTTGAACTGTAGATGTTCTGTATCTTCGTTATTATTGCTTGATTTCTTTTCTTTTTCATTCCATGCATTTAACTTTCATGTCCTATTTTTCTAGTGATGTTTTTCTAGTTAATTAATTGTTCCATGATACTTAAGCCATTTCTGCCATCAGGTTTATTTGGGTGTTGCGTTTATCATCTTTTGACACCCGTATGTAAATAAATTCTGATTGATTTCTTTATGAGTGGTTGTGTTGTTTCATGCAAGATTTGGTCACAAATTGATTTGTTTAAGCAGAGCCTAGTGTTCGGATATCACGCCTTCACTGTTATTCTGTAAGATTTGCTGTTCTGCAGGATAATTCAAATCATAATGAGACTGATTTTCTGCTGTTAGTTATCGAATCCCACCGGAAGTAAGGCCCCGGCGGTGGTGCCCCTACGAGAATTATCATTTTTGATAATACAATTTGATAAATAGTCAACTTTATTAATTATTAATAATTCTTTAATAGAATTATCATTAGCCTTGATAACTGGACAGCCAAGCTACCTATGAGTTGCACAACACTGTCATCTGCTGAAATTCTCTGATGACAAGACCATAGGGGGGTGTATGGAGGGAGGAGGGGAGGCTGATTACAGGGACATGGTGGGCCGCTTTGTAAATTGGTGTGGGGAGAACCACCTGCAGATGAACATGGCGAAGATGGAGATGGTAGTGGACTTCAGGAGGAACAAGCCCCTGTCCCCTATTGTCAGCATCAGTGGGACAGATGTGGATTTAGTGGACTCAAACCTGGGTGTCTCACTAGATAATAAACTGGAGTGGTTCATCAACACAGTGGTTCATAAGGGGGGACCCTCCTGCCGAAGGCCACAGTCTGGCCTTCGGCAGGAGGGTCCCCCCTTATGAGCCTGGTCCTGCTCAAGGTTTCTTCCCTCCTAAAGGGGAGTTTTTCCTTGCCACTGTTTGGCTTAAGGCTTTTCTCCCACTATGGGAGTTTTTACCTGCCATTGTTTATATAATAATTGCTCGGGGGTTTATATTTATGTTTATGTTTATGTTCATGTTCTGGATCTCTGGAAAGCGTCTAGAGACAACATCTGTTGTATTAGACGCTATATAAATAAAATTGAATTGAATTGAATTGAACACAGACAGCCGTCTACGAAAAGGGCCTGAGCCAGCTTTGCATCCTGAGGAGGCTCAATTCAATTCAATTTTATTTGTATAGCGTCTAATACAATAAATGTTGTCTCTAGGCGCACCCAGAACATGACCCCAGAGCAATTATTACATAAACAATGGCAGGTAAAAACTCCCCTAGTGGGAGAAAAGCCTTAAGCCAAACAGTTGCAAGGAAAAACTCCCTGATAGGAGGGAAGAAACCTTGAGCAGGACCAGGCTCATAAGGGGGGACCCTCCTGCCGAAGGCCAGACTGGGGGGTTGGGGACATCAGCAGCACACAGCAGACATCCACGCAGGCATGTGGAAGCAGCAGCGCGATGACCGCGTGGGGGGGGCGCAGGCAGGTGGAAGCAGCAGTGGGAAGACCGGGGGGGACCGCAGGCCATCACGCAGCTCCTGAAGCTCCGGCCTGGAAACATGCACAAAAGGTCCTTTCATGTCTGCAACAAGATGCTGCAAATGTTCTATCAGTCTGTTGTGGCAAGCCCCATCTTCTTTGCTGCGGTGTCCTGAGGGGTGGACATCATGGCAAAGGATGCCAATAGACTGAACAAACTCACCAGGAAGGGAGGGTCTGTTGTTGACTCTAAACTTGTCATCCTGGAAGAGGTGGTGGAGGACAGGATAATGACAAAACTGCTGGCTATCATGGACATCATGGCTATCATGGACATGAACCGTCTCACCCCCTCTACAAAACACTGGACAAGCTGCTTCAGCAACAGACTCATTCAACCCCCCTGTTCTAAGGAACGATACAGGAAATCTACTTCTCCTCTGTCTGAGCCACAATCATCACACACCTGGACTGAATCTGCCCGTCACATTTGAACTCTGACTCTTTCAGCACCTTTCCTATTTATCTTGTGTTTTTCAATTGTCCAAACTTTTGGTCTGTACTGTGTTTGGTCAGTTCAGTCCAAAAGGTTGGTACACAATATATTACCGTATTTTCACAACCATAAGGCGCATATAAACGTCTTGTATTTTTTTCAAAATGTGCGGAGCGCCTAACAGCGCAGTGTGCCCAATGTGTGTTGTTGTTGTAAGGGGGACGTAGTTGAGGCCACCATGAGAACATTAAAAGGGGAAGTATGGGCGTGATTGCAGACGTAGTTGAGGTCACCATGAGAACGACCAGGTGGTTTTTTCCACACATCACCATCGCTGTTGATCTGTGACTCTATGCGCCCATCTCACAGCCGATGTGAAAAAAGAAGTGAAACAAATGAATGCTGCGCTTGCTGTTATTCCGGGAGGTCTGACACAGGAACTCCAACCGCTGGACATCGGTGTGAACCGGCCGTTCAAAGTAAGGCTGTAAGTGGCGTGGGAGCGATGGATGACCGATGGAGACCACATTCTCACAAAGAGTGGAAGGCAGCGCCGGACAAGTTACGCCACAGTTTGCTGATGGATTGTAGATGCGTGGGCTAAGAAAGTGTAACTGGCATATTTGATTTAGCTCAGCTGTTTAATTCAGAAACGGAGGATGAGGACTTTGATGGGTTTGATTAATGACGATTACCGGTAATGTGCTTGTTTTAATTTTTGATTATTAACTGGTGATTTAAAAAATGTTAGTACTTTGTAATAAAGACTTAAATAAAGCAGATTTCCAGTGCTCGACGTACACCTCCATGTGTGTTCTCGCGTACTGGATTAGCAGCGGATATCCCCCCCCAAACAAACTGGATTTGTATGTGTATATATATGTATGTGTATGCATATGTATGCGTATATATATATATAAATATAAATATATAAATAAAGATAGATATATGTGACATGTTAAAAAAATATATCATATGTATTTTATATTAACAATGTACATATATATGCCTTAGGTTCTTACCAGCATGGAATTAACCATTAATATATGTGCAGACAGAAAAAAAAAAAAGTTCTGATGCTGGTCTATAAAAATCTGAATGGTCTAGGTCTACATCAGTGACGTCCTGACCCAGAACCTTCCAGACCCCTCAGGTCATCTGGATCTGTTTTTTTTTTTTTTTTTTATTAGTTCGCAGAGTCAGAACCAGAGATGGAGAAGCTGCGTTCAGCTTCTATGCTCCACATGTCTGGAACAAACTGGAACTCAGTTTATTTGAAGACACACCTGTTCTCAGCTGCATTGGAATGAAAGCTCAAAATCTGCACTTACTTTTAAGCTTGAGTTTTAAAACTTGACTACTGATTTTATCTATTGTTCTTTTTCTTTCTTTCTCTTTTGTTTACATTTTAAATTATGATTTTCATCATCCTGGGGTTGGGGCTCGATGGCGAGCGCCTGGTGGGACTCTCTTTGCCCGCGGGACCCGGCCGGGCTCAGCCCGAAACGGCGACGTGGGTCCGCCTTCCCGTAGGCCCACCACCAGTGACCATGGCAGGCCGGCGCATTGTGGGCTGGGTAGAAGTCGTGGCGGGGTGCCTCGACGACCCAATCCCTGGACCAAAACCCTCACAGTAGGGACATGGAATGTCACCTCTCTGGGGGGCAAGGAGCCGGAGCTTGTACGTGAGGTTGAGAGATACCGGCTGGAGATAGTCAGGCTCACCTCCACACATAGCTTGGGCTCTGGAACCCAGCTCCTTGAAAGGGGCTGGACCCTCCACTACTCTGGAGTTGCCCAGGGTGAGAGGCGGCGGGCTGGTGTGGGCTTGGTTATAGCCCCCCAGCTCAGCCGCCATGTGTTGGAGTTCACCCCGGTGAACGAGAGGGTCGCTTCCCTGCGCCTTCGGGTCGGGAAAAGGTCTCTCACTGTTGTTTGTGCCTACGGGCCGAACAGCAGTGGGGAGTACCCGGCCTTCTTGGGGTCCCTGGGAGGGGTACTAGATAGTGCTCCAACTGGGGACTCCATTGTTCTACTGGGGGGACTTAAACGCTCACGTGGGCAATGACAGTGATACCTGGAGAGGCGTGATTGGGAGGAACGGCCTCGCCGATCTGAACCCGAGCGGTGTTTTGTTGTTGGACTTCTGTGCTAGTCACAGTTTGTCCATAAGGAACACCATGTTCAAGCATAAGGGTGTCCATCAGTGCACGTGGCACCAGGACACCCTAGGCCGGAGGTCAATGATCGACTTTGTTGTCGTTTCATCTGACCTTCGGCCGCATGTCTTGGACACTCGGGTGAAGAGAGGGGCTGAGCTGTCAACTTGGTTGGATGCGGACCGGGCAGACCCGAACGTATTGTTAGGGTCTGTTGGGAACGTCTGGATGAGCCTTCTGTCAGGGACGTCTTCAACTCCCACCTCCGGGAGAGCTTCTCTCAGATCCCGGGGGAGGCGGGGGACATTGAGTCCGAGTGGACCATGTTCTCTGCCTCCATTGACGACGCGGCGGCTCGAAGTTGTGGTCGCAAGGTCTCCGGTGCCTGTCGTGGCGGCAATCCTAGAACCCGGTGGTGGACACCGGAAGTACAGGATGTCGTCAGACTGAAGAAGGAGTCCTATCGGGCTATGTTGGCCGGTGGGACTCCTGACGCAGTAGATAGGTACCGGCAGGCCAAGTGAGCCGCGGCTCGGGCGGTCCACGAGGCAAAAACCCGGGTCTGGGAGGAGTTCGGGGGGGCCATGGAGGAAGACTTTCGGTCGGCCTCGAGGAAATTCTGGAGGACCGTTCGGCGCCTCAGAAGGGGGAAGCAGTACCCTGCCGGCACCGTTTATGGTGTGGGTGGGGAGCTGTTGACCTCGACTGGGGATATCGTCGGACGGTGGAAGGCCGACTGACATGCCTTCCACTGAGGAAGCAGAGGGTGGGGACTCTGGGACGTGCTCATCCATCACCCAAGCCGAGGTCACTGAGGTAGTTCGTAAGCTCCTCAGTGGCAGGGCACCGGGGGTGGATGAGATTCACCCTGAGTACCTCAAGTCTCTGGATGTCATAGGGCTGTCTTGGTTGACATACCTCTGCGACATCGCATGGAGGAAGGGGACAGTACCGTTGGGGTGGCAAACCGGGGTGGTGGTCCCTCTGTATAAAAAAGGGGGACCGGAGAGTGTGTTCCAACTATAGGGGGATCACACTTCTCAGCCTCCCCGGGAAAGTCTACGCCAAGGTACTGGAGAGATAAGATAAGATAAGATAATCCTTTATTATTCCCTCAATGGAGAAACTCCTGTTTAGCAGCAGTACACTTAACATGTATACACACACGCATGCGGGGAAGGGGGTAAAAATTAAAAAAACTAAAAGATATATATAATTAAAAAATATCGACAGTATATACACAATACACAATATACGCAGTGCAGTGGAGATAAAAAGATAAAAAATATAAGATAAAAAATAGTGCAAAGGAAGAGGAACAGTGCAAAAAAGCAAGTAAAAAGAGTGTGAGGTAGACATATATTGCATAGATATTGCACACATGGTTATTGCACATATTATTTTTGTCCGTTGGCTACTGAGAGCAGGCCTTGTTGTACGGTCTGATGGCAGCGGGGAGGAAGGACCTGCAATACCTCTCGGTGGTGCATCGCGGGTGACGAAGCCGGTCACTGATGGTGAGGATGGAGAGGAGAATACGGCCGATAGTCTAACCTCGGATTCAGGAGGAACAATGCGGTTTTCGTCCCGGTCGCGGAACACTGGACCAGCTCTACACCCTCCGCAGGGTGCTCGAGGGTTCATGGGAATTTGCCCAACCAGTCTACATGTGCTTTGTGGATCTGGAGAAGGCATTTGACCGTGTCCCTCGTGCCATTCTGTGGGGGGTGCTCGGTGAGTATGGAGTCCGGGGCCCTCTATTAAGGGCTGTCCGGTCTCTGTATGATTGGAGCAGGAGTCTGGTTCACATTGCCGGCAGTAAGTCAGACTTGTTCCCGGTGCATGTTGGACTCCGGCAGGGCTGCCCTTTGTCACCGGTCCTGTTCATAATTTTTATGGACAGGATCTCTAGGCGCAGCCAGGGGCCGGAGGGGATCCGGTTTGGGAACCACAGGATTTTGTCTCTGCTTTTTGCGGATGACATTGTCCTGTTGGCTTCATCGGGCCGGGACCTTCAGCATGTGCTGGGGCGGTTTGCGGCCGAGTGCGACGCGGCAGGGATGAGAATCAGCACCTCCAAGACCGAGGCCATGGTTCTCCACCGGGAAAGGGTGGCGTGCCTTCTCCGGGTGGGTGGAGAAGTCCTGCCTCAGGTGGAGGAGTTCAAGTATCTCGGGGTCTTGTTTCACGAGTGAGGGAATGATGGAGCATGAGATTGACAGACGGATCGGTGCAGCGTCCGCAGTTATGCGGTCGATGTACCGGACCGTCGTGGTGAAGAAGGAGCTGAGTCGAAAGGCGAAGCTCTCTATTTGCCGGTCAATCTACGCACCTACCCTCACCTATGGTCATGAACTTTGGGTAGTGACCGAAAGGACAAGATCGCGGATACAAGCGGCCGAGATGAGTTTCCTCCGCAGGGTGGCTGGACACTCCCTTAGAGATAGGGTGAGGAGTTCGGTCACCCGGGAGGAGCTCAGGGTCGAGCCGCTACTCCTTCACATTGAGTCAGCTGAGGTGGCTTGGGCATCTGTATCGGATGTCTCCTGGACGCCTCCCTAGGGAGGTGTTCCAGGCATGTCCCACCGGGAGGAGACCCCGGGGAAGACCCAGGACACGCTGGAGAGACTGTCTCTCGGCTGGCCTCGGAACGCCTCAGACTGCCCTCGGAGGAGCTGGAGGAAGTGTCTGGAGTGAGGGAAGTCTGGGCATCCCTACTGAGGCTGCTGCCCCCGCGAACCGGGAACGGATAAGCGGCGGACGATGGATGGATGGATGGATGGATTTTCATCATCTGCTATATGATGAAATGTTAATGTTTCCCAAAAAACGTTCAATTCAATTCAATTCAATTTTTATTTAAAAAGGGACAGTGTACAGTTAAAACATAAATGTTGTCATCTGATGCACTGTACCAGATTATAGCTTTAAGCTAATTTGCATCTGCAGTCCCTTAGCAGGTCACAATAAAAAAATACAGTAACCTTGAATAACCCTGTCAAATTCAAATAAGTTGCCTTGCCTATTGGCTTACAAGATACGATAAAATAAGATTAAAAATATGTCAGCTTTAATGGCATGTAATATTTGACAGTATTTTGCCATTTTTATTAGTCATGTTCCCTGGAATCATGTCTGTGATAGGCTCATAATCCTTTTGGTATAGGCACTTTTGTTACTTTAATGAAATCAAGTTAAAATCTTGTACTTAAAGCATCTTGCCCAGTGATTTAATCCAACAGTTTACACTAGGAAATCTCAACATGATCATGTTGACATGACTAGGTAGTGAGCATGACCATGGCTGTTTTTATTTATGTATTTCACTTTAGTAGTCTTAACTTCTAAGGAATCTATGGTAATTGAATGTGACTTTTTCATCGTATTTGTTAACGAAACATCCAAAACAGATGCTAAAGTAAGAATTCTAAACTTATCAATAATTATCCACAAAAACATAGATATATGCAACGTATGACAGGCTGCATCTTGGCTGAGTTTTTTTTTCAGTTGCTGCTGTTCACTAAAGTACTCAAGCACTGTGTATTTTACAAATGCAGGTCTTTCTCGCAAGCTCTCTCTTTTCCTACTCTCCCACTTTGTGCAAATGCTAAAAGTATTCCAAATTTCCATGGCAATTACACAGTGTTGCTGCATAGGGAGAGGGGAGTGAAGCAGAACAACTTGAAATGGCTCTATAAAAGGACTGCAAGGCCCTTTAATTACACCCATATTGATTGCTGAGCGCAAGTTTCCCACTTTCACTTACTGCTTTCTCTTCTCAAGTCTTTATTTAATACACAACAGAGAATGGTACTGAGGTGCTTCTTTTTGGCAGTTATGGTTTAAATGAGTGAAGAATTGATTATTACAGTATTTGATTGATCCATATGTTTTGGAAAGCATTGTCTTATCTTTATTTATATTTATCAAACTTATGTTTTATCACTATGATTTGTTTTTTTTTTTTGAAAAAAACTGAGGATAGGGCGATACACTGTACTGACAAATGTGTAACCATATTCCATAAGCAAGCGTCAACAACCTTTAGCAGTTTTCCTCCGTCTTGGGTGCACTATTGCTTTAATTTCAACCTGTAACTCCTCTAAACCTGTTACCTGAGTAAACATAAAAGTCTCATTTAGTCCCTTTGTCCTATTTGTATTAAATATAAAAACAGTTTATTGTGACCAACAATCTGACTATTTGTAATGTATGGGTCAAAGCAGCAAGACAGTTATAGCAGAGATCTTTAATACAAGTCATCAAACCAATATGGCATGCAACTTTGGTTCCATGTGGTTTCATCTGTGGACATGGCTAGCTTGTACTTAACCCAGAAGGTTTGCAGACTGAGCTCTTTTTCTGTCATTTCCCCCTTTTGAAGGAAGAACATTTTTAATCCCCCCCCCCCCCCCCCCCCTTCCCCCCCAACAAAATTGTGACAAAATAGGCAATGTTATGTCAAACTTTATTGACATATCAAAATCCTGAACATTCCTTTTGCTGTGCTTTTACAAAAAGAGAAAAAAATAAACTGTGCATTCACTTTGCAAGAACAATATCAGCTAGAAAATGTCCTCGCAGAAATTTCGAGAGTGCCAGGGGGGCTGCTGTCCATTTGTGTACATTGCTGCATTTTTCAAAAAATAAAGGTGAAGGACTCAAAACTAAGTCCGATGACACCACCCACAACTCTATATGTCAAACCAGTCAAATGTTATCGGACTATCACATATCGACCAATCAGAAGAAGGGGCGGGGCTAATTTGCATCAATCATGGTCAAGGACTCAATACCGAGTCCAATGACACCACCCACGACTCTCTATGTCAAGCCATTCAAAAGTTATTGCAGAAAATTGGGATCGACCAATCAGAAGTTATCAGACTATCACATATCGACCAATCAGAAGAAGGGGCGGGGCTAATTTGCACCAATGAAGGTCAAGGACTCAAAACCGAGTCCAATGACACCACCCATGACTCTTTATGTCAAACCATTCAAAAGTTATAGCATTATAAGTTATAGCTGGTGGGGGTATTTACTGTGTGGGGGTTATTTACTGGTGGGGTATTTACTGTGTGGGGGGTATTTACTGGGGGGGGTATTTACTGTGTGGGGGGTATTTACTGTGGGGGGATATTTACTGTGTGGGGGGTATTTACTGTGTGTGGGGGGGGGGGGGGGGTATTTACCTGGGAGGAATTTATTGTGTGGGGGGGTATTTACTGGGGGTGGGTCAATTACTGGGTGGGGGGTATTTACTGCGGGGGTATATACTGTGGGGTGTATTTACTGGGGGGGCGGGCATTTACTGGTGGGGGTATTTACTGGTGGGGATATTTACTGGTGGGGGTTATTTACTAGTGGGGTATTTACTGGGGGGGTATTTACTGTGTGGAGGGGTACTTACTGGGTGGGTATTTACTGGGTGGGTATTTACTGTGCGGAGGGGTACTTACTGGGTGGGTATTTACTTTTCTCAGTCAAAAGCGACGCTATTTGCCAAAAAGCGCGCCCACCCTTCATCTGATTGGTACAGAAAAAAAATTGTGCCTCAAGCCTAATGGCTCAACAGCGCCCCCTAGAAAACTTTGTGCCTCAAGCCCCACAATACGGTTTGACGTACATGCACGGAAATCCGTACACACCTGTATCATGTCGCAACTTAAAGAAAAGTCTCTTGGCGTCATGACCGAAACCGAACAGGAAGTCGGCCACTTTGAATTAATCGTGTAATTTTGGCGCAATTTATGCCATTTCTTCGGCCGCTTCTTCACCCGAACCGTAATGTGCACCCAGGTGTGTTATACATCAAAATTTGCGTCTCGATCCTGCGACAATTACTTTTCTCAGTCAAAAGCATTACCGTGGCGACGATAGATGCCAAAAAGGGCGCCCCCCCCTTCATCTGATTGGTCCATATTTGATAGTTCCTATTTTCTGCCATAACTTTTGAATGGTTTGACATAAACAGTCGTGGGTGGTGTCATCTCACTCGGTTTTGAGTACTTCCCCTTCATTGGGCTGAATTAGCCTGGCCCCTTCTTTTGATTGGTCGATATTTGATAGGTCCTATTTTCTGCCATAACGTTGGAATGGTATGACATACAGAGTCATGGGTGGTGTCATCGGACCCTGTTTTGAGGACTTGACCTTCATTGGCATGAATTAGCCCCGCCCCTTCATCTGATTGGTCGATATTCAATAGTTCCTACTTTCTGCCATAACTTGGCATGCGCTTCCACTGCAGCATGCCTGAATGTGCACAAGGGTGCGAGGGCCCGTTCATCGCTGCTTGCAGCTTTAATTTTATCTATTTTTATTGAAAACATTCTGGACAGTGAACTGTGTGTGGGAGAGAGCATTGAACTGGGACTTGGCTGTCAATCACGCAGGGGTGGGTGTGTTTTCCCCTGTTGCACTTCTATGCACAGGTGAGGCGAGTCCTGCAATCAAGGCTCTCAGGTGGAGAGACAGCAGTGATAAAAGGGGAAACAGATGTGGCGCGGGGGGACAACGCACGGCAGAGAGACTAATGCGCTGGAGGCTGAACGGAGACGGAGATACCTGCTCGCCTTCCCGGACGTAGAGAGAACCCCTGCTTGACCACCTCTTCTGTTTGAGAACACCGCTCTCTATTTTCCCACATAGAGGGACGGTCTACCCTAGAACATATGAATGAGTGAGTTGAATTCCATATGATTCAGTCCACTGATCGCATTTCTTTCCTGCCTTCCAGCCTGGTTTGACTTGCCGACGCTCCTCTCTTGACGGCGAAAGTCGGCCGGACCCCGCCCCTCACCTGCTGGGCTGATCCCACGCCTGCTTTCCTGGTGCGGTACGTCAGAGCTCCCCCAGCGCACGCAGCCTTTGAGGCAGATGCGCAGATACTGTAGGCCCTGGGCGGGCCAGTAGAGACTGAGTGAGACCATTGCATTATCGTATAGTCACTGGCTTTTATCACTGACTTTTATTACTTTAGTTTTAGTTTTATTAATTATCTTTTTTTACTATATTGCCTTTTCTGAGCATTTTAATTCATATCCTTATTTTTAGGGGCCACTGACTGTCATCATTGTTATCTGG
The DNA here is from genome assembly GCF_033807715.1 of Cololabis saira. Classification (NCBI taxonomy): domain Eukaryota; kingdom Metazoa; phylum Chordata; class Actinopteri; order Beloniformes; family Belonidae; genus Cololabis; species Cololabis saira. The sequence continues at coordinate 574,055 of NC_084599.1, read as the reverse complement.
GGGATATGTAATTTGATTGTGGGGAGGGGGTTGAAGGGGTTTGGAGCCATCATAGACGTTTCTTCGAGACCTGCTTACAATGGTGTTGCATGTGTGTGTTTTGTGATCTTATTATTTAAATTACATTGGTTGATGCCTTAATCCTTGCTGTGATCCTTATTTGGTTTGGAAATTATTTTCTTGCAGTGGTATATCTAGGTCTCGACCTCTGTCTAATTCAGGTGGCCAAACTATTTATAACTAACTATAAACTAACAACTCCAGTTGTTAATTTACCATTACTATTGGTTGCAGACCTTAAGCCCCAGATTTATTTTACTCCAGTGAGCCAAAATATACTATTTGTGTTGTTCCCTATTATTACAATAAAGTGTCGTAACTTTCCACCTGCCTCTGTGGTCTATTGGGGATTGATAAGAACCTACCTATTGTCACACAGTCTTTAAATTTGCCTTATTAAAGTCCCCTGCAATAATGTGGATGCCATGTGGATGGGCATGCTGGTGTTTGTTGATGGCGTTTAGCAGCAGAAACAGAGCCGTGTTTACATTGGCGTCCGGTGGTATGTCGACCGCAGTGATGACAACAGCTAGCTCTCTCAGTAGAAAAAAGGTTCTGCATCTCACTGACATGAACTCCAGGTTGCTGTAGTGCTGTTGTTACACCAACCTTCATGAACGTAGATGCAGAGCCCCCCTCCTCTGTTCTTTCCAGAGTCACTGTTCCTGTCCCCTTTGTGTAGCGTGTGGCCTGCTAGCTGCACCGCGGCATTAGGGATTTGTGTGTGTAGCCAAGTCTCCGTGATAATAAGCACACAGCATTCACAAACATAAAGATTTCTAGCCAGCTGTGGTTCCAAATCTTCCGTTTTGTGTACCATGGATCTGGCGTTTGTAAGGTAAAGGCTTGGCAGCGGAGGTTTAAATGGCTTTTTCCTTAGCTTAGGCAGTAGCCCTGCCCTGCAGCCCCGCTTCTGCTTCTGCATCTGTATCCTCTCGCGCCGCCATCTGCGTCGCCTGCCAGACCCGATAACAACCCACGGAGATCCCGCTGGTCTCGCTATCTCGTCCGGAATATTGTGAGTGCGATTAAAATTGCTGGAGATGGTCATTGTGGCAGGGTGGAGTGGCTGCAGCTCCTCCACCCTGCCACACACCCCCGTCCCGTCGGGCCCCACGTTGGACGCCAGTGTAGCAGTGCGAGTGCTACGGGGGCCCGACCGACAGGATAGAGGAGGACACGGAGTTTTGTGCAGAACCCTTTTATTGTCACACGACACCACCACACGCAGGACACAAGCATCACGGCCAGCAGTTTCTGCTTCTCTGCAGCAGCTTCTCAGTCCGACCCAGCTGCAGTCTCCCAGTCCTCCTTATCAAGGCTGGCAGGGTGGAGAGGCTGATGGGACACACCTGTGTCCCGCCAGCCTGAGTGGCTGCAGCTCCTCCACCCTGCCACACACCCCCTTCCCGTCGGGCCCCACGTTGGGCGCCAGTGTAGCAGGGCGAGTGCTACGGGGGCCCGACCGACAGGATAGAGAGGACACGGAGTTTAGTGCAGAACCCTTTTATTTCGCCAGAAGCAAACACCCACACGTGCACAAGCACAGCATCACTCCCACCAGCAGCAGCTTCTCCGTAGCCCCCTTGCTGCTGTCCAGCCCCGCCTTATCAAGGCTGGCAGGTTGGAGAGGTTGATGGGCCACACCTGTGACCCATCACCTGAGTGGCTGCAGCTCCTCCACCCTGCCACAGTCATCTTCCGTCGCCAACTGATGTCCAGTAAGTCCAGACGACTGTAGTGTGCAGAAGTGTATGATGTGTTGCTGGTCTCAGAGGCATTACTTGTCTTTCTTTTCGGTCCTGTCAAATATCTCTCCATTCTGAAAACTGCAGATCCGAACACAGTTGCTATGAAAGGCAAGTGAAAGTACGTTTTGTTTATGGTTACGCAGCAAAAAAATTTAGACGTTCAGAGTTTCTATGTTCTCCCCATGTCTGCATGGGTTTTCTCTACTTCTGCTTCCTCCCACAGTCCAAAGCATTTTAGGTTAATGGGGGAATGTAAACTCCCCATAGGACTGATTGTGAGTGAATGTGTTTCTTAGTGCATATGTGGCCCTTCAATAAACTGGCGACCTGTCCCGGGTGTACTCCGCCTAAAGATTGTTGGGATAGGGTCCAATAGATAATGGATGTTTGTACTACATGTGCTATGTAGTCTTGAAATTTACTCCAGGGATAATTCTGACCTGCTCTTAGTTTGTTGTCAATACATTTTAAAATGTTTTACAAGAGAATAGTCTACATGTGGCCCCTGGCATATTTTGCTTTTGCTTTTGCTGAGTGGTTGTGAGGGTCAAGCTTGGGTCCCATAGGGCACAGAACTGCTGCTGTTTTAAAATGAATTTGCAACGACTGTGCTCTCTCCTCAGGTCTCACTGGAAGCTTTCCAAAAGAGGAGCTATTCTAGGCGCTGCATTTTCAACTGTAAAACCTGATGAGTTAGTTGAACTCAAACCATTTGAGGAAACCGATTGCCTTGAACCATTTAAGTTGGCAAACTTAAACCAAATATTTTTCTGTAGTTTAATTGTTTAAGTTCTAGTAACTTAAGTATTTATTGTTACGGTACCTTGGGTAAATTGAGTTATAATTACCAGTCTACTCAGTTCAATGAACTTAAGACTAATAAGTATATTTCACTTGTATGTAACAGTTCTACAAACTCATTTAAAATGTGTTACTTGAATTCATCAGAATTAAATAATAGTAACTTAAATGGCTTTTTTTTGTAAATGTTACCCTCCAAGTTGAAACTACTCTGTTTTCTATCACTACATTTATTACAACATTCTAGTTCTGACAACTCAGTTCATTTGAGGAAACCGATTGCCTTATATAATTTGAGTTCTATTAACACAATACAAACTCAAAATGTGTAACTTAATAGCTTTATTAAGTTGAATGCTTAACACCCAAAATACAATAAAAACAGACTTGCCTCTATAGGGCACAGATCAATCACAGCATCGAAACTGGTGACACATGCACAGTAAAATGATTAACCATAACTACACTAAACACTTGTTTCAATAAATCAACTGGCCAGCCACATGGTATTTTGTTTAGAAACTGCTGACAACAAATGCAAGTTTACTTTAGAACTTTACTCCAGCTCATTTTTTAAGGCCTGTAGTTTAGGTCTAAGCTGCTTCCTCCCATCATCCAGGTCAAGGAGGATAACCTGAATGAACTCAAAGAAGCCACTGAGCTTTTCCGGGTACTTCAAATGCAGTGCATACACCAATGCAAACAAAATCACCAGCGAATCGGTCCATGATCTATGTGACATGACAACCATATCTTCAAGAACATTGGACACATGCTGGGTTTCGAAGGGAACTTGAAGCACCTCCTCCTCATTCACCACTGCCACCAGAGCCACTGTTCCCTCCTGGGCGGCTTCCGAGTCATCCTAAAAAAAAAGAGGAGAAAGGAACGTCTAAGCATAATTTTACAAATCAAGCTTATTAAAGTCTGATGATAAACACCCATAACATTATGGATTCTGAAGATGGCCTGAATCAGCAGCCCAAGGAGCAGGATGTAGACCTCCAAGTGGAGGGCAAGACATCCACTGTTCATCTGATGGAGGACAAACCATCTCTTCAGTCAGATAAACTAAAGAAAGTCATACTACCCGGGTCAATGGACATTGGCTGTATTACCATTTAAAGTTACTGAGCTAAATCCAAGGTTCGATTATTCACTTGTCTATACAAAAAGAGACCCAGGAGGCACTGTGGTTTTCTTTGTGTGGATTTACATATTACTGATACTGTCAATAAATATAGTTTCTTCTGTTTTCAAAACCGCGTCCGGATCCAATCTTTCCTCTTAAAACTAAAATGAGTGTCCTTTTCACATACCTAATGTACATTAAGTTACATTGTGCTAAACTAAGAGTACTTATTTACTACCATCATGAGGGAAGAGTCTGTCTCTTCTGGAATCAGATATTGATATTTTATTAACCCTTATACCTGATGTGAACATTTCTGTCCACAAGGGGGCACATTTTCTTTTTTTTCATTGTTAATCAAAATAATATAGTCAAAAATTAGTAAAGTGGACATTTTTGTCCACTTATAAAACAACCTAAAAATAGCATATATTCATATTTTTTTTATTTTTTTTTATTCATAAATATTTTTTCCCACTTCAGTTCTACTCAAAACTACCCCGTTTTCAATTACTACATTTTTTTTAACCCTTTAGATGCCAATCTGAACCAAAATGTCATCTTTCCCCAGGTATGAGGGTTAAAAAATATAATGTTCACATTTTGATATATAAAGAAATAATCTGAGCAATAAATCAGAATTTAGCACCAAGAAAGTGAAGCTAGCAGTTGCTAATATTCTTTTCCAGATATGGAAGGAGATAATCTGTTAAATTAATCTTAATGTGCATGATGAGACCTAATTTGAACCACATGTTAAAAAAGGAAAGTGATCCTCACATGCTCAGATGTTAATTGCATTGAGAAGCAGAACCCACAAATACCTTGCATGTTCTGAAGACTTCTGACGAATCCTCCTTCAAGTAGTGTGGTAGGCCGGCCAGGGCTGCTGTTCGAGCTGCACAGATATCATTTTTGTCCTGTTGCACAAAGACAGCGTATGCAAGGGATGTTAGTGTTCACTGTTCACATTCAATAATGTAATGCATGAAATAAAAATAAAAGATTACCTGTTCCTCAAATGCCATCATAATCGCTTCCAGATTCTGTCCAAAAGGGCCAGTCTTCCTCTTTTTGTAGAGCCGTAGCAGCTGAGGTGTGTACTTGTCGAGTGAAGCATAGAATGTAGATTCAGATTTGTGATCCTGTGGAATTCACTGTAGAGCTGCATGGGAAAAAAAGGACAAGGAAAGGAAAGTTTATTAGCTCATTTAAAAACAGTTTGTCTCTCTCTCATCCTCTGCCCTTTAACCCATCGACTGAGGAAAAACAATGACTGAGGAAAAACTCCCAAGAAAAAACAGGAGAAACCTCAGGGTGAGACAGAGGAGGGATCCTTCACTCACGACAGGCAGATGTGCAATAGATGTTGTGTACAGACAAGGAAAAAAAAAAAACTTAAGTAATGTGATATTGTAAAAGTGGGCTTTTCAGACATAACAGACATACCAAATAAAACTACCGTACTCAAAATTAATGATGACTTTGGTGATACATGCATACAGTGTTTTTTTCTGCTTTTTTTTATTATTATTATGCATAGAGCTTTTTGAACATTGTAGACAGTGTGGAGTACAGCACCAGCCACAAGGGATGCATACAGTATTTTAAAGAATTATTTGTAGTTTTTACTCACCTGGGCTTCACAAAAGAGTGCAGGCCATCTGTCCTTCAATTCAACAACTGGAGGAGCTAAATCCACAATTTCTTCACGTCTGAGTGCAAAGGTACGTTGCATATGTTGATGGATGGATATCATGTCTCTTTCCATCGATGTCCTCTTGAACTGCTCGACCATTGCAAGCCTCTTCATCTCGAGTGTCTGCCTCGTTTCACCATGAGGATAGTTTGGAAGGAAATTAATTTCCCCTCTTCTGGGTCTTTTGATGCTGGCCCTGGATGCTGCACCCTCTGGATTGGTCCTGCTACGCTTTCCCGCATTAACAGCCACATCCTTAATGCCAGCCTTGGTAAGTTTGGTCCTGTAGTTGCCCATCTTGAAGCGCAAACTGTTCTGCCAGCCCTCATATCCTTTTTTGGATCCATTTTCTTTAAGACAAGGGTGCTTGCTCACAAGAGCCTCTGCGGCCAAGCCAATCTGTTTGGTACTTGGATATGCTTTGTGCTTATATATTTCAGCAGCCATAACATCTAATATGTTATGCTTTTGATCCCTGGTCAACCTGACAGTTTCCCTCTCCCAGGGCAGAGTTGCTCTCTCTTAACATATACTCCACCTCGTATGAGAACGTCGGAACGACAAAGATGGCTGGCCATCGGCACAACCGTTCTGGTGAGTCTGTGTTGTCTGATAATAACACAGTGTCATCTGTGCTCGTGGAACTGAGATCTGACTCAATAACTCTAACTATCTTAATGGTTGCCTTAGCTGTTAGGTCTTCCATGTTCACTAAGTTGTTGAGAGCATTGTTAAACTCAGGGTCTTCATATTGAAGGCGGAAGTCATATGTCAGATTGAACTTATCTTTAATTTCGGATATAAGGGCTTGTACAGTTTCAGGACGAGAGGGCAGAATGACCCTCTCTGCATTGACGTCATCAAGGATGACTCTTAATTTCTGTGTTGGAGAAGCCTGAAACATACAAAAAGAGAAAGACAAAAAAAAAAACGTCAATGCTCTCCTTTCCTGCTAAACACATATCAATATATTCACTTGTACATTTTTATTTTTTATTGGTGTGCAGCAGGTTAACACACATGTAGTCCAGCTAATAGTTTTCAGACATTAGGATGCTTACTAAACAATCCTTTATTCAGACACTGAAATGAAATGTTTAGTTGTCAGAATGAGCCTGCCTGAAACTTTGTAGCCAATCTGTGGCATTTGGTCAGTTAGTTGACTCAGAGATTTCACAGAATGGCTCTTGCTTGTATGTTCTGTTAGCTCATATGACCGCAAATGCTCAAGATACCAGGTCTCATAGTCTTTTAACAGAAAAAAGATATTACTTCCAATGAGCAATATGTTTCTGATCTCTTTAAACTCAGGCAAGGCAGCACGTGTCCCAGTACATACAAACATGCCTACCACAAAAGTTGTGCCTTGAATGGTTGCCTGTTTTGTGCCATATACAGTGCTGCTGTCTGTGATGCTTGACACTACTGGATGTGTATCAATAGGCAATGTTTCAATAAAGACAGACTCCATGTTTGAAGTCTGTACTGGTGGCTTGAAAAATCTTTGTGATGACAGATAGAATGCCATCATGTTTTGGTGTCTCTCTGCCAATGTTTTCAATACATTTTTGTAGTTGTGAGTGTCACGAACAATCTTCTTAAAAACCTTGTGCTTCCCTTCAAATCTCATTGTCCAGAGATGCACGAGAGGACCAAAGCACTTGATGAGAGACGGATAATGTTCGAGATAGTGATGCTTTGGTCGCAGTCTTAAGTTGGGGAAGACTTCCTGAAGGAGTTGCCTGTGATCTAAAATCTTGCTGGCCATGTACTGAATGGTATTATCTGTGAAACTATGAGAAACAGCAAGCTCAACTATATCCTTCAATTCCATTAGGATCTCCCACATTTTGTCCCCCTCGGGCACTCTGGAGCCAATGAAAACAGGTAGCAGTCTAAGAAGAGTGTGGTTTTCATGCCCATTCCCACCAATTGTTCCTCGACTAGAAAAAGTTTGAGGAACTGGGTGAGGGCGGTCAACCTTGTCAGAATGCTGGTAGGGAAAACACAGGATTGCTTTATTCAGCTCCTCCAACGTGAAATATTTTTTTGCTATCAAACCTTTCAAACAGTGTGCCAGCTCCACAGGGACCACTCCTTCAAACAGGTCATGGAGGACATCCGGCGGAAATCCTGTAATGGGATGGAAATAGGAGAGATGATCAGAGAGAACACAACTCCGTTTTACACCATAATTCTCCACAGTTTCATTTGTCTGTATTTCTTGAACCAGGGTATCATGGGAATCTTTTTTTCTCCTTTCAAAACCACCGGTCACTGCATCTGATTTCTGCATTTCTGTCTGGGTGGCAAGGCAGAATCTGCAGAAATATGTAGCCCTGAAACTCTCACTGAAACCAGCGAGCCCATGGGCTGCGAGGTTATCAGCCACAACAGAGTAGACTGTGCCTTTGAGACAGTCACCAAATGTTTCAATGTAGACACCCACTAAGTGTTTTTAGATCAGCCAAGAGAGGTGCAAAAACCTTCTCATATCCAAACTGTCGTACATCATTTGCGTTGCATAAAAGGGCCAACTGAGTAGAATGGAGGACTGAGCGATACTTAACTGGTATTTTAGCTAATGTCCAGAACACTCCACATACTTTGTGAATTTTTCTCGATGTCCCTAGGGGATTTGCAATTTCAAAATCATCAACATAAAGAATTATTGATAATTTATCACCCTCATCTGAAAGAAGCGAATTTTCCTGATAGTGGGAGCCATCGCGATATGAAAAATACTGTCTAGGCATATGTGATGTTGTTTCTTTGACTTTCTCAAGTACATCAGGTTTTTGCAACAACTGTTGTAAAGATGTGAGAATAGGCACATACATGTAGGTGCGTTGTGATGACTCAATTAGGTATTCCACAGGCTTAACATATGGAAACTTCTCCTCAAAATAGGATTTTCTCCTCTTAGCTGTTGAGAGTGGTCCCTCAGAGGTAACAGATTCATGCAAAACATTACTCTCTGAAACCGCCTGGACAATCTCACTTACAAGTGTGTCAGTGAAAGAACAGTCATGTTTTTTCAGTATATTGATAACAGATTTTCTGACAACAGGTTCAGACAGTGAAAACAACTGATCAATGTGTTCAATAATTTCCTGTATTGCCCTCTGTGATACATGGAGAATAGTTTGCATTTTCAGAAAGAAAGCAGCCAGATTGTACTGTAACTGCTCTGCTAATCCCTCAGTGCTAGTGCCTGCTACTGGGGCAGATTCATCCTCATGTGATAGCTCCACGGAGTCATGTTCAATGTCACTTTCCTGGGAAACATCTGGAACGTTTTGCACTACAACTGCTACATCATAGTCTGATGCATTCTGATGTTCTCTGCATTTGTGTGCATTGTATGTGGAGTAAATATTTGTTTTAAACGTACAGGCCGTAAATGGACATGGCACCATTTCCTTCTTTCTTAAATGTCCCCTTAGATGATTGTACATTTCCCTCTCAACAAATGGCTGTTTAAATTCACAAACAGGGCAATGAAATGCCCGGTCAAACATCAAATCATGACCGTCACCACCTACTACTCTTCTAGCGGAATGATTTCTGGACAAATGAACCTTCAGTGAATTAAAAGTAGTAAATGTACACATGCAACTGGTATACAGGCAAGGCAAAGGGGAAACCGTAGAATACTGGCCATGGTAGAGCCTGTAATGTCTCAATAACTGTATTTTCAAGCAACTAGAAAACTCACATAATTTACATTTCCACATATTTTCATCAACAATTACGTCTTTTTACAAGTCTGCTCGGTAAACAAGTTTTTCTGTCCACTGCAGAAATGTACTTTTCTCACAGACCAAATGAGTTGACTTTATTTTATTTTTTTTTAATTGACTTAACGGTTATCAGCCAGCAGAGCAGAGACGTTATGGAAAGCCCCAAATGGAGTCGAGGCTCCCGCTTAAAATTAAGTTCACGGTAGCTACACAGGAAGCCTGAAAACTAACATCTAGGTTGTATTTGCAAGCACTTGAACAGATATACACAGACTCAGCAGCCGAATTTAACTGCAACAAATAAAAAGCACGACGGTTATTTTTCAAACCAGGCTGCGTGCTAGCTAGTTAACCGTTAATGCGTAACATTTGAAAAGTGTAAGCTAACGTTAACTTACCCTCACTCCAGCGCGCACGTTCTGCTTTTTCAATCCAAGAAGTCCGATAAAAAAAAACAGCTCGCCGAAGAAAGAAAGGAAAACTCGTACAAAACCACCAAGAGAATGACACAACAACTTCACTTCGTCTGTTCGTCAGGAGGAGAGACACATGTGCATGGCGGCAGGTTACAGATCCTCATCCTGCTCAAGATGCAGGTATAGGCTTAGCCTTGCAGAGGCAGCCAATCAGAGGCGGAGTAAGGCGGGTCTTGGCGTGACCATAAAGAAAATATCAGAAGAAGCTCCCGCTCCGTCTGCAGCACAGGAAAAAAAAATAAAAAAGCCCCGTCTGCACAGGTGGCGGAGAGGCGTTGGTGCCACTCTGTCTGAACTCTGTCTGAACCTGGTCTGAACCAGTGAAAAAACTAGAGCTGAAAAAACTCCAACTAGCTGCCCGGCATAGATCTATGGCTGCCCGGTAGGCCATTCTTTTGGATTTTTTGCCATTTAAAAAAAAAATATTGAACTTAAATAAATATATATACATATTTTTTTTTTTTTTGACAAAAATCTAATAGCTTGACAGATTTATGAGAGCTTAATTTTTTTTTTGACTATAAACTGATTTCTGAACCAAAATGACAACAACAGTATGAATTATGCTAAATGGCAGCCCGGTCTTAATGAAATTTAATTACATCACCAACACTTAAATGCTCCAAAACTTTAAGTGCACCCAAATCAACAGAGTTGTTACATCAACATTTCATTTTTGAGTTAGTTTAATTCATGGAAATGAGTGACTCTAACTTTTTTCAGAGTTTGAGTTACGTTAACTTACTTCTTTTATTAACATGTACTGTTAGGTTTTACAGTGTGGATTAGTGAGATTATGAGTTTACTCAAAAGCTTCCCACCATGCCTTCTTCTTTATAAAATTATTCATAATAATAGGATGAATGGTGTAAAATAAAATGATATTCTTGAATTTCAGACGAAAACTCTCTTCATGCGTGGTTCAAATCTCTACTAAAACACTCTTAACTGTTAACCCGCAGCCTCCACAGGTTAATTCCTCCTGACGGACCCGATACCAGGTCCACTAGCTGTATGCACCAGGTCATGTGTGAAAAGTTAGTCAAGTGCTGTAAGGGGTATTTCCTTTCAACTGTTTCTCAAACAAGAAGCCCTAAAGCCAATATGTAAAAACTCCAAGTATGTTTTGTCAACAAAGTACAAACAAACAAATTATGGCACCCCCAACATGAGCAACACCCGCAACAAAATGCAACAGAACGCAAGATACATTTTCTTCCACCCCAACGTAGTGGGTATCATATGAAACTAGAAAAAGCTACACTTTCAGATGATATTGAACATAAACTTTTGTGGGCCGACCACTTCATGCCAATCTCAAAACAAACAGAAAGCCAAAATATTAATACAGTAATATTAAAATAATACTTATAATCAATGACAAAAATTAAAAATAAATAAACCAAAAAAAAACAAATACAGGAGGAAATAAAGAGGAAGAGTTCACTATGGGCTTGTGGAGATGTGCGTAGGCTGTTTTAATATGGTAGTAGAGTAAGACATGGATTCCAGGTTTCCTTAAAGGCTGACATATTGCTTTTGAACTCTTGTGGTGCAAAGCCAAAGCACTATAAATCACCTCTCTCAGATTTGAGAAGACGGTTATCAGGCAGAACCCAGCACCAGCTGACTTTGGACGACACCGAGTGGCCTGCACTGCCATCACACAAGAATCTCTCTTCAACCCCAGTACCCAGTAAGAGAAAGAAGGCTACAACAAAAGCTAAGAGCAAATTGCCCCAAGACACAGGGATTCTACTGGAGAACAGATTTACTCCACTCTCTCAAAATCCTGACTCCCTGAGAGAAGGCTCATCTTCGGATCCAGAGACAAGTATGAGACTAAATAATTTGCTAAAGGGCTACAGGCAGAGCTAACCACTGGGCCTCGTACGCTAATAGTGGGCGACAGAGCTGTGAACGAGATAAAATGCTTCTGCAGCAAAAACACAAAAGTACTCTGTTTTACCAATGACATGGTGTCTATCGCAAAGAAGATCCTGAGCATTGCTACTGGCCATCCGACAGTTTGGTGAGACGCCCTTCAAGTTAAGGGCTCATCAGTCTCGACCAATGGCGTCCGTGGCTGGCTCATTTAAGGGAGAGTGATTGGGGGTTCGAAAAGTGCGACTATTCGTCCCCGCCCATTGGTTCCGGTTGCTGCTTCCTGGTTTCATTCACCTTTTGCAGTGCTTTCACCGCTTGGCTTGATCATCAGCGTATCTTGTGGCAAGAGTTCATGCAACTGGTACGTAGTCTGCTGGTTACAGCATGCTGTGACAGCACTCTTTGTTTACTTTTTTTTAATTTATTGCCGACCTGCATCTGATCACTTTCCCAGCACGTCCGTTGTTCAGCGTCCTCTCAGTCTGGCGCAGCTGCGCATTCTGAGAAGGATCAGGCTCGCTCGGAGCGTCTGAGCGCAGATGACTTGTAAAATCCAGCAAGATAATTAAGAAGCTTTGCATCACCTGGTATGTGCCTTTTTATGAATCCCGGTCTCTCTGCAGTTATTTGTGGCATCAATTAAGTGTTGTGTACGTCCTTAGGTGTTGCCGGTTGTTGCCCCCACTTGTCTACGGGAAAAACACAGACCCGTGGTCTGGCTGGACTGACGCGGCCGCTCACGTGAAGAGGGCTGCAAGACGAGGATAAAAATTTCATTTTTTTCCTTTGGTTTATCACAATTTGCTCAGGCATGTGAACATTCAGAATTTTTCTGACACTGGATATGTATGCTGTGGGGTCTTTAGCTATCCAATGAGATCAAGATTATGCATATTGTCTTTATAATTGTAGAGCTATTGTTGATTAAATTTGGATAGGCCTTTTTAGGCAAAATTCACCTCCAAAATCCCTAGGAGTAAACAGGTTAATGTACCAGTTGGAGACCAATCATGGTGGTTTATTTGGAAGAATCAAAGGATTCCCTATAGCTTTCTCATGTCTGACTTCCTACCAGATCATAGCTGGCTCCAAACTCACCAAGCTTGTTTTTACATCACCAAAACAGACTGGATACATATTTTTAGCGGAACAGAGCAGATGATCACTGCTGAGACGTAACTAAACCGCTCCATGGTGAGTGCTGTGAGCCCACTCTCATCGACTGGTGCTGCACAGCCACTTTATGGCACACACACACACACACACACACACACACACACACACACACACACACACACACACACACACACACACACACACACACACACACACACACACACACACACACATTTTGACACTTCGTAACAAGTATCAAAGAAGCTATTGCCAGCTTTGATAGCTATCACATGGATCAACTATGGCGTGATGACATCTCAGAAAAAGTATTGTAGCTCAATATTTAAGATAGCAAGATATTAACAATGGCTTTTTTGTGCTTGTGCTTGAAGGCTAAATACCAGTTAAATCAAACTCCACGCGTCTCAAAGCTCCAAACCTTAAGAGTTCTGTCACTATTAGGAGGGACAACTACATAGCAAAAACAAAGTGCTCAATTGTTATGCTACAGTTTCCGTCAAGGCCATGGCAGATTTATATGAGGTGGCACATCTGGTTGCTCAATCAAAAAAAAGAAAGAAAAAACATACGATTACAAGCTGTGTTGTTACTACTGAGCCCGACCAGGCAGAGGCTTCAACACATGAATCGCCCCTGGCGGCAGTCCACAACAGTCCTGTTCCAGCTTTTGGTCTATGAATCCCTCGTTCCCTCGTTCCTGGTCCTTATTATGTTGAGTTATGGTATAAACATAATACAACCAGCAAGAGGACATCCATAGTGTATATAATGAAAAAAGTCTTTTGGTTGTACAAACTGAACTGGCTCCCTTATCTAGATGATCCTTTAACTTTACACTTCACGTCAGCTCAGTTGTGAATGGAAGCGAGCAGGCGCTTCACAAAACTAGACAAAGAGCATCTTTGCAATCAAATCATCTTGGTGAATCAGTGTCCCCGAGTTCCCAAAAATAATGGTCACTGTAGTTGGAGGACTGGCCTAAATGTAAGTTGATTACACTTGCAAAGTCACAGACACCAATGCACACTCTAATTTCCTGCTCTTTCAACATAGTCAAATAGTTACCCTGGGCTGTACTACAAGGAAGATAAGATAAGATAAGATAAGATTATCCTCTATTTCTCCCTCAATGGGGACATTCAAATTGTGCAGCAGCAGTACACTCAACATACAGATGCAGGGAAAGGGTAAAAAAGTAAAAAATACATCATAACAAAATAAAAACAGTATATACATGAAATTAATGAATGAAAAATAAAAAAGTAGTGCAGTACGGGAAAGAAAGAGAAACAGTGCAAAAAAAGGAGGTAGGATGTTGATGAGGTAGACTGATAGTGCACATGTTGTTATATTCCAATACTACTGTAAGCAGGCCTGGTTGTGTAGCTTTATCACAGCGGAGAGGAAGGACCTGCGATGCCTCTCAGTGACGCATCGCGGGTGACGAAGCCGGTCGCTAATGGAGCTCTCCAGGGCTCTGACAGTCTCATGAAGGGGGTGGGAGACATTGTCCATGATGGAGGACAGCTTTGCCACCATCCTCCTCTCCCCCACCACCTCCACAGGATGGAGACTGCAGCCCAGGACAGAGCCGGCTTTCCTCACCACTTCATCCAATCTCTTCCTCTCTGCTGCTGTGATGCTGCTGCTCCAGCAGACCACACCATAAAAGATGGCTGACGCCACCACAGAGTCATAGAAGGACCTCAGGAGGCCGTCCCTCACTCCGAAGGACCTCAGTCAGCGCAGCAGGTGGAGTCGGCTTTGGCCTTTCTTATAAAGTGCCTGAGTGTTTACAGTCCAGTACAGTTTTTGTTCAAGTGAACACCCAGGTACTTGTAAGAGTCCACTATCTCTATGTCCGTTCCCTGGATGTTCACGAGGGGGGGGACTTTGGCCGGCGGAATTCCGCTACCAGCTCCTTTGTTTTCCCAGCATTAATCTGGAGGCGGTTCCGCTGGCACCAGTCCACAAATCTGTGGTTCAGTTCTCGGTACTCCCTCTTGTCTCCGTTGTCGATGAGACTGACGATGGTGGAGTCATCCGAAAACTTCTGTAGATGGCAGTTTTTTGTGTGGTGGGTGAAGTCGGCCGTGTAGAGGATGAAGTGGAGGCGGGCTAGGAAAGTCCCCTGTGGCGCTCCGGTGCTGCAGACCACCGTGTCAGATACACAGCCTCTTGTCCTCACAAACTGTGGTCTGTTTGTGAGGAAATCCAGGACCCATGATGTCAGCTGGTGGCAGACTCCAGCATGGTCCAGTTTGTCCCTCAGCAGTTCTGGCTGGATGGTGTTGAAGGCACTGGAGAAATCATAGACTATGATCCTGACAGTGCTTCCAGCCCGCTCCAGGTGGGCCAGGGGACGGAAGTAAGGAAGATGATGGCGGCCTCAACCCCGATGCTCAGCCGGTAGGCGAACTGCAGCGGGTCGGCAGGGGAGCTCACCAGTGGGCGCAGATGGTGGAGGACAAGCCTCTCCAGGGTCTTTGCCAGGTGCGATGTCAGGTGAAGAGGTAAAAGAGCAATGCTGAAATCCAGCCTTTAAGACAACTTAAAAATAATTTGAACTCAGAAAGTCAAGATTTTGACATTATAAAAGGCAAGATATTTAACGTGTGTGTGTGTGTTGTGTTTTTTATGTGCACAAGGTTTATGAAGAATGCAGTGTTTATCAATGCTAGAGGAAGCTGAGAATCATGAGTCAGACCAAAAACTGTTGAGCTATGTTTCAGTTCTGAGACTGAATTGCTGTCAGATGTCTGATCAAGTCCTGAAAAATTCTGAACAAAATCTTTGAATGGATCTTTTCATTAATCTAATTCGAGGAATTTAATTTACTGAAAAGCACATAACTTACTGTCCTCACTAACACAAAAGCATCAAGTGAATACATTTTGAAAAATGATTAAAATATAACAAAATGTAATCCAAAAACTAAATATAATGTATCTATGATAAAGGTTGATAAGTTTTAAGTGAAAAAAGGCCTGTTTGGTCTGGATCTCTGTTTAGTGGAAGTGATAATAGGAAAGCAGCTGACCTACCTTGGTCTTGAGGTGTTTGGATTTAGCTCAATAGTGGGAAAGGTTCCAGAGACCCTCATCTCACCAGCAGTAATAATGACACCAGCCCTGCGTGATAAGAAAATGGCAAGAAGACTTGCCTTTGTATCCATGACTTGGGAAATATCTGGTGAGTATGAATATCTTGTCCGTTCACGTACAGCTTGTCCACAGTGATGACCGCCCGTGCTCCCTCCGCCATGAGCCTCCTCCGGATCGGAAACAAGACCCGGCGGCGGTCCAGGATCTCCCGGGGGAATTGATAGTTCACGCTGAACGGTAATCAAAAGAATAGTATCTTGATACAGCATTTTATACACTTTCATACAATTTCATGGCAAATCATCAATTGTACAAGGACCAAATGGTGCAAGTTAAATATGTATTATTGAACATTACAATATATTTCATTTAGCTTTTGAAACTGAAGAAAACACCCAAATCTTTTTAAATCATTTCATCAGCTCTCATTGCACAGGTTTGAGTCACCTCTTACCTGTAAAAGCAGATTTGTAAACCCATTAATCATGATGGAGAATTACACTATAACAAATCTCCCCTTTCTTTGGGTATGTCTGTAGATTGAATACACAAAAAGGCCCACATGTTTCATTTTACCCTTTTTAGTCATTTGTGCCTTTTTCAAAAGTGATAAATGGGTAATGTGATGGCGATGAGAAAAAAAAATATTTATAACTGGGAGGGATGGAGCATAGTGGGCTTTCATAGTGTTGTTCTTTGCTGTAGACAGGGGACCTCTTGTCACACACAGTTTGAGCCCAACCTTCACATCGTTACTGGCATTTTGTCTCTTTTTCCCTCAGATATCAAATCATTAGTCCCACTACAGCTTAGAGGTATCCAGAATGGCCGGAGAGCTGGCAGACACCATATCCAGCGACAGTTATGGCGCATGCATCATATCGTGGTGTGTGTGTGTTTGTGTGTGTGTGGTGAAGAAATGTTTATGCATATATTTGTAGATAACACTCAGTCCCCTTAGTTTGGAGAATAAGGGACACATTCTGATGGGTAGCTAGGCTAAGGGATACTTGGACTGGGGGCCTCTGTGACATGAGATTTTAAAAGAGAGCATGAGGAAGTGAGAGAGCACAAGGAGGTGATGCTGTAGCACCGCTAGAATCCACAAGACCTACGGCAGAATCCAACATGCTCTTCAGTAAATCTTGGGAAAATCTATTCCAGCACCGACCAACGCATCACCTCAAAAATATCTCGGAATGAGGAATCACCTGGAGCCATCTCTCCTCCGGGAAACACCACTGCCGACATTCTGTTAACAATTGACAGCCGTTTGTCCAGCTTCGATTCCTGTCTGTCCCTTCTGGAGCTCCTTCAGAAAGAGTTACAGGCGTGAATCTCTGGAATTCAGCCAACCCCAGGTGGAGGCGCTGGCAGCGGAGAACACCTGCCTGAAGGAGACAGTAAATTCCCTCACGGATTAAATGAACCTTCTCCAAAAAGACAATAAAACCATCAAGGAGGCTGTCATCGACCTGCAGGCCCGGAGTAAGAGAGATAACTTGGTATTTTCGGGAATCCCGGAGCAGGCGGAGGAGGACCCAGAAGATACAGTTAAAAACTTTATTAAGACACATCTTAAACTTCCGGAAGAAGTGGTAGAAAACATCACATTTCATCGAGTTCATTGCCTGGGATGGAGAAGACCAGATGGCCAGAGACCAAGACCAATCATGGCCAAGTTTGAACACTTCAAGCAGAAGGAGCAGGTGAGGAGCCGCGGACCACAGCTACGCGGCTAAGGGCGGTCATCTCGGTTGATGAGCTCTACGTCAACGGACAGCTGTACCGCGACCTGAACACCACTCCCTGAGTCTTCTGAACTCTTGATAACGTATAAAGTATTCCTTCACTGTTGGTACTTAATAAATATATAATAAATTTTTGCTCATAATAATTCATTAATAATTACTACACTGCTCATCTCAAAAACACAGAGCGCACTTGGTGGTTCTGTTTGTGGTTAGAATAGTTTCCCAGACGCCCCAACTCGCCTTTTTTCCCCCATTTTCATCTTCACTTTCTCTCCTCTTTTTTCTTTTTTTCTTCATTATGTCCCATCCTGCTGCATTGTCTCTTTATCTTAGAATATTGGTATGAACACACACAGCACATATATAGAATTACTTGGCATGCACACATGCACCACACACAGTATGTAATAGATTGGCTCATGCAGCACACTCACTTACATATAACATTCACTCCAATAATGTGATCATGAGCATATTAAGGTTTGTTACTTGGAATTTGCGTGGATCTGGTTTCAGAGAGAATAGACTAAAACTGTTTAATCAACTAAAAACCCTGCAGGCAGACATTGTCTTATTACAGGAGACCAATCTGGCTAAAACAACAGTACATAAACTTAGATGTACACTTTACTTTGATTTTGTCATTTTTATTGTACTTTAAATAAGGGAGTGTCGTTACTTATATTTTCACTCCAACCTGTCCAGAGTATTGGAAGTCAGTCAGGTTTGGTATGAGCTACTGATCCTCCTCCTGGCTATACGACTGTCTCCATTGTTAGTCTGTTCTGTTATGCTTTACTGTCCTTTTGTAAACTTTTATGTTTATGTCACTTTGACCTCCCATCACAGCACAGTGTCCTTAAGTGTTCTCAGCCTGTTGCAACTCCAGACAAAGAGGGGTGGCTATTCTCAAAATATGAACTTCTGCATTGATATTGTATATGGTCTAAATGTTGATGACTCCTCATTTTTCCACTCCTTTTTACCTCACTGTCTGATCACCTAGCCCAGGGGTTCCCAACCTTTTTTGTGCCAAGGACCAGCAGAAGTATAAACAAAAAACTCATTTGCTTGGTTTTAATATTTAAGTGTTTTTTTCTACTGATGTTTTAACTTATTTTGATTCCTATCTTGGGGCCGTCCTTCTTGTTCTTTGTTCTTTTAGCCAAAGCACTGTTGTCACTTTATATTATCCTGTGTTGTTGAGTGTATGGTTTTAGATTGTATGTATGAGGAGGCACTCACTGTGAACCAAATTTACCCAAGGGTACTATAATAAATCTATCTATCTATCTATCTATGGACCAGTTGACAATTTATGTCAATTTTAATAAACATTTTAGAAAAAAAACAATGCATCTTAAATAGGGCTGCAACTAACGACTATTTTAATAGTCAACTAGTCACCGATTATTGTAACGATTAGTCGACTAATCAGTAATTTCTTCTTAAATTTAGTATGAGGTTGCTTTAATTATGTGGCAAATGATAATAAACACGAGAAAGATGGGTACTTAAATGAAAAAAGATATGTTATTCAACTTTGCTGCTGTTCATAAAAAACGTAAATAAAAAAAACAAGGACAGGCACAGTGATCAGTCAGTATAGACATAAATCCATAAATAAATAAACCTCTGTCCATTATTTTTCATTTTTTAAGGACAGGCAATTGTGTTATATAAAAAATAAATGATAAAATAAAATAAAACGTCTCGCATTTTTTCTCCATTAAGTGGGTGAAATGGATGGCAGGACGTATCTGGGTTGAACTGGTGTATCATTTGTTGAAACCCGTCACCATCAACCGTGGAGAGCTGCTCATATCACACATCAGCATATGCAGTATTGATAGGTGAGGGCAGTCGCCTGTTGCGGCTACACGTCTGCTTCTTTTGCAGAAAGGGGTCCATGGTGGCTCTCGTCTTCGGACTGCATGCATTTAATTTAAAATACTTTTGTCAGGCACAGTCAGGCATAACGTTAAAGCTCTCTTTTAAAGCCAAAATATACTTAATATCTTACCAAGGCGAGTCTGTTTCGTTCAACTGTCCGAGTTGCTTTCTCTTCAAATGCTCGTGCATTACCAACGTGCTCCCGTGATAAGCAAGGTCTGCTTTGCAAACCTTGCAAGTCATCTTTTTATTCGCCGTATCCAGGCTAAAATGCTCCCGAACTTTTGAAGTTTTGTTACGCGCAGCTGCGCTGAGAAGCTGTCGTGCTGCGCGGCTCTCGGCAGAGATTGTATGAGGTGAAGTGAAGTGAGATGCCTCACTCCATTGGAAAAAAATGTCTGGTGACAATTGTCGACAATCGTTGCAGCCCTAATTATGATCGGAACACTAGCCCAGGCCCAGTAGTAAAAGCTCTGCGGCCCGGTACCGGTCCGGGGACTGGGGGTTGGGAATCACGGACCTAGCCAACACAGTCATCATTGGAGGAGACCTCAACCTGCTATTGGACTCTGGAGTGGACAGGTTCAGTAATGCAGGTAGTCATAGGAGTTGGCATTCCACAAATATTATTAAGCAATATATGAATGATCTGGGTCTTTGCGATGCATGGCGTTCTCACCACCTGACTCTCAGGGTCTACACTTTTTTCTCGGCGGTCCACCACTCATTTTGTGCTAGATTACGTTTTAGTCAGCAGTTTTCTGATGAGAGATATCTCACAATCCCAAATCCATTCTATCACTATCAGTGATCATGCACCAGTTTATTTCACTCTGGTGAAGAAGGGAAACATACCACCTTCCAGAAATTGGAGGATTAATACATCATTACATAAAAATGCCGACTTTGTTAATAAAAAAAAAAAAAGAATGACTATACTATTGACAACTTTGCATAGATTTGGACTTGGCAAATCTTTAATCGATTGGATTAAGGTGTTATATAGCTCTCCCAAGGCATGTGTAAGGACAAATGATAAAACTTCTACAAGCTTTAGGTTGCAAAGAGGTACCAAACAGGGTTGTCCTCTTTCTCCTTCACTA
This sequence comes from Cololabis saira, assembly GCF_033807715.1. NCBI lineage: Eukaryota > Metazoa > Chordata > Actinopteri > Beloniformes > Belonidae > Cololabis > Cololabis saira. The sequence continues at coordinate 553,515 of NC_084599.1, read as the reverse complement.
TTTGTGTTATTTATTGAACCTTTAGCAGCTACTATTAGGCAAAACAAAAATATTGAAGGCATACAATGCAAAAAACTTTACATCACAATAAGTCTTTATGCTGATGATGTACTACTCTTCCTCCAGAACACAGAAACCTCACTCTCACAGACAATTGCACTCATAGATGAATTTTCATCCCTATCTATTACTCAATAATGCAATTTCCAGAATACACCCACTACTTACTTACAATCAGGAAACATCAAATATTTAGGCATAAACATCTCCCCTAGGCTGTTAATAAAAAAGAGAAGACAATTTTACCCAATGGAATTCTCTTCCCATTTCACTCATCGGGAGAATTGCCACCATCAAAATGATTTTACCAAAAATAAATGATCTTTTCTCAATTATACACTTCAACCCCCCTTCCTCATGGTTTAAGTCACTGGACTCATAAGTATCAAAATTTCTATGGAAAAACAAGCCACCACGTATTAGCTTAAAGACGTTCCAAAAAACGAGGCTGTGGAGCTTTAGGCTTCCCCAACTTCCAGTACTACTTCTTAGCTAATAAGTTACAGTATATCTTAGAGTGGTGCAAAAATAACCAATGGCTGGTGAACGGCTGGATTCAGAACAAGTGTTTTGATATGATTTGGAACCATTTATTAGTCAAAATATCAGGCATCATGAATGCTTTTTTTTTGTAATTCAAAGTTTTCATTATTTTTCATTATTGCAACATAAAAAACTAAAATCAACTACAACAGACAACATGTGTTGTGGTTCCCCAGCAGCCAGCAGCAGACCAGCCCAACTCAGCTGCTCCAGATCCCCCTCGTCACCAGCTCTACAACGGGAGGCTGAGAGCACACAGCCAGTGCTTGAACGTTGTCTCCTGTTGGCTCCCACCATGCAAACCAGTGTCTCCCCGCTCCATTCTTCCATCTGGCTTCCAGTGTTGCCCCCATCGCACTCCCTCGTGGACTCTCTCCTGTTACCCTGCTCCCAGGATTCCCCGTCCATACCTCCTTAGCCAGGTCTGAATAAACACCTCATCTCACTCCTGACTCGATTCTCTGTCTCTGGGTCCCAGCACATTTGGCTATTGTGGTTTCCTGAGCTTACCAACATGGAGGTCAAAAATAGCAATAATAGTAATAAATAAATAAATAAAATAAATATAAAAAATTTGAAAGTAAATTAACTAAAATTAAGACAGGCAGGTAAGTAAATAGGCAAAGGCAGGCAAAAGTATTAAATTTTCCTTTTATCATATTGTTTTCACAACTTAATCTCCCCAGCATCTTCTCACACGCCACTGTCTCCATCATCTGTGTTTTCACATACTCAGTGTGGGAGCTTGGGGTTCCCTCCAACACCTCAGAAGAGTCCATGCACATGTTATTAGGCCAGTTTTTAATATTCTAAAACTATATTTGTTCAACAGAGGTACCACGGTTCTGTCTCCAAGGAGACATAGTCTTGGTGATCTGGGAAGTTTACAATTGAATGATTTGCTCATATAATCTATAACTTTTTCCCATAAGGGGAAGATCTTAGAACATTACCATAATGCATGTATAAACGTGCCACTTTCTACCCCTTACTTCCAGGATAGATCATTATTAATTAGGCCCATTCTGTTATGTCTTGATGGTGTAAAATAATATCTATGAATTATTTTATACTGAATAAATTTGCCTCTAGCTTCTCTTATGTATTCTTCAGTGTTGGAAAGAACCCCACCCCCCATGTTTTTTCATCCAGTGTACAAGACAGATCTTTCTCCCATATCTTCTTGAGATTACTACAACCATTATTATTTGCCCAAGGACACATATTATACCATCTTGAAGCCTTATGATGTATTTTGGTAATTCTGATTAGCATCCAATTGGACTTCTGTCCTGACCAACAGGAGCCAGCTTTTTAATACAGTGTCTAATTTGTAAGTATTTCCAAAAGCGACCTCTACCATTTAGATTCAATTTTTCTTTAAGTCTAAGATATGAAACAAAATTGCCATTTTCAAATAAATCATCTATTATTCTTTTTTTCTATCTTTATTTTCGGATTGTGCCATATGTATGCATATTTTTGAGTGTACGGAGAGATTTTACCTTTAATCTCTTATGCACCTCCTAGCAAACCATTTTCAAATGTCCTAGAATAGGGTTGTTCACCTTATTTTTCTCATTTTTAACTGTTTGTGCTCGAGCCTCCATAGGTTTAAAGGAGGAGGTGAGTTCCCGCTCAGTCAGGATCCAGTCCAGGTCAGCACCAACTTCATCCCAGTGTCCTGTAAGCTTGGACATCTCAAAGGCAACACTGTAATATTTTATGTTTGGCAATGATAAACCTCTCTTCTTGGGCTCAAATAATTTATCCAACCAAATTTGTGGCTTTTTTCCATCCCAAAGAAATTGACATGCAGTCAATAACCCTTTTCTAAACGGAATATTAGCAATAACCCAGTTGCGCATGGCCATGTAAACACCCATAACCCCTTTGAATAACCGGAATTTGCTCATATTCCGGTTTTTAAAAACCCGAAAATGACCCCTGGGTTACTCCTTTTCTAACTCGAATATTTGGTCATGTATACGCCTAATGGGATATCCCCATCAAAAGGAAGATGAATTTGTTTTCTGCGCATTTTCTTTTCCCAAGGAATCTTGGTCTTTTGAGTCCAGGAAGTTCTTATAAACATGGCGAAACGCAAGACCAGGAGGAGACTAATCAATTCATAAATGTAATGAAATATATGAACATTTATTTATTTATTATTTATTAACAACCCTAAACTACCTCTTGGCCATTATTAATCCCCCTAAACCACACAACCCTGAAGCAGGGGGTGTGGTTTATTAACAACCCTAAACCACACCCCCTGCAGGGAGCACAGGAATGAATGCAATACAAACATTAATAGCTGCAAGCAGCGATGAACGGGCCCTCGCACTCATGGCCACCATCCCCCATAAGCATATCAGAAATGACACCACCCACGACTTCCTATGTCAAACCATTCAAAAGTTATAGCAGAGAATAGGGACAACCAATCAGAAGAAGGGGCAGGGCTAATTCAGGCCAAATAAGGTCAAGGACTCAATACAGAGTCCGATGACACCACCCACGACTCTTTATGTCAAACCATTCAAAAGTTATGGCAGAGAAAAGTATTCTAGGGGGCGCTGTTGAGCCGTTAGGCCACGCCCATTCATGCAAACGATGAAATATTAAATTTATCGCCAGGCCTGGCTTGCGTGCACAATTTGGTGACTTTTGGGGAACTATCAAATATGGAAAAAAAAGGGGTCTCCCACACACTGTTAAGTCAAATGCAAAAAACTTTAATAAGGTAAACAAACAAGCAACGTTTCGGTCCACAGGACCTTTCTCAAGCAGAGATTTAAAAAAAAAAGAACATTTCAGGTACATATATGGCCTACTATAGCTGGGACAGCCAATCGCCGGCTGGGTCAGTGGGGGGTCGCAAGAGGACCTGCGGCTGTAGTCAACTCATAGACATATATAAAGGCTAGATGACTCGTCCGCGCTGCTGCGACGTCGTCACACGGCGGCCATCTTGCCACAGGAGAGCTCGCTCACTTTAACATTGTGTTTAATGGTGCCTTTACTGCAAAACAACCTTAACTTGCTCAATTCTCAACAGATTTTCAAACAGTTTGGTTTGTTATGAACGTCAGAGATGTTGTGAATAACTAATAATAATTATAAACATTGAAAAATTTACTTTTATATGAAAATAACCAAAACAGATAGCTATGACATGGTATTTATATTAAATCAATATTTCCATAGTATTCTTAGTAACATTAATATTTATATTACAACATATATACATATATATTATTACCATATAACATGTATATATATATACACAGATGTTATAATGTCATGATATAAATACATCATAATGTAATAATATATAAACATGTTATAATGTAATAATAATAATAATATATATATATATATATATATATATATATATATATATATATATGTGTATATATATATATATATATATGTGTATATATATATATATATATATATATATATATATATTGTGTATATATATATATATATATATATATATATATATATATATATATATATATACATATATATATATATATATATATATATATATATATATGTGTATATATATATATATATATATATATATATATATATATATGTATATACATATATATATATATATATATATATATATATATATATATATATATATATATATATATATATATATTAGGGGTGTAACGATACACTAATCTCACGATACGGTACGATACACGATATTGAGGTCACGATAACGATACGATACGATATTATAGCAGTATTTTTTTAACAACCTTGAATGAGGAACATATGACTGGAAAAAATGGTCTTTTATTTGAAAGACACAAAATACAAAACAATGCTGTACGTTTGCCCTATTGTTACAGTTTGTAATGCTTTATAACTGTTTAAGTTTTAAAGAGAAAGCCAGGCCAACCATTTTCCACAAACTGAACTAAAAGTAAATGTCAGGTTTGCATTATGCATCTTCAGTTTCATACAAGTACAAATATTTAGCCACAAACTGAATAGTTTCTCTCATGTATGATTTGACTTTTTTCTTTTCCAGAAATGTAACAACTAAAATTAAATAAATAAATAAAAGTAAATAATTACATACAATTTTACATCATAAAAAAGATTGATTCCTGCTCACCTTATAAGTGTAAGAGGAGATTTATTTTTGTTAAGAAGGTTATTTTGGTAATTCAGGGTTGATTATTTTATAAATATATTCTTTATATTCTGATGTAAATCAGGGACTATAATGACACTAGTCAGTTTATCTGTAGTGATTAGTGTGTTTTAGATTGGGCGGAGTGATACGCCACAGTACGGCACTAGGTGCTGTGTTGATGTTCTAAAATCCTACACTGTTGAGGGACATTAAAGTACACTGGAACTCAGCAGAAGTTTCCCCGTGTTTATCCTACTCACGACCAGAAAAAGGTTTAATTTAATAAGGTAAGGCTTAACTCTACACCAGCCTTACATCAGTAAAAGTTCAGAGCTCAAAACCCTGCAAGAGTCCCGTGATCGGGACCAAAACGGGACTAGTTTCTTCTGAGCGGAGGAAGATTTTGGTCCGCGGGTCGAGGCGCGGTCGGATGTGCGTTTCTAGTCAAAACAATAGATTAATATTAATAACCCAATATCGCAATACACTTTGTCACCTCCACGACACGTTTCGTGGCGTTTTTGTATCGCGAAATTTCGTGGCGCGATGTATTGTTACACCCCTAATATATATATATATATATATATATATATATATATATATATATATATATATATATATATATATATACATATATATATATATACATATACATATATATATATATATATATATATATATATATATATATATATATATGGTAATAATATATATGTTATAATGTAAATATAAATATTACTAAGAATACTATAGAAATATTGATTTAATATAAATACCATGTCATAGCTATCTGTTTCTGGTTATTTTCATATAAGAGTACGTTTTTCAATGTTTATAATTATTCACAAGTATGCAGTGTCATAACTACATCTCTGACGTTCATAACAAACCAAACTGTTAGAAAATCTGTTGAGAATTGAGCAAGTTAAGGTTGTTTAAGCAGTACATGCACCATTAAACACAATGTTAGAGCGTCGCTCTCCATTGGCAGCAGCGTGGACGAGTCATCTAGCCTTTATATATGTCTATGTAGTCAACTAGTGGTGATTTTTTTGCAGCTCCGCCCAGGGGTTGTACCGACAGACTCAGTGAGTAGTTGAATTGTGAGCCTGTAAAGTTAATCTCACCTCTGTGAAGACAGGAACACTCACAAGTGTATATCAACACAATGGCAGACAAGTAACGAATAGGAGAAGTAAAAATACAATGCATGTACTATACCGAGGGAAATAGCCTTGATTATTTAAAAAAAACATACAATAACAATGCATGGAAAGGAGGATAATAGTCATGGTAAGACCATGCCTGTCTTAAGGTTAAAGTACATATATTGATATAGATTTAAACACAACACACATAACCGTGCATGGATGAAAGAAAGTAGTCATAGTAAGTCCATGCCTGGTATCCTAATAGCCACATAGAGGTCGGGAGGGGGGTGGTCCAGCAGGGCTTCAATACCTGGTGATAGATGCATGTAATGATGAGCAGAAAATAAATAAGGTCTTTGTTGATCATAAAATACATGCCGTATACCACTAAATACAAAATTATAGCATCACATTCAATAAAAATTCATCATTAAGACCTTTAGGGGATAAAGTTTGCCAAATAAGGTCAAGGACTCAATACAGAATCCGATGACACCACCCACGACTCTTTATGTCAAACCATTCAAAAGTTATGGCAGAGAAAAGTATTCTAAGGGGCGCTGTTGAGCCGTTAGGCATGAAATATTAAATTCATCGCCAGGCCTGGCTTGTGTGCAAATTTTGGTGACTTTTGGGGAACTATCAAATATGGACAAATCAGATGAAGTGGGGGCGCTCGTTTTGGCGTCTAGCGTCGCCACGGTTACACTTTTGAAAGAGAAAATTAATGCGCGTAGTCACAGGATGGAGACGCGCATTTTGATGTATAACACACCTGGGTGCACGTTACGGTTCGGGCCGTATTAACTGTCGAAGGAATGGCATAAATTGCTCCAAAATTACGCGATTAATTCAGAATGTTCAAAATGGCCGACTTCCTGTTGGGTTTCGGCCATGGCGCCAAGAGACTTTTCTTTAAGTTGCGACATGATACAGGTGTGTACTGATTTTCATGCATGTACGTCAAACCGTATTGTGGGGCTTGAGGCACAAAGTTTTCCGGGGGCGGTGTTGAGCCATTAGGCCACACCCATTAATGCAAACCATTAAATATAAATTTTTTCACCAGGCCTGGCTTCGTGCAAAATTTGGTGACTTTTTGGGCACGTTTAGGGGGGCAAAAAGGCCCTCCTTTTGTCAGAAGAAAGAAAGAAAAAAATTCCTACAGATACAATAGGGCCTTCGCACTGTAAGTGCTCGGGCCCTAATAAACAACTCAAACTGACATAGAACCACCCCGAGCACAACCACGACAGCCCCAAACCAAAGCAGCAAGAGGGGACGAATGGGCATGCCTATTTAAAAAATTCTTGAAATGTTCTAGTTAGGGTCACCGAGCACTGACAGTGCGAAGGCCCTATTGTATCTGTAGGAATTTTTCTCGATTTCTCGTTTATCTTTTTTTTTTCCTTCTTCGGACGAAATGAGGGCCTTTTTGCCCCCCTAAACGTGCCCCAAAGTCACCAAATTTTGCACGAAGCCAGCCACGAAAAATGTGATATTTAATGCATTAATGGGCGTGGCCTAATGGCTCAACAGCACCCCCTAGAAAATTTCGTGCCTCAAGCCCCACAATACGGTTTGACGTACATGCACGAAAATCAGTACACACCTGTATCATGGCACATCTTAAAGAAAAGTCTCTTGGCGCTATGGCCGAAACTGAACAGGAAGACGGCCATTTTGAATTACTGAACGTGTTGTGATAAAGACATGTGGGTGGTGTCATCGGACTCGGTATTAAGTACTTGACCTTCATTGGCCTGAATTAGCCCCGTCCCTTCTTCTGATTGGTAAATATTTGATAGTCCCTATTTTCTGCAATAACTTTTGAATGGTTTGACATAAAGACTCGTGGGTGGTGTCATCGGACATGGTTTTGAGTCCTTGACATATTTGATTAAAGACATTTGGGTGGTGTCATCGGACTTTTAACTTTTGAACTAACTGAACTAATAACTGAACTAGCATCTCCTGTGTGGCACAACAGCGTCCTGGGGTTTTAGAACTCCTGGTTCGAGTTCCGCTCCACAAGGCACTGATTTAACGCTCTCACTGGTGATTCAGTGTGAGCGGCTCCCGTTTTCCCTCTCTTCCTGCCTCTGAAACAAAAAAAAGATGATGCAGCGTCGCTGGCAGCCGGGGCGTCCCCCCTTTCCTGGTCGTCCTGGCTTGTCACGTCATCTCAGTGCGCACAGGTCCCCATTCCCTTTGTCTGAACGTCGCGGGTAAATCCGTTTTAACGCTGATGGGCACATGTGCTCCTCGATGCTGGTCACGCTGATTGGGGAAGAGGTAATCCTTGCGAAACGTAACAGTTCCTCGTGCAAAGAGAAAACTCGGAGCCAGGAGAGAGTCGAAGAGAACCACACAATGAGAGCGCGCGTCCGGGAAGAGCGAACAGCGAACAGCGTTCGTTGCTGAACAGCTAATCGGTTACTCTCCGCAGGGGGTCCTGGTGAAGAGCGGCTCTTTTCCTCGGCTCTCCTCATCTCCGCGTTGAGGAGCAGGTAGCATTTGTAGCTCACGAAGAGCTCAGTGGAAGAGCGTGGAAGCCACCGCTTTTATAACCACCAGCGGGAACACGGTGACGTCAGCAGCGCCTACGGAGCAATTCACTATCCTATACTTATAAGAGCGTTACCTCAAGCACACCATTTTTTGACACCTCCCGGACTGTGGACTACAAACCCCGCTGGGCTTTGAAGTCTTTCTTAATTCCTTTGTTCCCAAAACCATGCAGTCAGCTGTAATAAAACTCAGAGCCTCAGAGCTGGGCCTAAAGTTGAAATTCACATAATCACATAATTCACATAGAACTGTGGCCCAACACCTCTTTTGTGTTGTCTGTGAGAGTAAATTGAATATCTTGTGATTTTGGATTGTTGGTTTGAATAAAAATAAGACATTTGAAGATGTCTTATTGGACTTTGGGGAACAGTGATCAACATTATTCACAATTTATCACTATTTTATAAACCAAAATCTGATCAGATATCGGATATGCTACCAATGAACAGCATCTCTGTGGTCCTGGCATGGAACCAGTGCAAGTCTTTGTCCATATTATTTTGTTAATCAGAGTTATATCAGTCACAGTATACCAGCATCAGCATATGATATCATCATCAGCCCAGCTATTGCCAGAGTGCAAACACAACCCCACAATGCACTTGTTATAGTGTGTGGCATTTTCAAAAAACCCACTCTCTCTGCAACATTTCCAACTTTTCACCAGTCTGTGAATTCACTATAAAAAAATGTATTGTATACAAAGTTTAAGAATGAGTCATAAGCCATTTGATGGCCCCCACAATCCACTGTGACCTACGTTGTTTTGTCAGAGGCTTAACTGAGGTAAATGCCAGAGCTGCACACATCTCCACTGCCCAATCTGCCCTTGGTGAGACCATACCTGACAAGTCTCCTGTGTTGGCCGGAAAACTACCGTATTTTACCTCTCTTTCCCGCCGTCTTCTCATATTAGTATTTTCCCTGTAAATTTCCCATTTTATAATAATTTTTAAACAGCAAACTGAATTGCCACTAATCTCGCGATAACTGCCCCTTGCTGTAACCTGTGTGGCAGTTCTCGCCAGGTTAGCAGCAACAACGGGAACAAACTAGGAACAACAAATCAGAAAGATGGATGGATGTAACAAGAATGTGCCCCCAAAAAGCGAAGAATTTGTGTAAATATCTCTAAAAATGGGAGACCAAATTTACTTTCCTAAGGAGGAGCAGAACGGGCTCAGTTACCCGTTTTGAAAGATGTGTAACCTTGTTTTTAGTGTCTCTCAAGGGGGAAAGACCGATGTCCGTCAATTAAAAGAAAATGTTAATGTTTCACTTGAAGAGAATCAATGTATAAACTGAAAATATAAAAAAATAAATAAATGTGCTTTAATTTGATTCTGAGCACATAATTGTAGTCTGTAAGTGGTTGACAAGTAGTTATTTTTGATTTCTTGTAAATCTGTCTCATTATGTAAGATACTGGACCTAGGTTTGCGGAAGATTTCCCGTATTTTTAAATCCAGAACTTTACAGGTATGGGTGAGACATCTAAATCTGGTCTTTCTCTCCTCCACCCATTGTTCAGAGGCATTTTGTGTAAAAAAAGAAATGCATGGAGGTTGTGACAGGAAGACAGAAGACTGTAGTTTTTTTTTTTTCTTTAGTCAGAGGACGCACTGGGATGCAGTCTTTGAGCTACACTGAGATTACATCAATGCCATAACTGAATGTTTAACTGACTATATCAATTTGTGGACACCATCCCCAACGAAGAGTGGGGTGACTCCCCAGTAACAAACCCTGGATCACCCTTTGAAAGAGCTTTCCAACAAGAAATAAAGAGCCTTCAGGGAGCAATATAGGGAACTATTTAGGTCAATAAAAAAAACTTCAAGTCAAGTTGAAAGATGTTTAAAGGAAGGGAAACTGGGGAAAATGTGCGGGTCAGGGATGAAAAAGATTACAGGCTTTAAGTAAAGGGAGAGGGCAGATGGAGGTTAAAGAACTTAACTCCAGTTCTCTGGAATATCTGCTGCGGTAGCTCATTATGAGACATGCTCCCTATCCATTTTCCCCAGAAGGATTTTTTCATTACTTGACATGTAAACGGAAGGTTGTCTCCTCCCTGGAGGAGGTACTTCTTCATACTATAACTCAATGGGTTTTTTTAAGAACATATTTTCCTTGCTCCATGCAAGAGGAGTGGTCAAGTCAGACACTTCACTCTCCACCTGGGTTCATTTCTTAAGCAAATGTTCTTCAAAGTTTTGTTTTGGTATTTTACGATGTAGCGATTTCATGACAAGCTTACCTCAATAAGCAACTGAGAACAACCAACTGTATCCGTCACATCTTTCACCGCAATCATGGATCTTGTTGCTGCTCCATTGTTGTATCCAGCCACATCAGGACATGCTTGCACCCCTGTGCCTCCCTCCTGAAACGCTGTTTGTCTGATCAGGTGCACAGGAGCATCACAAGAGCACCATCATTTGCAGTCATCTGTAGGGTTGACTGCATTAAGGCCAAAACCAAATAGGACTCATCTATTCTGTGAACTGTTCTGGAGCCTCTAGAGCTGATTCTGCATGATGCTTCACAAAAAGAGAAAAACAACACTCAACACTAAGCCTCTCCTTCACAGTGCAGTGGTTCAGAAGCAGAGAGTTTTCAGTCAGATGCTTCTTCAGTTCTGCTACAACACAAACCATTCCTTGCCACACCAATGACCATCAGAAATGAATCTTTAAAGAGGATTAGAGCAAACTTTCATTGCAAACTCTGGTTTAAATTTAAAACCTAATACTTTGGAACTTTTGACATGTTTAAAAACAAAAAGAATAGTAACAAAGACCTTGATTATATATTAGATGTGTAGCTCTTCACTAATTTTACTTCTTGCTCAATATGCAATTTGCTGAAAGAATAAAACATGATCAAATGTTATTGGAATTACTTTTTGCTGCAATGGTGAAGGTATTCATGTTAAAGCAGCACTATGTAACTTTGCCAGCTCAATCTAATATTTCCTCATCATCATTGTGATGGAACATCAACTTCCAACAGGTTTAATGAACCTCTGTCATGGTCTGAGGGGTCTGTATCTCCTTCACTGGCACTATGTAACTTTGAGGAGCATGGTAGGAACCCTGCCACACTAAAGAACTACACATTTTTACGGCTTTGACTGCTTTACGGCATACGTCACTTCCCCCTCCTTCCCCATTCGTAGTGGAGACCAAAGCTGGGCGGGGCGTGGAGCGCAGAGCTCAGCAGAAGCTGGTGTCATGGCCCAAGCAGCGGAAAATCCGAAGAAAATACAAGTTTTATCGGAGGAGGAGAAAAAAGAAAGCGGGAGAGAAACAAGCTAAATGCCCGGACAAGAATAAACATTGGCCCGGCGTTCACTCGCTGGCGTGAGCTGAAAGACGAGGAGGGATGTCCGACAAGAGAGACACAATTGTTATGATACAAATGTAAATGTAGAGTTCTATGTTCAATAAGAATCAAAATTAGAATGTTTTCACATTCGTCTTGGGTTTTGGTAATTCTAAAATTACTGACAATATCAACAACAGACACAGAATAATAATAGTGATCATAAAATTGTGTAATTGGCAATGAGGAAGCTTTATAAAATAATAATACAATTGAATAGAATTACAGCACTAGAGGAAAGAATGCAATGCAAAGAAAATGTATAGAACCTTTCTACTATTTTTCCTGAGAACCTTAAAATTGTGCAAGGCTGATCTGCAAAACATTCAGTTATTCACAGGTTATAAAGTATTTTTTTCATTTTGTCAGTAAGTATGTTGGACTAGCGTATGAGTTTGTAGGGCACATTATCTGGCTGAAACAGGACGGGGGGCGGGGGGACTTCACTAATAAAACCAAGTTGAACTTAGTGATTTTCAACTTCGTCATATTATATTATTTAGCCAAAAATAGATACATTACCTCTTCACTATCCATCCTGCAAACGTCTGCTGAAAAATAGAAAAGTAGTTTTGAAAGTCCGTCCCGTTTTATTTCATTCACTATCAAAACAAATGCAGTGACGGGGACAGGATCTTTCCGGCAGTACGCGCTGGTGCTCATGGGAAATGTAGTGTTCTTTCTGGTAAAGCACTACCGCTTTTGTCCAAAGGAGCCGCCAAACTCAACAAAAGCTGAAAGTTACATTGTGCTGCTTTAACATTTGACAGTTCACTTTGTCAGGTAGTTGTGGCTTAAAAGAGTAGTCAGTTGCCCCTTTGCAAGGTTTGATTCCTGGCCTCGCTGTTCATATGTAGCAGTGTCCTTGGGCTACATGCTGAGCCTCAAGATGCAATTGATGCATTTATCTCAGTGAATAGTTTTGGAAAAAGTAAAAGTGAGGATCTATCTGTACGAAAAGAGATTTATATGATTATGCATGTGGGTTAGTGATTGTGGCTTGTTGTGTAAAACAAATTGGGTAGTAGACTACTAAAGTCCATAATCTATTTATTTATTGTGTTGGACCACCGTCCATATGGTTATGAATTCATGACATTTATGATTGGGTGAACATTTATTTTGGACCAGTAAAGGGCCGAAGCTAAAGTCTCATGATCCCTGCCTCATGGTGAGTTTACGACACCTCCAGCGTGGTCTGGAGAACGGAAAAACCCCATGGACACCAGGATTTGCATATGTGACCCTCTTGGTGATAAGGCACCACACTTTGATTGGACAAGGACCCCGAGCTGCAGGAAGGGGTATCAACTTCCTGTATGCAACTATAAAAGAGAAGACCGCCCTCTCTCCCTCCTCTTCTCTCTTTTCTGCTTCTTCCTTCTCACCCACAGGTCTCTGTAACACCAGGGAGCCAGCCAAGGGCCGGCTTTCTCCTTCGTGAACGAAGGAGCGTCCGTTTTGCAGCGCTGCACGAGCGACCCACGCAGTTCCGAGCCCAAAAAGCCGAACTAGGGACCCTGCATTGCCTCGACGTGAACGCGACGCCGATCCGAAGTTGAAGGAAGCCAAGTGCTGTGCCCAGCTGCTATCCCCTCATCTGCAGCAAGGACACAGGAGGGAGTGATAGCCGCTTTATCAGGATCCCCTGCTGAGCGTAAACACCCAGCTGTTCCCCGAGGAACGCTGACCGACCACCCTTTTTTCCTTCAACTGCAAAGATTCACGTGAGAGGCTGTTTTTGGTGTCTGGGCAGAGAAAACTTAGTAATACACTTTAAAAGTTAGTTTACGCTGTGAGCTGGACTGCTGATCCCGTCATAGTTGTGTTTATTAACTTAAGTGTTTTTGTTTATCTTCTTATTGGTCTACTGCTGCATCCACATTGCTGGATCGTTATGACATGCTTCTCGACAACCGAAAACAAGGCCCTTCTAAATTTCCCGGTTGAATGACCAGAGCGCACGTGTGAAGTTTAGTTTCACATTGGGGCATTTCTGTGTGGGAAAGATCAGAAGGTCTTGGGTTTCTGGTAATGAGAAGTTATTTAAGAGTGTCTATTATTTTACTTTTCTTCTGCATCTCTCTCTCTCTTCCTCTCGTACTAACCCCCCCCCCCACACGCACACACACACATGCACACACACACCCAGACGCTCCCCTCGGTCATAAATTCCCGAGCCGTTCTGAGATCCGACACACACACACACACACACACACACACACACACACACACACACACACTAGTCACACCCCACACAGATGACTGGAACTTTTGCATTGTATAATTTCTGTCCCTGTTTACGTAGTGTGCCATCAGGATTTTATTTGGGGTGTTGCGTCTATCATCTTTTGACACCTGTATGTAAATAAATCCTGATTGATTTTTAATGAGTGGTTTCTGTTGTTTCATGCATTTTGGTCACAATTGATTTGTTTGACAGAGCCTAGTGCTCGAATTTCACCCTTCAATTACTGTATTAGGCATAAACCTTAATTTCTGAGACTGATATTCTGCTGTAAAAGTTATCATTTCCCTGCTTAAGGAACAGGGTGGTGCCCCGAGGATTTTATTTATCATATTGGTCATTCAATTTGATAAATAGTCGACTTTATTAATTATTAATAATTCTTGAATAAAATTATTAATAACCCTTCGATAACTGATCAGCCAAGCTACCTGAGTTGCACAACAATTGTTTGTTTTTATTTAATGTGTTTGACAAGGGCTATGCTAAAAATTCATGTATACATATACAGAGATAGCTATAGGCTAATTTTCATCCGTCATCACAGCTGCTGATTATGGACTCAATTCAACATACCGTCCATAAATCACAATGAAGCTGTGAAAACAATACATGAATAATCCTGCTCTCTGTGAACACGGAGGACTCAGCTGTCTTGTGTGAACAGTTCTCACTGCCAAAAGCATGTGGAGCTTTAATGTAGTCAGTGTGAGCTTATTTCACAGGTCCCATCAAAGATATGTGTTAATCACAGGTTTTGTCAGTAGGAAACCTGATTGAACAGTCTAATGTGAGTTAACAAATTGTGGGAGAAAAAAAACAAACAAACATAAAATGTACTTAGTTTCTGCCCAACATTCAGACTGACTTGTCGAGCATACTGTAGCTGATTACAAAAACCGCTGGCCTGCCAAGGTGTTGTGGAATTTTAGTGATCCTGTGTGTATTGGCCTGTAAGCTAAACTAATTTATAAAATCACAAAGTGCTGCATAATGCATGGATACGGATGTAAAGTACATCCAATGTTGAACTGCTTTACTTGTTGTCAATAAAGTGACTCCGTGTTATTTCTAAAGGAAAAGTAAAATGAACATTTTCATGTCTTTTTCTTTTATGATTTCAAGCAAGTGCCTTTGGTTGCTTAGGCTGAAACACTAGGATATCTGGCGTGAATGTCTCTCCTGTTTTTCCATTGCAGTTCAATAACGTTTAGGTCTGGGCTCTGACTGGGCCACTCCAACAGATACGAAGCCATTCAGCGATGGATTTCCTTCCTTCCATCCTTAGTGCCACTGTGGTACCAGTTCACCCAGCTTCTAGTACTCAATTGCAAACAGTCACACTGACATTATCCTGCAAAGTAGTTTTGTAAACCTAAGAATGCATTTTTCTATTGATCAGGGTTCTCAGACTTTTTCATCACAGGCCAAACCAGCATTATGGAGTGGGCTAAATGACAACAACTCTCATCATTTGATTTATTTACATAATTTATATTAAAGTGATTCAGTGCCTTGTCAATTTGGTTGTTAAAATCTTGGCTATTTTGAATCCATGGCTGATTTTAACAAAAGTGTTCTTTATATTTTATTACAGTGGAAAGACATGGCTTCTGCAGTGGGTGGAAAAGGAAAACACCTAGACAAAATAACACACACAAACACCACACACACACACACACACACACACACACACACACACACACACACACACACACACACACACACACACACACACACACACACACACACACACACACACCCACCCTTTCCCCCACTAGCCCTCCCCTTCCCCCAGGACATCTGTGGACCTGTATCAGAACTGTACCGAGCCGTTCGATAACACCAAGGACAATGGCTGAGGAACAGCTCTGGGGCAAAGTTCACAGACTTACCGCTCACAGACACACTTGCTGATAACCCCACCTCCCTCATTCTCAACGCCTTCCCCGGCTCCAGCTCCCCTCTTATCAGCCCCCCCAACACACTCTCCAGGTTGGAGCGTCACAATGCCGCTGCCCTCACTCGGATGAACTAAGGTGGGATCCCCCCCCCCCACACACACACACTTGCCCACCCCCCATGCAAGTTTTCTTATAATGTTTTGCTGTGTGTATGTTGCTTTTCTGTGCTGAGGTGTTTTTTGCACCTTGACACTGTGTATTTAATACACAGTTCTGTAAAGATCATGCGCTGCTGCATGCTTAATTGAGACAAACCAAAAGAGTTCAACATGATGCCAGGTATGAAAAAAACTGGACCAAATATTATCTGTGTAATTGAATATATGGAAGTATAAAGACATTTTGCAGTTGATCTAAAGTTATGTAGATGTTTTGCCCTTCATAAGAAATTATATGACTGAATTTAAACCTGCATTGTCCAAGTTATGCTAACTGCATTAAAAACTGTTTGTAAAGTAAAACTGAAACCTATGCCTCTTAGTACATATTAAAAGTAAATAACTTAAAGCAGGACACATTTGAAGGAAAACTGTGCATGTGCAAAAAAAAACTACACCCCACACACATGTCAAGGTTTGACATTCCCCCCAGCTTTCAGTTTCTGTTTTGCCCCGCCTGTGTCCCATCTGCCCTGATTGTGTCTGCACCTGTGTCTCGTCATGTCTCGTTATCCCCTGTGTATATCTGGTCTTGTCATTCCTTTGTTCCCAGTCGGACCGTACTCTTTGTTCCCCATGTTTCCTGCCACGTTTTGCTCCTCAAGTTTTTTGATCCTTTTTTAGTTTGTCTTGATCCTGCCCAGCAGCGCCTTGTTTTTGCCTTTTTTTAAATAAATCCTATTTTTTGCCAACTCCTGCCTCCCTCCTCCCGCTCGCCCTGCGTTTGGGTCTACACCTTACCCCTAGACGTGACAACTAGGGTTGCCACCCGTCCCGTAAAATACGGAATTGTCCTTTATTTGAGAAAAAAATGTTGCGTCCCGTATTGAACTAATACGGGACGCGATTTGTCCCGTATTTTCATTAACGCCCCATACACACGTCTGTCACACACACACATAAACACTAAATGGATCAATAATAACAAAATAAAACACAGGAAACATTAAGGCCAGCAAAATCTTTGTAGCGGGACAACAGGACCTGCTGCGTCTGTGTCCAGATCTTTCTATGTGCCAGACAGCGGGGAGGACTCGGGCTTCACCTCCAGGTAGGAGTTGGGAGTTGGGAATTAGAAGTTCCGTATTGAACCAATACGGACATATATTATGCCAGGCCCGGTTCTACGAGGGTGCATAAGCAAGCATTGCACCCTCAGTTTGTGTTTGCGTGCTCAGTTGAAAAGACGAGAAGAAAACTGACAATGCGCCCGCGTTAAGCCTGATTTATGGTTCCGCGTTAAATCGACGGCATGGCTACGGCGATGGGTATGCGTGCGACGCACACCGTACGTTCGCGTCCCCACGTATCCTACCCCGTAAGCTCTGCGTTGGTGCAACGCGGAACCATAAATCAGCCAGTGTCCGTCACTCATCTCCGTGCAGCAGAACCTGCAGCAGCAAGACGCTGCTCTCTGATTATGGCTCACAGTTTGAAAACCCCAAATAAAAAATAAATTAGAGAATATTTTATGAAATCAATAAACAATTCCTAATATATTAGTTTCACCTTTTAAGTTGAATTATTTAAATAGATTAACTTTTACACCAAATTCTAGTTGAATTATTGAAATAGATTAACTTTTACACCATATTCTAGTTGAATTATTGAAATAGATTAACTTTTACACCATATTCTAGTTGAATTATTGAAATAAGTTAACTTTTACACCATGTTCTAGTTGAATTATTGAAATAAGTTAACTTTTACACCATGTTCTTCACCTGTAGCAATATTCTACACCTTGGCTGATGTGGATATACAGAGCATAGGAGGCTATTTCAGCTGCTATATGGTTGGCTGTCTGTACAGTCATGCAAGTTCAATGCTATTAAAGAACAAGTTTTTTCATATAAAATAAACACATTTTTATGCAGTTTAGAAGTTTTGGGGCTTTTTTTTTGGCTCGTGCGCTGGTGAAATTGGGGCGTCCTTTATTTCTATTTCTGAAAGGTGGCAACCCTAGTGACAAAACACATAGACAATAGTACACTGCTTGAAAAATAAAGTGAACATTTAAACAACACATCCCGGATCACAATGAATGAGGCATTCTGGTTAATAATGTATATTATTTACATAGTGGAATGAATGATGAAAAAAAATACTATGTGCATCAGAAGGAAGGGCCCACTGCACCAGCATATGGTCTTACACTGGGTGGAGGCCTTAATTTTTTTATCATTTTGAGTAGACTAGTGTACATTATAGGGTTTTTTAACAGCAGGAATGAAAAGTTATTTTAAATGCCTATACAACTTTGGGGTTGAACTTTTTTTGTCATTGTAAGAACATAAACTGTACTTTTCTGATCTTACTTAATTTGGATAACAAATAACTTGCTGTTTTGCTCTAAAATGGTTTAAAGGGGACCTATTATGAAAGTTAGTTTTTTCTTGTTTTAACATATATAAAGTGGTCTCCCCTCACCCTGCCAACACAGGAAAGATGAAATCCCATGAAATTCTGCAGGGTCTGTATCCCCCGCCTGGCTGAATCCTCCAGGGTCATGTGACTTCTACGAACCGTTCAGAATCTGCTCCCGTCGTGAGTCACGACGGGAGCAGATTTCCATAGGTCGGCCTCCGCTGCTGAAACCATACCCGTTACTAACTCCACCGGCTGGAGCGTCCGCAATTGTTCAGAAGGGGTGACTGTTTCCACAGCGAGGGGACAGTAAAAGTGAGGTTTTGCATCGAGACTTACCCTCATAAAAGGATCAGTACCAACAGTACGGAACCGGCAACTGCACACGAGTCAGTGATAAGTGACGTTATTTCTTTTATGTTATTTATATTTGTCTACAAGTATGATCTTTGCATGGGCTAAGTATTTAGCTTAGCTCCGGAGCACCGGGGCCGCTCACAGAGCTGCCGGAGCTGCTCACGGACAAAACCGGTGAGGAGCCCCGGGCCCCGGTGGCTCCAGTGTTCCCTAACGGAGTGTTAGGTAACACCGGAGCTCTATTAGTACCGTAATACATTTTTCTTCTGTTCATGGTTTCAGATCTTCCAAGCACCAGAAGCTGTTCAACGACACCTTCAGAAGACGCACGGTCCTTCCTTGAGCCAGCAATAGTGCATACATGTTATATATACAACTTATGTTCTTTTATTTTATTATAACAATAAAGTTGCCATTTGTGAAAATTCAGTGTTGTGATTTCTTTACAGTTAACATGATTCATTTGTCTTGTAACATATGAAAGGATGAGGAATCTGAGTAAATAACTGTGGTGTACCTGTCTAGAATTCAATTAAATCTTCCTGTATGAATTAGTGTGAAGACGAGGTGACCCGGATCCCTCTTAACGTAACTAAAGGCTGATTTATGGTTCCACGTTTCACCAACGCAGGGCCTACGGCGTAGGGTACACGTCGATTAACGCAGAAAATCAGGCTTTAAAATCCTTTTACACACCGTGTAACTGAATGAGAGCGTCCGACTATCACGTCGAGCTGCGTGATATCGGACGCTCTCTGTCCACACTGAAACCGTTAAACTCTCGGCCAGTTAGGACAGTCCAATACAAAAAAAATGAAGCAATGGAATTTATTTTGTCGCCGAAGCTTCTCGCATGGGACACGCTTTGTGTACGCAGCCGCTGCTCTTCTGGCCGGAGCGAGGCTTTGTTCCCTCCCCTGCTACACGTCATTCAAGCAGCCAATCAGCACAGAGCCTCATTATCATAGCCCCGCCCACTCAGAATCCAGCACAGAGAGCCCACAGGCTGAATTTCTGTTTTATGTAGAAAAAACAAGCTTTAGATTGTTTTTAAGACATTCAGTGCATGTTTAAAATATACATTAAATGCCATAATATGTCCCCTTTAAGATCAATGCCAAACTTGACAGTTCCGAGCTGTTTCAAAGCTTGCCTCTCTGTTCACAATGAACAGGGCCGGCGTTAGGTATGGGCAATATGGGCGCATTCCGGGTGGGGGCGCACGAGCGCTCTCAAAAAAAAAAAGAGACGCGACTCTTAATCCTCTGTCGAGTTGCTTATTAAAATCAAGTTAACTGAAGACAAAGGTCTCGTTATCAGTGCAAAAGAAACACAAACAACTTCTGTAATTTAAATCAATCAGAATTTATTTACATTAGGTGTCAAGCAGGTGAAAAACGACAACTCGGAAAAATTCCGATGGCTCACTACATGAACAACACAAAACACTAACTATAAAGAAAAAAAGAACAATAAATCATGTGATGCAAATCTTCTGATCCTCCGTGTGTGTGTGTGTATGTGTGTGTGTGTGTGTGCGTATGTGGGTGCGTGTGTCTCAGAACAACATCGCGTCACGTGGGCCCGACCAAGATGGGGGCCCCAGTCATGCCACGTGAAACAAAAGAGAATGGCGGACACGGTATTTAAACCACGAATAACTGGGGAAACGGCGCCACGTAGGTCTAACAAAGAGCGAGGAAGCCTCATGATCTAATTACTACCGCATCCGTGTGTTTAGTAAACAGGAAGGGAAACAAAGGACCTCAAAAATACACACGTAGCGACCGCCGGGCAGCGGAGGCCGTTGTCGCGCCACACAAATAAACTGGAGCTTTACGGCTGATTCTCGCTCACGCTGACGGTCATCCTCGGAACGCCACGGTTCCTGGTGCAAGAGAAGGCTCGGAGCAGAAAAAGGTTAAGGAGACAGGGAAGTCAGAGCGCGCAGCGCTATGTGGTAACAGACCTTACGCCCGGCAGGTAGTTCCTGGTCCAGGCGCCCCTTCCACCCCCCCCGGCTCTGTAGAAAAATGGAGAGACGTGGTCCCCAAATGCGTTGGGAGAAGGATAGAGGTGTATCCGGCGAGCTGGGCGAGAGAAGCGAGCAAGGGAGGCGAGGAGAATACTTTTTGTCCACCGGGATGCGGTGATGTCATCAGCGCCTGGCCAGTGATTGGACGCGCGCCGCTTCAGGCGCCACCTTCTGTTCACACCTCCCGGACTACAAAGCCCAGCAGTCTTATAGTCTTTACAAAGCGGCCATTTTAGATAATCACAAACGTTCATAAGAGTTCAGAATTCACGTGATCACATGACGGTGGCCCAACACTAGTTTAGCCATATGGAGAATGTTGGATAAGAGAGGAATACCTTCCCTGTGTGAAGTCACTGAAAACCATTGGCTGAATGAATGAAGCCGAATACCTAACATTCTATGCAATTAATTAACACAGTCATAAATAGTAAGCATCGAAATAGCTATTAGGCTAAAATGATATGACAGGTGTGAAAACAATACATTTGTTAAAACCTTGTTTTTCAGTATTCGTACAAAAGAAGCGTCCTCTTTAATGATAGCATCCTTTAAGATAAGATAAGAAGATAAGATAAGATAAGATAAGAAATCCTTTAATAGTCCCCCAGAGGGGAAATTTCCAGATTACAGCAGCAAAGTGGATAGTGCAAAACACAAGAGGCATCAATATCACACAATAATAATAATAATAGAAAAACACTATAAACAGTATATACAATAGTAATAATAATAGAAAAACACTATAAACAGTATATACAATAATAATAATAATAAAAATAAGAAGGAGAATAAAATAGTAATAAAATAAAAAAATACTAGTATACAAAAAGAAAAACAGATGGATATTTACAGATGATATTACAGGATATTTACAATACCAGAGAATGGTATATATTATTATTATTGAGACAGATCTAGGGCTATAACATAAGATCAACATTCATCAAGCAATTTGAATTATGGTACTGTGATACCGTAGGTGGTGGTGGGTTATCAAAATTGTAATAATTAAAATACCTTCTTAAATATTAATTCAAGATAAATTATGTTAGTACTTGAAATGAAATTCAACAAATAAAATAAAAGTGCAAAAAAAAAGGCACAAAATGCAGTTTAGTTTTGGGAGTTTTTCCTCTTTTGTCACCATTGTAGGTCTGCTAATTATGACCATGATCTGCAACCTCCTGGGGCTCATTGTAGGCCATGGACAAAAGCAAGCAATGACCGAGGAAATGTGCAATGTCATAGTTCGCAAGTTGAGAGGAGAGTTTCAGTTTCCAGTTTCCGAACGCACAAGAATACAACAAAATGCCTCGGAGCGTCTGTGGATAAATCAAGGGGTCTATTCTCTCAGTGAGGATGGGCAGACACTGCTGTGTGCTGGCAAGCCAGTAATGCTACAGTCCAAACTTTTTTCAGTGGGGGCCACATCAACTTTCCTTTCTGTGAAGGGGTCGAGGACTCGAGGTAAGTCTATAACAGGAAATGATATGGGCTAGGGTGACAACCAGTATTATTGTGGAGATTATAATGATTATTTGTTGCAGGTGCCCTTCGTTTGACTTTGGCACCACCTGTTGATATGAAAAAAAGAGAATAAAATGTCTTCACATATGTTTATTTGAAGTACCACAGATACTCCATTTATTTTATAGAACACAACAACAGAAACTGGTGGTAATATTCAGGTAAGAATGAGGTGATGTGATTTTGTAACAGGAACAGTTGAGTTAACAAACGGCAAATGTTTTGTCTTTACAGATAGTGAAATAATAATAATACAGAATAATAGTAAATAACAAACAAACAGGTAAAGTAGTCTTATCTAGGTGAGCTGGTTTTATATGCACAGATTAAAAACGAGTTATAAACAGGTAAGTAAATAATAATAACTAGAAAATTTCAGGAAATTTTGATATGGGCATGCCCTACTGCCCATTCGTTAATAAACCACAGCCCCTGCTTCGGGGTTGTGTGGTTTTGGGTGATTTATAATGGCCAAGAAGTAGAAGTTGACTTAAAATCTATGTAAATCGTCTTCCGGGTTGGCTCCGGCATGGTGCAGATGTAGGTCCCAATAGCTCCCGTCCCTTTTCACTTATTTTATGCACTTTTGCTCTTATAGCCAAATTATTTCGATGTGATACTGTTTAATATCCACCCCTCGCTTGAAATACTCGGACACCGCCCTGCCAGAGATAAATATTTCGGGGAACTACGAAAGTGAAGAAACGGCTAACGGCTAAGCTAACAGGGAAAGATGGCGAAAGACGGCGACCAGCTCACCGTTGAACTTCTCCGTGAAGAACTCAAGCTTTCCCGTGAGGCTATCCTGAAAGATTTCAAGTCTGAAATCTCCACCCTTCGCGTGGAGCTGAGGCACGAAATTGAATCCATCCATTCAGAGACTACAACGAGCCTCCACGGCCTGCGCCAGGAGTTGGGAGAGGAGATGAACGGGCTCGGTCAGAACCTGGCCGAGGTGATGGCCGAGCAGGCCGACATGGCGCAGAGCCTCACGGACGCCCAGGAACGCATTCAACAGTTGGAGCGCCACGACGAACAGAAAACTACTGAGCTGAAGCGTCTGAAGGAAAAGTGCTTCGACCTCGAAAGCAGGAGTCGGCGCCAGAACCTGAGGTTCGTCGGCATCCCGGAGGGGGCTGAGGGCGCCTCTCCCACCAAATTCATGACGGAGTTTATCCCGGAGGTTCTGGGTGCTGAAAACTTCAGGCAAAGATCGACTACAGCCTCTTCTACCCTGCGGTCCTGGCGGTCACTCTGAACGGCGTCCGACACACCTTCGACTCCCCGCAGGCGGCAGAGGATTTCTACCGGGCTAAGATTGCTCCACAACGGAATGAATAATCCCTCTTCCTTGGGCTGTGCTGTCTCATCGTTACCGGCGGTGGCTGGTGGGATGTAAACCGTGATTATCTGCTGCTGGATAACCTCACACAGGCGGTTTCTGGTCAGCGCGGCTGTGGATTACTTTCATTTTTTTTGTTTTTTGTTTCTTCTATCTGCTTTTTTCGCCACCTATCAACCTGCTGAAGCGGATGAGGGAGAGCGCTGTCCCGCGCCGGGAGTGCGGTAAGACTGCGGCTGCGCTGTCCTTTCAGCACCAGCGCTGGGTCCTAAGTGCGGGCTGATGCGGGCTGATGCGGGGCAGACGCCGCCGCTGTTATTATTCACTGGACGCGCTGAGGACGCTGTCCCAAATGACATTTACGGTACGACCGTTTTATATACGTATGTACTCCTGTTCAGCTTGGTTGTGTTCAAATACAACCGTTCTTTCTGTGATCATTTATGTCTGGGGAATATAGCTCACTTTCTTGCCGGTGCGTGACTGTAGACTATAAATGTGGTGGCTGGGGAGGGGGAGGAGGAAAAAAAAAAAAAGAAAAAAAAAAGGGGGGTGTTGTAGAGTTAAATTTAAATTTCGGAAATATTGTCTATTGAGTAAAGTGCAATACTTATGCATCATGCTATAGGGTGCTGAATTCAGCCAAGTTAAGCTGGATAGTATGACAGCTGAGTGCTGTAACACAAAGTTTAGCTTGAAGCAAGTGTGGGTATTTTACACCTTTCAGTTGGGGAAAGGTGGGGGAGGGAGGGGGGTGTGTTCCAATTCTTTGTTTTTTTTGTTTTCGTGTTTTGTTAAGGCAGACCCAGTTTCGTTTTTCATATTGTGTGATGTGGCTATGCAGGCTTGTCTGGAGTTAAAATTGTATGGCTAACTTATTGAACGGGGGGGAGAGCTTGGTTCAATTTATCACCTGGAACACTAAAGGGATGAATAGTGCTGTAAAAAGAGGCAGAATTTTAACACACCTTAAAAAATCAAAGGCAAACATAGTATTTCTTCAGGAGACCCATCTGAAAAACCAAGACCATCGCAGGCTACATAAAGGGTGGTGGGCCAGGTATACCACTCTCACTTCCAGTTTACATCTAGAGGGGCAGCAATCTTAATAAGTAAAAACACTCCTTTTGTTTGTTCTCACTCTTTTTCTGACAAGCAGGGTAGGTATGTGGTGGTGGAGGGGAAGTTACACAACGTCCCACTTATTTTAGTTTGCATTTACGCTCCCAACTATGATGATGACAAGTTCTTTTCATCGCTATGGGCTTCAATACCTAATCTGAACTCACACTGTTTGGTGGTAGGGGGAGACTTCAATTGTGTTTTGAATTCAAATCTGGACAGATCTTCTCAAACCGTACAGCCGCTT
Organism: Cololabis saira; assembly: GCF_033807715.1. Taxonomy (NCBI): domain Eukaryota; kingdom Metazoa; phylum Chordata; class Actinopteri; order Beloniformes; family Belonidae; genus Cololabis; species Cololabis saira. The sequence goes on along the minus strand of NC_084599.1, from coordinate 528,271 downwards.
TCCAAGTCAGCAAGGAGCATAAATTCTTTTATGAACGATTACGGTGTTGTTGATCCCTGGCGGTCCAAAAACCCTTCCTCCCGTTGCTTCTCTTTTTTTTCCTCTGTTCACCAATCGTATTCGCGAATAGACTATTTTCTTATTGATCAAAAGCTTCTTTCACAGGTTAAGCAGTGTGATTATGAGGCAATAGTCATCTCTGATCATGCACCTCATTTGATGCAGTTAGCATTTCAGCATAAATCAACGCCGGCTCCCTGGCGATTTAATAATTTGATGCTGACGAACAAGGCATTTGTTTTGTTCATTTCTACCGAGATAAAAGAGTTTATTTCAATTAATGACAATGGAGAAGTATCAAAAGGCACACTTTGGGAAGCTCTTAAAGCTTATATTCGTGGGCAGGTCATTTCCTACAGTAAAACCATAAATCTCTCCCGTCACCACCGTCAGTCTGAGATTAGAAAAGAAATATTAGAGATTGATCGTCAGCACTCAGTAACACCCTCTCAAGACCTCTCTAACAAGAGGATATCTCTCCAATCTGACTTTGATCTCCTCTCTGTCGATGAAATGGCTAAGCTACTATTACAAGCCAGACAAAAAGTGTATGAGCAGGGGGAAAAGGCTGGTCGCCTACTGGCTCACCAGATTCGTCAAACGGCCGCATCAAGACTTATAAAAGAAACATGTACGGCTTCTGGTGAAATCTTTACAGATCACCAGGAAATTAATACTATATTTAAGTCTTTTTACACAACTTTGTATACCTCAGAGTCCAAAGGTGACCCGTCACTAATACATACATTTTTGAATAAACTGCAATTTCCAACAATAGAAGCAAGCCATAGGGACAACCTTAATGAACCCTTTTCTCTTAAAGACGTGGCACATGCAATAAAAAATATGCAAAGCTCTAAGGCCCCGGGCCCGGATGGGTTTACAGCTGAGTTCTTTAAGACTTTCATTGAATTAATCTCTCCTGTGTTACTTGATGCTTTAAATGAAGCCTTTGTCACTAAAACTCTTCCCCCCACCTTCTACCAAGCATCTATATCAGTTTTACTGAAGGATGGTAAGGATCCTAGGGAACCGGGTTCATACCGGCCCATTAGCCTCTTGAACGTAGACACCAAATTGCTCGCTAAAATGCTCGCCAGCCGTTTGGAAATAATTCTCCCATCAATCATATCACCAGATCAGACCGGCTTTATTAAAAACCGTTTCTTATTTTCAAACCTCCGCCGACTCTATAATATTTTATACTCCCCTAGCACGGCCCCTCAGGTTCTTCTCTCTCTGGATGCTCAGAAGGCCTTTGATCGTGTCGAGTGGGACTTTCTTTTTGCTGTTCTTGGGAAGTTTGGCCTTGGTGACAAATTCATAGCTTGGGTTAAGCTGCTGTATCGGTCCCCTCTTCCTTCGGTGCGAACCAACTCTTTCGGATCCTCCTATTTCCCCCTGCAACGGGGTACAAGGCAGGGCTGCCCCCTGTCCCCACTTTTGTTTGCTCTGGCCATTGAGCCTTTGGCTATCGCCCTGCGATCACTGGAGGGGTATGAGGGAGTTTATAGGGGAGGGGTGGACAACAAAGTTTCCTTATATGCAGATGACCTGCTTTTATATGTAACAAACCCCCAAGAATCTATTCCCAATATAATGTGTGTTTTGAAAGAATATGGAGAGATTTCTGGTTACAAGCTTAACCTTTCGAAGAGTGAACTGTTCCCAATCAGTAAATCAGCCCGAAACCTTTCATACTCTCACTTGCCATTTAAAGTGACGATGGACTCATTTAAATACTTGGGTGTGGTGGTGACTAGGGATATGGTTGGTTTGTTTAAAGCTAACTTTAGGCCTCTACTTGAGCGCACTAGCAAGGACTTTGACAGGTGGTCCCATCTCCCCATCACTTTGGCAGGCAGAATTAATATTATAAAAATGAATACACTGCCAAAATTTCTGTTTCTATTTCAGACAAATCTTTTTTTGTGTCCATAGACAAAGCAATTTCTAATTTTATTTGGAGTGGGAAGAGACCCAGAATCAGAAAAGCTTATTTGCAGTGGCCGAAGCCAGGTGGGGGAATGGGACTACCCCATTTCCAATTTTATTACTGGGCATGTAATGTTCGTACTCTCTCTTTTTGGACTCACTCTGATGGGCATGCCGAAAATCCAGTTTGGATACAAATGGAACAGAACTCATGCCAGCAGACATCCCTGTCGGCCCCTGTGTTTTCACCAATGCCTCTGTCGCTTCACTATGTCACGAAGAATCCCATTGTTACACATTCTCTGAAAATATGGTCCAGTGTTAGGAAATACTTTGGTTGGCAGAGAGGCTCTCTGCTCGCCCCTGTCTGTCCCAGCCACCTCTTCTCCCCATCCATTGCAGACCGGTCTTTTGACATTTGGAAATTGAATGGCATAAGGACTATGAAGGCCCTTTTTATAAATAAAATTTTCCCCACTTTTGAACAATTACGAATTAAATTTAATTTACCCCAATCCCATTTTTTTAGATTTCTCCAGGTACGCAATTATATTAAAGTTAATACACCTTCATTTCCCGATCTGCCTGATGAATCCACCATGGAATCTCTGTTCTCCTTCGAGCCCTCAAGAAGGGGTGCTATTTCCTTTATATACACTCACTTATCTAGTCTGCAAAACCCATCGCTGGAGTTCATAAAGTCTGCTTGGGATGGGGATGTGGGGGTGGATTTGACATCGGAGCAGTGGGAGAAGGCCCTGGAGGGGGTGCATACAGCTTCAATCTGTGCTCGCCATGGCCTCATTCAATTTAGGGTGTTGCATCGCCTTCATTATTCTAGAGTAAGACTTTCTAAAATGTTTCCCAATGTAGATCCCACGTGTGACAGGTGTAAGGCCTCTCCTGCCTCCCTAGCACACACATTTTGGCTCTGTCCCAACCTGCACACCTATTGGAGTTCCATCTTTACGACGCTGTCAGAGGTCTTTCAAACTGTAATTCAGCCAGATCCTCTGATAGCTATCTTTGGTATAGCGGGAGGGGAGAATGAGAATCTCTCTGGAAATAAACTCAAAATAACTAAATTTGTCACCCTGTTGGCACGGAGACTGATCCTCCTGAACTGGAAGAATCCTCATCCACCGAGCTGGACTCAGTGGCTGAGAGATGTGAGGCAGCACCTTGTATTGGAAAAACTGAGATTTGTGTTGCGAGGCTCCCCAGATAACTTTGAGAGAACCTGGAAACCATTTATGGATTACATTGAAACCAAGCTTTAACTCTCCCACTTTCCGGTATACATCGCCGGATCAGGCCTGCAATTTGAGACTACGGTCCAATATCTACTTAAACTCTTTTAGCCCATCAAGTTGAGAAAAGCCCTGAACTGCCTGTCTGTCTGAGTCTGTATGGATTCTTTTTTTTCTTTCTTTTGAATTGAAGTGTCTTGTAAATTGTTGAATGTCTGTTATGTTTTATATGTTTAAAAGAAAAAGCCAATAAAAAGAGTTAAAAAAAAAAAAAATCTATGTAAATCACAGCTTCATGAAATTTGAATATGTTGTAGTACGCAGCGAGGCAAGTTTTGAAACATTTGAATCATGTCCCTACGATAACCTGTTGCCTAGCAACAAGCATCCAAAGTCAAATGGACTTTTTTTTTTTAATCGAAAGTTTAATATCTCAAGAACTGTAATAATTGGCATAATGAGGTTGAAAGATGTTTTGGTCCGAAGTTAACCGAGTCTGGAAACATTTAAATGATGTTGCTACGATAAAGTTCCGACGAGCAATAAGCGTCCAAATTTTAACCTTTTTTTCCGCTTCTAGGCATCTAGCGTTGCCACGGTAACGCTTTTGGCTGAGAAAAGTATTGCCCTTTGTGGCAGGGTGGAGAGGTCGATGGGACACGCGCACCTGTGTCCCATCAACCTGAGTGGCGGGTTCTCTCCACCCTGCCTGCCTTATAAGGGAGCTGGACAGCAGCGGAGGGGCCGATGGAGCTGCTGCTGAGGAGCTGTGTGTGCTTGTGCACGTGCGTGGTGAAACTTTGGGTGAAATAAAAAGGGTCTCCGTGTCTCTCCATCTTTCGGTCGGCCCCGGTAGCACTCGCCCTGCTACATCTGGCACCCAACGTGGTAGATGCGGTACGGTCGCGGGGGTCGCCCCCGGCGTCGGCCCGCCAGCCGTGGAAGACGCTCCCGGGGCCGGGCCCATGGTGGCCCCGGGCCAAACGGTGCGTCCAGGACCGCCTCCTCCTCCGTGACACAGCCCTGCGCCAGCTGCCGGTCCGCCTCCAGGACCGCCTCTTCCACCACACACTGCTCTGGCCGCTGGTCCGGCCCCGTCTCCACGGGACCCGCCGTCGCGGGCGGCTGCGCCTCCGCAGCCGCCTCCCCAGCCAACTCCGTCTCCGTCTCCGCCTCCGCCCCCATCCCAGGAGCCGTCGTCTGGCGGCCCGCAGCTTCTGCCTCACGGCCTCTCAGCTGCGGCGCCACCAGCGCTGCCGCGGTGAACCTCAGACGGGGTGCAGGGGTGGGTCGCTCCGTCGGCCCCGCCGTCTCGGGAGCCGTCGCTTGGCGGCCCGCAGCTTCTGCCTCCCGGCCTCTCAGCTGCGGCGCCGCCAGCTCCTCCCGCGCTGCTGCGGCGACCCTCAAGCGTGGCGCAGGGCTGGGTCGCCCCGCGGCCACGAGCGCTTACATTGCACGAGCGCTTACATTACACTGGTCGCGGAACACGGCTGTCAGGTCCGCCATGGCCTGGGCGAGCGCCTCCAGGGCCCGCTCAGTGCCTCTCTCGTCCATCCTTCGAGGCCCCACGTTGGGCGCCAGAGTAGCGGGGCGAGTGCTACCGGGGCCGACCGAACGATGGAGAGACAGAGTTTCGTGCAGACCCTTTTTATTTCACCCAAAGTTTCACCACCACAAGCACACACAGCTCCTTAGCAGCAGCTCCATCGGCCCCTCCGCTGCTGTCCAGCTCCCTTATAAGGCAGGCAGGGTGGAGAGAACCCGCCACTCTGGTTGATGGGACACAGGTGCGCGTGTCCCATCGACCTCTCCACCCTGCCACACCCTTCAAGGCACAATGGATCCACATGAGTTGATGTATGCTACGTGTGGTTACACGTTCCGGTTCAGGCTACGTTAACGGATAGGTTTTTTTTTTTCACCATGGTAAAAAGCCCCTTCCAAATTAATGAATAGGAATTATATCATCCAGTGTTTGTATAGACTGTTTTTTAATTAATTTATTGGTATTTTTTTTAATTCAACAAATTGCAGATTTTTGCACACAGCTGCCAACTTTCTCTCTGTGTTCTATTGAATGTGTTATGTGTTTATTATGTGTGTGTTTGGGCACGAGTTGCCGAATTAAATTGCCCTTCAAGGGTTGAAGGGCAATAAAGTTGTCTTGAATCTTGAATCTTGAATAGTTGAATGTATACTTCATGCCAGTTGGCATGGATATTGACATACAATTTCCTTAAATCACAGCTTGATGAAATTTGAATATTTTAAAGTCCACAGCGTGCCGAGTCGTGGAACATTTGTAAGATGAAAAAATTAAAGCTGCAAGCAGCGATGAACGGGCTCTCGCACCCTTGTGCACGTTCAGGCGTGCTGCAGTGGAAGCGCTTGTATGACTTGCATTGAGATATCAACCAATCAGAAGAAGGGACAGGACTAATTCATGCCAATGAAGGTCCAGTACTCAAAACCGAGTCAGATGACACCGCCCACAATTCTCTATGTCAAACCATTCAAAAGTTATGGCAGAAAATAGGGACTATCAAATATCAACCAATCAGAAGAAGCGGCGGGGCTAATTTGAAACAATTATGTTCAAGGACTCAAAACCTAGTCCGATGACACCACCCACGAGTCTTTATGTCAAACCATTCAAAAGTTATGGCAGAAAGTAGGAACTATTAAATGTGGACCAATCAGATGTGGGGGGGGCGCGCTTTTCGTCGCCACAGTAACGCTTATGACTGAGAAAAGTAATGCGCCTCGTCGCAGGATCGAGACGCAGATTTTGATGTATAACACACCTCTTAAAAATAAAATAGATTTTATTTTATTTTTCAAATGCTATCTTATTTTATTTCTCTACCAGCAGTTTGAATTTCCCCTTTTCTTTGTTAATTGTCTCAACACATTTTTATAATAAATGAATATAAACACATCTTAACAATTGAACAGTTTTGCAGTTTCTCTTTCTTCCAGCTCTTTTAATCTTATGCCCCCACTTTCTGTCGTTCAGTGAGAGAACTGAGCTCTAACTTCTCCTGTCAGGACTTTAAATCTGGTCTGGATGGTGTCAGGTTCTCACATGCATGTGGAGGTGCTCATTGATGAGCCTGGAACGATATTTAGTTTTAATTATGTTAATTGTGGAGAAAGCTGCTTCACAGCTGTATCTGGACCCAAACATGGGCAGGATGTTTTAAGATGCTCAGCTTATTTTCTGTGACTTCAGTTCAGACTTGAGTGGATATGTTTGATGAAAAACTTTGTGTTTTGTTTCAGTGGCGTTTCACTTTTGCACTTTGAACGCCACAGTCTCTGAACGTATGAGACACTGGTTTTGTCTCAGTGGGAAGACTGAACCAGGATGAATCTGTCCAATCAACTTTCCTTTCCACCACGCTTCTCATTACTGTATATAGTCAAACTAATTACCGTATTTTGACGACCATACGGCGCGCTGTGTGGAAAGGCTCACCCTCAGTTTTGTGTGTGTCATTTCTGGATTTAATACACGGTGCGCCATGTGGAAAGGCGCAGTCAACACACACGGATCGCCGCCTTACAACACACACACAGGCATACAAGTGTGCATATTTTAAAAATAGAGCGAGGACAAAACTTAGTTTGATTTTACTTTAAGTTATTTACATTAATAAGTTGTCAGGACTGTCGGGTGTCGGGTTTCATCGGAGCCTGATCAGCTGCGACGGGCACAGCCCGCACCGCAGCTCTCTGGCTGTGCTGCAGCAGAGTCACTTTCCGATGCTTTTTCGAAAGCCCGAACAGTCCAGTCCAGCAGACACGACAGCCCACGCATCTACATCTACCATCTTTCACCAGTAACGACGGAGCCCACCGCCCGAGCGGCAGCCTCAGCCGACCTCCCCGGCCGCGGGGACGCGTCGGGATAAATGATCACGCCGCGCTCGCTCGCTCTGGGCGCAGACCCAAGTAATCGATCCCTGATCCTGGTCGATCTAAACGTACTCTGTGCAAAATGAAGGATTTACTCTGTAAATACACACCATTTCTCTTACTATTACACGTACAGCTAGCTGAGTGTCTTCTTCTCCTCATTTGGCCGGGAGTTGCTATGCAGTCCTGCGGCCCTCGCGGCCCACATGTACAAAACAGAATTCTTTTTGCGGCCCACTAGGTGGCGCTCGCGGCCCAAGTGTGGGCCGCGGCCCTATGGTTAAGAATCACTGCTCTAGATGATACTAAGGGTTCTGGAGCAAGAAAGTTGTGTTGAAAGTTGAAAATGCATCATAGTGGCATAAGTGAAAGAAAGTGCAGGAAATCTTGAACAAAGCTGAGTGGTACCAACTTCAAAATGCAAAGTTTCTGAATAAGCCCCCTTTGATGACCATTCAAGCCAAAGAAGTGCAAGACCGACACCAAATTGACCTATTGGACATGGGAAAAATGAAAATTAGTTAGGCTCAGGCTTTATACCGTTACATTCTCACAGTGATGGATGTGTTCAGTCATTACATGTGGCTGAAACCATTGAAAAGAAAAAGTAGTGTTGAATTTGCCCTTAACAAGATTTATCATGAACATGGACCACCCAATGTGTTACAACATGACAAAGGGACTGAGATTAAAGGGGCGGTGAAAATTCTAATGACATCTCTGCAAGTGAAAATAATTGAAAGTTCAGCATATCATCCACAAACCCAAGGAAACGTTGAGAGAACACATAGGTAGCTAAGAAAGAAGATCATGTATGATCTGGTGGAATTTGAAGGGAACAGAGTTAACTGGGTCTAGCACCTACCTGTATATTCAAGAGTGCTAAATGAGGATCTTAAAGACGTTTTAGGCTGGAGGTCTCCATTTGAAGTATACTATGGAAGAAAAAGCAACAGCATAAGGCATCCTTTATGCGGTTCTCCATCTTGTTTTCGTAAGGAGTCTGTGAGGAATCAACATTCAACTTACCATCCTTGAGACATCGAGAAAGATTTGATACTAAACGAAAAAGGGTGAGAAGAATGGCACGGAAGGCCTCTGAGCAGTGTGCTAAACTAATGATCAAGCGTGCATTCAAACAAAACCTATCACAACACTACAATGTTAAGGAAGCTGTTTTGGTCAGATGAGGGATTGTGCCCATCGAGTCTCCAAACAGTATCACGTAAGGCATGGTACAATTGTGAAAAAAAATCGAAAGCTCTCAAAATACAAAGTGAGTTTTAGGGTCCCAAAGACCCTCGACAAACACAAAAATGGTTCTTCGTGTCAGATATAACTAGTGCTACCCGGCTGCGAAAAAAGACACAATCTAAAAAACCCAAGACAGTTCAATTCATTTCAATTCAATTTTATTTATATAGCGTCTAATACAACAAAAGTTGTCTCTAGATGCTTTCCAGAGACCCATACCCAGACCATGACCCCCAAGCAGTTATTACATAAACAATGGCAGGTAAAAACTCCCCTAGTGGGAGAAAAACCTTAAGCCAAACAGTGGCAAGGAAAAACTCCCCTTTAGGAGGGAAGAAACCTTGAGCAGGACCAGGCTCATAAGGGGGGACCCTCCTGCCGAGGGCCAGACTGGGGGGTCAGGGACGGCAACAGCACAGCAGGCAGGTGGAAGCAGCAACGGGATGACCAGGGGTGGGGACCGCAGGCAAGCATGCAGCTCCCGAAGCTCCGGCCCAATCATCAAGTCCCAGGTTGGGGTGCAGGGTCGGGGAAAGGTTGAGAAGGGGCAGGGCCAGGGAGAGCAGTCTTGACGGACAAACCTCTCCCCCGCCTGCCCGGGCCGTTACCCTGCCCCTCTCAGTCCCACGCTGCAGGTTCCGGTGTCTGGCAGAGGATGCTGCAACAAGGACAAAAGAGAAAAAAGGGAGGAGAAGGGGGGGAAAGGGAGGAGAAGGGGGGAAGACAGCACCATCAAAGAGACGCCTAAACCCACTTTTGCTTAAGGCACAAAGTTTTTTCTGTATGGACCAATCAGATGAAGGGGGGGCGCGCTTTTTGGCATCTAGCGTCACCACGGTAACACTTTTGACTGAGAAAAGTAATGCGCGTCGTCGCAGGATGGAGACGCACATTTTGATGTATAACACACCTGGGTGCACGTTACGGTTCGGGCCGCATTAATGCCCAAAGAAATGGCATAAATTGCGTCAAAATTACACAGTTCATTCAAAATGGCTGACTTCCCGTTCAGGTTCGGCCATGGCTTTTCTTTAAGTTGCGACATGATACAGGTGTGTACCGATTTTCGTGGATGTACGTCAAACTGTTTTGTGGGGCTTGAGGCACAAAGTTTTCTAGGGGCCGCTGTTGAGCCATTTTACCACGCCCATTACAGTTTTTTCTGAATGCTTAGGTGCTAATCATGTTCTTGTAGCACAATTTCTAAAACTATTAATACATATAGCAAAACCACTCACTGAGTTAGCCAAACTAAAAGCACAAATACTGCTTTGCACACAACTCGCTGCTTACACTCAATTGCCAAATTTCCAAAACACTCCTAGCAAAATTATACACATGTATGGCTAATATTTACAGTATTTTGCCAACTGTCTGGCACACTTTCACATGTGAAAACAATTTCAGGGAATTAGTTCACTTTGCAATCAGCCTTAGCACTATAAATAAGCCACAGGTAAGCTGTCTGTGTGGAGTACAATGGAAGGAGCAAGAAGAGTAAGAATCAGAGGAGGCCGAGGAAGAGGACATGGAGGTGAAGGAGTTGGAGGAAGAGGACGTGGAGGCGAAGAAGTGAGAGGGTTAGAGGAAGTTAGAGGAAGAGGACAAGGAGGAGCAAGAGGAGGACGAGGAGGGGGAAGAGGAAGGGTAAGAAGAAGAAATAGAATAACTGATGACATCAGAGCAACAATAGTGGACCATGTCATAAACCATGGAATGACCCTGAGGGAAGCTGGCCAACGGGTTCAGCCTAATTTGAGCCGCTAAACTGTAACAAGCATCATTAGGACATTTCGAAATGAAAATCGGTAAGTACAGTCACATTGCACTAAGATTTGTAGCACTGCCCTACTCTAATGAGAAACACAACAATACCATACATGCAAAAATTCTGAAATTGTGACCTTACAGAATTTCTAGACGTCCAGATGTTGGGGGCAGAGGAAGAATGTTCACTCCAGAGCAAGAGCCCCATATAGTGAATATGGTGATTGCCAATAACGCAATAAGACTACGCGAAATACAGCAGCGTATAATTGATAATGACACCATCTTCCAAAATATACGCAGTGTGAGCACGTCAGTACTAAGTCGTGTACTTGCCCGCAACAGAATAAGGATGAAACAAATTTACAGAGTTCCTTTCGAAGGAAATAGTGAACGTGTGAAGCAATTGTGATATGAGTATGTGCAGGTAAGCTATAGTGTCATTGGTTCTGAATTTCAAAGTGCATAGGATACTGTAGTGCTGTGTATGGGCCTGATGTGTTGCATTTGTTGTGTCTTGTCCAGAGAGTAATGGAGCTGGAGGCAGATGCCATGGGACACGAGCTGCTCTTTGTCGATGAGGCAGGTTTTAACCTCAGTAAAACAAGGAGGCGTGGTAGGAACATTATTGGACACACTGCAATAATCAATGCCCCAGGACAACGTGGTGGTAACATCAACATGTGTGCAGCTATCAGCCAAAATGGTGTAGTTCACCATCATGCAACCATTATAACTCTGCACACATGATTTGCATTCCTGGACACCTTACACGACATTCTCACTGTTCAGAGACCAGAGCAGACCCGATATGTCATCATATGGGACAATGTTAGTTTCCATAGGGCTGCTTTGGTCCGCAACTGGTTTACCGATCACCCACTCTTCATGGTACTCAACCTCCCACCATACTCTCCATTCTTAAATCCGATTTAAGAGTTCTTTTCTGCCTGGCGCTGGAAAGTCCACGACCGCCATCCCCATCAACACGCAGCCCTTTTACATGCAATGGAGGAGGCATGTGGAGATATTGAGCAGGTATCATGTCAGGCCTGGATACGGCATGCAAGGAGGTATTTTCCCCGGTGAATTGGACTGGAGGACATCGCATGCGATGTGGATGAGATTTTGTGGCCGGACCCAGAGAGACGGCATGATGTAGGCTGATTGTCTTTTTTTTGTGAATTTATTATTTGGTGTTCTGTGCTGTGTCTTTGTTTTGACGAGTGTGAATAAACACCAATACTTGAAGTTTGGATCCCTGTGTGTTTACAGAACTATGACAAAAGTATGACCTCAAACTGGCCTAGCCTACCTTGTGCACAGAGAAAGCAAAAGCCAGATGTGTTTTGTATTCATACCATCAGTGTGTAGTTGGCACATTATGTGCTTAGTAAATGATGGCATGTGTTTACTGTTTGATTTGAAAACACCATTTTTACTAAGGTGTGAAGAGTTAATCAAGCTGTGTTTGCTTTTGCAAGAGAACTATAACGTTTTGAGAATTTGGTGAAAGGTTTTCTCATTTGTGTGTAGAGTTTAGCAAAAATAGCCAATGTTGCAAAAAATGTGCTTAAGCATTCAGAAAAAACTGTAATGCAAACCATTAAATATCAAATTTTTTGCCAGGCCTGGCTTGCGTGCAAAATGCAAAATGCTAAATTGCGGGGCAAAAAGGCCCTCCTTTCGTCAGAAAAATAAAGAAAGAAGAAAAAAAAATTCCTACAGATACAATAGGGCCTTCGCACTGTAAGTCCTTGCACCCTAATTACAAATCTTAATCACAGATTATCAACAATGATCTCATATCAACAAACACACTGTCTAGAGCATGCTGGGAAACTACACTCATAAACCCCGACTATGATAGAATATTATATCAACAGATATAAAAGCTTTGTGAGCTCCTGATTATGTTAAAAATGTTAAATTCTCTTTTATCTCAAATAATGAATCCCTTTAATTACCATTTTCTTCTGCGTTTTTTCCACAGTGAGATCTTACAACTCCGGAAGGAACATTTTCCGGCTCTGAAGTGGTTAAAGTGTGTACTTTTTTCTTTTCTTTTCTCGTCACTCTGTTATGAAGGACCTTTAATCTTGTCCTTGTCTTCCCTCCATAGTCTTCTTATTTAAACAGCCTCCTCCTCTACTCACATAGCACTATGATGTGACTGTACCTGTCCTTCCAACTCACTATAGTGGAAAATTACCCCACTGATTTACAGTGTGATATTAAGCAGACATAATGGGCCACTAAAGCAGATAATGTGGGCCACAAATCTCTTGAAAGAGCAACACTTTAACTAGTTCTTGACATTTGATCCCTGCAGGTTCTATCCTAAAACCTGAGCAGAACAAACATTCGTTCATGCTTGCAATGGTCCTCTCTGGATTTGTAAGCCATCTAGTTAGGGTCCGAGCACTGACAGTGCGAAGGCCCTATTGTATCTGTAGGAATTGTTTTCGTTTTTATTCTCGTTCTCGTTATTTTTATTTTTTCGACGAAAATGAGGGCCTTTTTGCCCCCCTAAACGTGCCCCAAAAGTCACCAAATTTTGCACGCAAGCCAGGACTGGCGAAGAATTTCATATTTAATGGTTTGCATTAATGAGCGTGGCCTAATAGCTCAACAGCGCCCCCTAGAAAACTTTGTGCCTCAAGCCCCACAATACGGTTTGACGTATATGCACGGACATCGGTACACAACTGTATCATGTCGCCACTTAAAGAAAAGTCTCCTGGCGCCATGGCCGAAACCGAACAGGAAGTCTGCCATTTTGAATTAATTGTGTAATTTTGGCGCAATTTATGCCATTCATTCGGCCGTTAATGCGGCCCGAACCGTAACGTGCACCCAGGTGTGTTATACATCAAAATGTGCGTCTTGATCCTGTGACGATGGGCATGTATGTTAGACTTCATCCCGACTCGACTATTCAAAAATGTTTTGCTTAGGATATGTACCACAGGTTTTCAAAGTGGCAGTAATTAAACCTTTACTTAAAAAACCTTCTCTTGACCCAGACACCTTAGCTAATTATAGACCAATTTCCAACCTTACATTTGTATCTAATATTCTGGAAAAGGTAGTTTCAAGGGATTAAAGGGACAGCTCTATGTTGGTTTAAGTCATATCTATCTGACAGATTCCAGTTTGTTCATGTACATGAAGTTTCTTCAGAACAGTCAAGGGTCTGTTGGTGGTGTTCCGCAGGGTTCAGTGCTAGGGCCAATCTTGTTCAGTTTATACATGCATTGGGAAGTATAATCCGGAATCACGGCATACACTTTCATTGTTATGCTGATGATACGCAGCTCTATTTATCTATGAAGCCGGATGAAACAGAACCATTAGTTAAACTTCAGGCATGTCTTAGGGACATCAAGGACTGGATGTCCATAAATTTCTTGCTTCTAAATTCAGATAAAACAGAGGTTATCATTCTTGGTCCAGAGCATCTTAGGAAGGGATTAGATGGTATTGCAATGGCTTCCAGTGCAACTGTGAGAAACCTTGGTGTTGTTTTCAATCAGGATTTGTCGTTTAAACCATATGTTAATCAGGTTTGTAAAATAGCATTTTTCATTTGCTGAATAGGCTCCAGCTGATCCAAAATGCAGCAGCGCGAGTGCTGACAGGAATCAGCAGGAGAGACCACGTCTCTCCAGTGTTAGCGTCGCTCCATTGGCTACCCGTAAAACTCAGAATCCAATTTAAAATTGTATTACTTGCGTATATATATCCAAAAAAAGGCTTAGCTCTGCATTATTTGCAAGACCTGATAGTGCCTTATGTTCCTGGCAGAGCTCTCCGTTCTCGGAGTGCAGGTTTACTCGTAGTTCCTAGAGTATCTAAATGTAGATTTGGAGGGCGGGCGTTCTGCTATCAGGCACCATTACTTTGGAACCAACTTCCAATCTAGGTTAAGGAGGCTGACACCACTTCCACCTTTAAAACTAAACTTAAAACCTTTCTGTTTAGTAAAGCCAATAGTTGGTGTTTAGTAAATCTCTAGCCGGTGTTGGTAAATCTCTAGGTAGTGTAAACTCTAGTGTGTTAGTCAGTAGTCATAGTTGCAGCTATAGAACAAGACTATAATAGTTAGTCTCAAACATAGCTTTGTGGTAGATATGCTGCTATGGGCCTATGCTGCAGGGGGGCACCGACATGATCCACTGGGCGGTGCCTCTCACCCTTCTTCTCCTCTCCTCTTCCCTTCATCTCTTCTCCATTTCCATTCTTATTTACTATAAGTATCTCATAGCTATCATTTTTGTCCATCGCTCCTGTTGTTTCTTGTGCTGGCCCCCTTTTTTCTCTTTTGTGCATGTTTGCAGGCCGGAGCTTCGGAAGCTGCATGCTGGCCTGCGGCCTCCGGAGCTGGCGCGTCCAGGACCACCTCCCCGGTGACGCAGCACTGCTCCGGTCGCTGGTTTGCTTCCGGAGCTGGCGCGTCCAGGACCGCCTCCTCCCCGACGCAGCACTGCTCCTGTCGCTGGTCCGTCCCCGTCTCCGCGGGTCCCGCCGTCACTAGCGCCGCCTCAGGAGCCAATGCCTGATGGCCCGCAGCCTCTGCCTCCCGGCCTGTCGGCTACGGCGCCAACAGCTCCTCCCGCGCTGCTGCGGCGAACCTCAGGCGTGGTGCCGGGGTGGGTCGCTCCGCGGGTCCCGCCGCCTCGGGAGCCATCGCTGGGCGGCCCGCAGCCTCTGCCTCCCGGCCTGCCAGCTGCGGCACCACCAGCGCTTCCAGCGCCGCGAGCTGCCGCTCACCCTGGCCCTAAAGCATGGCTGCCAAGTCCGCCAGGGCATGGGCCAGCGCTTCCAGGGCCCGCTCCGTGCCTCCCTCCTTCATCCTGTCGGGCCCCACGTTGGGCACCAGTGTAGCAGGTCGAGTGCTACGGGGGCCCGACAGGCAGGACAGAGAGGAAACAGAGTTTCAGTGCACAAGCGGTTTTATTCACCAGATCCAAAACACCCACACGTGAACAAGCTCCTTCACAGCTCATGTTACTCATGAACAAAACATACAATGAAATAGTAAAATTAGTCACACTTCCATATGCAACTGGTATGAAGCAGATTCCACTTTTTATTGGATTTATCCTGGAAACTCTGCACACTGTTATGTCCTGCCACATTCTTAAATTAAGCTATCAGGCTCCTTTGAGTACAGTCTTTCTCAAACAAAGACACAAGTGCTCTGTGTTGCCATTATGAGGTTTCCTTTGTTCATATCTTCAGTTGCAAGAAACTGTATTTGCATTAAACATGAATGTAGCAGGTCGAGTGCTACGGGGGCCCGACCGACAGGACAGAGAGGACACGAAGTTTCAGTGCACAAACGGTTTTATTCACCAGATCCAAAACACCCACACGTGAACGAGCTCCTTCACAGCAGACGAGAGACCCCTTGCTGCTCTTCAGCCATGCCTTATGAAGGCCGGCAGGGTGGAGAGGTTGATTGGGCCCACCTGGGCCCTAATCAACCTGAGTGGCTGCAGCTCCTCCACCCTGCCACAATGAAGTATACACAAAAGGTTAAAAGCATGTTTAGATACCCATTGTCACACATTCTAAAATCTTTCAGCAAAAATTATTTCAATAAATGCTCCTTTTTTGTATTTTTCGCAGGCCTACCGAAAGCAGGGTCCTGTACTTTTTTTCCTCCTACTTTTTACATTTGCAGGGGTTACCACAGAAGACCGCCGTGTAGTGTATGTTGATGGGATACGTTTTACATTGGATGACCTTTCAGAAACATCCCCCCTTCCCCTCCCATCCACTCCATCGTGGCATTGTTCTACAAATAGCCAGCAGTGGGAGATTGATTGGGCAACCCTCCAGTTGAACGATATATAATATTATTTCTAAAAAAAAAAGGTATTTTCTTCATCAGCTCTGAGGACGAAGCTGTCTCGTGCAAATAATTGGGATTGACAAAAATGTGCATGGTTTTCATGCATTCCGTGTGAATTCACAGCATGAGTCTTCTCAAAGACATACGTGTGAATCACAGTTTCTGGCAGCACGATACTGAACTGTCCAATGTGAGTTGACACATTGTGGAAAAAAGTCATAAGAACAACGAAGTGTCTGAAAAAAACAATGATCTGCCAAAGTGTACGAGAATGTTAGCGTATATGTTTACATCAGCAGAAGCTTTTTTGTTTTTGGATCACAGAGTTTCATCCCGAAACAGATGGTGATGTACAGTATATACAGTGTTGTGCATTGTGATAGTTGTCAGTGTCAGGGATTTACTGTCACATGTAAAGGAGAAGTGAGTTGAAAAGTTGATGTTGTAACACGCATAACACATGGCTGTTCATTCTTTCCAGTCATGCCTGGAACACCTCATGGAAAAATTAGCTCAGAAAATCATACATACACATAAAGGCTCCTTTATGGATGATTTCACATCTTGTGGATATACACTGACTGGCCACTTTACCAGGTGGTTATACCAGTTCTACTTCAGGAAGTAGCTGGTGAATGCACACAATGGCAAAAATTAAATATAATATTATTTCGATTTCTATCACTTTATGCACAGTATGGTTGTCTGTTAATGTGATGAAGCTTAAACATTTTATGGCAAATAGGTATTTAAAAAATGTTTCCAGAGGGTTCACATACTTGTCCATCCCTTTGTATCTGGTTTCATATCTCGAATTGTGTCATCTAGCTTCACCACCCTTGTTCTGTTGTTCATAACATGACAGAAAAGGCTTTTCAACAGGATACACACACTTACAGTCACTCCACAGTTGACTTGTTTTCCTCCTAAATCCTTTTAAAAACTAGTGCAAAATATAATTTTCAAAACACATCAGGACATTTTCTCCCATAGTGGATCACAGTTTATTTTTAACACATTTGAAAGCATTTGGTACCGCCTGTAGACAGAAAGCCATGAATAGTTGGAGAGCTATCTCATCATCTGGGGACACTGAAGGTTGTTTCTTTCCTCTTTTAAATTGCACCAGTTCCGTTGCTGATGTGTCCTTCTTTTCCTAAACAGACCAGTTTCATCCACTGTCATCCTCACAACCACCTGCATATTTTTCTCTGGTTATTAATTACTCCCGTCCTGTGCTTGATAGGGAGAAAATACAGTTCAAGAATCTAAAATCTTGTTAAATATCTTTTTAGGAGTGATGAACTGATCATGTTCAGTCATGTTCAGTGGGTAGATCTGTCTGTTTTTTTTCTCTGCTCCTGTGTCCACTTTGTTCTGTTGAAACATTTGGATACAGGGTTTTTGCATCACTCTTAAAGTTGTCAAAATCATTAGGCAACCGTGCATTCTCTCAATGTACTGGTTAAAATTAGGTGAGTACAGAAGTCCAGTGTCACATAAATCTACAAACTGGCTGGAAAGCTGCGGCATCGTTTTTCCCATGTTACAGAGAAAAATACATTTTCTATTCCTTCCATCATCCTACCTTAAAACATAGCAGTAACTCAGTAAGACTTAGATTCATGACTTTGTTTCATATTGCAGGGACTTTAATTATGGGGTAGTACATTTGTGGCAACTTCACAGGTATACCTAGTAAGGTTTTGTCAGTGTTTGACACAGCATATAATCATAATATCCAGCTGCATTTCAAATAAATGGACACAAAATTCTTGAAAACACCAGCTTCCCTTTTTTCCCCTCTTTTGTTTTTGTTTTCAGACCGCTACGTCCTGGTTGGCAGTCGTCATGACAGTGATGAGGGGAGGTGGGGCTTCAGCCATTATGAATCAACTCATTGCAGTAATGACAGATGCCATCATTAAGTCACTTGAAACTTTTAAAAGGGCTGTCTCTGTAGAGTGCAACTGTCTAAAACCAGACTGGGACTTATCTAAAATGCTGTGGTCATTTAAAACTGTTAAAAGTTGGGTGGCAATGACTTTTTCTAGAATTCTGGAGATAACAGGGAGCTTTGAAATTGGGCGGTATTTGCTGTGGGATTCGGGATCCAATCCAGGCTTTTTTAAAAGTGGATGGACAGTAGTTGTTTTAAAATAGGAGGGGACTTGACCAGAGGACAGAGAGAGGTTGATGATATTGACTAGAGTTGGGCCTATGGAGCTAAAAACATCTTTTAAAATAGTGGTTGGGATGATGTCTAGTGGACTGGAGGAGGTTTTCATGCTGCTGACGAGCTCTGAAAGATGATGGAGGGAAACGGGTGCGAAAGAGTCGAGGATAGACTGGTGATTTGAAGGTGTGTGATGAGCAGAGGTGGAGGGGATAATGGATGCTCTGATGGATTCCACCTTGTTTATAAAAAATTACAGGAAGTTGTTACAGTCGGTGGTGGAAAAAACAGGGGAGTCAGGTGATGGTGGACAGACAATGTTGTTAATGGTATCAAAAAGTACTTTGGGATTTCGTCGGCTGGAGGAGATTAGCTTTGCAAAGTATGCTGCCCTTGCTGCTTTGACCACGGAGTTAAAATTAATTAAAAGAGCTTTAAGCTGTAGCCGGTGGGCCTCGAGTTTAGAGGACTTCCACCGGCGCTCGACCTTTCTGCACTCACGGCGGAGGGAACGAGTTTCCTCGTTTAGCCATGGGGCTTTATTTAAAGTGCGAATAGTGCAAGATTTAAAAGGAGCAACTACATCTAAAATATCTGAACAGTGTGAGTTAAAAGAGTTGACTAAAAGATCTATGTCTGTGTTGTCTGTTGGAGGTAAAATCGTGATGTTGTTAAAAGCAGCTGAGAACTTTTGGGCCGACAAGCTATTTATTATACGTGATCTCTTTATTTTAGTACCACCCACACAGTCAGGATTAAAAGATATATTAAAAACTAGGGACTTGTGATCTGTCGTAGCCTGATCGTTTGCAACAATATTATCTACGGCTAAGCCAAAACTAAAAACAAGATCCAGAGTGTTTCCTCTGTTGTGCGTGGCACCCGAGACATGTTGAACCAGGTTAAAAGTTTCAGTGACACTTAAAAAGTTGGCTGCAGCGCTGTCTGTACTCTTATTAATATGAAAATTAAAATCACCAAGTAAAATAAACCTTTCAAACTTAATAATACAGGTTAAAAGGTCACTAAAATCTGTTAAAAAAGTGCTGCTATATCCAGGTGGTCGATAAATTAAAATACAATAAAATGGATTGGTGCGACCAATTTTAGTTATTAAAAGTTCAAAGGAGCTGTACGAGCCAGCGCTCACCTTCCTTGAGGAAAAATAGTCTCTGTAGACGAGGGCCAGGCCACCTCCAATGTTTGACCCAGCTGGCCTGGACATACATGTGAAGGAGCAGTTTGGTGGACATAGTTCTATTAATGACATGTATTCGTCTGCCATTTGCCAGGTTTCAGTGATACAGAAAAAATCCAGGTTATTGGTGGTGAAAAAGTCATTGAGAATGAATGATGACTGGGTGATGGAGCGTGCATTGAGTAGGGCCATTTTCATTGTCTTTTGCTCCTGGGGGTCTGGAGGTGGATGTGATTGGTGGGAGGGAGTGAGTGGGACAATGTTGTTGAGATTTGCTCTTAAAGTGCAGGGCTGTTGTACATAAACGGCTGGCGATGGTCTATGGGTAATTAAAACAGGGATCTGCATAGTATATGCTGGGCGAAAAAATAAGGATGGAGTGAGGTTTGGCTGGCGTCATTCAGTGGAGAGGTGGTGGGCAATGTTTTTGGCTAAGAGCTTTTTGCCATCTCGATTGGGGTGTATTAGGTCACGGTAAAGTGATGGAACTTGCCAAAAGTGGTCAAAATTACTGATAAAGCCATAACCGTAGGCTTGGCAGAAAGTTTGTAACCAGCTATCAGCTGTGTAGATGCAGCTAAAAATCTCAGGGCCACGGTGGAGGGAGGGTATTAGACCCAGGAAAATGACAGATTTATTCAGGTTGTCAATTGTTGTGGCCAATAGCTCATAATCTGTCATCATTTTTTAACTCTGTCTGCACTTGATGTCATTATAACCAACATTGAGGATCACTGAGTGGGCAGAGGGGTGGCGTTGGAGAATGAATGTGGGGGAGCAGGTCAGTAATTTTAGCACCAGAGTAGGAGTATGTAATAGAGTTTGGAATTGTAACCTCACGGATGATGGAATCCCCTAATATGATGTATTCAGGTGCAGGGGTGGGAGGGAGGTCCGTGTCTGGGGTGATCGAAGCTGCCGATCTAGTGTGAAGGGACCCAGCTGAGATTGATGATGCAGGGGGAGGGGAGCCCCGGGCCGGAGCAGTGGTTGTCACTATACCTGGTGTTGTTGGGAGGATGACCGAGACATCTGGTCTCGGTATCCTGGGTGAAAGTCGGGGCCGTTTTTCTTCGCGGCCACCGTGTCCAGGCTTCGTGTTGAAGAGAGGGAGCCCGTAGAGGAGCCCGAAGAGTCGGGACCGGTGCGTGCATGCTGGGCTGCAGAGCTGGAGTCATGGGGGAGTTGGCCGTCGCCGCTGGTTCCTGGAGCGGTGCGAAGGCATTTGAACACGGGAAAATGTCAGTCAAACTGCACGCCTCTGATCCGGACGGGTCGAAGAAGGATAGTCGCCGATGTTGATTTTTGACCACAGAGACACAGGAGGCGGCGCGTAGGTGCCCCGGATTGAGCCTGCCAGTGCCCAAAGCACTTTCCCCCGGCTTGTGGACTGCTGCGCTGCCGCTGGAGGTGGCGGCCGGCGCCCTAGGCGTATCGCTGGCCCTCGGGGGTTCCAGCGTCTTCAGGCGGCCTTGGAGGAATGATTGCCGGGTGAGGAGATCCTTCACCAGGCTCGAGATGGAGCGGAGCTCTTTTCTTATGGCCTCCATTTCTAGCAGGAGTAGCAGTAGCAGCAGAGCTGTAGCAGGAGTAGCAGGAATATAGCCAATACTAAATTACAATCAGGGAACATTTATATTTAGGCATAAATATTTCCCTAAGGCTGTCAGAGTAAATAAAATTAAATTATGTTCAGCTTTTAAAGAAAATAAAAGATGATCTTTCCAGATGGAACTCTCTTCCCATTTCACTCATGGGAAGAATTGCCACCATTAAGATGATGATTTTACCAGAAGTAAATTATTTTTTCTCAATGATACCATCCAAACCCCCTCTTTCCTGGTTTAAATCATTGGACTTGTAGCAGGTATATAATAGTATAAATATGTTATGCATTCCATCAAAAATCCCTCACGCCATATTATTTTATTTTCAGTCTTATTTTGTTAATTTTCTCTTATTTTGGTGGGGTCCTCACAACCGCGGTGACGTCATCCACCTGCTTTCGCGGGGTTTCTCTCTCTTGCTTCTGAGAACGGAGAGAGAAGTAAGTGGATTACTTTCCACCTGTTTATATTTTGTTTCATAAGTGTCTTTAAGTGTTACAAACGGGGGAGTATTGTTGTAGTCTGAAGTTTCGTTGTTATATGTTTCTTTTGTGAGCAGTTTTGGTGTTTTGGGGGATTTTCTTTTAATTGGGTTAATTTGTCGGAGGCTTGTTTTGATGGCATTGTGGGGACCCCCCACTCTGCTCTACGCTCTGACACACACACACACACATACACACACACACATACTCACAAACCACTCCATTTGGTGACCCGTGTTTCCCTAATTGCAGCTGGTGACGAGGCTCTAGTGTACGAGCAAACACTAAAGCCTAGTTTTTTCCCACGTTTATTTCAGGTATGTTTCTGTTGCTCCCACGTTTGTTGTATTTTAATTTATTCTTTTATTAACTTTATATAAAATATGTTGTTCAGCTAGTCTTGTGTTTATTGTGAAGTGTGTTATATGTATTTATATGATGTATTTTCTGTTTGAATTCGTCATGTACTGTAGTCTAAGTGTGGCTGCAGCGCTCTTGCTTCTGACAACGGAGAGAGAACTGGTGACGAGGCTCTAGTGTACGAGCAAACACTAAAGCCTAGTTTTTTCCCACGTTTATTTCAGGTTTACTTCAGAAATAAACTGGCTGAACAACATTGCCGAGTCCCTGTGTCTGTCCTATCCATCCATCAGAACACAACGCAGAGCCCAGACCGGTTACAGACTCATATGTAGCAAAATTTCTGTAGAAGAATAAAAATCCATGTATTAGTTTAAAGACATTGCAAAAATCCAAAGAATGTCGAGGTTTAGAGTTACCTAACTTCCAGTATTACTTCATAGCCAATAAATTACAGTATATTGTAAAATGGTCGAAAAATCATTCTTTAGATAGTCAATGGCTGGACTCAGAGCAAGTATTTGGCAATGAGCTAGAAATTTCAGAGTTACCATTTATCAGTCAAAGCATTAAACATCATAAATGTTTCAAAAGTATTACTATTAGCACAACTCTGACAGCCTGGTGGGAATTTCCCAAAGTATCTAATATTTCACTTTTTCCATGTGACCGTACACCCATTTGGAACAACCCAGACATCCTGAAGAATGATAAAAAGATGGTAATCTTTGTTCAATGGAGAGATCAAGGAATACAGTGCGGCGGGGCGGCAGTAGCTCAGGTGGTAGAGCGGGTCGTCCAATTATCGGAAGGTCAGCGGTTCGAATCCCGCTTTGTCCCAGTTTGCTGTCGCAGTGGGCAAGACACCTTACCCACCTTGCCTCGTGTGAATGTGTATGAATGTTGGTGGTGGTCGGAGGGGCCGTCAGTCTGCCCCAGGGTAGCTGTGGCTACAAATGTAGCTTACCACCACTGGTGAGAATGTGTATGAATGAATAATGATTTCTGTAAAGCGCTCTGGGTGCCTAGGCGGGCGCTATATAAATCCAAGTCATTATTACAGTATCTACAGCATGTAATCATAGGTGGACAGTTTGTACCTTTCAAAACACTTATTGTTCAATATGGAATTAGCAGTAATACATTTTTAGAATACCAACAACTTAAGGCCATAATAAATAAAATGTATAAAATTAACCAATTAGGCTTACAACTTCCCGTCAGGATAATAGATTTATTGAACCTAAGCACTTTAAAGTTGTTATCAAAACTTTACAGGTTAGTGTCTAAATTAGATAATTCAGTCTCTCTCCCGATCTCAAAGTGGGAGGCGGATCTCTCTCTTAACACCGACCAGATTCCTTGGTCACAAATATGTTTAAATATTTTTACTATGACTAAGAACCCAAACTTACAACTTATACAGTACAAAGTTCTTCATAGAATACATTATACAGGACAAAGGATGTTCCAGATGGGCTTTGTCACCTCTAATATCTGCTCACAGTGCACAGACAACACCCCTGATAATTATATGCATGCTTTATGGTTTTGTACACCGGTACGGAGGTTCTGGAAGGAGATTTGTGAGGATGTATCCACATGGATCAACTACAGAATCCCAGTGTGCCTCACGATATGTATATTAGGTTACCTGGGAGAGATTCAAATGGAATCTAACTGGACACACCTGGCTCTCACTGCCTTATGTATCGCAAAGAAAACCATTGTAGTGAATTGGAAACAAAAGTCCAGTTTATGTATTAACCACTTTAGGAATCTTTAGGAACCATTCCCAGGTGTCTATGTCTTATGTTGTCAGTATGAATGGAGGGATGCTGGACCATTTCCCCCTCCGTCTGCGCCCGTGGAGGTATGGTGGGGCCCTGGCCCGGCTTGGAGGACCGGCCCCCGTCAACTGGATGGCCGGTGGGGGACCGTGAGCGTCCTTCCAGGGCCGGCTCTGCTGGTCCTGCCTCCTGGCTTCGGCCTCCGCACCCCTTTCCTTCCCCCCTGTTACGTCGAGCACTGTGCAACAATAAATACAGCCTTTTTGTTGTGAATCATCTCTCGCTGCCTCATTCCTATGTTGCGCCTCTGTTCCCCTAGCCTGGGACGTAACATAAAGTGGGGGCTCGTCCTCGTCCGTCTGTCGCCTCTTCTAAATTCGCCCGCGTTGTGGGGTTTGGTAGTTTGTGTGTTTGGTTGGCAGTTTTTTCTGTGTGTGTAGAGGCAGTGTGATGTTTGAGATGGATGAGTTTGCACAGGCTCCTGCTCTTGAGAAGTTGGACAGGTGTACTAGGGAGGATTTGTTGGTGATTGCTGCTGTTTTTGATATTCCTGTCCCTTTGAACGCGCTTAAAGCAGAAGTTAAACGTGTGGTATCAGAGCAACTAGTGGAGAGAGGTATAATCGCAGTGAAGGCGCAGCCTCAGACAGATGGTGCGTCCATGGGTTTGGGGGACTTGGGTGCGGAGGCTGCTGCGGCCCCACAAGCCCTCAGTGACCGGGGAGGAGTAGTGGCTCCTGCTCCTACGCCAGGTCCGCGCCTGGATCTCAGCGTGGATCCTATGGCCCTGATTCAGGCTGGGGTTGACACGGCGGATCTGCAGCTCGCCCTCCGCCTCAGAGAGGTGGAGCTCCAAACAAAAACCCGTGAGGTTGAGCTGATGCATCTCCGCATCAGGGCAATGGAGCTGAGTGGACCGTCTGCCCCCATTGCGTCAACACCTGCGAGTATGCGTTCCCCCACTGCTCCCTCTGACCATTTTGATGTAAGCAAACAAATTGCCTTAGTCCCACCCTTTCGTGAAAGTGAAGTTGATTGCTATTTTAATGCATTTGAACGCATAGCAGCGACCTTAAGATGGCCCAAAAGTGTTTGGAGTCTGCTATTGCAATGTAAATTGGTGGGGAGGGCACAGGAGGTGTGTGCGAGCCTATCCATCGACGACAGTTTGGATTATGACATTGTGAAAGCCACAGTGTTGAGAGCATATGAATTGGTTCCAGAGGCGTATCGCCAAAAATTTCGTACATGTGAAAAATCTGCCAACCAAACATATGTAGAGTTTGCACATGAGAAGTCTGTTCTGCTGGATAAATGGTGCGCAGCCTGTAAAGTGAAGCAGTTTGATCAGCTCCGGGAACTAATTCTGCTGGAAGAATTTAAAAAGTGTCTACCAGATAAAATTGTGGTTTATCTGAATGAGCAGAAAGTGGAGACTTTGTCTAAAGCTGCCGTGTGTGCAGACGAGTTTGTTTTAACTCATCGTGCTACTTTTCCTTCAGTGCATCGTGAACACTTTCCAGTTGCAGTTAAAAATCCCGGACGAGCCCCCACTTTATGTTACGTCCCAGGCTAGGGGAACAGAGGCGCAACATAAGAAGGAGGCAGCGAGAGATGGTTCAAAACAAAAAGGCTGTATTTATTTTTGCACAGCTCAAGGTTCAACATTCAACAAGAAACAAAATGACAGAAAATGAAAATGAAGCTTCTCTTCGGGGTAAACCTAGGCCAAAATAACAAACAAAAGAAACTATCTTCTCAACCAGGCTACCTAAGCCCTGGGAGGAAACAAAAGATCAAACAAAATTACAGTATCTGAGCCTAACTTCCTAACTTAACAAAAACAGGAGAAAAAGGGGATCAAATTAAATAGCGGTTTACCCTTACTGCTTCGGTATAACATAAAAGACAGGCTACAGCCAGTAACAAAACCACACAACTGCTCACAAGCAGACAGCAGACTAACACAGACTAACACAGATTATCAAATTGAGCACAGAACACAGCGAGGAGGATTGCCACACTGAACAGTAGCAGCCCTCCACATGCTGACTGAGGTGTGCTGCTTTTGAGCTGGACCAGCAGCTTGGTGTCAGCTCGTCAGTCTGATCTGCCACAGCTGCGGAGGACCAATGGCTGCAGCAGGAGGCGGGATCTGTCAATCTGAACTGAACTGATCAGTGGGAAGAACAAGATGGATTAAAACAGGAGTGCTCACTGGCCCAAAAAATACAGAAACAAAACATAAGTACAGTTACACACCAAACACAGGCACTAACGGCTGGGAGCCGTAACACCCCCCTACACGATTCATACACACAGGCGAAGGGGCGGGGGGCCCGGGGCGTGAGGGGCGTGAGGGTCCTGCGTGGCCCGGCACTCCCCGCCTCACGGTTTTAACAACACTGTAGACACTGCAAATTCAACATTGAATAAATACATTTAACAAGGACACTTAGTTCTGGAGGGGGGGGGGGGGTAATTGTCAGCTTGATACCCTGACCTCCCCCTCCCTGTTTTTATGGCATTAATCACATGCACTCAACACCAGGGTCGAGAGGGGGGCCCACATCACCCGCGTTCCCTCTTCGGCCTAGGATAGGTGGGTCGCTATGCCCAGTCCTGGCGGGGCTCGCCGCGCAGCCTGGGGTGCCTTCTGGCGGTGCCGGACCCCCCTGGCGAGGGAGAAACGGTGCGTGATTGTGCGTCTTTGTCGGTGAGAATGCGGTACGAAAGGGTCCTGCCTCGCCGGCGGTGGGTTGCCTCCCGCCCTCTACTCCCCTCTGTGGGGTTGCTGGTGGCCTGGGTTCCGGGTTCTTCTTCGTCAGCCCCTGGTCTCGCGGGTGGCGGGGTTGCCTCCCCCCCCTCCCAACCTATAGATACACTTCAGGTGGAGCTTGGATAGGATTTTTACGCACACACACACACACACACACACACACACACACACACACACACACACACACACACACACACACACACACACATAGATATATACACTGGCTTGTTCACCTGCATGCTTGCTCTGTAGTTTTTGGGGTTAGTTAGCGGGAGCTTAGCTCAGACTGTGTTCGGATCTCGAGATTTGGTCCTATTGCTGCTCGTGTTTTGGTCGGCTCCGTGTCGGTTTTGTGTTTCGTTTGTGGTTTTTGTTTCAGATTTCCAGTGCTTGACGTGTGCCTCCGTGTGTTCCTGCTTCCTGGATTGGCAGTGGATGTCACCCCCCCCCCCCCCCCCCAAAAAAAAAGAAAAAAAACTTACTGGGTTTGTATGTGTATATATATCTGTATGCGTATGTATGCGTATATATATATATATATATATATATATATATATATATATATGTATATGTATATATACTAAATATAGTAATAATGCACATATATATGCCTTAGGTTTTTACCGGCATGGTATCAATCATTAATATGTGTGCAGACAAGGTAAAAAAAAAAAAAAAAAAAAAAGAAAATGGGTAGAGAGAAGGGGAAGGCACACAGCAAAGAGTGACAGGCTGGGACTTGAACCTGCACTGCCTAGACAAGGGCAATAGGCGTACTGTAGTACATGATGCCTGCTGAACCCACTGAGCTATTCAGGGCCCTGAAAATAAAAAGTCTCAGAACACAGAAAGACAGCCACCATAAACAAAAGGGGATTAAAAACCAACTTTACAATTTCCCTAGCAATTCATAAATCTTTCAGATCTTATTATCTTATCTGATGTACCCAATCATTTAATTGAGTACCATGACAATAAGACCCTAACTCTACACCATGAATATGGTGGCATGAAATGATAACCAGTGTGTCTTTCTCCTCCGGGATAACAGTGTTGTTTTTTCAGAGCAGTGTCGTGGCCAACATCAGCCTGCTTACCTCCGATATTCAGAAGGTACTTGAAGCATTCTTGATTATGGAGCCTATTTATTATGCCTTGTGTCCGAAAGGACTTTCCACCCAGTAATTGATGACATCGTCATAACTTTAAGGCATTATATTTAATCTTGGCTGCAAAAGAAAGTTACAACATGTGAGACACTACATAAGTGTCAGAATCAAGATATATATATATATATATATATACAGACCAGACAGAGAAATGCATAATTAGTCACAGGCTCCAGCCCAAGAGATGTTTTTTCACATCTACAAGGCCGTCTCATGTGTCAATCACATATTTTTCTCCTTGCCAACTTTTCTTTCTGTTCTTCAATCTTCATGTTAAAATTACGTGTGTCATATTGTCTCTTGGGTCTTTTTCCATTACCTGTGAGATGCCCATATCTAGAAGTGAGAGTGGCAGGGTAAGGTGATACGGTATCACCGCAAGAACCCACGAGACCTACGGCAGAATTCAACATGGCTAACTAAACATTTCCTTCAGTTGTCTTCAGTAAAGCTTGATTTAAAACAATGACAATTCATTTAAAAGAAATGTCTAAACATTAGGCTTTACAAGCATAACATTTTGGAGCAAAGCAAAACTTTGGACTCACTCTCGGAGTACATAGATGAATATTTTGACAGGATCGTTATGGGGAAATCCACAGGAAATCTACGCCAGCACGACCACCTCAAAAAATATCTCACCCGGATTCATCTCTCCTCAAGGAAACACCACTGCTGACATTCTGCTATTTATTGAGAGCCATTTGTCAAGCTTCGATTCCTGTCTGTCCCTTCTAGAGCTCCTTCACAAAGAGTTACAGGCTCTGCAGGAATCTCTGGAATTGAGCCAATAGGTGGAGGCGCTGGCAGCGGAGAACACCTGCCTGAAGGAGACGGTGAATTAACTCACGGAGCGAATTAATCATCTCCAAAAAGACAATATCAAGGAGACTGTTACCGACCTGCAGGCCCAGAGAATAAGAGATAACCTGGTACTTTCGGGAATCCCGGAACAGGCGGAGGAGGACCCAGAAGATACAGTTAAAAACTTTATTAAAACACATGTTAAACTTCCGGAAGAAGTGGTAGAAAAAACATCAAGTTTCATCGAGTCCATCACCTGGGAGTGAGAAGACCAGATGGCCAGAGACCAAGACCGATCGTGGCCAAGTTTGAACACTTCAAGCAGAAGGAGCAGGTGAGGAGCCGCGGACACAGCTACTGTACATGGGCTCACCTTCAGCATGAACGACCAGTTCCCCCGGAAGTTTCTGGACCGTTGCAGTGTCTTGTTTCCATTCCAGAGGAGGCTCATGGAAGGCGGTGCATGGATGGTCGTCTTGGTTGACAAGCTTACGTCAACTGACAGCTGTACCGCGACCTGAACACCAGTCCCTGGCTCTTCTGAACTCCTGATAAGTATAAAGTATTCCTTCACTGTTGGTAATTAATATAGGTACATGTGGCAGGGTGGAGGAGCTGCAGCCACTCAGGTTGATTGGGGCACAGGTGGCCCCAATCAACCTCTCCACCCTGCCTGCCTTGATAAGGCATGGCTGCACAGCAGAAAGGGTTCTCGTCTGCTGAGTAGGTGCTTGTGCACTTGTGGCGGTGTGTTCTGGTAAATAAAAGAGATTCTGCACTGAAGCCTGTGTCCTCTGTCCTGTCGGTCGGCCCCCGTAGCACTCGCCGTGCTACAGTACATAAATAATTTATGTTCATAGTCATTCATTAACAATTACTACACTGCTCGTCTCAAAAACACACAGCGCTGTTGGGCCACAGTCCTATAATAACATGGGAAGCCTGAATTTCAACTTTAAGGGCCAGCTTTGAGGCCTCACTCAACAAAGGGAATTAAGGAATGACTCCAAAACCCACCGGGCTTTGCAATTTATTGCCCTTAGAGGTGTCAAAAGGGGGCAGGATGGAGGTCACACGCATACAGTAGAGACCATGTTTTGGTCCGCAGGCCCTGCTGATGTGAAACGCGTCCCCGCTGGTTGTTAAATAGGAGTGGCTTCGCGAACCTCGTCCTCTTTTCTTCCAGGCTTCCAAGCTTTTCCACGGAACTCTCCGTGAGCTACAAATGGTACAAATGCTACATGCTCGTCAACACGGAGACAAGGAGAGCGAGGAAAAGAGCCGCTCTTTACCAGGACCCCCTGCTGAGCGTAACCATCCAGCTGTTTATCAAGGAACGCTGGACTGCTTCCCAAATCTGACTCTCTCCGCCTTTTTCATCGCAAGGGAAAAATCTACTGTCCTTACGTTTTGTAAGGACTACACGTCATCTCCGATCAGCATGACCAGCCTCAGCCGAGGAGCATCCCGCCAGCTGCGCTCGTGAAAGCCCTCTCGCCCACCCGCGTTACAAGGGAGTGACCCGCAAACGTTCTGACGCTTCGACAGAGGGAACGGGCACCATGTGCACCGAGACAACGTGACCAGGCTCGGACGACCAGGAAAGGGGGGGACAGCCCGGCTGCCAGCAGCACAGCGTCATCTGTCTGAGAGACAGAAAGAGAGAGGAAAAGGGAGGGCTCTCAGCTGAACCACCAGCGGAGCGTAAAATCAGCATCCTGTGGACCGGGACCAGAACCAGGAGTTCCAAAAATCCCAGGACACCGCGGACAACCTACAGGGCATCCCAAAGTAAGAGGCTTGTGTCTGAGCAGAGTTAGCTTAACGCGGTTGGCGTTGATTGTTTTTGCTGTTTGTTTGCTTATTAGTGTGTAACACGCCAACTGTCTCTCATGCAGACCGACGGTCGTTACATTCATGTATTATATTGTTGCGGGCCCGTGTAGGTTGACCCATATAACGTGTTCCCTCACTACCGAAGCAGTTGGTGATCCTGTTTTCCCGTCAAAAGCTTAGAGCAAGTTTCGTGGATTCAGCTCCAGACACTGACTGAGTGGGAAACAGCAGAACGATAAAGGTATGGGTGGTAGAGACCACACCAGTTTTCCTCCCCTCCTTAATAACCCACACGGACAAGTTGGTATTCATCAGGCCTCTGATACTTTCAGTTACCACTGGGTGAAGAAACTTTCCCCTGCAGTTTTGAAAACCGTGCGTCCGCTATCTCTCTTTGAAGTCTTACATGACGTGACGTTGTTCGCCATTTTCTTTTAGGTCCACGTGACGTTGTTCTGACACACGCACACACACACATACTGACGCACACACATACATATGCGTTGACATCCACACAAACACGTAGATGATCTGAAGTTTGTGTTTACTGTTAGTTGTTGTTTATGTGTGGTTTATCTATGTTTTATTATCTTTTAACACTTGTGTAAATACATTCTGAATAATTTTATTAATTTGAATGAGAGAAGTTGTTTGTGTTTATTTTATACATATTTGTCACAGCTGCTGGTTGCAAAGGTATGTGCTCAGACTCCTTCCTTCATTGATATTCTGTCACTCCACCCCTGGCAACAGGCTGGCACGTAGGGAATAACAGCTACCTTGAGACTGATTTTGCTGTTCAGTTATTATTTTCCTGATAAGTCTGGTGGTGCCCGGTTTTGATTGATTAATTTTCATAATTCATTTTGATAAGTAATCTTCTTTATTAATGACAGTGCGAAGGCCCTATTGTATCTGTAGGAACTTTTAGGGCCCGAGCACTTCTTTCTTTCTTTCTTTCTTTCTTTCTTTCTTTCTTTCTTTCTTTCTTTCTTTCTTTCTTTCTTTCTTTCTTTCTTTCTTTCTTTCTTTCTTTCTTTCTTTCTTTCTTTCTTTCTTTCTTCTTTCTTTCTTTCTTTCTTTCTTTCTTTCTCCCTCCGACGAAAGTAAACGTGCCCCAAAAGTCACCAAATTTTGCACGCAAGCCAGGCCTGGCAAAAAATTTGATATTTAATGGTTTGCATTAATGGGCGTGGCAAAATGGCTCTACAGCGCCCCCTAGAAAACTTTGTGCCTCAAGCCCCACAATACGGTTGGACGTACATGCACGAAAATTGGTACACACCTGTATTATGTTGCAACTTAAAGAAAAGTCTCTTGGCGCCATGGCCAAAACCGAACAGGAAGTCGGCCATTTTCAATTAATCGTGTAATTCTGGCGCAATTTATGCCATTCCTTTGGCAGTTAATACAGCCCGAACCGTAACGTGCACCCAGGTGTGTTATACATCAAAATGTGCGTCTCCATCCTGCGACAACTACTTTTCTCTGTAGCCCATATATACAAAAATATAACAAAAAATAAAACAAAAAAAATATATATATATATAACTGCAGCTACTGAGCCGTGATCAACCAACTCTCAACCAAAGAGATAATTCTTTGGAGCCACCTTGGAAACAAACAACATGCTTGCTAAGCAGTACTTTCTGGTCCATTGACATAAACAAACATTGCTGATTCATGGTTTATCAGTGTAATAAACGTACACTTTTAAAGTGGCCACTGAAACTGTTGTGTGGGTGTGCACGTCGTGAAGAATATGAATGACTGTATGAGGAAATTCTGTCGTCAGTGATGTGATGAGGAGCCATTGTACCTTCCTTACTGAAAACAGCAGTTTATGCTGAACTAAAAACAGTATTCTGATTTTTTTTCCATTACATAACATATTTAGCGTCTATCCCCCTCTGCCCTAGAGAATCCAACCTCTAGTGCAGGTGTAGAACATATGCACTATTTTCCACAGACACACCATATTTCAAGCTGTGACCAGGATGTGTGTGAAGTAGGTTAGCTGTGGTCTGTTTCAAAGGTAAAAGAAAAAAAATAACACATCTCAGCATGATACATCAAGATCACTTCAACGAGAGTGGCTTATTGAACTGATTTTATGCTTAATCAGATTCAGCTGACTTTATTAATCCCTTTGGGAGGTTCCCTTGAGGAAATTGACATCTCCATCTCACTTACACAGCACTGTGATTTACAAATCAAACACCTCAATAGCCAAACACCCATAAAAAGATAAAACGATAAAAATTTTAAAATAAAGATAAAAATAGAAATTAAAGCTGCAAGCAGCGATGAACGGGTCCTCACACCCTTGTGCACGTTCAGGCTGCAGTTGAAGCGCTTGTATGACTTGCATGTAGATTCTTCAGGCCTGGACATTTAGCGGATGACACCACCCACGACTCTCTCACATCGACCAATCAGATGAAGGGGCGGGGCTAATTTGCAGCAATTATGTTCAAGGACTCAAAACCATGTCCGATGACACCACCCACGAGTTTTTATGTCAAAGCATTCAAAAGTTATTGCAGAAAATCAGATCTATGAAATATCGACCAATCAGAAAAAGGGGCGTTGCTAATTCATGCCAATGAAGGTCAAATACTCAAAACCGAGTTCGATGACACCACCCACGACTCTCTATGTCAAACCATTCAAAAGTTATAGTAGAAAATAGGGACTATCAAATATTGACCAATCAGAATAAGGGGCGGGGCCAATTAAGGCCAATGAAGGTCAATTACTCAATACCGAGTCCGATGACACCACCCACGAGTCTTTATGTCAAACCATTCAAAAGTTATAGCAGAGAATAGGGACTGTCAAATATGGACCAATCAGAAGAAGTGGCGGGGCTAATTTGCAGCAATTATGTTCAAGGACTCAAAACCGAGTCCGATGACACCATCCACTACTATTTATGTCAAACCATTCAAAAGTTAATGCAGAAAATCTGAACTATCACATATCGACCAATCAGAAGAAGGGGCGGGGCTAATTTGCACCAATTATGTTCAAGGACTCAAAACCGAGTCCGATGACACCACCCACCCCTCTTTATGTGAAACCATTCAAAAGTTATGGCAGAAAGTAGAAACTATCACATATGGACCAATCAGATGAAGGGGGGGGGCGCGCTTTTTGTCATCTATCATCGCCACGGTAACACTTTTTACTGAGAAAAGTAATGCATGTTGTTGCAGGCTGGAGACGCACATTTTGATGTATAACACACCTGGGTGCACGATACGGTTCGGGCCGCATTAATGGCCGAAGAAATGGCATAAATTGTGCCAAAATTACATGATTAATTCAAAATGGCCGACTTTCGGTTCGTTTCGGCCATGGCGCCAAGAGACTTTTCTTTAAGTTGCGACATGATACAGGTGTGTACCAATTTTTGTGCATATACATCAAACCATATTGTAGGGCTTGAGGCACAAAGTTTTCTAGGGGGCGCTGTTGAGCCATTAGGCCACGCCCTTTGGCAAATCATTAAATATAAAAAATTTTGCCAGGCCTGGCTTGCTTGCAAAATTTGGTGACTTTTGGGGCATGTTTAGGAGGGCAAAAAGGCCCTCCTTTTATTGGAAAAATAAAAATGAGAACGAGGAAAATAAAAAAAAATCCCCTACAGATACAATAGGGCCTTCGCACTGTCAGTGCTCAGGCCCTAATAAAGGTAAAAACAAAAAAAGGTATTGCACTGTCCTGGTTGACTGACCCCCCACAGTCCTTCTGTACTTCAGTTCTTCTTGGCCCTCCTCACCCCAGTGAGGAGTTAAACAGTTTGATTGGCACGGGGGATCAAGGAGTTCCTCAGTCTGTTTGTCCTGCACTTTGGGAGGAGCAGCCTCTCACTGAACCGGCTTCTCTAGCTGCTGATGACAAGTGTGCAGAGGGTGCCTGGCATTGTCCAAGATAGCCATGAGTTTGTGCACTGTTCTCCTCTCTGCCACTGCCTCCATAGGGTCCAGCTTCGTGCCAACCACGGACCTGGCGCACCTGATCAGCTTCTGTAACCTGGAAAGGTCAGCCTTTGATGTGCTCCCTCCCCAGCACACCACAGCGTAGGACAGGACGCTGGCGACCACAGACTGATAAAACATCCCCAGGAGCTTCTTGCAGATGTTGAACGATCTTAGCCTCCTCAGGAAGTACATCCTGCTCTGGGCCTTTTTGTACAGCTGCCTCGTGTTGCTTGTCCAGTCCAGCTTGTTGTCCATCCACAGCCCAAGATATGTATAGGTCTGCACGACCTCCACCTCCTCTGTTCCTAACAGAACTGGTCTAGGACCAGTTCCTTAGTCTTTGAGGTGTTGAGCTGCAGGTTGTTTGCGTGGCACCAGACAACAAAGCAAAGCAGGGACGGAGGGGGTGGAGTGGACCTATTGAAGAAGTTGTTTAGGTCGTTGGCTCTCTCCACACCTCCCCCCTCTGTGCTTGTTCTTGCTTTGTGTCCTGTGATGGTTCTGACACCTTCCCAGACATTCCTCATGTTGTTCTCCCTCAGCTTCTGCTGCACTGACACCCACTAAAGAAACAATCCCTTACCTCAGCAACAGTAGCGGAGACAGAGGGGGGGCAAGGGGGCGGTCGCCACCAGGCCCACAAGCTCATAGGGCCCAATGATAGGGCCCCGTTTTGTGTGATACGTTCATCTATAATCGTAAATTGTAGGCTATAATAATGATAAAATTGGCATTGTGCGGCCAGTGTAGGCTAATTCTTACTTTACAACTGTCCTGAACGCATCGGGGCTCTGAGCCAACGCTGATTGGCTGTAACAGTTACAGCATATTTGCCGGCAAGTTTGCTGCCATGAAGGGGATGAGCACTAAACTTTAAAAAAGGACTATGTTTTGAATGTTATCCTGTTTTCCACGTTACCTGGATTATTTTGGGTTATGGAAGAGTCAACTGCCATCGGTGAGTCAGTGTAACCTTCATAAAAAAATTCTTTATCAGAATTTTGTGGTAGCCTTGACCACCTGCCTATTTGAATGTGCTTGCCAGAAATGATGTTATAGACCGCTGTGTTTATATCTATCTAAATAGATTGTGTAATTTTAGACCAGTTATGTTTTTAAGCTTAAGCTGTATCAAAGATGGAACTGAGTCAGTCCATGACTATCTGAGTTTTCAGCGCCATGTGATTGACAGCTGTCAGGCCTATGTGTGTGTGTTCTTCTGAACAAGTTTGTGACTTTACTCTGCTTTCTGCAGCATATGCCTATAGGCTTGCCTGGCCCAATAAAAGTAAAATAAGTAAAGTAAAGTAAAGTAAAATAAATGTTGTTTGATGGGTAGGATGAGGTGTTTTTGAACGTTAAAATGACTATCAAAAAGGTCCATCGAGAATGCTCAGCCCCCTCTGTACTGAGACCCACGCTCCGCCACTGCTCAGCAATCAGGGTTAAATGCCAAGAATTATATAGGGCTGCACTCTTCTGGCAAGACAAAAGAAAAATCTGATATTATGTTGTCTTCAGCGAAAACTCTCTCAGGATCCTGTTCATGACAATCGGTGCTCTGATCACCACTGGAACCAACACATACGCCAACAAATACTCAGAGCTCGAAATCCTCCAACAAGGAGGGGTCAGAAAGGTACGAGGAATGCACCTAGCTGCGGTCTTTGGGGCCATAGCCTTCCCATTCCACCAAGTGCTGAAATCCTCGGCCACGGCGACGGACGGCGAGCAGCTTCCGAACCGTCCAGACTAGATCACCATCTGCCAGGACCCGAGGAGGTTGAGGAACTGAAACAGTAGGTGACAAGGTGCTGGTGGCCACAGGCTTAAGCTCGGATACATGGAAGACAGGGTGAACTTTGAGTGCAGGGGGAAGGATCAGACGAACCGAAACCAGGCTGATGACACGTCTACAGAGTAGGGGTTGACATACCTGGGGTTCCGTTTGCGGGATGAGGTCTGGGAAGTCTCGAGGGGCAGGTCTCGAGCCAACAGCTACACCTTCTGGCCAGGCTGGTAGACAGGAGCACTCATCTATCGATTGGCCCCACACTGAGTCTGAGTGGTGGCACGTAGCAGCGCAGCCCGGGCGGCCCTCCAGACACGTCTACACCGGCGGAGATGGTCCCTGGTGGATGGGACTGCCATCTCCAGCTCTTGTTGGGGAAACAGAGGGGGTTGATAGCCCAGAGAGCATAGGAAAGGGGACATACCAGTGGCCGAGGGAGTATTCCACCCAGGGCAGGTATCTGGACCAGGTTGAAGGGTTGTTGGCGGTGACACAATGCAGGATTGCCTTGAGTACCTGATTAGCACGCTCTGTTTGCCCATTAGTCTGTGGGTGATGGCCTGAGGATAGGCTGGCTGTGGCCCCAAATTCCTCTAAAAAAATCCTGCCACACCTTTGAGACGAATTGGAGACCACGGTCAAACACAATGTCAGAGGGGATTCCGTGCAGGCGAACAACATGGAGGGTGAGGAGGTCAGCAGTCTCTGCTGCAGAAGGAAGCTTGGGGAGAAGAACATAGTGGACTGCCTTAAAGAACCGGTCAACCACCATAAGGATGGTATCGTAGCCCTGAGACCCTGGGAGTCCCGTATCAAAGTCCATACCAATGTGGGACCAGGACCTACTGGAAACTGGGAGGGGTTGTAGTAGACCCGCTGAAGGGCGATGGGATGCCTTGCTTCGAGCACAGACGGTGCAGGCCACCACAAACTCCTTAACATCCTTGACCAGGGAGGGCCATCAGAACCAGCGGCTGATGAACCATGAACCTTGCAGTACGGAGTTCCTCAGGGTGACCGGCAACACAACTGGAATGGCCCCACTCCAGCTCCTGTGGGTGGACAGAAGTGGGAATGAAAAGCCTGTCCGGAGGTCCACCGCTTGGATCAGGCTGGGTCCCCTGTGCCTGCCTTACCACTGACTCGATAGGCCAGGTGACTACACCCACGATTTGAGTGGGGGGGGGGGGGGGGGGGGGGGGGTGGTGCTCGGCCCCACTTGGTCCTCAGGGAGTCCCTTAACAGTCAGACAAAAAAGAGCATCTGCCCTGATGGAGCCCAGGTGGTAAGTGAGAGTGAAATCAAATGGACTGAAGAATAGGGCTCAGCGGGCCTGTCTGGATTAAGCCTTTTAGCTGTCCTAGCTGAGTCCGGTCGTTGGGACGTGGCCACTCCTCCATTGCCTTAACCTTAGCAGGATCTACACGCGTCTAACCCTCCTCCACGATGTTTCCCAGGTAGGTAACTGAGTCAGAGTGAAAAACGCACTTTTCAACCTTGACATACAGGCAGTTCTCCAACAGCCACTGAAGAACAAGGCGGACATGCTGACGATGTTCATCCAAGGATGTGGAAAAGATGAGGATGTCGTCCAGGTACACCACAAAGATGTTGAGCATGTCTTTCAGTACGTCATTCACAAGGGCTTGGAAAACGTACAGGGTATTGGAAAGCCCGAACGGCATAACCAAATACTTGAAGTGTTAAAGGCCGTTTTTCATTCGTTGCCTTATCTGATTCTGACTAGGTAATAGGCGTTTCGGAGGTCGAGCTTAGTGAACACTCTGGCGTGCGTAAGGGGCTCGAGTGTGGAGCTGATAAGGGGAAGAGGGTACTTGTTCTTAACTGTGATGTTGTTCGGCCCGCGATAATCAATACAACGTCTGTGCTGCCCTTAGAGCTGTATCATTGGCAGCCAGCTAAACTCCTCTCCTCCATCAAGACTCTGAAGACAGGCTTTAGTCCACAGGTTTATTGGTGAAAGATTGGTGTGAAACTGTGAACAAATAACACAAGATTGTGCATTAAACGTTTGCCTACTATGGTTACAATATATTGTACTAATTTAACATCCTATACAGGCATACATTTTAACAATCACTAAGCAAGGATATATATTTTTAACACATCTATCAGTATTTATATATTCCACATATGTATTACTATTTATACTATTATTTATTACAGAGTGTAGCTATGCCATGAATTCAACCAACACACATATCTCAGTAACTTATACTAACCGTCATGAAATAACATTGTACACTTCTTAACATGAAATGTGTATCATCATATAGACTAACACAGATGCCTCTAGTATACTTTCACAGTTTATTCAGAAGATCGTAGAAAATACAAATAGGATGACTAAATTCTTACAAATAATTATTGCAAACTGTAGATAAAATACTGCTACACATTTACATACCAACAATGCACCATAAGGCAAAGGATGTTAGCAGATCAGAGCTGGACACAACGCAGACAACAGGAGCATGGATTCTTCTTCAAAAGAGGCATGGTTCTTCAATACACCTGACTTCCTCATTAAGAGGCTCATGGGAAGTCACATGACTTTACGATTACTGTGTCCAACAAAAAACACTAGATGGAGCCAAAAAACAGGGATAATCTAATTTGGTTTAACTAAATAATAATGAACAAAAACTGAACACTTTTACAGATCAGTACAACGTCTATGGCCGCGATCTTTCTTAGAAAAAAAGAAGAAGCCTGCTGCCAGAGGGGAAGATAAAGGTCAGATGATGCCAGAGCTCAGGGACTCTATAATGTTATTGCGCATTGCCTCCTTCTCCGGAAGTGAGATGTTGTAAAGCCATCCCTTGGGGTAAGGAGCCCCTGGCCGGAGATCGATGGCGCAATCATAATGGAAGGGGGGAGAAGCCAGTGGTAGTTCTTACCACAGAATCCTTAACTCCAGACGAGAGTGATGCCGAGGACAATGGCACAGGGAGGTTGGAGCCAGTGGCCGTTCGCTTGGCAAATAGCGAGGTGATTGCCAAGTGGGGGCAGCTGGTAGAACATCTGCTGCCGAGTCAAGGTGATGAAGTGCATGCTTTGGTCCAGCAGTTTCCGTCTGTGTTTGCAGATACTCCTGGTTTCACCTCTGCATATACCCATGATATAGAACTAGTCGAGGAAGCAAGGCCTATTAAGCAACACCCATATAGGTTAAATCCTTTGAAAATGGTTATTGTTAGGGACGAAATACCATACATGCTAGAGCATGGTATTATTGAACTTAGCAGTAGTGACTGGAGCTCTCCTATTGCACTGGTCCCTAAACCAGATGGGAGTACTAGAATGTGTGTGGATTATCGAAAAGTGAATCCAGTGACGAAAGCAGATTCTTATCGTATTCCCCGGATTGAAGACTATATTGATAGGATCGGGTCCGCCAAATATGTGTCCAAATTTGACTTATTGAAAGGGTACTGGCAAGTGCCGCTGTCGGAATGGGCAAGGGAGATTTCATTTTCATTACTCCGGAGGGCCTGTACCAGTTCCGGGTCCTTCCATTTGGTTTGAGAAATGCCCCTGCATGTTTCCAGCGGTTGATGAGTCAAGTCACTCGAGGATTGACAAACTGTGTGACCTACATTGATGATGTGGTTCTGTACCATGATACTTGGGAAGAACACATAGCCCAGATAAAAGAGTTATTTGTGCGACTGGCTGAAGTCAACCTAGTCATTAACTTGGCAAAAAGTGAGATTGGCAAGGCCCAGGTGACGTATTTGGGGCACATAGTGGGACGTGGGCAGGTCCGTCCTCGTGCTGCCAAGGTACAAGCCATCGATGGACTTCCGGTGCCCCAGACGATGAGGGTGGTAGGAATGTGTGGATTCTACCGGAATTTTGTCCGTAATTTTGCTGCAATAACAGAACCACTTACAAATCTCTTGAAGAAAACTGTAAAATATGTGTGGAGTGAGCAGTGTCAGAGAGCGTTTGAGCAACTGAAGGCCATTTTAACCTGTCAGCCTGTGTTACATGCTCCCGATTTTGGGAAACCATTCAAATTGGCAGTAGATGCGTGTGATGTGGGAATTGGTGGAGTGCTCATGCAGGAGGACAGTAGTGGGATGGATATGCCAGTGGCTTATTACTCCAAGAAAAATCGCCACCAAAAGTGTTACTCCACCATAGAGAAGGAAGGGTTAGCCTTGGTGTTAGGGTTGCAGC
The DNA here is from genome assembly GCF_033807715.1 of Cololabis saira. NCBI lineage: Eukaryota > Metazoa > Chordata > Actinopteri > Beloniformes > Belonidae > Cololabis > Cololabis saira. The sequence goes on along the minus strand of NC_084599.1, from coordinate 488,043 downwards.
ATTTTGAAATTCATGTGAACAACGGCTGCGGTGAGGTTGTGGTCTACACTGATCACAATCCGTTGGTGTTCATTGAGAAGTTCAAAACAAAGAACCAGAGGCTTTTCCGCTGGAGTCTGGTTCTGCAGCAATACAACCTAGCTATACAGCATGTGGCATGGAAGGATAATGTCATTGCAGACACGCTTTCTAGGGCAGCGGAGTGAGGAGTTGTTAGGTTGGGTAGTGGGGCTAGAAAGAGCTAGTGTAGTTGCGAAGTGAAAGAAAAAAAAAGGTTTTTTCTTTTTTATAGGGGGAGATGTTAGGATATTGGGCATTATAGACTCACACCTTTCTTCACACACCCTGCATACACTGTTTGTTTATTTTCAGTTATTATCTTGGCACTGTATCTATACGTCATCGCACGGCGACGAAGGGGAGGATCATTATTTGAACCGGATGGCGGCTGGCATGTTTGTGTGATATGTGGTGCGGGAGTCGGTAAAGTTACGGTACATACGGAGGCCAATACTCAAATTCAAATTCAGATTGCTTTTATTTGCCATTTGTGTTAAACACATAGGAATTTGTCATGGTGGTAACAGTGTACACCTGCTGCTGTAGCGGGGAACCAGGTGATGATGGAGTGGGTGAGAATGGATTCGATGGCCGTGTCAACCGGAGCGTCAGGAGATGGGTTGCATGGGATAGCGCTGTCTCTCGGTAGCTTATAATTGTGAACGCGTTGAGAGGAGCGGAGCTTCGTGTATTGTGGAATGTTATTGACTGAGACCCGTGCAGCGTCGGAGACGTGCAGCGACATAGATATGGACATATAAAAACATAAAAACACCTACGGTAAGAAAAAAAGCATAAAACTGAAAACGTAATAAAAAGGGATACCCGCACCTGAACTGAACCTAACCAGCGCTTCGGCTGTGCCGGCCAACGACCTTGCTGGCCGTTGCCAGCAGGTGAGTGGACATGTACTGTTGTTGATGTGGGGAACAGAGCCGGTTTTTGTTTTTAGTTTGACATACATGCACGCGCATGTCACACACACGCACACACACACACACACACATACCTTTCAGGTCAGGGTTATTTCCTATTTCACGAGCTAGTAGGTTTAACTTTTGACAGTAGTCGATGGCAAGAGCAGGGTTCCCTTCAACTGCAGCTACAGCCCATTTAAGCGCTGTGGAGTGTGGGCCTCATTTAAACAAAACACATTAATAAAAGCTAAAGGTTGGAAGGGCTGAACTTTTACCTTCTATTTAATACTATATTGACAATAACGGGCCTGATCGTCAACATAATAATTTCATAACTGACAACCAGTTGCACTTTGGCTCTCATCCCAATGTAGCTGTGTCTGCACTCAAGATCTCCTACATTGTCTTCAGTGAATTTCAGTGATAACTGAATCTGTTCTGACATACAGCCTGATGAGGTGGCTGATGGTTGTTATAACCAGTTTTTTCAATTATCTGGAGAGGTTTTTGGGTATATGCAGAACAGAGAATCACCTTGTTTTTATGTTTATCAATTCTGCCAATGAAATTATCAAAACAGGAACAGAGAAGAAACAATGAGAGGAAGTTTTGATGCTAATTTTAAGATGATAGTGATCTGTGTTGGGCCACCGTCATGTGATCACGTGAACTCTGAACTCTTATGAACATTCGTGATCATCTAAAATGGCCGCTTTGTAAAGGCTACAAAACTCCTCGGCTTTGTAGTCCAGGAGGTGTGAACAGAAGGTGGCGCCTGAAGCGCCGCACGTCCAATCACTGGCCAGGCGCTGATGACGTCACCGCATCCCGGTGAACCAAAAGTCTTCTCCTCCCTTCCCTCGCTCTCTCTTCTCTTGCCCAGCTAGCAGGATACACCTCTATCCTGCTCGCAACGCGTTTGGGGACCACGTCTCTCCATTTTTCTTCAGAGCTGAGGGGGGGCGCGCCTGGACCAGGAACTGCCGGGCGTAAGGTCTGTTAGCACATAGCGCTGCACGCTCTGACTTCCCTGTCTCCTTAACCTTTTTCCACTCCGAGACTTCTCTTGCACCAGGAACCGTGGCGTTCCGAGGACGACCGATCATCGCGGACAAGAATCAGCCGTAAAGCTCCAGTCACCAGGGGTCCGTTTCACAAAGCAGGTTCAACAAACTCTGAGTCTAATCCTGAACTCTTAGTTGATCTACTCTGAGATCGGAAACTCTGAGTTTTCGGTTCCAGAACAGCGGATTTGAGGTAATTTACTCAACTCTAAGTAGTTTCACCTGGAGTTAAGTTCGTGCGTGAGGGAAATAAAAAGCCATCATCAGTAGAGCGCTGATACAAGGATTCACCATGGCAACCGGCGACAACAAAAGAGCGACATACTTTTTTTTTTTTTTTTTAAACTTTATTTAATATTTCAATTTACAAAATCCCTTTGAGGAAACATTGCATCTGAAGATCCACATACTTCACGCCGTGTCCTTTTTCACCCGAATGGAATTCAGATTTTAATGCGCGCATACGGCGAATTTGAACATGTTTTTCGAAAAAAGAGTAACACATAAGTAGCACATAATATAATATAAAATTAATTTAACAGATCTCCACATCATTCACCTGCAATCCTGTGGAACCCCTCTATGGCTTAACAGGTTTATGTAGGCTTGCCACCAGTCCCTTGAAATACGGAATTGTTCCGTAATTGAGAATTAAAAGTTGTGTTCCGTATTGAACCAATACAGACACATATTATGCCAGGGGTCTCCAACCCTGGTCCTGGAGAGCACCTATCCAGCATGTTTTAGATGTTTCCCTGCTTCAGCACACCATGATACAAGGAGCTGTGTCAGCAACAGAACTGTCCGGACCTTGATGACAAGTTAATGACGACCATTGATTAGAATCAGGTGTGTTCATGCAGGGAGAAACCTAAAACATGCTGGATAGGTGGATCCAGGACCGGAGTTGGAGACCACTGTATTATGCTCTTATTTATTCATGTAATAATATACAGGTGGAGGTCGGAACATTTGAATATATTGCAAAACTTCATTCGTAGTAAATTCAACTTAAGTTGAAACAAATATTATTTCCCACTACATGCAAAGTGAGATATTTCAAGCCTTTATTTGTTATAATTTTGATGATTATGGCTCACAGTTTATGAAAAACCCAAATAAAAAATCTCAAATAATTTGAATATATTATGAAATCATTTAACAATTCAATCATAAAAATTATAACAAATAAAGGATTAACATATATTGCTTTGCCTGTAATGAGACAATGTACTGTAATGTACATGTATTACGTGGTCTGATCTCCCGACGAATATTTAATTCTCTGCGCATTAATTCTGCACCTTCATCAATTGTGTCTTCATCAAAAGGACATGCCGTGTTCGTGACAATGGACTTCTAATATATATACTGACTCTGTTTTTAATGACAGACGGCAGAACTTCGCCAAAACTCGCCTGCTGACTGAATGAATGAGGAAATCAAATGTGCGTGTGTCTCTGAAAGAGGCGGAGACGCAGAGAAACTCCAGGTTCATTGAGATAAACCTGGTCCCGACCAGGTTAGGTTCAGAGAGTCTGTTACTACGGTCTTTGTGAAACAGGCTAGAGTTACTCCTCTTTCTCTGGTTTGAGTTACCTCCCTTTGTGAAACGGAAAACTCAGAGTTTCCCTCATTTCAGGGTTAACAGACTCCGAGTTTTCACTAAACCTGCTTTGTGAAACGGACCCCTGGACACGTTAAGCCCACGCGCCCGGCAACCAGACGGACGAGCCGCATGTTCCGACGGAGGGGACCGCAGTGAGACAGCGTGAGAGGCCCGTGGCCAGGGCGAGGAGCCCGGCTCCAGGCGCCGCCACATCAACTGTCCTTTTCATTCCAGAGTTGGAAGCAGAGAAGGGACCGAAAGCTCGGACTGAAAACCCCCGGCAGAAACGTGGATCAGCACCTGAAAAGCTCGCAAGCCCCCCAGGACACCGCAGTCCTTCCAGATCCAGATTCCAGGGAGACGTGAGGCTGTGTTGGGCAAATAATTTGTTTATTTAAGCGGTTAACGTTGAGTTGGGTTTACGTTTATTTTGCTTTGTTTACTTGTGTGGCGCGTCGACGGCCTCCGCCGCCCGGCGGTCGCTACGTGTGTATTTTTGAGGTCCTTTGTTTCCCTTCCTGTTCCTGTCCTAAACACACGGACACGTTAGTAATTAGACCACGAGGCTTCCCCACTTTTGTTAGACCGCGTGGCGCCGTTTCGGCAGTTATTCGTGGTTTAAATACCGTGTCCGCCATTCTCTTTTGTTTCACGTGGTGTGACGGGGGCCGCCATCTTGGTCGGGCCCACGTGACGCGGCGTTGTTCTGAGACACACGCACCCGCATACACATACACACACACACACACACACATACACACACACACGGAGGATCGGAAGATTTGCATCACATGATTTATTGTTCTTTTTTTCTTTATAGTTAGTGTTTGGTGTTGTTCATGTAGTGAGCCATCGGAATTTATCCGAGGTGTCGTTTTTCACCTGCTTGACACCTATGTAAATAAATTCTGATTCATTTAAATGAGAGAAGTTGTTTGTGGTTATTTTACACATATTTTGTTACAAATGCTGGTTTGCTGGTTTGTCTGTGTTTGGATTCCTTCCTTCAAGCATTATTCTGTAGAATAATGAACTTTGAGACTGATTCTGCTGTTAAAGTTATCATTTTCCTGATAATATCAGGTGGTGCCCCGTTTTGATTAAGTAATTTTGATAGTTCATTTTGATAAGTAATACACTTTAATTATTAATAATTGTTGAAGGAAAATTATTAATAACTCTTAATAACCTGAAACAGCGCCCCCTGTGTGGCACAACATCTGGTTGTCAAATAATTGCTAAGTAGCAAAAATAATAGTAATTAAAGCTGCAAGCAGCGATGAACGGGCCCTCGCACCCTTGTGGACGTTCAGGCTGCAGTGGAAGCTTGTATGACTTGCATGTAGATTCTTCAGGCCTGGACATTTAGTGGATTAAACCAGCCACGACTCTCTATATCAAACCATTCAAAAGTTATGGCAGAAAGTAGGAACTATCAGATATCGACCAATCAGATGAAGGGGCGGGGCTAATTTGCAGCAATTATGTTCAAGTACTCAATACCGAGTCAGATGACACCACCCACGAGTCTTTATTAATTTAGAATTTAGAATCTATTAAAGGATAGCCCCTTGAGATGTAACATCTCATTTTCAAGGGGGTCCCATAAAACATACAACATTACAATATATTACATTACAGTACAGACATACATGACATAAAACCAACACAGACATCTTGCTCACCCCCTCCCACACAGAACCCCTACACACATAAATCTAGTTACAAAGTAGGCTAATTGAATAACCGGAACAATGAGATATATATATAATATAACATAACAGAGAGAAAAGAAAAAATAAATAAATAGAAAAAAGGACAAAAAAATACATAAATAAATTAAAAACATAGGCAATTTGTTTTAAGATGAGAATATAATGCCAACTTAAAACAATGAAATGAGGTAATAGAACGCAAAAAGAGGGGAAGATTATTCCAATCTGATGGAGCTTTAATATAAAATGATCTTTTACCAACCTCTTTTAAAATTCTAGGAACAAAGAAAAAAGGAAAATTCACATGTCTGAGTATGGAGAGTTATATAGAATCATGAGTTCTTTTGAATATGGAGGATAGTGAAAATAAACACATTTAAAAAGGAAGTGAAGCCAGTGAAATTGCCGTCTAGATTTGGGTTGCAACCAGTTCAATGAATCAAACGTAAACAGTGATGGGTTCTGAAAGGACAACGTAACACAAATCTACATAATGAATTGAATAATACAGTAATACAGATGGGTATCTGGAGTATTTTGATAAAACAATATCTGCATAATCAACAAGTGGTAGTTTGAGTTGAGAAATTAACGTTTTTCTGACAGGAAGTGTGAAACAGTTGATTGAACGGTAAAGTGAAGCGAGACAGTCATATGCTTTTTTAACAGTATAATCAATGTGAGGTTTAAAGGTAAGTTCCGGGTCAATCCAAAGTCCAAGATATTTGAATGTGTCAACTTTATCAACAAGAGATCTATCGGAAAAATAAATATGAAAATCCTATGAACGGGATCGGAGGTGACGTGTACTGAAAACCAGCTACAGGACTTTTTTTTGTTCAATATTAGTTTGTTCTTACGGAACCACTCTTGAACCATATTGAAATCAAGCTGTAAAGATTTCTGGATGTGTGATATATCAAGGTTTGAGGTGTATATAACAGTGTCGTCAGCATATAAGTGGGTATGACAATTAGAACAGATACTCGGCAAATCATTAATAAAAATAGATAAAAGAAGCGGACCCAATGTGGAGCCTTGAGGAACACCTTTGTCAATAATTAAAAAGTCAAACTGATGACCCTGAACAACAACACATTGATGACGATTATGGAGATAAGCATTAAACCAGAGAAGAGCATTTTGATCAAGACCAATAGCAAAAAGTTTGTCAAGAAGTAAATAGTGATCAACCAAGTCAAAAGCTTTAGACAAATCAATAAAAATTGCACCAATTTATATCAAACCATTCAAAAGTATGGACCAATCAGATAAAGGGGGGGCACGCTTTTTCGCGTCTATCGTCGCCACGGTAACGCTTGACTGAGAAAAGTAATGCCCATCGTAACACACCTTGGTGCACGTTACGATACGAAGGAATGGCTTAAATCGCGTCAAAATTACACGATTATTCAAAATGGCCGACTTCCTTTTGGTTTTCGGCCATGGCGCCAAGAGACTTTTTTTTAAGTTGCGACATGATACAGGTGTGTACCGATTTTCGTGCATGTACGTAAAACCGTATCGTGGGGCTTGAGGCACAAAATGTTCTAGGGGGCGCCGTTGAGCCATTTTGCCACGCCCATTAATGCAAACCATGAAATATCAAATTTTTCGCCAGGCCTTTCTTGTGTGCAAAATTTGGTGAGTGTTGAGGCACGTTTAGGGGGGCAAAAAGGCCCTCCTTTCATCGGAAAAATAAAGACTAGGGCCTTCCCACTGTAAGTGCTCGGGCCCTAATTACACAATGCAATGTGTGTATGTTATGTGTAATAACATACACATATGTAATGGTGAGCACAAACGACCGGAATACAATGCTGACATTGTAAAAATAATGTGTTTCTGTGAAAATGATAAAAGGGTGCACAAGTACATCGCTACTAAAACTAGGGTTGAAGGACTGCCCATCACTTGTACCATTACACAGTTGAAAGCCCTGGAAATTACACCGTCACACTTTCACTGAGTTTAAAGCCAGCCTCCGCTCGTGCAGATGAATGATACGGTGTAATGGGCCGCGTTAGCGGTGTATGACAAGTCTCACCAGTGACGGATCTAAGAGGGAGCCAAGTATTTGTCAAACATGCTAACACACAATCCATTCTTTCAGTCCGGTACATTTAACCAGTCACAACTTGTTCAAACACATAATATAACTAAATAAAAAGAAAAAGCTTGGGCAGTAAAATTCAACAATTTGAGCCTTATATTCATGGTGCATATGATATGCATATTATTCTTTTTTTTCTTCATAAAGAGGGGTCATCCTATGAGCGCGTTAATCTTATACATGAGTAAAAACGATATTCAGCAAGCCAAGTCGGTGTTAATAATGTCAGGGTCTGGTGCTGTCCAGCTCTTCAATGCGATTCTTCTTTTGATGCCTGCCATTACGAAGGTCACTGGTCCTCATTCTGGGAGATGGTTGCTGAGATGGGCTTGTAAAGTAGCTTTGAAGTTCTGTGATGCATCTGTGTCCCATATGCCAGCCCAGTATTGCTCATTCTCAACCCTGTTTACTCTGTTCTATCATGATTACCCTGCCAAACTGTACTGAGAGTGTTTGGATGAATCAGGGGAGAACACTGTTTATTCTTTTGGCTTTTGAATCTTTGGTGTACATTTTCCTGCTAAGCTTCTGCTGTGAGACTTATCTAGCAGTCCCCAGTGAATCAGATAAGAATTAACTTGGGCATTTTTCTCAAGAAGTTTTCCTAATTGTACTGTAGCTTTGATAGCTTAATGTTGCCTTTTTTTCTCAAAAATTGATGTTATTCCGGCTTGTGTTCAACTTAGTGATGTAACGCATCACTGCGATCAATGGTGCTGTGGTCAACATTAAATCATTGCACCCTGTGATGCTCCGATCAGGTCTGCATCAGTACGTAACACTGCATTCAGATTAATTAAATTCAAATGAATTCAATTCAAAAATATTTTATCAATCCCCAAAAGGGGAATGCTATTTAGGGCCTGAGCACTGACAGTGCGAAGGCCCTATTGTATCTGTAGGAATTTTTTTTTCTTGTTTTTCTTCCAACGAAATGAGGGCCTTTTTTCCCCCTAAACATGCCCCAAAAGTCACCAAATTTTGAAAGCAAGTCAGGCCTGGCGAAAAATTTGATATTTAATGGTTTGCATTAATGGGCGTGGCCTAATGGCTCAACAGCCCCCCCTAGAAAACTTCGTGCCTCAAGCCCCACAATACGGTTTGACGTACATGCACGAAAATCGGTACACACCTGTATAATGTCGCAACTTAAAGAAAAGTCTCTTGGCGCCATGGCCGAAACCGAACAGGAAGTCGGCCATTTTTAATTAATCGTGTAATTTTATGCCATTTCTTTGGCCATTACTGCGACCCGAACCGTAACGTGCACCCAGGTGTGTTGTACATCAAAATGTGTGACTCGATCCTGCAACGATGGGCATTACTTTTCTCAGTCAAAAGCGTTACCGTGGCGATGCTAGATGCCAAAAAGCGCGCCCCCCCTTCTTCTGATTGGTCCATATTTGATAGTCTCTATTTTCTGCAATAACTTTTGAATGGTTTGACATAAAGACTCGTGGGTGGTGTCATCAGAAAGTGTTTTGAGTCCTTGACCATAATTGGTGCAAATTAGCCCCGGCCCTTCTTCTGATTGGTCGATATTTGATAGTTCCTATTTTCTGCCATATTTTTTGAATGGTTTGACATAAAGAGTCATGGATGGTGTCATCGGACTTAGTTTTGAGTCCTTGACCTTTATTGGTGAAAATTGCACGCGCGAGGGCCCGTTCATCGCTGCTTGCAGCTTTAATTTAATTTGTATCCAAATAAGTTATTATATAAATCATGACGGACACTGTGAAGAGTCACTGTAAAACATTATACACTCACCAGCCAATTTATTAGAAACACCTGGTTTACCTCATAAAGTGGTGAGTGTATGTATAATATACACTGACTACTTTATTGGGTATACCAGATGTATTACATAAAGTGGGTAGTGGGTGAAGCCGTGGGCAGTGATGATGTGATCTGTATTGCAGTAAACCTTAAGAAGCCTCTGACTGATGTTTGCTTGTTTAATCACTGTCTTGTGTTGAGGATGTTCAGTATTGTTATTTTTTTTCTTTTTTATTCAGAATTCTTCTTTTGTTTGATTAGTTTCAGAATGTTGCATAGGCTGTAAAACATCATGGTTGGTGCTGGGCACCATCAACACAACACAGTGATTTAACAAGTGTTCAGTCTTCAGGTTCACTGTCATTTATACTTGTACAGTCGATCATTCTAGCCAACAGCTTTTACCTTCTACGATAACTCTTTATGGTGACTTTATAATACTGACCTACTGACTCATAGTCTTTTTACTGCAGTAATATAATTTCTAGGATTAATTGAATCACATTAAACTGAATAAATTCAAATAAAAAAGGTACAGTGGCACTTTGATTCCTCCCCTAAAAGTGCAAAAATCTCTATTGTTTCAGACTTAGGGGTGTTTTCAGATATTAGCTGTCCTTGGAGCCATCATCTTCTTAATTTTACCAATGTTTAAACTTAAAAACAGTTTGCGAATGAATGAATGAATTCATTCATTCATTAATTTAAGATAATTCATTTCAATTCCTTTCAATTCATTTCCAATTTAATTTTTTTATAGTGTCTATGCTCTGGCCGCTTCTCCAAGACACAGCATTACCCCCGAACCAATTTTAAAGTAACAATGACAGGTAAAAACTGCACAACAAACATGTTTAAGCCAAACAGAAGGCGTTTTTAGATTGGATCCCGCTATTATCGCTGGATGATGAACACGTGTTTAACACATATTGGGTAATATAAACACAAACTGTGTTATTTTCCGCCCACTGAAAGCCAGTTGGGGGGAGGGAAGGCGAGTCGTTTACCACATACTATAACGTAAGCTGTGTGGTTGTGTGTCCCTACATCAGCAGGATTCATACGCCGTCAGACAGGTGTACTTTTCAAGACAAGAAAAAACATCGGGATGGCTTTTTTGGTTTTGCTTGTTGCACAGTTTCTGTTGGTCATTTTTGTGGCTAGTTGTTCAAATAATGGAGCCTAGTTTGTGGTTCTGGACATACGCCGGTTTATGGCGTCCTCGGATCCGAGGATGAGTAGACACCAATTGTGCAAGTTCTCCCGCTTAAAAAGATAAAAGAGGTCTGTAATTTTCATCACAGGCATATTTCAGCTATGATGGACAAAATGAAAAACAAAAATTCACATCATCACATTGTCTGATTTTTAAATAATGTTTTTGAAAATTATAGTGGAAAATAAGTATTTGGTCAATGACTAAAGTTCATCTCAATACTCAATACATACAACACTGTGGCTGGTATTTTGGTCCGTTCCTCCATGCAGATCTCCTCTAGAGCAGTGATGTTTTGGGGCTGTCGCTGGGAAACACGGACTTTCAACTCCCTCCAAAGATTATCTATGGGGTTGAGATCTGTAGACTGGCTAGAACACTCCAGGACCTTGAAATGTTTCTTACAAAGCCACTTTTTCGTTGCCCGGGCGATGTGTTTGGATCATTGTCCTGCTGAAAGACCCAGCCACGTTTCACCTTCAATGCCCTGCTGATGGAAGGAGGTTTTCACTCAAAATCACAATACATGGCCCCATTCATTCTTTCCCTACACGGATCAGTTGTCCTGGTCCCTTTGCAGAAAAAACATCCCCAAACCATGATGTTTCCACCCCCGTGCTTCACAGTAGGTTTGTTGTTCTTTGGATGCAACTCAGCTTTCTTTCTGCTCCAAAGTTGTGTTTCTATCAAAAAGTTCTGTTTTGGTTTCATCTGACCATATAACATTCTCCCAATCCTCTCTTGCATCATCCAAATGCTCTCTAGCTAACTTCAGACCTGGACATGTCCTGTCTTCAGCAGGGGAACGTCTGGCCTTGCAGGATCTGAGTCACTGATCGTAGTGTGTTACTGATGGTTCCTTTGTTACTCTGGTCCCAGCTCTCTGGAGGTCATTCACTAGGTCCCTGTGTGGTTCGGGGATCTTTACTCACCGTTCTTGTGATCTTTTTTTTTTTTCAAAATCTTTTTTAATGAATTTCAAAGCTTTTCAACAGTTGTTCATGTGACAGTGTTAAATGAAACAGCCATTTCATAAACACCAAACCCACTTTCCCACCCCACCACCCACCCCCACCCAGCTCAGGTCATGAGGCACATAGAGATACAAAAACAACGAACCAAAAACAGACAAACCAGGCAAGTAAACATACAAAATAAATAATAATAGTAAAATAATCAAAAGATGAGGAAGGGATACATAGGGAGTCAAAGAGAGGATGATTTGGGTAGTTATTCAGTCCTCTTCTGCGTCTGGAATAATGAGCAAATGGTCAACATATTCCAGCAAAGGGTTCCAGGTGTCCTGGAATTTCTTTATCGAGCCCATGAGGGAAAATCTAAGTTTCTCAAGGTTAATATTCTACAAAACGTATTTAATCCATTGATTGTGTGCCGGGGGAGAAGTGTGCTTCCACCTAAGCAAAATCAAGCGCCTGGCCAACAAAGTTGTGAAGGCCAGGGCTCGTCGTGCGGCAGCGGGAAGGTCAGCATTGGGAGGAACGCCAAAGATAGCCGAAAGAGCATTGGGAGTGATGACCATGTCATAAACCAAGTTAATTGTTTCAAATATGTTTGACCAATAATTTGTCAGTTTGGGACAGGACCAGAACATGTGGATGTGATTGGCAGGGGATTGTTTGCACCGGTTACAGGAATTACTGACATCAGGGAATATTTTGGACAATCTGGCATTCGTGTAGTGGATTCTATGTAGAATTTTGCATTGGATTAGCCCTTGGCGGGCACATATGGAGGAAGAATGGACCAAGCCTAGGATGTGCTTCTAGTGTTCTTCAGTTAAATCTGTCCCCAGGTCACTTTCCCAGGTGTTTTTAGTTCGGTTAAGGAGGCCTGGGCTGACTGAGTCCATGGAGCCACAAATAATTGAGATGCCTTTCCTCTGATTAGGATCGATATTTAAGAGGACGTCGATCAGGATTTCAGGGGGGGGCGGTTGGGAAAATGAGGAAATTAATGAAATCTCTGATTTGGAAAAAACTAAAAAGGTGAGAGTTGGGTAGATGGTACTTAGCTGAGAGCTCTGTAAAAGATGAGAAAATTCCTTCTGTATATAAGTCATTAACAGTTACTAAGCCGTTGTTGAAACAAATTCGAAATGCTGAGTCTGTACTTGAAGGTTTAAAGCCATGATTATTAAGTAGTGGGGCAAGACTAGAGGGTCTGTGCAAGCCGAAATGTTTTCTAAATTGAACCCATAATATAAGAGAGTTAGACACAACCGGATTATTTGTAACAAATGTAGAGGAAAGGGGTAGCTGGGAGCATAGTATGGATTGTAAAGACATTTGGGAAGCCGCCTTCTCCAAGTAAACTCAACCAGGTAGATTGTCAAGACTGCCACCCAACCAGTATGGGAGTTTCTGAATGTTGGCTGCCCAATAGTACTGCATGAAGTTTGGGAGGGCAAGTCCACCCTTACATTTTGGAAGATGCAGGATTGACTGTCGGATGCAAGCAGGTTTGTTCCCCCAGAGGAATTTGGAGACCATCTTGTCTAACTTAGCAAAGAATGCTTTTGTAATGAATACCGGAATCTGATGAAAAAGATATAAGAGCTTGGGTAAGGTAATCATTTTAATCAAGCTTATTCGGCCCGCCAGGGACAAAGGCAGGAAAGACCAGCGATCAAAATCGTCCCCAATTCTTTTAACCAAAGGGGTGAAGTTTTTACCAAAAATGTCAGACATGGAAGTTGTTATGAAGATACCCAAGTACTGAAACCCACCCTCCGCCCATTTAAATGGAACCAGGGACCGTGGGATCTGCCAATGGATTAATTGGTAGCATTTCACTCTTTTGGTAGTTTAGTATATCAGTAAATCTGATCCAGAGTATTTACTAAACTGTTCTAAGATACAAAGAACTACAGGAAGTGACTTGGCAGGGTTCGAAATGTACAGTAGCAGGTCATCAGCGTAAAGTGATAATTTGTGTGTGGTGTCAAACCGTCTAATGCCCTCAAAGCCCTTGTCCGCGCGTAGCCAAATGGCTAAGGGTTCTATCGCAATTGCGAACAGCAACAGCGACAGCGGACAGCCCTGTCTAGTGCCTCGATGAAGGGGGGAAAGAGGGTGATTGCATATTGTTTGTTTGCACTGATGCCATTGGGGCAGAGTACAGTAACTTAACCCAAAAGATGAATTCCTCCCCCAGGCCAAATTTCCTCATGATTTCAAAGAGATACTTTCATTCCACCCCGTCGAAGGCCTTTTCTGCATCAAGTGAAACCACCACCTCTGGAGTATCTGGGTTGGGCATATCAAGAATCTTGAGGAGTCTTCTGGTATTGTGAGACGATTGCCTTCCTACCATGAAGCCTGTTTGGTCAAGTGAAATGATATGGGGCATCACTTGTTGTAAACGAAGGGCAAGAACTTTAGATAAAATCTTAAAATCTACGTTTAACAGTGAAATTGGTCTATAATTATTACAAAGTAGGGGGTCTTTATCTTTCTTCAGAATAGGTGTGATTGTGGCCTTCGACAGGGTGTCAGGGAGATGTTGGTCTGAGACTGCCTCGTTATACATGGTCTGCGAAGCTGGAGAGGGGAGAGTAGAGAATGTTTTATAGAATTCCACGGTGTAGCCATCTGGGCCAGGCGATTTGCCACTTTGTAGTGACTTGATTGCCTCCTGTATCTCCATAGTGGATATGGGCCTGCCTAAGTCCCTGACGAGCTCAATGTTAATTTTGGGAAAGCTGATTTTGTCTAATATACTGTATTCTATGTATTGGGGTGAGTCTGAAGTGTATAGGTCGGAATAGAAGCTGGCAAATGTTTTATTGATATCCTCTGGGTCCAACAGAACATCGCCAGCTGGGGATTTGATAGCCGGAATCGCTCTAGAAGCAGCCTCGTCTCTGGCCTGGTGGGCCAGGAGTTTACCGGCCTTCTCTCCTGACTCAAAGAAGAGTTGCCTGGACCGGGGTAGTTGTGTCTTAGCTTTATTTATGGAAGCAAGATCGAATTCCGCCTGAAGTTGAAAACGCCTTTTATAAAGGTCAGGGTTGGGATCAATGGAGTATTTGTTATCAACTTCAGTAATTTTATGCATTAAATCTGCCATATGGGATGTTTCCGTTTTCTTCAGATGGGAAACATAGGATATAAGTTGGCCTCATAAGTAAGCTTTTAAGGCTTCCCAGAGTGTTCCCCTGGATATGTCCGGCTTGTCGTTTAGCTTAAAAAATAACCCAATTTGTGAATGTAAAAATTGTTTGTACGAGTCCTCAGCTAGTAATTAAGAGTTAAATCTCCAGTGCCTAGGGGAGCTGTGCCATCTGGTAAGGCTAATATCTAAAGAGGTTGGGGCATGATCGGATATGACTATGTTCTGATAGCTGCAAGAGTGAACTTTTGGGAGTAATCTATTGTCCAGGAGAAAAAAGTCTATGCGGGTGTATGTATGATGTACATGAGAAAAAAAGGAAAACGCTTTACCTGTGGGAAATTTGTGCTTCCATGGGTCAGACAGCCCAAGCCGTTTAGTAAAGATGTCTAGCGTCTTAGCCGCTTTGGATAAGGGTGACACTTTGGGTGAAGATCTGTCGAGGTTAGTATCCTGAACCATGTTAAAGTCCCCCCCTATGACAATATAGTGGTTTTCAACATCAGGAAAGGATGTAAAAAGTCTGGCTATGGACTGGTCGTCGTCCCAATTTGGGGCATAAACTATTGCTGGTATGACAGGTGTGTCATGCAGTCTACCGGATACAACAACAAAGCGACCATCAGTGTCCGCAACCATTTTAGATGGTTCAAATATAACATTATTGCGAATTAGGATGGCAGGGCCTCTGGCTCTTTGATTACATTTAGGGCCCGATTTACTAAGATCCTAAATAAAGAGTACTAAATTGCGTGTGCACTGAAAAAGTTTGCGCGTGCTGTTTGCGTGTGGTTTGCGGGTGATCAACTAAGATTGCGTGCACAATTGATAACAGGTGCAAACAGCAGTATTTAAATGAGCTGTTGCGTGTCTTAAGGTTTGCGAGCGCAACTCTGCGCCATGGAGAGTGGATGGAAAGCACAGTCACAAGTCACAAGCGCAAAATGAAATTTGACGAGTTGGAGTTAGAGATATTAGTGGAAGAGGCAAATAAACACATTCATGAACTACAGCAAATAAATTTAAACATTACCAAAAGAAACGCAATATCGGAGAAAACCTGCGATAGAATAAATGCAGTTGGTAACACAAAAAACGGAAAAACGTCTGGTTTTTCATATTTCAATTTTAGGCACAGATCAAAAATACGAAATAGAAAAACGGGCCACAGGACTGAATTTGATTTTAATATTTAATTGGTCGGGTTTGCTTGACCCCGCGGTGCTCAGCATGATCTGAGGAGAAAAAGACAATCAGACATAGAGCTGGAGAGCGCTTTGATTCAATCTATTTATGAGTTAAGTTTTTATTCAGATGTCCACAGTATATTGCAAATATTATATATTATATAGCAAACACTGACAGTAAATGTGTGACAGACGGGACCATCATATGGCCGTCGATTTAACGCGGAACCATAATTCAGGCGAAGCTGCAGTCTCTGCGCTGATCCTGACACAGCGGGTCGGAGCGGATTTGGTCATGATGTTTAACCTGTGTTTTGTGATTAATAAGCACGGGTTTTAATTAAATGTAATTTACGAAGGATGATTTCACGTTCAATAAGATAAGTAATCAATAAAATACAAAGTTTTGGCACAAATGCTTGGCCTGCATGTGGGCGAGTGGAGGGGGGCACATTAAGAGAAGGTGGCAAGATATAAGGCGGAGAACTAAAGAAAAAGTGGCCTTTAATAAAACTTGTGCAACCATTTTTAAAATAGCATGCAGCAGAATAAAGACTCTCTCTGCGTATTCTTTGATTTTGGATGTCGCCTCCTTGCCACAATAACGGCAGCAGCAGATTAGCACCTTCCTTTCAAACGTATTAAATACAGACGCAATCACAATACGCACAACTACTTTCAGGCTTGGTAAATCTCATTGCGCGTGGTAAATGGACCAATTTGCATCTTCCCCTCCCAGTATTTAGGATTTCTGCCGGGTACGCCCCATATTGATTATTCATCAGGGCAAAAGTACTAAATGGATTGCGTTTGCAATTTTGCGCATTTCAGAGACGCAGTCGTCTTTGCACGCTGTTAGTAGATCAGCTGGCACTTTGGTTTGCGGGTGCTGTCAAGTTTGCACACGTTTTAACACACGCAAACCTTTAGTAAATCGGGCCCTTAGAGTGGAATAAGTGGCTGACCCAGCTTTTTTTAATTCTCGACAATTCTCTGTTACGAAGGTGGGTTTCCTGAATAAAAAATATGTCCCCCATTAAATGCTGCAGATGGGTCATAATCCTGTTAATTTTGGTAGCACAGTTCGCCCCCTTAACATTCCACGAAACAAATCTGATATTATCGTTTAAATTTGCCATATCTCTTCGTTGTACCAGAGTTGGTCATACTCAACTATTACAGTGGAGGAAGGGGTTAGGAGGGCTGGAAAGGGACGGAAAAGGGTAAATTGAGAAGATGACCATAAGAACATCATAAGGGAAGAGGAGTGAAAGAAAAAAAAGAAAAAAAGGAAAGTAAAGAAAGAAGAAAAAAAAAGAAAAATCGCAAAACATAAGCAAGTCCCTAGACCTGAAATCCCCAGCATTGAACATGTCATCAGTGTCCTTTGCACAGTGGAGCTTCGTCCTTGCACCTGCATAATTACTTCCGGTCCCAGCTCCAATGCTTCCCTGTCCCACATTAATTAACAGGTTGCTCACGAACAGAGCTATAAACATGTATCTATATACACACGTGTACTAATAGTGTCATGAACAGAAAACAGTCACACAAGTGGCACTGAGGATTTTTCTAGAACAAGAATCCGGTACTGTCCCATACTTTGCAAAAAACAAAACAGATAAACAAAAACATCTGGATTACAATCTAGGACACAGACCCCCTATGATGATAAGTCTACCTTCAAACCAGAACAAAACTAAAACTTAAGTGCAGGCCAAAATGAGCCTGCAGGGGGTGCCTGTATTGGAAAATGATAAAGAGAGCAATACCATAACCAGTACTTCTCCAGGTAGTTGGTAATTAGCACAACCAACAAAAAGACATTGTCAGAGCTGCCATTAAGAAAAACAATGAATGTCCGCATGTGTTCCATAAGGAAGCTAAAAAGTAAACAACAACAAATACCGTATTTTCGCGACCATAAGGCGCACATTTTTTTTTTTTTTTTTTTTTAAATGTGCCGGGCGCCTTATGAAACAGTGTGCCGTGTCTATTACCTAAATTACGGTAATGTGAGGCCGGCCACCATGAGAATGGTAAAAAGAGAAGGGGGCGTGTGAAGCCCCCGTGAGTTGCGACGTGAATGAGACCATCCACTGAGCTGTTTAATGCGGAAACAGATGATGAAAACTTTTAAGGATTTGCTTGATGTTTAAAGTGAAATAAAATACAATCAAACTAAGTTTTGCTCCGCTCTATTTAAATAAGCACACTTGTTCTGCAGCGCGCGTGTGTTTTGCATGTTGGGAACCGAGCATGCACCTGCCGTGGGGTTGCGGGGTCCGATCGCCGGTTCCCCGGGGCAGATCCGGCTGAAATGCCGGTGCTCTTTCCCCGGGAGCCCCTACTACCAGTGCAGGCAGGCTCTTCCGGTCCCGGCCGGTCGGAACCGGTCACTTTCCCCGGTTAAAGCCGCGGTGATGGGCGCTGCTGCAGCCCGACTTCCTGGTTCCCCAAGCAGGGTCCGATGACCTGGTTCTCGGCCGCTTTGCGAGCAGAGATTTCTGGAGTACGTCTCAGGTCGGATCAGCTTCCCCCTACGAGATTTGCAGCCAAATCTGTCGGTTACAAACCCGGTACCGGATCCCGACATGCGCGGGTGTGTATTCGCGGCGTGAAACACACACATTCTCGTTTATGTGCGCAGCTGATGGACAGAAACTATGGTGATTTTTAAAAGAAAAACTTTGCATAAGACGTTTCCAGCCGGAGTCATTATAAGGACGAATGAAAAGCGGGGGCTGGATGAAGGGATGATGATCAAGAAGCTGAGACAGGTCTGGAAATTCGGACTGGCGCAGCTGAATTAGCGGAGCGGAGCTCCTGTCGGATACAACCCGGTACCGGCTCCCCGACAGCGTGTGTGTGAGCGGGTCCAGCGCGGGGGGGCGGACCGGGACCGCCGCGGGACCAGCGCGGGGGGGGGGGGGCGGACCGGGTCCCGGGATCCGGGACCCGGTCCAGCGCGAGGGAGCAGACGGGGGGCGGGTGCGGTCGGGATCCGCAGCACAACGGGGTATGAAAAGTTTATTTAGTCTTGTGCTTGCCTGCCACGCTGATGGACAGAAACGGCCGCCGATGGTGATTTTTAAAAGAAAAGCGTTCCCTAAAGAGACTTTTCCAGCCAGAGTGAAATGAAAAGGGCTGGTGGCTGAGACAGGTTTATGTGCGGCGCCCCGGTGGTTTTTTTAAATTCTTTAATGCAGAAACAGAATATAAACCTTTGAAGGGTTTGATTGATGTGAAAAGTGAAATAAAATATCAAACTAAGTTTTGCTTCCGCTCTATTTTTAGCGCGTGTGTGTTTTGCAGCGCGCGTGTGTGCAGCTCCGTCTCCGTAGACGGCGCGTTTTGGGTCGGCGCGCCGTATGTGTGTTTTAAAACCAAAAATGACACACAAAACTGAGGGTGCGCCTTTCCACACAGTGCGCCATATGGTCGTGAAAATACGGTAAACAAAAATAGCAATATTAGGGGAGAGTGAGGTAATGTGAGACACGTTTTACATTTCCTCCCCTCCAGGCAAGCTAAAATGATATATCAATACAATTTGCATATTTACTATTAGTTCAGGATGTTGCAACATAAATAGTCAGAATGTGTTTAGGACAAAGGGCAGTATGAATATGATTGTTTTTAAAAAAGTGGTCAAGTGTCTCACTTTGCCCCAGACCCGGTGTAAAGTGAGACAGACCAGAAAAATCAAGGGTGTAAAGTGAGACAGCTTGGGGTAATCTGATACATTTACCTTTTCCCCTTAAAAACCACCATAACCACACATGTTGTAGCAGTAAGACTCCTGACAGCTAACTTTACAGCTATACATTCTAGAAATAATGTCAGACTGTTAACAGAATCATGGGGATTGGTCAATAAGCACAATTTTTTCTCAACACTCGAAATCACTCTAAACAAAATCAGAATCACAATCAACTTTAATGTTGAACAACTTTAATGTTGGAAAATTGTCAGTAAAACAGTTATTTTTGCTGCAACAGAAGGGCAGTGAACATTCAAATGACAGAACAGTTAGATTAAAACAGTCTTGGGATCAGAACACGTGACCCAGCTATTCCTCAGTCTGGGGTAGAACACGACAAGACGCCGGTTTCATCAACGTTGTAAATCAGGTGTTGAAGAAATGTATGCCTGTTAAAGGAGAGCCAAGGGTAGAAACATATCAGACTCAATAACAAATTATACAGGTAAATCCTCCATAAAACATTAGCAACTAAAGAATTATTTCTGTTACCTGTCCATCACTACAGCCAGATTATCAAAGAACTCCCCCACTGTTGTTCTGTTAAAGGTTCTAGCTCTATCCAAGGATGTTAAAGGTTCTAGCTCTATCCAAGGATGTTATAGGTTCTAGCTCTATCCAAGGATGTTAATGGTTCTAGCTCTATCCAAGGATGTTAAAGGTTCAGCTCTATCCAAGGATGTCGCCTCCGGAGTTCGGACAGGGAGATGGCGACGTGCTAGGAAGCCAGAAAACCAAGATTTACCTAAAACATTAGATAATAAATTATTATAAGATTAAGCTTTGTGACAATATCAGTTTGTTATCCTACACAATAATGTGATCTCTTGTATACCCTAGCCAACCTACACATTGGTTCGTTGTCAAAATGTCAGGGACAGGATATTGTTTTTATTTGCATATTCAACTGCCAGTTGGCGGCACTTGAGTGGATTGAGGCCATGAAACTGGTCAGCTAGTTGTCTATATTCCTATCCTTGAAGTCCCTTAAGGACTTCTTTCCTGCCTTGACCTCAGCGGCTCCTTCTCCATCTCCTCAAAGGATGCTTTGCCCCAGGTTGTCTTTCTGGTGTACTTTCTTGGCATTATGGCTTCTCTACAATGGTTATAACGAATAAAACAAATGTAATGTAATATTACTTTAAAATACCTTTCAGACTGAACTGAACTTCTTAACTTCATGATGCGGTAAAGTGACACATGTCTCACTTTACCTCAAACCATTTGTCTCATTTTAACCCACAGCCACCTTTTTAGAAAAAACACCCTCTCTAGCGTTTCAGGCTAATCTTCAACGAGCATCAATCACACAGTGTTATATAATGGTAGTTCATGAACATGGATGATATAAGTTTTTCTACCTGAATTAATTTGTTTTGACACAATCGTTGATTAAGTTGACAGGAAGAAATTTTACTTTTACATGCAAAAAACATATTTTTATCAAAAAAGCATGCTTACCAAATCACCATGAGGTTCTCTTCTTCATAGCCAGTGGGAAATGGGAGGGGCTTGAAAACATGACGGTCACTTGACCACAAATGTGTACCGTTGCCTAGATACAGGGGGTGTCTCACATTATACGACGTCTCACATTACCTCACCTTCCCAAAAAAATT
Organism: Cololabis saira; assembly: GCF_033807715.1. NCBI lineage: Eukaryota > Metazoa > Chordata > Actinopteri > Beloniformes > Belonidae > Cololabis > Cololabis saira. The sequence goes on along the minus strand of NC_084599.1, from coordinate 466,870 downwards.
TTGAGGATAAGCAAGGTGAGTCTCCCAAGTAGATTGACAAAACAGCACAAGACAGAGTGCAGCAGCATACCATCTTTGACACAGCCCTCGCGCCTTATAAGTATAAGTGTAACCCACCTGGGTTTCAGAGCTTAATGTTGTGGAACGGTGCAGTTCCCTGGCCGACCAGAGGGTGGCGCGTCCGCTATGAGTAAACGGTCAGCCTGTGTTCACTCTCTTTTCGGCAGAAGTCATTGCCAAGAGCACACAGCTACAAACTGAGAACTCCCGGTAACAAATAAACACTCCTCACACCAGAAATTCACTATAATTCGCCTGGTACAGACTGTTAACATGTTATTCGTTCGTCAGGGTGTTACATTGTGTGAAGATTCAGCTGGAATGGAGAGCCTCTGTTAGCAGGCCTTAGCTCCGGTAAGAAATGCTAATGCTAATCCGCCATCTTGGCTATCAGGACTCCTTGGGACTGTGTCTCTTCATCCATGAATAAAAACCAATCGGAGCTGTGATACTGTCGCCGAAAGTACGAGAGACTACACAGATACAGATAAATTTTAGCTGTGATAAATGAGTGTAAAAAGATATGCTAATTACGTTAGCACCGAGCTAATCCCGCTAGTCGCGAGCTAATAGCATTAGCCGCGAGCTAATTGTGCACTGTCATGCTAAGGTTCACTTACACTATGCAGCTGTGATACTGTAGCAGAGCAGTAACAGTGTTTTACACCATTAAAGGTGTCTTTTATTTAATTGTTTGAGGTTAAAGTTATGTTACTGCAGGAATATTGATTGATTACCTGTATGTTTAAGGTAATTTAATGGTTTAAATATGCTTAAGTGAATACATAAGGGCTGTTGGTCCATCCTAACAGTTAAAAGAGGGCTGAATATTAAAGGGCCTATGTTTAATTAAAAATATGTTACAATTACAGTGGTGTTAAAAGAGAATAAATAGATTTAATTTGTTAAAAATATAAATAGTGAGTTTAAATATATTATATTATTTCATTTACATGTTGAAGTGAATGTTGTGATTTGGTGTAGGCTACATGATTTGCAGCTAATTGATACTGGAACTTGCTGTTGCCGTCCCTGACCCACCAGTCTGGCCCTCGGCAGGAGGGTCCCCCCCTACGAGCCTGGTCCTGCTCAAGGTTTCTTCCCTCCTAAAGGGGAGTTTTTCCTTGCCACTGTTTGGCTTAAGGTTTTTCTCCCACTATGGGAGTTTTTACCTGCCATTGTTTATGTAATAACTGCTCGGGGGTCATGTTCTGGGTATGGGTCTCTGGAAAGCGTCTAGAGACAACTCTGTTGTATTAGACGCTATATAAATAAAATTGAATTAAATTGAATTGAATATCTTGTGTGATGTGATGAAATTCTATTCATTTTTGCAATGATTAGACAGTGTGTATCTTTCATGATTGATATACTAAGAGAGGAAATGTTAATTAATAGTGATGATTTAAGGAGATCGATAGAGAGAAAATTATATATAACATGCATTCTTCGCTGGTCGCTTCGTTGGTTTTTTACCCAGACCGAGTCGATCGGGATCTGAACTTAATGTTCAGTGGCGAGCCAGTTTAAATGGAAGATTGACTGTGGAGGAACCAGCAACGCGGTGTGGCCAGCCGCAGGATCCATCTGTAGAGCACAGCATCGTCGATTTGCTCTTCATTAACATACAGATAAGACTAACACTCAAAATCTACCCGGGTAGTTCGAACACAGACATTAAAGAACACACACTCATACACAAGAAGACCTTTGCTTCTTTCCTTAAAGGAGCAGTACGCATTGGACATTGAACTCTTTATTTTGAAGAAACCTCCATTTTATTTTATTTATTTTTATGGGCCCATTTATTGTGCATTTGTGCACACTAGGAAGCCGGCTTAGGTAGGCAGAGTCTGTAAACTCATGTTTATTATTTGGTAAACAATACATTTGAATTCAAACCATTCCGTTGTGTGTGTGTGTGTGTGTGTGGTATTTCTGCTGACACAGGTTTTCAGGCTCTACAGTCGTTCCTAGACCTTACTGATACTGGTTCAATAAATATCACCTATATACTTACCATCGGTAACCGTTACATAAGTCTACCTAAAAACAGAGCACAACTAAAGTTAAAGGGCAGACCAAAACGAGTCTGTAGGGAGTGTCTGAATTACAAAGTGACAAAGAGAGCAAAAACATAACACCATAACCATTATTTCCCAACAATATGACATTGTCAGGGCTGCATTAGAGGATAATAATGAAATTCAATGGTTTCAACAAGTCTGCTAGATCTGGTTATTACATTGCAGCTTACCTCTCCCGCATGTCCACCATTTTAATACTGATCCAGCTGACAGGCAATGAAAGTTAGCCAACAGTTAGCTTCTCAAACTAGAAGCCACCAAACGTTTCAGCCGAGGTTAAACCCCCGTATGCGCGGCTCCGTGCTGGCGCTGTGAGGTGATGAACTGGCGAGCCTCCTGCACCTAGAGGATCCGCTTCTTCTCCCCTCTTCCAGTCGTGATGAATAGCCTGGCCGGGTAATGGAGAGCCGGCTTGCAGCCCAGTACAGCTTGTACAGCTCCTTCATGACTTCTTGGTATGCAGAGCGTTGTTCCAGTATTTCGGGGCTGTAGTCTTCAAATATGTGAATCAGGTTGCCCTTATACTTAAGTTTACCCCTGAGATGTGAGTATTTGCTCTCCAAATACCTCAACCAGGAGCTTTGAGAAGACTGTTGTAGCGCGGGGGCCCTCGATGTTCTCCGGAAGGCCGATAATTCGGACATTATTTCCGCGGCTTCTACCCTCCAGGTCAGTGACTTTAGCCCTCAGTTTGGCGTTGTCCTCGGGAAGTGTAGATAATGTTGTTTGTAAGGCTTGTAAGGCCTCGCTGGTCGTGTCGGCATGTAACTCCAAAGATGAGATCCGTTGGTGGTGTTCCGTTATGGAGGTCTGAATTTTGTCCAGTTTTGCTTCAAACTTTGCAAATGCTGAGTTAAGCTCTGTTGAGAGTGAAGCCTTGCGCTTCGTTAGCATTGTTGCTAACGCCGCCAAGTCCGGGGCACCAGACGTATCCTCTTTCTTCTGTTCTTCTTTCCTGGGCTTTGAAGTCATTTTTCTTTGTGTCAGATGGTAATAGCAACTGTGTTATATCGTTATACTAGATTGAGCCAATTAAGTTTGACTAGACAAAGTAGCAACAATTAAGTTTGTGGGAGCACTGGGATATGCGACTACTCCATGCTGGCGTAACCCGGAAGTCCTTGTGATCATTTTTACCCCACGGGGTGAGATCTTGGAGCCCCAGATGGAGGGAGATTATCAGTGGTCTTGCATGTCTTCCATTTTCTAATAATTGCTCCCACAGTTGATTTCTTCACACCAAGCTGTTACCTTTTGCAGATTCAGTCTTCCCAGCCTGGTGCAGGGCTACAATTTAGTTTCTCACGTCCTTTGACAGCTCTTTGGTCTTGGCCATAGTGGAGTTTGGAGTGTGACTGTTTGAGGTTGTGGACAGGTGTCGTTTATACTGGTAACCAGTTAAAACAGGTGTCTTTTATACTGATAACCAGTTAAAACAAGTGCCATTAATACAGGTAATGAGTGGAGGACAGAGGAGCCTCTTAAAGAAGAAGTCACAGGTCTGTGAAAGCCAGAAATCTTGCTTCTTTGTAGGTGACCAAATACTTATTTTACCGATGAATTTACCAATTAATTAAATCCTACAATGTGATTTCCTGGATTCTTTCCCCCCATTCTGTCTCTCATAGGTGAAGTATTCCTATGATGAAAATTACAGGCCTGTTTCATCTTTTTAAAGGCAGGGTCGTTGATGTTTGAGAGCTAGCAAGATTTGAAAGTGGCACCTCCTCTAAGCCCCGCCCCCTCCTCCCTCTCCCAGCTTAAATCATGTAAAAACTCTAACCAATCCGTTTCAGTAGGCTCTGCGTTGGTGTGACGCGGAACCATAAATCAGCCTTAAAGGTTTCCTTCAAATCACACCACTTCTTTTTTTTCTGCACCATCTGTCCGTGGACGTGCTGCCACTCACTCGCTTTATTTTATACAATTTATATACTTTTTCTACTTTTACTGTGACCACCAAATAATGTGGTTTTCCTGGCCTCCACCTCATCCACAACTGTTGTGGTTCGGTTTGCTAGGACCTAAATGCAGGAGAGAGAGGGAGGCCAGAGGCAGGAGTTCTCAAAAAACAAAGGATTTATTCCAACAAAAGGTAAAAACAAAGCGCTGCAGAGCAGGATCAAAAACACAAGGAACAGGGATCAAAAACATGGAGCACATGGAGGAGGGAACAGTACGGACCGACAGGGAACCAAGGGATGACAAGACAAGATATACTGAAGGGATAACGAGACATGACGAGACACAGGTGCAGACACAATCAGGGCAGATGGGACACAGGCGGGGCAAGACAGAAACTGAAGGCTGGGGGGAATGTCAACCTTGACAACAACATCTCGATCTCAGTCTCCGTGAAATTTAGTGGCACGGTGGCTCGTAACGTCTCATTCATCCTGACGCACAAACAGGCTGCAGGAGCCGCTGCGCATGCTCAGCAGGCTCATTCATATGCAAATACAGTCATGAACTACTTTGCATTGCCCATTTATGGTATGAAGTGGGTGTGTAGAGGGCGGGGTATGAGGCGAATTCACCTGCGCAACCTTCCAGCTGGACTGTGATTTATAAAGAGAACATTGCGTGCAAGTGTGCGTGCACACGGTTTTACAAATCAGGATTTTTTTGTGCGCCCGCCATTTTCGGCTTTTGGGTTTACGTTCACTTTTAGTATGAATCCTACACACTCTTTAATAAATGAGGCCCCTGGCCTGTAAACATACACAGAAGGGAAAATGAGGGGCACACCAGCACAACAAAACTACAGTTGTTCCAACGTGGGGAATGCAGGACCCAAATGCAAATTGCAAAGGTAGGAAACTAAATAATACAAACAAAAAGCACAAATTAGACAGAAATAGAAACAAACTAGACCGAACCAGGTACAAACCATAATTGTGGTACAAACAGTAGAACCAAAACAGTCAGGAATAAAACAGTGTGGACCAGCAGGAAGGAAGGGAAAGACATAACAAAACATACTCATAGGACTTTACGAGACACAGGTGCGACAAATTAGGACCAATGGGAACAGGGGAAGTCAAACTTAATAACTAAACACAAGGACACATACTTCCAAATTAAACAGGAACAAAACAAACCCAAATACTGTGACAAAAACAATGGAGCACAATGATGGTGATGGGATACTTGTAATGAATCACTGTGGATTGAGCTCAAGAAAGGAAAGAGAAGAAGAGAGAAAAGGGGTGAGGGATCATGTGGATCATGTTGGTGTCCCCCTGCAGCGTAGCTCTATAGCAGCATAGATGGATGTTCCTAATCTTTGTGATATTACAGAGATGGACAGCATAAAATCAGCCAATCTGTAAAGTGTGTGGGACCAAAAGCCATAACCTCTGTTTTATCGGAATTTAGAAATAAAAAGTTAGCCAAACTTCAGGCACGTCCTGAGGACTTTAAAGCCTGGACGTCCACTAACGGTTCTGTTTCATCTGGTTTCAGCTGCTATCATTTCCTTCTACAGCCTCAGCTAGGTTTTTCTGTTTGTTCTTCTTGTTCCTAAAGCAATACATCCCTCGCTCCCCAACCTTAATCATTTTCTTTTCCCATTATTTCTTAATCTCCTTTCATCAGCAGCAGGCTGTGCATCACACCAGCCTCCCCTTTTCATCATTAAAATCTCCCACATTTCTTTTCTGCCTTCTGTGTCACTCTTTTTTTTAGTTATGGAATACAATATATTTTTATTTTTTCATCAAGCTAGACCTTCCTTCAGAGAGAAAAATCAATTAACCTAGACATGTGCAGGAGGTCAGACATGGATACATATAATGCTTTGCCCCTCATTCACCTATGCTCTACAATGTAGTAATTACCACAAATGCCCCAGGCTGCCTGTCACATTCAGCTATAATGAAGCTACAGACAGCCGCTGCCTCAGCCATATAAAGAGAATACTAAAGTTACCGATGAAAAAGTGGTCTCTATTTTTGATGTTCTTTAAAGACATATCTCACGAGGAACCTACCAGGAATGTTGGGGTTTATGTGTCACTACTGTTCACTCTGTCAGTCCTCACGGTGACATATTGCTTATTGCACCAGCATCATCATCTTTAATGCCTAAAGGCTGACCTTGGCCCTGAAAGAGATATTTCAGAAAATTTAATGATGCAAGAAGATTGTTGCAGGAACTGAGATCATTAACTTTCGTGTATTGTCTTAGCACTGAAGCCTTCTTTGGTTACATTTTTACTCATCAAACCTTAAAGAACGTGATGAAAAGACTTGGGTATGATTTGTCCAATGAGTTTCAGTTTAGCTTGATGGGGAGTGTTGAAGTTGTAGTATTCATACTTTATGACTGATGCGTTATGCATTCTTTGACGCTATATGGTTACATTGGTTTACAGGCTATTTGTCTATCTCTAACTGTGAGACAGATTGTGTAACTGTGGACTTATAAATACTTGAACACTTGAAGAACACTCATGGATCAACTACTCTTGAGATCCTGTTTTTAAAAGGTATGTTTTGTATACTAAGATGGTTCTTAATAACAGCAAAATTTAAATATCTGAGTGTGTTTATCTGTCAAAATAACTGTAAATCACACTTCCTAACTCATTTTATTATCAGGGCACCAGACAAACTACTGATTTCAGTTATTTGTTTTTGAATTATTTCACTGACAAATAGGCTCTAAATTTGGGTTAATTAATCCTTAAAACTAGTTAATTACAAAACATTCATATAATTAGGGCCCGAGGAATGACAGCGCGAAGGCCCTATTGTATTTGTAGGAATTGTTCTCGTTCTCGTTTTTCTTCCAACGAAATGAGGGCCTTTTTGCCCCCCTAAACGTGCCCTAAAAGTTTTGCAAGCAAGCCAGGCATCACAAAAAATGTGATATTTAATGGTTTGAATTAATGGGCATGGCAAAATGGCTCAACAGCGCCCCCTAGAAAACTTCTTGCCTCAAGCCCCACAATACAGTTTGAGGTACATGCACGAAAATCAGTACACGCCTGTATCATGTCGCAACTTAAAGAAAAGTCTCTTGGCGCCATGGCCAAAACCGAACAGGAAGTCGGCCATTTTGAATTATTATTATTATTCCACACGCTTTTTTCGTCCGTTAATGCGGCCTGAACCGCAACGTGCACCCATGCATGGCATACATCGTTGGATGCATCTCCATCGTGCCTCGACGGACATTACTTTTCTCAGTCAAAAGTGTTACAGTGGCAACGCTAGATGCCAAAAAGCAAAAAGAAGGCGAAAATTCGGACGCTCATTGCTCGGCCGAACTTTATCGTAGAGACATCGTTCAAATTTACAAACACTCGGCCTGATTGGCACTAAAGGACCGTACAACCTCATCATCCTACTTATTACGGTTTTTGCGATATTTAACTATCAATTAAAAAAAGACAAAAATAATTTTGGACGCTTGTTGCTAGGCAACGGTTTATCGTACAGATATCATTACAACATGGAAAAACCCAGGACGTGTTGTACTACAAACTATTTTAGTTGCATCATGCTAGCTATTACGGTTTTTGAGATATTCAACTATGCTCATTTTGATGCAAATTAATTATTAGGGCCTGAGCACTGACAGTGCGCAGGCCCTATTGTATCTGTAGGAATTGTTCTTGTTTTTCTTCTGACGAAATGAGGGCCTTAAAGAAAAGTCTCTTGGCGCCATGGCCGAAACCGAACAGGAAGTCAGCCATTTTGAATTAATCGTGTAATTTTGGCACAATTTATACCATTTTCACGTGTCATACTTTAATGAACTCCTCCTAGCAGGATAATCCATTCGACATAAAACTCGCTCAGGAGACACAAAAGACGTTACCGATGAAAAGTTATCAAAATCGTGAGTTTCGTGAAATGGCGTGGCAGTGGCGCCGCGTCAAACTTCAACGTTAAACTGGAAGTGATACTAGTAGCTGATTGGTCGATATTTGATAGATCCTATTTTCTGCCTTAACTTTTGAATGGTTTGACATAGAGAGTCGTGGGTGGTGTCATCGGACTTAGTTTTGATTCCCTGACCTTTATTGGTGAAAATCCCACGCGCGAGGGTCCGTTCATCTCTGCTTGCAGCTTTAATTATTTATTCATTATTGAACTCAAGAATTTCCTTATAAATTAACCGAATATAATCTGCGACCTCATAGAACTATAAATTCTTTCTTTATCACATTCTTTCATTGGCTTATGAATATTTTTTTTGTATCCCATCTGATTTTGTGATACACCTTTAAATAATCTCTAAGGCAATATAGCCAAATTATGGTCATGTAGTTTTTCTGACCTTGAGGTTTTTGCTCTCAGCTCGCACCAACCAGTACCCAAGAATATTCTTGTCTGTAATACCAATTTGTCTGTTTTATGACAGTTATATATTTAGCTAAGTGTATCTGAGTTATCCCCAGGTGCAAGCTCTTCCTCCCAGCATTTCTAAACTGACTGGGTTGTGCAACACCTTTAATACTTCTTACTTATCTTATTTTGTGAGGAACTGTCCTCCAAACCAAAATGCTGTTCTAATCGTTCTGAAATGGGTGCTTGGGAACCAATTATAACACAAACAGACACTCTTTTTTCTGGGGGTTGTACACCATGAAGGGAGGCAGTGGGAGATTTATGGACAGAAACAAGACAAGAAAAGAAACCATACAGGGAAGAAAACCACACAGGCCACTTTTGAGGATAGAGGAATACAAAAAAATGGACACAGACCATTTAATTGGGTGCTTTTACAGAGATTAATGTGTGCCTTTTCTCTAGCTGGTGTGTGGGTGGCATGTAGCAGGTATCTCAATTTAAAAATGAATGGTCAACAATGACCTGAAAAGAGAAAGGCCTCAGTGGTAAATATCTGTATGGTCAAAGAAATTGTCTTCTACTATTACACTTCTTTTATATCTATAAAAGAAGAAACTACGAATAAAAGTTACAGTATTCGGGGCTACATCTTTACGTCAACAATTCAATTTAGTTCAATTAAATTTTATTTATGTAGCATATATTACAACAGAAGTTGTCTCTAAGATCTTTCCATAGACCCATAAGATGTCCCCAGAGCAAATATTACATTAACATATCATAAACAATGGCAGGTTAAAAACTAGTCCTAGTTTTCCCAAGTGGGAGAAAAACCTTAAGCCAAACAGTGGCAAGAAAAATCTTCTGAGCAGGACCTGGATCATAAGGGGGAACCCTCCTCCCAGAGGCCAGCTGGGCAGAGCAGGAAAAGAAAGAACAGACAGAGAGAATGAAGGACAGAGAGAGGAGAGACACATATTGTCTAAGGTACAAAAGACAAGATATATTAGTATTAACTCTGTGAGCAGGAGAACTAAGAGCTATATGTACTGTTGTGCCACAAAGGGGGTGCTGGTTCAGTTATTAAAGAGTTATTAATAATTGTCCTTCGATAATTATTAATTAATAAAGTTTATTACTTACCAAAATGAATTAACCAAATTAATCAATCAAAATGGGCCACATAAAAAACTAAAACTAAAACAGCAAAATCAATCTCAAAATCACTGTTATTCCATTAGGGCTGCAACGATTCGTCGACGTTCTCGACAAAAATTGATAATCAAAATTGTCGACAATGAATTCCATTGTGTTTTTTCCAACGGAGTGAGGCATCTCACTTCAATACAATCTCTGTCGAGTCGCGCATGCACGACAGCGTCTGAGCGCAACTGCGGGTAATAAAACTTTGATAAAAAATAAAACAAAAAGTTTGGGAGCATTTTAGCCTCGATACGGTGAATAAAAAGATGACTTGCAAGATTTGTAAAGCCGACCTTGCTTTTCACGGGAGCACGTCGGTAATGCATTTAAAGAGAAAGCATGTCGGAGTGCTGAACGAAATGGACTCGCCTTGGTAAGATATTAAGCGTGTTTTGGCTTTAAAAGAAAGCTTTAACGTTATGCCTGACAAAGTATTAAATGAAGTCAAATATTTGGAGAAACTGCGTTTAGTGTCTGTGGCGCATTTTGGAAGAGAGACACACTGGACCGCAGTCGGTCAGCAGCATTCTCTCCCTCCACAGCAATGTAATGGCCAAGCGATTCATTTGTTAAATTAATTTGTTTCATTCTTAACTTTGTTTATTTTATGTTATTTATTAGTATTATTTGAGCCACTCACAGCCTACTCGTTGATATAACCTCAATCACATAATTGATGCAGCGCGAAAAGCGAAAAAAGGCTTGTGCCCTGATGAAAATGATGGATTTGCATCTAACTTTCAGTCAGGTGCCTATGAACTGTCAATTATCAATCAAAATCCACAATGATCATGTTAACATTAAATCAGATAGATTTGTCTGGACTTTTCTCTTGCGGGACGGGAGAAGACACTAAATCAATGCATCTTTATTGTGCGCCGTGCGGGCATGAATTCATGAGTTTTGCAGATGCGGGCGGGAGTGTAACACACACGTTGCAGGCGGTAATGGTCAGAAATGCAGCGGGAGCAGGATGAAGAAAACCGTCCCTATATCAGGGCTCTCGTGACATCTTTCTTGTGTTTATTATCATTTGCCACATAATTAATGCAACCTCAAACTAAATTTTTTTTAAAATTACTAATTATCCGATTAGTCGACTAATCGTTTCAATAGTCGGTGACTAGTCGACTATTAAAATTTGTTGAAGCCCTATATTCCATATGTAACAGCCTGTTGCCAGGGGTAGCATTACAGAATAACAGTGAAGGAAGGAGTCCGAGCACAGACCTTTGCAACCACCTAATATGTATAAAATAAACACAAACAACTTCTCTCATTCAAATTAATCAGAATTTATTTACACAGGTGTTAAAAGATAGTGAAATAACACTTGGGATACATTCTGATGCCTAAACTACACATAAACAACAACTAACTAAACATTAACGCAAACTTCAGCTTGTGTGTGTGTGTGTGTGTGTGTGTGTGTGTGTGTGTGTGTGTGTGTGTGTGTGTGTGTGTGAGAGAGAGATACACAAAACAGCCTCTTACGTGGATCTTTGTAGTTGAAGAAAAAGGTGGTTTGGTCTGGCCGGTCAGTGTTCCTTGGTGAACAGCTGGGTGGTTAAACTCCGCAGTTGATCCTGATAAAAGAGCGGTTCTCTCTCCTGGTCTTCACATCTCAGTGTGGATGAGTGGTGCAGCATGGGCACTGCAGCTGGGCCTCCTTCAGCTCCAGGTCGGTCCGAAGGTGTTTAGTCCGAAGAGAGCACTATGCTTGGCGGGGGGGTGGTGAGTGGGCTGGGCGGGGTTTGCAGGGAGGGGGGTTGTGGAGGGGGAGTACCAGGGGGCGCGGTTGAGGTGAGAGTCCTTGGAGCAGAAGAGGCTCCAGTTTGGGGAAGTTGCAGCAGGGTTGGGTGGGTGGGTGGGTGGGGGGGGGGGGATCAGGAGGTCCTGATCCCTGTCCAGCGCAGATCTGGGGTTGTTACGTCCTGAGATTGTTGTTCAGGCTACTCCAGACCCCGCTGACATCATCCTGCTGCAATTGTTCTTCCATCCTCCTCTTGTAGCTGCTCTTTCCCTCCCTGATCTTCTTCCTCAGTTCCGTCTTCAGTAGGTCCCTGTCTCCTGATTTAAAGACCCTCCTTTTGTCCCTGAGCAGGTCTTTAATCTCAGGGGTGATCCATGATTTGCTGTCTTGGTGGGTATGGTGGAGTCTAATTTATGTAGTCCGTGACACAGCTGGTGAGACTGTCAATGTCCTCCCCGTGGTCCTCACAGAACACATCCCACACCGTAGTCAAAACAGTCCTGAAGAGTCTCCAGCAACTCTTCGGACCATATCCGTCTGGTGTGGGTGACTGCTGGTTGTCTGTGTACCAGAGGCTGATACAGGGGGAGAAGGTGTATCAGGTCATGATCAGATCTTCCTGGGGGGGGGAGTGTATGCAGTAAACTCAAAAAGTTAACACTAGCTTACAAGCTAGCTTAATGCTACCATGTCGGGTCGCTCCCTTACTGAGTCCCTTCAAATTATTGTAACATCAGTTAACTTAACTTGCCTCAACGGAAAAAGAAAAAAAAAACGCACACACTACCAGAGTGGCTCGAGCTTGAAAACCATGGGTATAGCTATCAACGCAAATTTGCAGAGCCACGCTTCACACTAACTTTACACACAGCAGCCATGTTTAACAGCAACTACCAAGTACCGATATGAACCGCTCCTCTGTACCACTGAGGCGGGAATTGGGCTAAAGTTACTTGCAGGTTAAAGCTAATTAACTAAAAGCTAAAAACTCGTTCAGTACCGCGTTTCAGTGGCCTTTTACATTGCATTTTCACTAACGTTATTTAACCAGCCTGACAATAACTCAAACAAACCAGTGCAAAAAAGCCAGAATAAACTTACCTCTGGAAAACAAACTTGCCCGTGTCTTCCTGCAGAAACCACGAACACACGCCGCGCAGTCTTCTCCAGTCTTGCTCCATTATTCAGTGAAAGCAGACAAGTGCGAACATCTCGTGCAGTTTTAAAGCAGGTGTCAGTTAATGATGCATTCACCTGCTCCTCGGATAGTCCGACATTACGGTTTTAAGATTTAGCCATAAAGAAAATACATGGACAATTTTATTGCTATTGCTTTATTGCTATTTTATTGCTCAGAGCATTTAAAAACAACGTACATTCACTAAAACTACTAACTTTTCAGATTAAGTATGTTACTCTACTTAGACATTAACTACTGGAAACAACTACTGAAACAATTTAGGATACCAACAATTTAGGATACCATAAATTATATATGTGAGCATATATATATATATATATATATATATATATATATATATATATATATATATATATATATATATATATATATATATATATATATATATATATGAGTCAATGGAAGAAAGTTGAATTATTTACCAATACTTAAAATGCCCAAAAATGTTTATTGCACTCAAAACAACTGAGTTATTATTTCAAACATTCATTTTTGAGTTATCTAAACTGATAGCAATGAGTGACCACAACTTTTTCCAAAGTTTAAGTTATTTCAACTTACTTTACAGTGTGGTGAGTTGTCTGGTTTCACTGGTGGGCTGGTTAATGGCTGCCATAGATTTGATGCCTTGCCAGACTGCCCTTAGATCCCCGCTACTGTATTGATTTTCAATTTTTCTTCTGTACTGTATTTTTGCCTTATTTATTTCATTTTTTACTTCTCTGGAGACACAAAAAAACACAAAAAAATATTTTTCTTTTTGTTGATGACACTTTTTAGCTCTTTGTTTACCCATGGCTTGTTGTTTGGATAAATACACACCTTTTTAGTTGGGACAACTGCATCTACACAGAAATGTATGTAAGCAGACACTGTATCAGTCAGTTCATCGATGTCTCTACAAGCATCCTAAAAGCATTGCCAGTCTGTACATTCCAAGCCCCCCTGGAGGGAGGATATACTGTCGTCCGACCAGATTTTTACAGTCTTCTCCTCCCGATCCAGACACCTGAAGGCGGGTATATACACAGGCATTAGGTACACGCTGTTATGGTAAGAAGCACTAAGAGATGGCATGGGCATGGATCTGTATGCTCCATTTACTGATCCATAACAAAGATCAATGACATGTTCTTCTGTGTGGTAGCACAGGTTACATACTGTTTGTAGCACGGCGAGTGCTACGGGGGCCGACCGACAGGACATAGGACACAGGTTTCAGTGCAGGAACTCCTTTTATTCTCGATTACACAGCCACACGTCCAGCAGCACCTTCACAGGGAGACGAGAACCTCTTTCTGCTGTGCAGCCATGCCTTATCAAGGCAGGCAGGGTGGAGAGGTTGATTGGGGCCACCTGTGCCCTAATCAACCTGAGTGGCTGCAGCTCCTCCACCCTGCCACACTGTTTATAGGATCTCAAGGTTTTATCTAAAACACAGTGGTTACAATCTCCCAAGATGAACTCGGGGGCCTCTGGACAGATGTCATCCAGTCTTTGGGTGACGTCAGCTATCATCTGAGTGGCAGCTGATGCGTTTGGCTCGCGGATGTATGTACACTAGCGTGTAAAACAGCTGTTGAAACTCGCGAGGTAAATAAAACGGACGGAGAGACAATGACACTGTTCAATGTCTGGAGTGCGTATACGTTCTCTAACCACAACAGTATTACAGTACCTTTTGTTCACATAGAGACACACTCCTCCACCGCGACTTTTCCTGGTTATCTCCGGGTCTCGGTCCAGCCGAATTGGGCTTCCAAACCCACTTATACTCCTCGGTCCTCGTCCCGATCCACCTCGCCCAGCCATGTTTCCGTAAGGGCGAGAAGACAAGTGTCTTTGATGCCGGGTTTCCACTTAACCCATGCCTCCAGCTCATCCGTCCTGTGTCTGAGAGACTGGACATTTGACAGCAGGATTGTAGGAAGGGGAGGCAGTCTGCAGCGGTTCTCAAGCCTGAGATGTTTCAGTCTCCGACGTAGCCTTCCTCTTCTCCCTCTTTTTGGATTCCGATTCCTGCTTCTGGTGTTCAGTCTGCAGAGCTCAGCTGGGATGTCCGCTGGTATATCACCGGCGATCGATGTCCGTAAAGAGAGAAGAAAGTCACGGCTGAGAGAAATTCTCCCCAACTCGCCATGTTCATCCACGCCATGACAGGTGGAGAAGTTTACAAGTTTTCACAAACCACATTACTGGGTCACTGGCAAGTTCACTCACATGCAGACATTAGAATAAATAAAATCAATAAAAGAAGAATGATAAAAACAATCAATAAAAGCACGGACAGGTAGACTGCTGGGTCGCACACGCACTGCAGCGCCCCCTCGCGGTAACTTGAAATTGGTTTTGGGTTGCTAGCGCCGTTAGCTCAACCATCTTGTTCCCGATGGATCTCACATTCCCGGTGATGATGGTGGGGAGTGTCGGCTTGAAGCGCTTCTTCTTTTTTCGGCACGTAACACCCGAGCGTTGTCCTCTTTTCCTCCTCTTCAGCTCAGGGGGAACATTAGCTTCCCTTGGCTACAGAGGGCTAACAGCTGATCACGGTTGTAAACAATGGAGCGTTTACTTCCTGTTTCGGTGGTTGCTGGGGTGATGAACCAGGTGAAAAATAATAGGGCCAGCCTCACAGGTTTTGCAAACATGATGCCGCCCGGTAGAAAAAACACACGTTTTCACAGAAAACAGGACTGAAAAATAGTCCAAAACAGATAAGATGAGACAATATACAGACGAGTCGGCAGAGCTGCTGCAAACGAGTCGCCACTAGCCACCTTGAAAAAAAAAATTAAAAAATTGTAATCGTTTTAAAAAATGTCCTTTACATTTTACAAATTATGTTTTACACATACAAGTACAAAAAGCAAGGCAGGTCTACACACGCACAAATCAAGTACAACACACAAACCAAGTGCTATGCACACATATAGAGAGTCAGAAGCCAGTCCAAAGCATCATGTTTCCTGCACAAGTTTCAAAGCCTAACTCATTGGCTAACTCATCAAACTTCAGGAGTTAATATTAAAAGCCTCAGCCTTCTTAAAAACTTCTGCAATTCATTCAGACATGCTGAATATCAATTTCCGAGGTAATGGTGACTGACAGAGATTTATGCTTTCTGTATTTGTGCCGTGAGTTGATATTACTTTGCAACTTTCACATGGGAAGGCTGATTGGGGTAACAGTGTCCATGTGTCCTTGTTTTGTTTTGTTTTTAAATATCTTTCAAATGTTTCAAATCCTCCATTCATTGTGTTGATGTTGGGGTTGACTCAGCTTTATTTAATACTCGCTTGTTAGTGTCACTGTTGTGGAAAAGAGGGAACTTGCCCACTGTAAATGAGTTCAGGACATTTTTCATTCACTAGGAAACTCGAGGGGTTTTATGATAATTGAATTACTTAGCATTCAAACATAAACAAAGCAAATTAATTTTATTGAACACAATTCTATTACCTCCCGTTAATATCTTTAATAAACATGCCAACACATTGCACTAGAATACTTTTCTTTTTTTATTTCCTTTTTTCCATTTAGTTTAGTGGATGGCTAGAGAAACATGATGATGTGATTTTATAACTGTACTCTATTCATTTAAAAGTGAAGGTTACTGAATAAATAGCTAATCAAAGACAATATAGTCAAAGTAATTCTAGTAACAAGGCCTCATTTCTGAATTCTTAGTAAAATTCATACAGTCAGGACCCCAGTACCCTCAAGTATCCTACATGTACAAATTGGCATAAATTACAAAGTAGACGCCCCCTACAGGTCTACTCTAGAACCCAGAGGTGGTGTCAAGGATGGGTTTGGGATTAATTATGTGAATGCCTTTGTAAACAAAATCTAAAGGCCTGACTTTTCCTAAATATGTCCATTTAATATTTTTGGAGGTTTTGATAATAAGATAAAAAACACATGAGTTCTGGGGGACTTGTACGGTCCTGTACTGTAGACCGTGGTACTGTGGATCACAGGTGGTCCAGCTGCAAAGGTATTGCTAAAAATGGTTACATTTCATTTAGTTCTTTCAACGGTTGGTTTTGCGCCACCGCCATGTAATTATGAACTTTTATGAACATTTGTGATTATGTGAAATTGGACTTTAAAGCTGGCTGAATCCTCAGACCAGCTTCGAGTTGAATCTAATGGCTGCTTTGTTTGGGAAATGTAAGAAAAGATTACAAACCCGCTGGGCTTTGTAGTCCAGGAGGTGTCGACAAAGGGCGGCGCCTGAAGCGGCGCGCCTCCAGCAAGCTGATCTGTGATCAGCATTTCCACCGTGATCTGCCTGCGGGCGCTGACGACATCACCGCATGCCCGGCGGATAAAAGGGGTAGAACCCTGCGCCTCTCTCTCTTCTGCTCTTCTCTTCTTGCCCCAGCCCGTCTGGATCAATCTCTCTTTTTCCCTCCCCGGTCGGGGGAGGGGGCCCGACCAGGATTACCTGCGGAGCGTTAACCATCACTGTGCACTCCCATCTCTCTGCCTCTCTAACCCCTTCTCCGGCTTCGATTCTCTTTTGAAAGGAAGACCTCAACGACCGGTCAGCGTGAACGCGCCTCAGCCGCAGAGCGATCAGACGGACCCGCACGTTCACGGACGTAATTTGGGGGGGGGGACAGGGGGGACATGTCCCCTGCACTTTTTAGTGCATCATTACGCTCTTCTTTTCTCGTTTGTATTTTAAGAACCGACACCAGAACTTAAGTTGGTGGATGAAAAACGGCTCCTTGTTCCGCTTTATTGTCACGCTTATTATATACTGACGGATTAAGACCAATGTACACGTTTATTGAGTTTTACACACCTCTCTCATAAGTATAACAATGTGAACAATATAAACTTATATTTAAAACACGAAGCAACACAATCTGATTCCTCTGCTGCAGAAATAAAGACAACTTGTGCAACGGGATTATCGAGGTGCAAACGTGAGAAATAAAGAGCAAAGTTGCTGTAACTCAGAGTGTTTAGTCTAGATCACGGTCCATCACCGGAGAAACTCTTTCTGGACCTGCAGCACCTGCAGCTGACTAATATCAGACTCTGAAAGTAGCCTAAACATTCAATAAAAACTTTATTCATCATTGCTGAATCACATCAGTTCGTACCAACCAGCCTTTCCGTGACATCTTAGTAACTAACTTTACAGAACTGTTTTTACGCTTTGATGTTTCTGTCCAGACACAGTTATGGGATGTTTTAGGATCTGGCTTTAATCTCCAGTAGTCGTCCCATACGGTCGTCATGGTGACAGAGATGTCCGACCTGTAGCAGCTGAAAGATCATGTTGGTCTGAACCGGAGCAGCTGGTCCAGTTCAGGACAGAGATCCAGAAGATCCTCTTGGTACCTAAACCAGCTGATGGTCCAGTCTTAGTCCTGGACCAGCAGGTCCAGACTAAACCAGCTGATGGTCCAGTGTTAGTCCTGGACCAGCAGATCCAGACTAAACCAGCTGATGGTCCAGTGTTAGTCCTGGACCAGCAGGTCCAGACTAAACCAGCTGATGGTCCAGTCTTAGTCCTGGACCAGCAGATCCAGACTAAACCAGCTGATGGTCCAGTGTTAGTCCTGGACCAGCAGGTCCAGACTAAACCAGCTGATGGTCCAGTCTTAGTCCTGGACCAGCAGATCCAGACTAAACCAGCTGATGGTCCAGTCTTAGTCCTGGACCAGCAGGTCGGTGTGATCTGATCATCAGCAGGTTCCTCTAACGGAGCCAAAGCTCCATCAGGATTTGCAGGTTCCATCGTTGAGCTCCTTTAGTTGTTTGTTCAGATCATGTGGTTGATTGTGAGATTGTTGCAGCTCCACTCTAGTGTAACTTATCTGGTGATGTGGGGACTGTCGTGTCCTTCATGTGGTCCTGAACTTATTGTTGATGTTACGTTTCCTCATATTCTGGACTTCCCTGCATCACCAGTGAGTGTCGCCAACAGACAAAACCTCAGGAAAGTGCGTACGGCAGCCTTGGTGTGTGAGTGAAAGACGCACACATCTACCGCTCGACCATGAGCGTAGAAAGTGGCGTACGCACGTTTTTTGTGCGCCGCACGTTTTGTACATGAGGTCCCTGGTGTTTTTGAAGACTGCATATTCACACTGTTGTTTATCACACTGTCAGTGCCCGAGCACTGACAGTGTGAAGGCCCTATTGTATCTGTAGGAGTTTTTTCCTTGTTATTTTTAGGGGGCCTTTTTGACCCCCTAAACGGGCCTCAAAAGTTACCAAATTTTGCATGCAAGCCAGGCTTGGCAAAAAATTTGATATTTAATGGTTTGCATTAATGGGCGTGGCAAAATGGCTCAACAGCGCCCCCTAGAAAACTTTGTGCCTCAAGCCCCACAATACGGTTTGACGTAAATGCACGAAAATCGGTACACACCTGTACCATGTCGCAACTTAAAGAAAAGTCTCTTGGCGCCATGGCCCAAACCGAACAGGAAGTCGGCCATTTTGAATTATTTATTAATTTTGGCACATACATAAACACACACACTTATACATATACACATCCATTTACACACACATACATTCAAACATACATACATACATACATGCACGCACACACACAAATACAGACACACATTCATACAAAATTAAATTTCATAAGAATATTCATAATCCATAAATCAATGCAATCTAAAAATTTCAGAACATTTAACTTTAATATGAATGAATATAAATAAAACCAACATTACAAACATGCTAACTAAATAAAATCCTTTCTAAAAAAATAAAAAATGAGCTCATCCAGTTTGTTCCACAGTTTTACACCACAGACAGATATGCACATACTTCTCAGAGTTGAATGGATGGTGAGCTTTGCTGCCAAAGGAGTATGGACTAGCTGTTAACTTGAAGGGTTTACTTATATTTCCTTTAGCACTGACAATCATCAGTAAGAGTTTTCAGTAAATTATTAAAACATTTAAAATTAGAATTATTCAGCTGTATTTATCTGAAGAACATTCTGTTTGTTTGTATTATTGTGGCTCGATGAAGATTAGATCACATGGGAAATCATTATTTCTTACCAATGCCCTTATGAAGCTGACCGAATTCACAAGCAAGTTACCCCCAAATACCTGCAGCATAAAGACGATTCAAACATTGCAAGGAAGACCACTCAAAACTCTCCTTTTCACAATGAAAATACAGCACTGTACACACGTTTGTTGTGTCAAAGTTGGACCGTACGTATTTCTTTATGGTCAAGCTCTCACACATTTACTGAACAAATGATGTTAGTTCAAAACAAGATACAAACAGGATGTTCACTTTCTGTAAACTGCGCCCAAGGATGGTGTCCCATCTATTCTGGGGTTGTAAAAAACAATCAAAGTTTGGGGTGTGACATAAATATGGATATCATTAAAACTTCCATAAAAAAACAAAACCAGGGTCAGCCTAAGACTTTACAACAGTACTGTAAATCAATTGTGACCGGTAAAATAGCGAAAGGAAAAGGTGTTGACTTTTATTCACTCATTTGAAACTTGTTAATGACTTGCTCGTTAGTCACTGAAAAAAGAGACAGTTTTACACAATCCAGTTTCAAAACTCCCGTAAAACTTTTCTAAAATCATCTAAGACCATCTCTCCACAAACAATAATCATACATAATTCAAATCAACGACTTGTACATCACAACTGCTGCATATCCTTTGTTTTCAAACATATTGGAGTTTTTGGTCTATTTTGAATTTACTCTGACTCAAACTGTTCCTTTGGTTTATGCTCCCTTTGAAAATAATAGGGCCAATATCTTAATTGAATTACGATGACATGACAAGTCTGGCCGCAGGATCACGGTGTAAAGGGTAAAAGAAACATCATCCTTATTAGAGAATATGGAAGTTTGTCAAGTTTATACTTTTAATTTATATGATTTCTCACATAAAGCCAGTGGAAGCTGACGATAAATCAGGAGAATGAGCGTGTGACTTTACAACCATCCAAGATGGTTCGATAGCACACTTGGCATAATGTTTGAAATATATGCTGTTGGCAATATGTTGGAATGATCATAGTTCTTGTATTGTCGGGAAAGTCATTGTGTGACTGTGCCAGGCTCCATGAATCTGCATAATCTCAAGGAGAAGCTGCTCACCCTCAAATGCATTTATGTCGCTGACAGCATGGCCCCTCCATCACAGTTTTATATCACTGCAACAGAAAATAAGTAGGGGTACGCATAAAAAAATGTGGACTAGGTGAGAGATTTGCCCCATCATTGTTTGTGGCGGTGGCATTTGTCAGCTGCTGCGATGTGACACATTTGTCCACTCGAAGGTTCATGGCTCGTCTGTAGTGCAGAGCTGACGTTAGCCTTGCTATTTGTTTAACTCCTACAACCATGTGCAGTCATGAGCCAAAGCTTCCTGAAGATTTATTTTGCTTAATACACAACCCATGAATTAATCAAAGGCATATTATGGCATAATTTGCGTAGAACCTATGCCCTGAAAAAATATGCAATTGCTCTTGGCACAGATTAATCAATACTCATTCTGTGAGTGCAGTGTTTCTCCAGGCATGTGGAAGGTTGAGTTTTAACCTACTCAGCAACCATTTGATAAATGGCTCCAAGAGAAAAGTTGTTTATTTTCTCATTGTTTGAGTAAGGCAAGGGATGAATGAATTTGCTTTGTCATGGATTAAACTTTAAAGCTCAAATGCAGAGATGGAGACTTGGTGCTGGGTTGATTTTTTTATTATTCAAGAGGCAGTGTTGTTTCAGGAGGCAGTGTTGGATCCAGGGCTTGCAGAAGGGCTTAAATAGTGGAGGCAACAATTTCTAATGAAATATATATTAAATCAGAAAGCAAAAGTAATGAAAAAACAAGTTGGTAAATGTGGTTAGATGATTTCACATGATAATGAGCATCTTCTTGGTATCATGTTTTGCATCATTTGAATCCCACTTTGAGCCAGCTCTTCACTTCTGTTTGCATCTCATCTTCTCTCTGTTATCACATGTTGTACATGTGATTAATGCAACCAAGTTTCCAAAAAAACTGTGTCAACATATTTTTCTGTCTGTTGTCAAACAGAGAAAAGAAAGTCTTACAGCATTTTTAGTCGATGAACGTGTGTTTAACGCACGTTGGGTACTATAAACACAAACCGTGTTTTTTGTCACCCCCTGAAGGGAAGTTGAGAAGAGGGAAGGCAAGTTGTGAGGTGTTATCCGCGTAACATAACGTAAGCTGTGTGGGCAGGTAGAATGACCCATGTCCCTACATCAGCAGGATGAAATATGCCGTCAGACAGGTGTAGTTTTCAAAACCAGGATGGATGAACATGTGGATGAACTGGCTGGGTTTTGATAATTGCAAACCCCCGGTTTGTCATTTTTCTGGACACATGTGCAAACAATGGACCATCATCCTTTGTGGTTCTGGACATATGCCGGTTTTTGGCCGAGCAGCTCACGGACCTCCCCAGTTACTCATCTTGCTAGTAAAGGCCATACCTGTGATGTCCTTATACTGTTTCCTTATTTTATGATAATAATGAGGCGAGTCATTGGTGAGACGACACGCTAGATTTGCATGTCAAACGTGGAAAAGGGGCTTTAGATTTTGATTGACAGGTACAATAGATCAGGAAGTTACATGGTCAAGGTGGACTAATTCTGATTTTCATTCATCCTGTTGTTGTGCAACTCAGGTAGCTAAGCTGATCAGTTATCGAAGGCTTATTAATAATTTTATTCAAGAATTATTAATAATTAATGAAGTCGACTATTTATCAAATTGAATGACCGATATGATAGATAAAATCCTCAGGGCACCACCCTGGGGCCTTAATCCAGGGAAAATGATAACTTAACAGCAGAATATCAGTCTCAAAGTAATTACTATACCCAGTTATTAATTGAAGGAGTGAGATCCGAACACTGGCTTGCTCAAACAATCAGATATGACCAAGTTTTGCATGAAACAACACCACTCATTAAAAATCAATCAGAATGTATTTACATACGGGTATCAAAGCAGACGTAATTAGATACCCCAATAAATCCTGATGGCACACTACATTATTATAAAACCATTAATTAACTAGAAAAACAACAATCAATAAAAATGAAATGAAAGTTAAATGCATGGGATGAAAAAAAAGAATCAAATGTAATAATAAACATGGTATCAACGAACATCTACGGTTCAACAACGTGGGTGAAAGATGGCTGCAGTATTTAAAGATGGCGGGACTGTAACCACGCCACATGCAATTAGAACGGATGGTGATCCCGGTGTTCAAACCGTGATCAACTGGCGAAGCGGCGCTTTAAAGCATGAATGACTAGCAGAAAGTGGTGACTACAAATTAATGACAACAGTCATGATAATGATGCTGATGTAATCTCAGCTTTGAACACAGATTTAGCTCTGAGACACTCCCAGTTAAACTAATACATTCAGGGCCCGATTTACTAAGATCCTAAATAAAGAGTACTAAATTGCGTGTGCACTGAAAAAGTTTGCGCGTGCTGTTGTTGTGTGGTTTGCGGGTGATTGCGTGCGCAATTGATAACAGGTGCAAACAGCAGTATTTAAATGAGGTGTTGCGTGTCTTAAGGTTTGCGAGCGCAAACTCTGCGCCATGGAGAGTCTGGATGGAATGCACAGTCACAAGTCACAAGCGCAAAATGAAATTGAACGAGTTGGAGTTAGAGATATTAGTGCAAGAGGCAAATAAACACATTCATGAACTACAGCAAAGAAATTTAAACATTACCAAAAGAAACGTAATATCGGAGAAAAGCTGCGATAGAATAAATGCAGTTGGTAACACAAAAAACGGAAAAACGTCTGGTTTTTCATATTTCAATTTTAGGCACAGATCAAAAATACGAAATAGAAAAACGGGCCACAGGACTGAATTTGATTTTAATATTGAATTGGTCGGGTTTACGTGACCCCGCGGTGCTCGGCATGATCTGAGGAGAAAAAGACAATCAGACGCAGAGCTGGAGAGCGCTTTGATTCAATCTATTTATGAGTTAAGTTTTTATTCAGATGTCCACAGTATATTGCAAATATTATATATTATATAGCAAACACTGACAGTAAATGTGTGACAGACGGGACCATCATATGGCAAGAAGAGAAGAGAAGAGAAGTGTTCAGAACAGCGCACAGAGCGCACACTAAAGGCTGATTTATGGTTCCGCGTCACACCAACGCAGAACCGACGGCGTAGGGTACGCGGCGACGCACACCGCACCGCGACCCTACGCGTCGGCTACGCTGTCGATTTAACGCAGAACCATAATTCAGGCGAAGCTGCAGTCTCTGCGCTGATCCTGACACAGCGGGTTGGAGCGGATTTGGTCATGATGTTTAACCTGTGTTTTGTGATTAATAAGCACGGGTTTTAATTAAATGTAATTTACGAAGGATGATTTCACGTTCAATAAGATAAGTAATCAATAAAATACAAAGTTTGGCACAAAGGCTTGGCCTGCTTGTGGGCGAGTGGAGGGGGGCACATTAAGAGAAGGTGGCAAGATATAAGGCGGAGAACTAAAGAAAAAGTGGCCTTTAATAAAACTTGTGGAACCATTTTTAAAATAGCATGCAGCAGAATAAAGACTCTCTCTCTGCGTATTCTTTGATTTTGGATGTCGCCTCCTTGCCACAATAACAGCAGCAGCAGATTAGCACCTTCCTTTCGAACGTATTAAATACAGACGCAATCACAATACGCGCAATTACTTTCAGGCTTGGTAAATCTCATTGCGCATGGTAAATGGACATATTTGCATCTTCCCCTCCCAGTATTTAGCGCTCTCTGGCGGGTACGCCCCATATTGATTATTCATCAGGGCAAAAGTACTAAATGAATTGCGTGTGCAATTTTGCGCATTTGAGAGACGCAATCCTCTTTGCACGCTGTTAGTAGATCAGCTGGCACTTTGGTTTGCGGGTGCTGTCAAGTTTGCACACGTTTTAACACACGCAAACCTTTAGTAAATCGGGCCCTCAGACTCAAGACCTCACGCCTTCCGGTCGGGATCGGGAAGCTGCGGGTTCTGTCGGGGTTCAATTCAATTCAATTCAATTCAATTTTATTTATATAGCGTCTAATACAACAGAGTTGTCTCTAGACGCTTTACAGAGACCCATACCCAGAACATGACCCCCGAGCAGTTATTACATAAACAATGGCAGGTAAAAACTCCCCTGGTGGGAGAAAAACCTTAAGCCAAACAGTGGCAAGGAAAAACTCCCCTTTAGGAGGGAAGAAACCTTGAGCAGGACCAGGCTCATAAGGGGGGACCCTCCTGCCGAGGGCCAGACTGGGGTTCCAGTCCGATGCAGCCTTGTTTCTCTCGGCTCCACCATGCGGCTCGGCTCGGCTCAGTCCTGTGGAGACCCCACGGGCAGGACGATCCTGCAGGGGTTCCCCGGGGCGGGCAGCCGCTCAGCTTGCTCTCCACGTTCCTCCTTTGAAAAGAGATGCAGTCTTGCTGCGTGCGCACAGCCGGGCAGGTCTCTCCGATCACGGAGCCTATTGACGCGCCTCCAGGCGTGCGAGGACAGTCCACTGGAATCAGGGCTGTCGCCGTCTTTCACCAAGGCGCGGGCTCACGGACCTGGAAGAGTCTGGCTTCCGGGCTAAGGGAACTCAAGCAGAGAAAAGGTTAGGAGGAGCAGGAGGGACGGAGCGCTGCCTCGCTCCGAGACCGCAGCGGATCTCCAGGCCAAGCTGGAGCGAGGGCATGCAGAGCATGGGCCGGCCGTGGAGCAACGCTCCGCTGGATCTTCTCTCCCCCCTCCCAGGGGGGGAGGAGGAGATGAGATCTTTGGCCCGCAGCCAAAGGTCCAGCTGCCCAGGACGGAAGGTTGGTCAGAAGAGAGCGAAGAAGGGGGCAGCTGCAGGGTTTTGATCCTACGCGCGCTGCGGTGACGTCATCGGTGCCTCGTTTGTGATTGGATGCGCGCCGCTTGTAGGCGCCGCCCCCCCCACGCAAGGCATGCTGGGGGATTGTAGTTCATGGCACGGCGGCCTGTTCAAAGAGGCAGTACCCCCCTTCGAGGCCTGGCTTTTTGGGCTCCGCTGCGTCCGGCCCCCCCCAGGTGTCGTAAACCCCCAGGGAGTCTGTTCCCTGGCAGAAACACTGCTGATTCACTGTTTTGATCTCGGGCCATGCAGTGGGGGTCATAAACTCGAGCCAGGCCGCATTGGTCATAAACTGACCAGGAGGTTAGCAGCAGGGGTTATAAACTCTGACTTCAGGAAGAAGGGCCAAAGTCTCGCTTCACTGGTCTTCATAATCCTGAAAATGTTCACCCAATCATGAATTCATAATCATTTATAAGTTCAGAGTTCACATGGGCACATGGGCGGGCACAACACTGTGTGGCACAAATGTGACCAGTGTATGTGTAGGCGATGAAAAAGAGCATACTTTCAGATATTCTCACATCAGTCGTAGGCCTCATTCATAAATATGCGT
Organism: Cololabis saira; assembly: GCF_033807715.1. Taxonomy (NCBI): domain Eukaryota; kingdom Metazoa; phylum Chordata; class Actinopteri; order Beloniformes; family Belonidae; genus Cololabis; species Cololabis saira. Next base: position 440,784 of record NC_084599.1, on the reverse strand, counting down.
CATGAATAGGAGAGCTCGGATTTTATCCATTAATGTGACTCATATGGCTTTGCAAATGTGAAGCTGCAAATGGCATAAACACAGTTGGACATGGTCTCCTCTGTCTTCTTTTCTCTTTTGAAATATGCCTCACCCTTTGATGACTTCCAAGAATGCTTTGAAAAGTAAGGGCTGAAGAAAAATCTTCTATTTCACCTGAATTCACTGAAAATAGTGGTGTTTTTCCTTCACTTTACACTTAAAATTTTTGTGCAGTGTTAGTAGCCAAGCTCGTGTACTGTGCACATTGTTTCCCCAGGATTTAAGTAGTGTAAATGTGGACACAGTGGAGTGTGGAGTCGCTGCGTTTTAACAACTTTGTTTCACCTGCCGGACTGAATTGTTTTGTTTTACCATATGTGGCTGTGTAAAATGTAAATAAAATTTTGGACATCTAATGAACCACAGCTCGAGTCCTTGCGTGCCACTGCCCTGCATGTTTTAGATGTCTCCTTGCATCAAAACACCTAATTGAAATGAATGCATTACCGTCCATACAGAAATGTTCCTTTTTTTTTTTTATTGTTACTGCGATTATCTGTCCCCCAAAACTGCGGGGTAAGTATGTAGGTGAGTGAGCAGGTGTGTATGTCTGTGTAACCGTGTGTGTGCAAAGTGAAAACAAGGCTTTACCTGAACTGCAACTATAGTGGAAGAAGGAGGGCACAACCCCGCCACCCGAGAGACCAGAAGCCGACAAGGGAGAGACTAGAACCCAGGCCACCCACAGCCCCATGGAGGACCAGAAGAGGGAGGGAGGAAACCCCCCACCAGCAAGGTCCCCCCCGCAGGCGACAGAAGGAAGCCCCGGGCGGGGCCATCATGACCACGGGAGGAGTCAGCCAGGAAACCCACGGTGAGACCTGGACCCAGCCGAGCACCAACCACCTGGCATGGGCCGAACATGCAGCCAGGAGGTCCACACCCTCCAGGCCCACAACCCCCACCCGGTGAGAGGCCAGCCTGCATGGAGAGATGGGGCCACCTCGACCGTGGACGCCGGCACCGGCCCCGACGAAGGCATGAACGGGCCCTCGCGTGTGCAATTTTCACCAATAAAGGTCAAGGACTCAAAACTAAGTCCAATGACACCACCCATGACTCTTAGGGCCAATCCCAATACACCCCCTACTTTCTTTCACTAGCCCTACCTCACTACCATTACCCCTAAAAAAGAAGGGACAGATTTTAGGGCACTTGAAATCTTCCCAGGGGTCTGTCCCAATACTCCCACTACTCCTACTTTCAGCACCATCCCTAAAATCAGGAAGCTGAGAGCCAAAAGCTGTTTTAATTTCAGCTGTAGCGCTGTTAATATGCCACTTTATTAAGTTTTAATATTTTTTCAGGCCTAAAAGTAACCGTTAAGATTCCCAACCTGGGCTCAGTTTATCCAAATAACGCCTGTTAAGAAATTTGATCTGATGTTTTCGGCGATGATAAGAGCCGCCAGCTCGGAGCAGCAGCAGCAGCTCACGTACAGACGTGATCGCCAGATCAACCTGCGCCGTCGTCCCGCAGCTCTGTGGAGAATTACCGCTGGCTGAAATAAATCATTTAGGAAGATAAATGTTGGTTTAATAGATGAAATCTAACAGTTGTAGCTACGCCTGTTAAGAAATTTGCTCCGAAAATTTTGAGATTTCTGCCTGCCGGCTCCGGAGCTGATTTATGGGTCCGCGTTAAATCGACGCAGAGCCTACGGCGTAGGGTACGGCGTAGGGTACGGCGTAGGGTACGGCGTAGGGTACGGCGTAGGGCACGGCGTAGGGCACGCGTCGTTGCGTAATCTACACCGTAGGCTCTGCATTGGTGTAACGCGGAACCATAAATCAGCCTTTATTCTGACGAGGTTTGAAAAAGACTTCACAAACACGGGCAAACAAGTGATTATGTACATTCACTGACTGAATATTATGAAAGTAAAATATATATTTCTCGCTAGAAATGTAATCAAAACGCATTTTTATGCAGAAACTAACTCAAAATATTGATTTTATTCACTAATAAATAAGAAATGTCTGCCATGTTTTTTTTTTTATTCAGTCCGCAAATGACGACGAAGAGCATTCTGGGAAATTTTTCTGCCCCTAGTTCACGTAGTGAGCATCCGAAATCCCTTGATCTGTAGGGAAAGATTCATAGCCACTACACTAGTTTTCTTCACTCCCCCTAGGTGAAAAGAGGAATTGGGACACCACTACCCTCACGGGAATGCGCAAAATGTAGGGGTAGGGCTCAATTCATGGATAAAGAGTTATCTTGCTGACAGATTTCAATATGTTGAGTTAAATAATGATAAATCTGAACTAGAAAGAGTCACCTTCGGTGTCCCACAAGGTTCAGTGCTAGGTCCTAAATTGTTCATATTATATATAAATGATATTTGTAAAGTGTCTAAAATAATAAATTATGTCTTGTTTGCTGATGATACAAACCTTTATTGTTCAGGGAAGAATTTGGAACAGCTGCTGAATGTGGTGGAAGGAGAACTGAAAAATGTGAAGGCATGGTTTGATATCAATAAGTTATCATTAAACCTAACTAAAACTAAGTTCATCATTTTTGGCACTAGAAAAAAAAAATCATATAACAATTAAAATTAGTGGTATGGAAATAGAAAGAGTATATGAAAATAAGTTCCTGGGGGTAATAATCAATGATAAACTTAGCTGGAAATCACACATAAATAGTGTAAAATCAAGAATGTCTAAAACCCTAGCAATAGTAAATAAAACAAATTATTTTTTCTGTCAAAGAGCACAGTTTTTGATGTATAACTCACTCATTGTTCCATACATGACTTATTGTGTGGAGATAAGTCACGGTGAAAATATGACTTATTTTCACCGTGAGGGTGAAAATATATATATATATATATGAATATATATTAATGTATATATATATATATGAATATATATTAATGTATATATATATATATATATATGAATATATATTAATGTATATATATATATATATATATTCATATATATTAATGTGTATATATATATATATATATTAATATATATTAATGTGTATATATATATATATATATATATATATATATATATATATATATATATATATATATATATATATATATATATATATATATATATTAAAACTAATATATTATTAATGTATATATTACACTTAAATGTATCAAATTAATCTCTTAATCTGACCTAAAAATTGCTGAGAAAAGCCCTCAACTTGAGGTGTTTTCCTTTAAATACATTAATTCAATTCAATTCAATTTTATTTGTATAGCATCTAATACAACAAAAGTTGTCTCTAGGCGCTTTCCAGAGACCCAGAACATGAACCCCCGAGCAATTATTACATAAACAATGGCAGGTAAAAACTCCCCTCTAGGAGGGAAGAAACCTTGAGCAGGACCAGGCTCATAAGGGGGGTTAGGGTTAGGGTCCTGCCGAAGGCCAGACTGGGGGGTCGGGGACGTCAGCAGCATTACGTTATTATGGCAGATCAAAAGATTGATCAAAGTGGCTTTATAAAGGGTTGGGTATTGCTTTGTTCCTTTGGCAATCTCCAAATAATTCAAAAAGAAAAAGAAAACAAAACATCAGCTCCATATAAAGTGATGTAAATTAACACATCAGAAAACCAGTTATAACACTTTTCTGAGCAATACAAGGATTGAACACTAAAATTGTTTCTTTCCTCCTTCAAATAATATAAAATAATACAGACTCATCAATCACACTGTTGCAAATAAGCACATCCAAAATTACATTAAAGTGCTGAAATAAAATCAAGCAATCACTTGAGGCTACAGAAGACATAGCAGGTATGCTGACCTCATGCCTCTTATTTCTTCTTCTTCAGCCAGTCGCTGAGAAAGACCAGCTTTGTCACATTTTCTGGGAGAAAGGCTGCCCTTTCCTTTTGCACTATGTGGCCTGCGAGGTACGGAGACCAGGTACCTGCGTGCTAGGGCTGACAGCTTCTCATAGGTTCCTTTTTTTTTTTTTTTTTTTACCTTGTCTGCACACATATTAATGATTGATAGAATGACATTGTGCATTATTACTATATTTAATATATATACATATATATACGCATACATATGCATACACATACATAAATATACACATACAAACCCAGTGATATATATATATATATATTTTTTTTTTTTTTTTTTTTTGGGGGGGGGTGGATAGTGGGGGGGTGACGACATCCACTGCAAATCCAGGAAGCAGGAACACACGGAGACACACATCAAGCACTGGAAATTTGCAACAAAAAAACCACAAACAAAACACGAAACCGGCACGGAACCGACCAACACACGAACAGCAATCGACCAAAATCTTGAGATCTGATCGCAGTCTGAGCTAAGCTACCGCTACCTAACCCCAAAGACTACAGAGCAAGCATGCAGGTGAAGCAAGCATCATAGGTTCCTGAGTGAGCATACCACCACTGCAGGGGGCAATCATCAATGCTAATGCTGGGCTCTGCTCTGTAGCACTGAAGCTCTCCATACTCAATTCCATCTTCTTGAGTCAGTCGTACCCCAGCATGAGAGCAGTAGGCCGTTTTATTTCATTTTGAGAAGCACTTTGTGTTGCATTTATATTACATGTGAAAAGTGCTATATGAATAAAATTTGATTTGATTTAATATAGTGAATTCATCCCCTATTTGAACCGCCACCTTACTGTGGTGGAGGGGTTTGTGTGCCCGAGTGATCCTAGGAGCTATGTGGTCAGGGGCATTATGCCCCTGGTAGGGTCTCCCATGGCAAACAGGTCCTAGGTGACGGGACAGACAAAGAGCGGTTCACAAGCTAATCATGAGGAGGAAGAGAACAAGGACCGTTACCTCGCCTGGATCGGCGTCACCGGGGCCCCTCCCTGGAGCCAGGCCTGGGGTTGGGGCTCGAAGGCGAGCGCCTGGTGGCCGGGTCTTTGCCCGTGGGACCCAGCCGGGATCAGCCCGAAACGGTGACGTGGGCCCGCCTTCCCGTAGGCCCACCACCCGCAGGAAGGACCATGAGAGGCTGGTGCAATGTGGGCTGGGTAGCAGTTTGTGGCAGTGAGATATTTTCACAAAACAAATACTGCATTTAGTAATGCAGTAACGCAGCCTTCTTTCAGAAAAGTAAAGGTAATCTAATTACTGTTTTTGCAATTGTAATCCCTTACTTTACTTGTTACTTGAAAAAAGTAATCGGATTACAGTAACGCGTTACTTCTAACGCGTTTCTGCCCATCGCTGGTCGTGGCTTAGCATCCGCTAAATGTCCAGGCCTGAAGAATCTACATGTAAGTCATACAAGCTTCCACTGCAGCCTGAACGTGCACAAGGGTGCGAGGGCCCGTTCATCGCTGATTGCAGCTTTAATTTGATTTTGTTATGGTAGTTCCTATTTTATTTTGAAGCCCTTGTCTTTCTGTTTGAGTTCTTGTTTGACTTTCCTGTTTCCCATCCGTCCTGATCGTCTGCACCTGTGTCTCGTTAACCATTATTTATATCTGGTCTTGTCTTTTCCTTGCTCCCGGCTGGTCCGTATTGTTTCCTCCCTCAATGTTTCCGCGTCAGATTTTTCATTGTTTTTTTATTCTTGTTCTGGGTTTTTGCCATCCTGCTAAGCAGCGCTTTTTGTTTTATTAAATAAATCACTGCTTTTTGGAACACCTGCCTCCTGCTCTCCTACATCTGGGTCCAACTCCAACCTCATTTCCTAAAAGATTTGACACGCAACACTCATGTTTGTTGGCTGGAGCTCATCAACATGTTGCTGCCTTGGCCCATGGGAATTTAGCTCTTAAAATATCACACAGTGTTTTTTACGTGAAATTAAACAGATCTTAACCATAAATCTAGCAGCCCATGTTCCAGCAAGAATAACCTCATAGGGAAAGATTATCAACTGTCATGCTTTGATGTTCAAGTCCAGCAAGCAATTGCATGTAGCACACAAATTACTGAGTGGTAGGCAGATATCTCCAAATTATTTTACTCTCTCCTTATCATAGCTGACAAAGAAATTAAATATTTATTCCTGGTGTCACACCACAGGCTGAAACTACCCATTTTCTCTGCTCTCTTGCACGCTCTTCCTCTCATCTCACTCGCTTATTCTCGCTCTTTTCCCAGTGCATCCCCTTCTACATGCCTGTGTTCTTCAGTATTACCTCTCTAAAGGACTTTCCTCCGGCTGTTTCTGTTTGTTCTGTCCCTTTCCTCCTCTGACACCCTTCCAATGCACTGACTGGATGTAAGAGAGAAGAGGAGAGCAGTGGTGCATGGCCTGACTTTAAATCTTCTCTCTAGCTGATGAAATCAAGGTTTAATTATATCTAAACCCCACTTTGTGACTTAGGTTTACTTTTTTTTTTTTTACTTGCTGCTGGAATTGAAAGACTTTATAGACCTTTAAAGTGTTGTGTAAATGCCACAACCTCAGGTCAGCTAAAATTCCCTCCAAAGCTGTATATCTTATAAAATCTGCTGAAAACAAGGGTCATAGGGCTTATCCAATACAGCAATCTAAAATATATTTGCTTTGGTGTGGAAAACTCAAGATTTCAAGAAAATTATTCTTTTACATGCCGGATTCCTGAAGATCCTTCAAACTATAATTATATCACTTTCCTAGAAACAACAATCCTTTGATTATGTGTGATTTACTCCTAGTTGTATCATCCCATATCAACTGTTGGCCTCTGAGCCAGTTGTATTGTTGCTCATGTGTGACCTGTTGTGAGAGGCGAGCAGGATGGTCCAGAGCTACGATAGCTGCGTTGTGCTAAAAGAAAGGATGGAAGACTGCAAGAGCTAGACAACATGTCTGAGAAGTTACATGAAAAAATATCGAAGGCAAATGTTAACAACGAGAAAGTCTTTTCTGCTGATTTAGAAAGAACAATTGCATTTAGAAATAACAATTGCATTCATCCATCTTCTATGGGCCACGTTGGCCTCATTTGCTGCTAAAGTCTACACCGTTCCATCTTCTACCAGGTTGTAGAGACGTTGAAGGAGCAGCTGCTTCCTGTATGAAAGTCTTTCAAGTGCACAATGGAGAAGGAAAGTGAGGCCGCATCCTTGCGGCTTGTGTAGTTGTTTAAAAAAAAAAGTACATTCAATTTTAAGATTTTTCATGTCAGGAATAAATATCTTGTCCTTACCAGATTTTTAAATGATCCAGAAGCACACACAACAGCACATGTACAAAAAAAATGGGAAATGACTGTTCAAACTTTCATTAAATTTGTCATCTGACTTCATTTAAGATACAATTATAAACATGTTTCTTATAGATAAATAAATGACAAGTAAATTACAAAAATGAGTTGGTGGGTGGGTGATGGGGCAGACTGAGGTAGACTTATGCTGAGACGTCCAGCTTCCTCCTCCCCTTCAGCTGAATGGTGATGGGAACAAAAGAGTTCCTCAGCCTGTTTGATGAGCATGACAGTCAATTTCAAATTGACTGTCATGCACATCTAAATCAAGCTATTGACAACAATCTAGCTAAGGATTAAACTGGAGGTTCAGAGAAATCCAAGTATACATGCACGACAAGACAATCGTTATTGAGTGAGGTGGGTTCAACTCCACGACGCTAGGTGGTGCCACACCCACTTTTTGCAATGGCGTTCTTCCGGTTTATTCTTTGCTCTTCGTCTTTTTTTTCTCCTACTGTGTTGATATTCTAGCTTTCGCGGCGTCATCACTTCCAGAAGGGGGAGACGCGGGGCAGTTAGTAGCTCGGTTCAGTGTCGGGTGCATATACATGTCGAAATAACTTGAATTAGGACGCATTATATGGCACTAAAAGCTTGATCCTAAGAGCTTCAATTCGGCCCGGCTAAGGTGTATACATGGCTTTTAAAAATTCGAAATCAGTCGGACTAAGGCAACAATACGACATTCTGTTAGTGCATGTAAACCAGGGGTCTCAAAATCAAATTACATAGGGGCCGCTGGAGGCAGTATCTTGGTGAGGCTGGGCCGCATCAGGTATTCCACAAAAAAACGTTGCTAAAAAAATCCATCCATTGTCGCTTATACGTTACCGGGTCGCGGGGGCAGCAGCCTCAACAGGGATGCCCAGACTTCCTTCACCCCAGACACTTCCTCCATCTCTTCATCCAGCTCTTCCTCCAGACATTTCCTCCAGCTCCTCCGAGGGGAGTCCGAGGCGTTCCCAGGCCAGTCGAGAGACATAGTCTCTCCAGTGTGTCCTGGGTCTGCCCCGGGGTCTCCTCCCGGAGGGACATGCCTGGAACACCTCCCTAGGGAGGAGGGACATGCCTGGAACACCTCCCTAGGGAGGAGGGACATGCCTGGAACACCTCCCTAGGGAGGAGGGACATGCCTGGAACACCTCCCTAAGGAGGAGGGACATGCCTGGAACTCCTCTCTAGGGAGGAGGGACATGCCTGGAACCCCTCCCTAGCGAGGAGGGACATGCCTGGAACACCTGCCTAGGGAGAAGGGACATGCCTGGAACACCTCCCTAGGGAGGAGGGACATGCCTGGAACACCTCCCTAGGGAGGAGGGACATGCCTGGAACACCTCCCTAGGGAGGCGTCCAGGAGGATCCGGTACAGATGTCCAAGTCACCTCAGCTGACTCCTCTCAATGTGAAGGAGCAGCGGCTCGACTCCGAGCTCCTCCCGGGTGACCGAACTCCTCACCCTATCTCTAAGGGAGCGTCCAGCCACCCTGCGGAGGAAACTAATCTCTAAGGGAGCGTCCAGCCACCCTGCGGAGGAAACTCAACTCTAAGGGAGCGTCCAGCCACCCTGCGGAGGAAACTCATCTCTAAGGGAGCGTCCAGCCACCCTGCGGAGGAATCTCATCTCTAAGGGAGCGTCCAGCCACCCTGCGGAGGAAACTCATCTCTAAGGGAGCGTCCAGCCACCCTGCGGAGGAAACTCATCTCGGCCGCTTGTATCCGCGGTCTTGTCCTTTCGGTCACTACCCAGAGTTCATGACCATAGGTGAGGGTAGGTGCGTAGATTGACAGGTAAATCGAGAGCTTCGCCTTTCGACTCAGCTGCTTCTTCACCACAACGGTCCGGTACATCGACCGCATAACTGCGGACGCTGCACCGATCCGTCTGTCAATCTCCCGCTCCATCGTTCCCTCACTCGTGAACAAGATCCCGAGATACTTGAACTCCTCCACCTGAGGCAGGACTTCTCCACCCACCCGGAGAAGGCACGCCACCCTTTCCCGGTGGAGAACCATGGCCTCGGTTTTGGAGGTGCTGATTCTCATCCCTGCCGCGTCGCACTCGGCCGCAAACCGCCCCAGCGCATGCTGGAGGTCCCGGTGTGGACGCCAACAGGACAACATCATCTGCAAAAAGCAGAGATGAAATCCTGAGGTTCCCAAACTGGAACCCCTCCGGCCCCTGGCTGCGCCTAGAAATCCTGTCCATAAAAATTATGAACAGGACCGGTGACAAAGGGCAGCCCTGCCGGAGTCCAACATGCACCGGTGCATGTTGAAAAAAATCCAAACTTCTCAAATATCATTACTAACAGTTGTTTATCTTAAATGCTTTCTTTCAAACTGCACCATGCTGGAGTCTACCAGCAGCTGACATCATGGGTCCTGGACTTCCTCACAAACAGACCACAGTTTGTGAGGACAGGAGGCCGTGTGTCTGACACGGTGGTCTGCAGCACCAGAGCTCCACAGGGAACCGTCCTGGCCCCCCTCCTCTTCACCGTCTACACAGCTGACTTCACCCACCACACATCAACCTGCCACCTCCAGAAGTTCTCGGACGACTCCGCCATCGTCGGTCTCATCAACAACGGAGACGAGACGGAGTACCGAGAACTGAACAACAGATTGGTGGACTGGTGCCAGCAGAACCGCCTCCAGATTAATGCTGGGAAAGCGAAGGAGCTGGTAGCGGACTTCCGCCGGCGCAAAGTCCCCCCCTCGCCGGTGAACATCCAGGGAAAGGACATAGAGATTGTGGACTCTTATAAGTACCTGGGTGTTCACCTGAACAATAAACTGGACTGGACTGTTAACACTCAGGCTCTCTACAAAAAGGGCCAAAGCCGACTCCACCTGCTGCGCAGACTGAGGTTCTTCGGAGTGAGGGACGGCCTCCTGAGGACCTTTTATGACTCTGTGGTGGCGTCGGCCATCTTCTATGGGGTGGTCTGCTGGAGCAGCAGCATCACTGCAGCAGAGAGGAAGAGACACGACAAGGTGGTGAGGAAAGCCGGCTCTGTCCTGGGCTGCAGTCTGGACCGGGTGGAGGTGGTGGGGGAGAGGAGGATGGTGGCTAAGCTGTCCTCCATCATGGACAATGTCTCCCACCCCCTTCATGAGACTGTCAGAGCCCTGGAGAGCTACATCAGCGACCAGCTTCATCACCCACGATGCACCACTGAGAGGCATCGCAGGTCCTTCCTCTCCGCTGCCATCAGACTCTACAACCAGGCCTGCTCTCAGTAGCCAACAGACAATAATATGACAATAATATGTGCAATAACATAAGATGTGCAATATCTACCTCACAACACTCCACCTGCTTTTCTGCACTGTTAAACTATACTGTTCATATCCTGTGTTCACATTTTATATTTTATACGTATCTTTTGTATTTTTTATATATTTTTTATTTCTGACTTTTCAGTCTTTTTACCCCTCCCCTATATGTGTGTACTGCTGACAACAAATAAGTTTCCCCACTGAGGGAGAAAATAAAGGATATCTTATCTTATCTTATCTTAACATGAATAGAATTTTTAAGAAGTTGAATGAGTAAATTGAAATGTGTGTGTGTGTGTGTGTGTGTGTGTGTGTGTGTGTGTGTGTGTGTGTGTGTGTGTGTCAGAACGTTGCATCACGTAGACATACAACAAGATGGCGGACCACGTCACGTCATGTGGACCAAAAGGAAAATGGCGGACAACGTCACGTGGACCTACAACAAAATGGCGGACAACATCACGATGGCTGTTTATACACGTGGTGAGGCAAAATCGGGGTCCTGGTGAAGAGCGGCCAAACTTCTTACTGTCCTGTTGCATTGCGTTGATTGGCAGATGTATCCATAGGATATGAAGGACAAACAAACTTAAAAACGCTAGTAAGTTTAGAAAACACGGAGGGAGGCCGGCAGGGGGCGCATGATGTAGGACGTGTTTCACGTCGGCTCCTCGGGAATTAGTTTTTAATATATTTTATCTATTATATAAAGTCTGTCCTTCGGTTACCACTACTAAATCCCCGTGCAAGGACTGTATATCTGTCTTCCTCAGTGTTTTAACCGGGTAAATGTCAAGTTCCAGAGCGAAGAGTGAGTCTGCTAAGGCCGCCCGGGGCCGGCTGCAACCCGACTCCCCGGTGCTGTCGGATGCCAATGACGAGATGCTAAGCAGCATTAAAGCAAGGATGGAGGACTTGCGAACTGAAATTGTCACGAAATTTGAGGCAATAGTGTCGGCAACTGTCAAGAAGGAAGTGGCGACCGCTCTAAAGCCGCTTGAGGGGAGAATTGATCGGCAAAGTGAGTCTATTAGCGATCTCGAGCACGCGGCTAATGAGCACGGCGACAAGCTAACCGACGTGCATGCTAATGTGGCTAAGCTATCTGCTGTGGTGGAGACTTTGAGCAAGAAGTGTGAGGACCTGGAGGCCCGCTCTCGGTGGAACAACATCCGTGTGGTTGGCGTGCCTGAGGGTACCGAGGGACCTCGACCCACAGAGTTCATGGCTGATTTTTTGAAGGATTTATTGCGACTGGAGGAGAGGCCCGGCCTCGACAGGGCCCACCGCACGCTGCGAGCCAAGCCAAGGGAGGGGGAACCACCGCGTCCGATGGTCATCAGGGTGACACTGTTCCGTGTCAGGAATGCTATTCTGCGCCGTGCGGGAGAGGCCTCACCGCTGCTGTACAACGGGAGGAAGGTATTTATCTTCCCTGACTTCACATCGTTGGTGGCCAAGCAGAGGGCGGCCTTTGTCCAGGTGAAAAAGGAGCTCCACGCCTGTGGTAATGTTAAGTTTGGCCTCCGGTACCCAGCTACACTGCACATCACTTGACTCAATTTTTGCATCGTTTCAACAACTTGTCGATAAATTCTCACTTCCTAAGGGACAATTTTTTAGATACCTGCAAGCGCGGCATTGGGCCCGTACTGCATTCCCAGAATTCCCAGCTCTACCTAACCCTTCAAATTTTGAGATGTTCCTGAGACCTCTAACCTCACTGAGGGGGGCAATCTCGGTAATTTATTCAAATATTTATGACCTTCATCTGGACTCCTCAACTACGCTTAAAACAGCCTGGGAAGCAGATTTAGGTGCGAAAATCCTCGATGAGGAGTGGGTGGAAGTTTTGAGAAGAGTACATAAGTCTTCAATTTGTGCTAGACATAGTTTTATGCAATGCCGGATCATACATCGGGCTCACTATACCAAAGCGCGGCTCGCAAAAATGTTTGACACAGTGTCTCCTCTGTGTGACCGATGTCACTAGGCCACCGCAAGCTACATACACATGTTTTGGAGCTGCCCCTCGTTGAAAAGATTTTGGTCTGATATTTTTTTAACATTATCCAAGGTAATGGGTAAAGATGTCGCCCCTAACGCTCTAACCGCCCTGTTTGGTGTGTGGCCTTCGCAATCTGTTCTTTCTCCTGCTAACAAAGACTTGACTGCATTTACAACCCTGCTGGCCAGGAGGCTGATCCTGCTGAGATGGAAATCAACTGCCCCACCCAGCCATACGATCTGGATTAAAGAGGTGCTTTACTTTCTTAAACTGGAGAAGATCAGACTGACCCTCTCTAATAGATCTGATTCATTTGATGTGACTTGGAACTCCTTTGTGTCTTATGTGAACAGCACGGAATGTAAGATCTCTTTAGACTGAAAGGGGACTGTCAACATTTTATTTTGCAGGATGCGCATACTATTATTTATGTATTCTATTTTTGCTAAGTAACTCTTCATATTTTGTTTTTCTTGTTTGTTTGTTTCTTCTTTTTTCCTGTCCACTGTTTGGCTTAAGGTTTTTCTCCCATTAGGGGAGTTTTTACCTGCCATTGTTTATGTAATAATTGCTCGGGGGTTCATGTTCTGGGTCTCTGGAAAGCGCCTAGAGACAACTTCTTTTGTAATAGACGCTATATACATAAAATTGAATTGAATTGAATTGAATTAAATTGAATTGAATTAATAGAACTATTTCATTTTGGTTTAGTGCTGGTAGAGAAAAATATGTCCCTTTGAATTAAGAGCTGAACTTCCTTTTATTAGTTCAAGCGAGTGTCTTCGGTAGCGATGTCTGCTACAAATGAGAGGGTGTTTTGCCACTGGACCACAGCTAAGCCTCATCAATATACACACCACAGATCTAGTGGGCAGGAATACTGTCATGCTTTAGGTTGTGTGTGTGTTTCAATGAGAAGGACTGTGTGGGTCCCGAACAAACTCTTTTTGTGAAGTCAGACATGAGAGGGGTATACAGAATCCTTTTATCCTAACATTACTATACTGAGTTGGAGAAGTGAAGAAAATTGAGATTTGAACCACATATGAGGAGAGGTTCTGTTCAGATTGTCACCTGATTTCAAGGCCTTCAGGAAAATATAATCTCACAAATCCAGCTGAAGAGGCAACGCTTGAAAGCCCTACGCTTTTAAAACATTCTTCAGGACGGAGCACATTCACTGCAAACCTGAAGCACGCTGCTCCAACTCCCTGTGGGAGAAGTGCTTGACACTGCCCTGTAGGATATTTTAGTAAAGTTTGGAGTTTTCACCTCCATGATGGCGAGAGGTCCAGGTCCTGAGGCAGAGACATTGCCTGTCCAACTCCTTGTGTATGCTTGACTCATGAACAGACACTTGGCTGATCCAGTAATGTTTAAAAGCCTTCCGCTATTCCTATGAGCTTCTCTTTGTTCTATTGAGGGTTCTGGGTTGTGGCTTTTGAGTAACGTTGGTTTGCTGTAAATTTCTAGGAGGAAAAAACGTGATCACATCACAAAATTGTCTCATTTTATACTCTTTCTTTCCAACGGTGGATTGATGGATCTTTTGGGATTACTTTATCTTTCCTTCCCTTCAGGCCAATCTTACACAGGCCAATTACTCTTGATTGTATCTCTTCAGAAATGTCCTTTTTTTTACATCACCAAATGTTTCTTTATGGAGAGCAAAATGTTTGGAGTTCCTCTCATCAATTGGGCTGCCTCTAAACCACAACCTTCAGAATAATTCAATTAATTAGACTCCAGGTTTATAGACTGCTTCCTTGAAGTCATTATTGTACGAGTGAGTCCACTTACTTCTCACACCAGTACTATGAATATTTAAAGGCTGCGGCCAATAAAGACAGAAGAATAAATGATAACAGAGAGAAACCATGAGTTTCTTCATGAGTTGCTCAGATTGAACTCAGATTAAGATCAGTTTTTGGTAAACTTAAAGGAGCTTGAGGCTCCTTTTAAGAAATGAGACTCTCTAGCGCCACCCTTCACCACGACGGCCGTTGGGGGTACTGCAGCCAACAGCGAAGCCGGCACGGGAGAACGGGGAAAACGCGCATGCAGCGTCATGTGACGTCACATCCGCAGGACAGCGCGGGAAATTTGGGTCCAGAATTGCAGCACATTTTGCAGCACACAGCCTGTTCAAGGCAACGGAGAGATACACTAGAGGAAACATTCTTTTTGGTTTGGAACGCTTCATCTGACATTATTACTAGAAAACTTAAAATGTATACGAATTTTTTTCATAAATCCTGCCTCAATCCTGCCTCATGCTCCTTTAATGTAGAAAAGCAATTAACTCCAAAGGGTTCAAAGTCTTTTTATTGGCAATGGAATGCATTACTATTTACAAAAAATAAGACCAGTTGTAAAAGCAGTACCTGAAATCTAAGTACGCTGCACGATTCAGCAGCTTTTAGAGCCACCTTTGGCAGCATCGCTGGCCTGAGTAGACTGATGTTTAACATGACGTATGGAATTTCTGTTGGAAAATGGCAGCTAGTGGCAGTTACGACAGCACTTGTCCAATAGCATACTTGTTCACAAATTGGATTGTTCAGTGGTAGTGGTGCCGGTCTTAATCACAGGTATGCATGCAAATTGAGTTCAGAAGAAGTTCATCCAATATCTTGGCGAGCGGGAAGTGTTCCAGTAAAATGCACATCCAACAAATACTGAGGAGTCGATGGCTGCAGTTCCAGCTGGTGTTGAGCCTGATGCCCGAGAGGGGTGTGTGAGCTAGACGGTGGTCACAATCAGACAGACCGCAGCACAGAACAATCCAAAATCATATTAATTACAGTGTTGTGGTAGTACAGTTGTCTTAAACATCAATACAGAAAAAAAATACTTCATAATCTGTGGTGACAGCGACTGCAGGAGAAATCAAGAGGTAAAGATGACATCCTTGACCGCTTCTGTAGGTTACTTTAACGTCACTATACGCAGTATAAGTGACGTATAAGTCTGATTTATATAACTGTCATCTAAAAATGACTTAAACTCTTGTAATGATGTGTCACCATGGATGTTTAATGATTCACAGATTAAATTGTTTTATGTTATAATTGATCATCACCAATGTTTCCTCACTCAGTTTACAGTCATTGACTCATCTTTTGGAACTGTTTTAACAGTTAGGTTTGTGTTCTGCATGCTGGAAATGGGACATACAGTGCTTGGACAAATATTCACTTCCCTTGGCATTCCACTTATTTTATTGCCTTACAATCTGAAATCAGATTTATAATTTTATGTGTGGTGTGTTTATGTTTCTGAAGATGCTAAACATTTTCATACAAAACAACCAAAGGGGGAGCAAAGGCAGACACGGAGGCAGAAGAAAATGCCATAATTCCCTGATACTTTTCTTTCTTCATTTCTCCAGCTCTGACTCTTGTCCTCCTCATCTCCCTTTGTCCTTTTCTCCTTAGGTCTTTGTGTCCCTTTGGCCCCGTGTAGTAAGAAAAATGCTGATGAAAATATTATGGAAGTTCTCCTTCTGTGATATGACGAGTAGATCAAAACAAATCAAACTTTATTTAAAGGAGCTTGAGGTTCCTTTTAAGAAATGAGACTCTCTAGCGCCACCCTTCACCACGACGGCCGTCGGGGGTACTGCAGCCAACAGCGAAGCCGGCACGGGAAGACGGGGAGAATGTGCATGCAGCGTCATGTGACGTCACATCCGCAGCCCAGCGCGGGAAATTTGGGCCCGAATTGCAGCACATTTTGCAGCACACAGCCTGTTCAAGGCAACGGAGAGATACACTAGAGGAAACATTCTTTTTGGTTTGGAACGCTTCATCTGACATTATTACTAGAAAACTTAAAACGTATACGAATTTTTTTCATAAATCCTGCCTCAATCCTGCCTCATGCTCCTTTAAGTAGCGCTTTTCATGCATGTATAAAATATGTATAGGTACAAGTATATGGCTGAGCACTGAGTAGAAGAGAACAAGAACAGCTAGTTAAAACAAGGATATACAAGAAAGACTAAAAGAATCAGCTAAAAGCCAAATTAAAAAGGTGAGTCTTGAGCTTTTTAAAGCATCAACAGTCTCTGCGGCCCTGCGGTTCTCCGGCAGGCTGTTCCACAGACGTGGACCGTAGTAGTGAAATGATGCATCACCGTGGGTTAAGGTTCTAACTTTGGAAATTATTAAAAGGCTGGTGCTGGAGGACCTCAGGGTCCGCCAGGGTTTATAGGGTAAAAGCAGATCAGACGGATAAGAAGGCCCAAGACTGTGAGATTTAAAAACTAATAAGAGAACCTTAAAGCTAGGGTCTACGATTTTACATATTGTACATTTTTATCAAAATCATTTATAAGGTTGTTATGTCCCAATAGTGTTACCTATGAAATATGATTAGCAAAAAGAACCAAAAGAAAATATTTCTTCTATCTGCTGTAATCCTGCAAAGAAGTCAACCAATAGGCGCCATTCGGCCTGAACGGCAACTATTGGTCAATCTGCTTGAATGTCAGTGATTGGACAGTCCTCACCTACTCCCCGCCTCCCAAAGTACGGCAACACCAAGGACATATAAAGGCTAATAACGTAACGCTAGCTTAGCAGCTGTGTAACATTTGAATGAGTAACATGCTATCTTACCCGTGATTCCATTGTTGTATCTTGTTTTCTTGTTTTTCTCACGCAGACACGAGCAAACACCAACACACACGGCTCTGCATTGTATTTGTTTTCCAATGGACTTTTATAGTGATTTTGTTCTTGGTCCTGCTGGCTCCCGTACCAGAGGGGGGGTGTCGGAGGGGGAGCTTCATGTGAGGTAGAGCACAGGGGGAGGGAGTTTGTGTGGAGAGTAGGTGTCTTTTTTTTAACTCTTTAAAAAAAGATCATAGCCCCTAGCTTTAAAATTGAATGAAAAAAAAGCGCATGGTGAGCCAATGCAGTGATTCTATAACTGGTGTGATGTGAGCCGCCTTCTGGTCTTCATCAGCACACGTGCAGCTGAGTTCTGTAATAATTGGAGACTAGAAATGCTCTTTTTAGGAAAACCAGAGAGCAGGGCATTACAATAATCAATACGACTGGTGATAAAAGCATCAGCACCTCCGTGTTTGCCCGAGAGAGAAATGGGCGGAATATGAGGAATAAAATTCAGTTCAGAGTCAAAATAACACCCAGGTTCTTTACACAATGTGATGGTTTAAAATCTTGTAGTTTTGGTAAAAGTTTCTCTCTCTTGGCTTCAATCATTAAAACTTCTGTTTTGTCCTGGTTGAGCTGTAGAAAGTTATCTGCCATCCATGACTTTATATCTAAAATACAGTTAAGAAGGGCATCAATTGGTTTTGTGTCTTCAGGAGACACAGCGATATCCAGCTGTGTATCGTCAGCATAACTATGAAAGGTGATGACGTCCCCAAGCAGAAGCATGTATAAATTAAAAAGTATTGGGCCTAAAATCAAACCTTGGGGTACCCCACACTTGATTTTGTAGGTTCTTGTATCCATACTTACAAAAAATTGTCGGCCTATGGAGCTGAACCAGTTCAAAACATAACATTTTCGTACTTGGCATACAAAGCAAATTAAATATTTTGAACTTGTTTATTTATTCTTTATTTTCATATCATTCTCATAAACAGTGTGCCTTTTGACAAAAGCTTTAAGAAGAACTTAGCTAGACAAGTGAAACCACCCGAGAACCCTGTTATTGAGCTTGAACCTACAGCTGCTGCTGCTGCTGCTGCTGCTACTACTACTACTACTACTACTGCTGCTACTACTACTGCTACTACTGCTGCTGCTGCTGCTGCTGCTGCTGCTGCTGCTGCTGCTGCTGCTGCTGCTGCTGCTGCTACTACTACTGCTGCTACTGCTGCTGCTGCTGTCAAGTTCCACTTAGTTGACTCCGAAAAGGACACCAGGACAACTCGGATTTCCAATTGATCAACTTTATTTATCCAACTTTTAGGCTTGGTTGGTTTCTTTTCATTTGATCTCCAGATAGTAATCAGGTTGTTAACCTTCGAAAACAAAGAAATACGTGTTAACAACAATATGTACAGGTATTTACAAGAAAAAAAGTTCAAATAAATTCAACTAATTCAAACAGGTATTATTTTTAAAGTTAAATCTGTAAAGTTTTAAACCCCATTTTTAAACTTCTAAATTGTTTACTGTTCAAAATGAGTCTAAAACAAGTAAATCAAAATGTAAAGTCAAAATCGTTCTATCCAATTAAGGGAAATCAAGATGAATTAATCATTTAATTTAATCAATTATTTTAAATTCATTACCATGCTGAAACTGATTAAATCCTCCAAATGGAGTAAAAGGGTAAGTATAATTAGCTTAATTAGTAAGGTAAGTATAAAAGGTAAGTAAGAAAGTTAATTAAGAAATTTAAATTTAACTTAACTTTTAGCAAAAGTTTAACATTTGTATCCTTCAACTTTGCAATTATCTTTTATACTTTTAACATTAAGCTTAAATTGTTCAACATAATAATTATTCAATTCTGTAACTTAAGCTTTTAACTCGTCAAAGTGAGCAAACAACCAAATTCAATCAATGCTCAATACTGGCATTAGTTTGCTGTGGTTCAGCTTGAACTCACAAACAAACAAATCAGGACAGGTAAGTAAACCAATCAAGGTAAGTATTAGCAAATTTAGCATTTCAAAGTATGTATTCTGGTTGTCTAAAAGAACAGATATATTCACCGACCATTGGTGTATTGGAGTCTTTTTAAAAATGGATCTTGTAGATTCTTTCTGGCTGGTTCGTTTGCTTGGGTGTGAATGAAGTGAGACAGACTTCCAGTTCTTAACAGCTGCCTTGAATCAGCCAATTGGCGGCCATCTTGCCCTTGGTGTTCTGGGAATTGTAGTTATTGCTGGTACTTCACCATGTAGGGCCAAGGCAAGTAAGATGAAGGAGGAGTCAGCTCCTCCCTTACAGGTCAGGGACACTTGAGTTTTAACTTCACAACTAGTACTGCTACTGCTACTACTACTACTACTACTACTCCTACTACTGCTGCTACTGCTGCTACTGCTACTGCTGCTACTGCTCCTACTACTACTGCTGCTACTGCTACTACTCCTACTACTGCTACTGCTGCTACTGCTACTGCTACTGCTGCTACTGCTACTGCTCCTACTACTGCTGCTACTGCTACTGCTACTGCTACTACTACTACTCCTACTACTGCTGCTACTGCTACTGCTGCTACTGCTACTGCTCCTACTACTGCTGCTACTGCTACTGCTGCTGCTACTGCTCCTACTACTGCTGCTACTGCTACTGCTGCTACTGCTACTACTCCTACTACTGCTACTGCTACTGCTGCTGCTACTGCTACTGCTGCTGCTACTACTGCTCCTACTACTACTGCTACTGCTGCTACTGCTACTGCTACTACTCCTACTACTGCTACTGCTACTGCTGCTGCTGCTTCTACTGCTACTGCTGCTGCTACTACTGCTCCTACTACTGCTGCTACTGCTACTGCTGCTACTGCTACTGCTACTACTCCTACTACTGCTACTGCTGCTGCTACTGCTACTGCTGCTGCTACTACTGCTCCTACTACTACTGCTACTGCTGCTACTGCTACTGCTACTACTCCTACTACTGCTACTGCTACTGCTACTGCTGCTGCTGCTTCTACTGCTACTGCTGCTGCTACTACTGCTCCTACTACTGCTGCTACTGCTACTGCTACTACTCCTACTACTGCTACTGCTGCTGCTGCTGCTGCTACTACTGAGAGAACAACACAAGCAAGAAATCACATAGGAGGGTACAGCTGGATAAGTCCTGGTCAGGTGAGTGAGTCCAGTTGGACACAGATGATGCCAGTGCTAGATTTTTTAACCACCCAACACAACAGTCGCTTTATACAAGAAAGCTATGTCTTAAAATACACCATCATCTTATAAGTGCATGCAGCTTACTCAGTGCTGAGTCATGCAAAGAGCTGAACAAATCGTCTAACTCTTTTCTAATGAGATGATATATATATATATATATACATATATATATATATATATATATATATATATATATATATATATATATATATATATATATATATATATATATACATACATCCATTTTTTTATACCCACTTTATCCTGTGCAGGGTCCCCAGCTCATCACAGGCGAGAGGCAGGGGTTCACCCTGGAGAGGAGGCCAGTCCATCGCAGGGCCACATATACAGACAAACAACCCTTCACACTCACACCTACGGGCAATTTAGAATCATCAATTAACCTAGTATGCATGTTTTTGGACTGTGGGAGCAAGCTGGAATACCTGCAGGGAACCCACGCAACCACGGGGAGAACATGTTAACTCCACAGAAAGACCCAGCCTGGCCCATCCAGAAACTCACATATGCATCAATCCATCAGGTCAGAAAAAGACAAACGAAACAACCGACCATGCAAACTTGCCATGAATGTAGTTATGCTCATCACAAACAAAACCTTTACTTGAGTATAAATATTCATGAAAAAAACCATTAGATTAATACGTTTTACTGTGAATCAGGTTTACAGGTGTCATTTACTTTCCTCCATTCAGTTTGAGTGGAAATGAGTCACAGCAGCTGTTCAGACATCAGCTTTTATAAATGTCAAATGAAAAAGGTTGTCAGTGACAGTGGCAGCAGTGATTGGGCACCAGAGCTCTCTCCCCTTGACAGACCTTGATAAAAGAAAACTCTAATTAAATGCGATGTGACAGAAGAACATTGTGGCGTCAGGCGGGCTCAGAGGATGTGAACAGTTGAGATAAGACAGCAGTTGTTTGGCTGTTGCAGTCTGTTTGCTTCCTCTACCCACTGTAGTTTTAACAGTTTCCGGTACAGCAGCTGTGTTGCTCCCTCAATTAGGAACAACAACTAAAAACATTCAGCCCTTCTGACAAGCTTATATTTGTGCTGCAAATGGCAGCAAATGCTCCAATCGAGCAATTAGGCACAATGCAGCCTTCGCTGTACTAACACCAGAAAGACGATTTTATATTGAACACACGATTCAAACATGTCCTTAAATCTTTCTTCAGTCTTCTCCTTTTTTTGGTGTTTTTAATCAGAAAGTGTGCTTTTTATTTAGTTGTTTGCCAGGTATTAGCCTAACACAACCATACTTGAGTTGCGGAGCATTGATGAAATCACAGTATCAGTAACTGGTCTTAAGACGGTGATGTGATGCTGTTTAATGATTAAAGGATTCAGCCACAGGGCCGTACAACAAAGCACGATGAGGCAGGTCTTAAAACATGACTTACAGTGAAGTGTTTCTCTCTTGACCTGCTATGATGATCAGAGGTAGTAGTAACGAGTTACATTTACTCCGTTACATTTACTTGAGTACGTTTTGGGAAATGTTGTACTTTTAGGAGTAGTTTTGAATCACTATACGTTTTACTTTTACTTGAGTAGATTTGTGAAGAAGAAACTGTTCCTCTTACTCCGCTACATTAGGCTACGTTGAGCTGTTACTTTTCTTTTATCCCTTTTATCCGCGTACGCGTCAATTTCATGACATCACTGGTGATTCTTTGGGAAAAATGTTTGTTTTTGCATGTTTTGTCACATTTACACAGACTCAAACACACACATAGTTTATATGAGTTCATGTTTGTTCTAGTTCTGCCTGGTTAAAAAAGAAAAGTACAAAGGCTTGAAATTTTGTGCTACTTGTGCTTAATTTATTTTTTTATTCTGTTATTATTCTATTATTTATTAAAGTACTTGAATTTACTTTAAGATTATTTTAATTTTAGCTATTTTTTATTTTTTATTCATTTTAATTTATTTCATTATTTTATTGATTTAATTTACCTGATGATGATTATTTTGTACTTTTGTCTGTTTGAATGGTTATGTTAAAAAAATTAATCAGACGTTACTCAACAGTTACTCAGTACTTGAGTAGTTTTTTCACCAAGTACTTTTTTACTTTTACTCAAGTAATTATTTGGATGATACTTTTTACTTCTACTTGAGTCATATTATTCTGAAGTAACAGTACTTTTACTTGAGTACAATTTTTGGCTCCTCTACCCAGCTCTGATGATGATTCACTGCAAACTTCATCAGTTCTCAAGCAGATTATATTCTGAACTGGCTTTTTGGAATAGGTTTGCTTTGATAATTAGACATTTTCCACAGCATATGTTGTTTATGTAAAATGAAGAAGGTATGGTACCAAAGTACCATTTAGGTTTAGGTTTTTGATCTTTTATCTTTATCCATTTCGGGGTTTTTTTTTGTAAGTAGCATTCCAACAGATTAGAAAATAAATGACATAATGGAGCGGTTTTTCTTCATTTCATAGTTAAAATTTCACTTACCAAGGAGCCATCCATCCTGCACCCTGCCAGCTTGGAGCCGCATCCCCACCAGGCTGTTGGTGAGGATGTAGGAGTCGTGGGTCGAGCCAGGCCACCTTGCTACAACATTTGTGAAGCGCATCTGTGCGTCACATATGATCTGCACGTTGATGGAATGAAAGTTTTTGCGATTGACGTACGCAAATTCATCCACTGATGGCGCCTTTATTGCAATGTGTGTGCAGTCGATCACACCGATTACATTAGGGAAAACGGCAATCGCTGCAAATTGCGTTTTAATATTTGCAAGGTCAGCTGCACCATATGGGAATCTGATGTACCTGGCGAACATGCCGATGATCCCGTCCCATACAGCTGGCATTACACGGCTCAGTGCAGACTGGCTTATTCCTGACCGGTCTGCCAACTCGCGCTGGTAGGACCCGGTAGCCAGGAAACCAAGTGTAGTGAGCACTTGCAGGGGGACAGGTAGTGCTTGGCTCCTCCTTGGGCCCCTCTCCAAACTCTGACCCAACTCAGAGTTCCAAGAGGATTGCTCTTGGAAGTCTGAAATGGCTGAACAGCCAGTCATCATCGTGGGCCAGTAGATCAGTGTGGTCCCTGAAGACGCGCTCCCTCCTGATCCTGCCATTATTGCAGTCGTCTACCACGAGCAGTACTGCCATTGTGATTTGCACAGGTTACGTTGTCCTGCGCCGACCGTTATATGTTCAGACCATGTGGTTAATTATGAAATTGGTGCAGTTCCACCCGTGTGTCACTTATTTGGTGATTGGGGACTGTCGTGTCCTTCATGTGGTCGTGAACTTATTGTTGACGTCACGTTTCCTCATATTCTGCACTTCACTGCATCACCAGTGAGTGTCCCCAACGGACAAAACCTCTGTGTGGGTGAAGGACCGCAACATTTTACGTTCAAGTCATTCTTTGTATCCGACCGTAAGCGTAGAAAGTGGCGTACGCACGGGTTTCGGGGCTTTCAACAATCATACCCCCTCCTTCAGGTGACCCAGCCGGGGTTGATCAAGCCCAGTAGAATTGGCCCACAGATCGCTCCTCCTGATCCAAAGCCATCTCGAGGCTCTCTCTGCTGCCTCCATGGTGTACTTGATGGCTTTCCTTTTTGCAGCCCCCATATTGCCAAGTAGCGTGAACACCTTGCACAGTGAGCGGCCAGCAAACCCTCTACAGCCTACTTCAATGGGCTCACAGCGTGCCTTCCAGACTTTTCTTTGGCATTGCTCGACCAGCTCCTGTTACTTAGACCACTTCCGCTCGTTCGCCTCCTCTATGCAGTCCTCCCAGGGAACTGTCAGTTCTATCAGTAGCACCTGCCTTGAAGACACTGATGAAATTTCAATTTCAATTTTATTTGTATAGCGTCTAATACAACAAAGTTGTCTCCAGACGCTTTCCAGAGACCCAGAACATAAACCCCCAAGCAATTATGACATAAACAATGGCAGGTAAAAACTCCCCTAGTGGGAGAAAAGCCTTAAGCCAAACAGTGGCAAGGTAAAACTCCCCTTTAAGAGGGAACAAACATTGAGCAGGACCTAGATCATAAGGGGGGACCCTCCTGCCGAAGGCCAGACTGGGGGGTCGGGGACATCACCAGCACACAGCAGACATCCACGCAGGCATGTGGAAGCAGCAGCGGGATGACCAGAGGGGGGGGTGGGGCGCAGGCCAGCACGCAGCTCCTGAAGCTCCGGCCTGCAAACATGCACAAAAGGGAAAAAAGGGGGCCAGCACAAGAAACTACAGGAACGATGGACAAAAATGATGGCTATGAGATACTTATAATAAATGAAAATGGAAAAGGAGAAAAGAGGAAGGGAAGAGGAGAAGAGAAGAAGGGTGAGAGGCACCGCCCAGTGGATCATGTCGGTCCCCCCTGCAGCATAGGTCTATAGCAGCATATCTACCACAAAGCTATGTTTGAGACTAACTATTATAGATTAAGAGATTACAGACAATACCTATGGAGGTTATAATAAGTGATAACTTTGTTGAAACAAGGAAAGAACTTGTGCTTAAAAAATGGGAGCAAGATTTTGCTGATTTACTTTCTGGAAATCAGATTCCCTCAAATGTTGATGATAATTTCTGTAAAGAAGCATGTGCTTTAAAAGATGAACTGAAGAGGAATATGGTTCAAGATGAGTATTTGTCTAATTAGGGCCCAAGCACTTACAATGCGAAGGCCCTATTGTATCTGTAGGAATTTTTATTTTATTTATTCTGACGAAAGGAAAGCATTTTTGCCCCCCTAAACGTCGCCCCAAAAGTCACCAAATTTTGCATGCAAGCCAGGCTTGGCGAAAAATTTGATATTTAATGGTTTGGATTAATGGGCGTGGCAAAATGTGAAATGCGAAAGGCGAAGCTGTGGCAGATTTCACCCGTGTCAGATGGATTACCTACACAAGGACACTTGCAGCCTGGCTACCTTTGCATGGAACTGGTGTGGGTAATGTGATTTCTAAAAATTACAAACACTGCATAGATGTCGACTTTGAGAAGATTCCTGGCGATGCTGGATACCACCCCACTTGCTACCGGAGTTTCATACACAAAAGGACTTTGCAGTTAGCTGAGAAACGGGCTGCACGTGCTATGCCGGTTGAAAAAGATGGGGGAGGGGAATCTACCTTCACAACAATGGAAGAATCTCCCAGGAAAAAGCTTAGATCCAGGAGTGCTCTTCCATCGTCTTCAGCTGGGCCTGTGCTTCCTCCTTTGTGCATAATCAGGGCTGCCAAGTCTCACGCTTTGAGTGTGACAGTCACGCAATTTGACCCATTCTCACACCACAGAAAGAAGAAAACTCAAATATCCTAAATAATTAGAATATTCTGGGAATCTTAATCTTAAACTGTAAGCCATAAACAGCAATATTAAAATAATAAAAGGCTTGCAATATTTCAGTTGATTTGTAACTGATCCAGAATGTATGACATTTTTGTTTTTTTTTTTAAATTGCATTACAGAAAATAAATAACTTTATCACAATATTCTAATTTTCTGACATAGTCCTGTATATATTCTCATGCACACACACTATTCATAATATTTTTTGTTGTGTTGTGTTTTGTGTACACTTGAAGCATTTTACTGTGTATTGTTTGTGTAAATGTCAAATGAATTGTTATCGCTATCTCTATTTGTTTGTGAATGTGTCTGTCTGTATCTATCTATAGGTACTGAAAATGAGCAAGCTAGAGATAATCTTCTCCAATCTGGTGAAAGAACATGAAGGTCTCGATGCTTCAGACTACTATACTTGTAATACCATGCAATAATTTAGTCTCCTACACAACCGGCAATGTCTGGCACCGCTGAATGTCAGTATAATTTCTATCCCCCTCTGATAATCTTTCAATGTATTTTTATGTTGCAGGCAGGATCGGTTGAAGAGGAGGTTAAAGTGTGACTTCCCCCAGCTTGTATTCCACGCCCCCGCCAAGCGCAACATCAGTGAGCTTGTTCCGGTGAACTGGTTCATCCCAAAATTGCGTCCCTTTTAAATAGACTTGGACATTGTGCATCATGGGACACAGTTGTGAGTTTGGATACAATCCTTGCCCAGCTTCAACTAGTTGAGGGCAGAGACAAACTACCAAGCAGGTTCTCCAAGAAGGCTCCCACAACACTGGTATGGGACAACATTGACTTTGGGGAGGAGACATTATCAGGTCGTGGAACAACCCACCACACAAATGGGATTATATTGCAAAGGTCTGTCTCTGAGCCAGTGGCAGTAGCTGTCAGACAACCACTGCAGAAGGGAGTTACCTCATTCAAAGCCCCCCCTAGCATCTCTGTAGAACAGTACCATCTTGCTAAAAGAAATCAGCTGCAAAAACAACTACACACAGCGTTTAGTGATTAGACTAGGTGAATTTCACACTTGCATGTCTTACCTCAGTATTCTTGGAAAAAGATTTGGAGATGCAGGACTGCAGGACATACTCATCGAGTCCGAAGTGGTTGCCCCAGGATCAATCAACGGTGTGATCAGTGGACATCACTACAACCGCAGCATGAGGGCACACAAACTTCTGTATGAGAGTCTGCAGCGCATTAGATTCCTCACTTTCCTGGACTCCTTGCCACCACACGAGAGGGATGAGTGTTTGGATGTCATCATTGAGGTCAAATGTGCATTTCCAGAAACAATCACAGATGCTTTGTGTAAACATGAGAGGTTTGACAGAATGTGTACAAAGTACGCAGACTTTGTGCAGAAGAAAAGTGCGGAAAACCCAACATTTGCCTTCTGGAGTTCTTACATCAACATGGTGCAGATACTCCTTCTGTTTGTGAGGGCAACACGGGAATCAGACTGGCAGCTTCACCTCTCAACCGTGAAGAATGTGATACCAGGGTGATACCAGGGTGTTCTTACATGCACAACATGCTGCACAGACATATCAAACGGTTGTCATCAAGAGCCCTGATACTGATGTTGCAGTCATTGTTGTAAGTCTGCATACATATTTACCATGTAGGTTGTACTTCTTCACAGGAGTTGGCAACAAAACGAGGATCATTGATGTAGCTAAAGTGTCATCAGCTCTTGGCAACAGAGTGTGCTCAGCACTTATTGGAATTCATACTTTCTCTGGATGTGATTCTACTTGTGCCTTTTACCGTAAGGGTAAAAGAAAGACATTTACTATTGCCTCTGAAAAAGATGAGTACCTGACGGCCTTTGCAAATCTGGGGAGGAGCTTCAACATGGACCAGTCTACTTTTGCAGTTTTTGCAATTATGTGTGCCACCTGTATGACCAGTCAGCAACAGCAAATGTGGATGAGGCACGATACAGAGCATTTTGTATGGCATCTTCAGCCTTGCCAGAAATGAGCATCCCACCCACAACAGATGCTCTCTATCAACACAGCCAAAGGGCAAATTACCAGGCAGCAATTATGAAGTCTTCCCTCAAAGCCCAGATGTGTGCTCCTTCACCTGCTGGTAAGGGATGGCACCTTGAGAAAGGAAACTTAACAGTGACCAGGGGTCCGTTTCACAAAGCAGGTTTAGTGAAAACTCTGAGTCTGTTAACCCTGAAATGAGGGTACTGGAGACATGAGTTAGCTCAGCCGTGTTGGAGAGGTTGCAGAGAACTGAAGTTCGTAATATATAGGAAATGGACAGTGACTGGGTATTATGAACTTTTGTGGCCTGCTGAGAGAAAGACGGACATGTTGACGACATTAAGGAGAGAAGCAAGAGCCAGTGAAGTACGAAGGAACTGCATCCCTCCTGTGTGTGTATGAGACCTGTGGATCTTGTTGCCACATGGAGACCGCGAGTCCAGTGCCCCCTGTCGGTAGCACACATTTTAACATTTAAGAAGGAATGAATAGAGGAAAGGTATAAGCAGGTAAAAGTCTAAAGGCTTGAATGTGAGTCCTTCATGCTAGGACTCGAGTCATTACACCACCTTATCACTTCTGACCTCCTCTACAGGTCTGTGTTAATTGCTAAGTGTTTGCGTGGTTACTGCCAAAGGATATCTGGCATATGCTGCTGTGCATCAAATCTACCGTAAAGGCATAGCCCATGAGTTCAAAACGGACATAGAGATCTGACTAGTCATCAGTATATGACGGACTTAGATTCAGAGTGTCATCATTTATTGGAATGTCACCTAAGAAGCCTCTTTAAATTTTAACAATTTATGTAAACGTCTAGCAGTAGTGCCCTCTTATTGCGACAACCACTGTGCTTCTGAACACTTCATGTCACAGAGCCAACCTTTGTTTTTACGGTTCTTTGTGCCTCATATGCAGCTGCTGCACAGCAAAGAAATTTGCATTTTCCATCAGAGACATATCGAAGGCGTGCAACATTACGATTAAGAGATTTTATTGTCATTTTAAAGTTACAACAAGATTTCATTGGTGACATTCATATAGCAGACATGTGCAACCCATTAGAACAGGCTGCATTTTTAAGAAATGTTTTTTTGTGGACAGCATTAATGTGAAACTGGTTAGTCATAGGACTGATGTTCTCAATCCACTATTTTTCTCATTCTCCTCACCTTTTCTGATCCTTGTTAGAGTCAGTTACTGAGTTGCATTCATGGAGGAAACTGGCCTGGACCTAATGTCACTTCTTTGCAGTTGCCTGGAGACATGACTGCCTTTGCCAATCAGCTGGCTGTGCCTGCC
This sequence comes from Cololabis saira, assembly GCF_033807715.1. Lineage (NCBI taxonomy): Eukaryota > Metazoa > Chordata > Actinopteri > Beloniformes > Belonidae > Cololabis > Cololabis saira. The sequence goes on along the minus strand of NC_084599.1, from coordinate 411,700 downwards.
TTGGAATTTGCCTTTGAGCAGACTAAAGGAGAGGAGGTATGGTGACACCCCCCTTCACTTTTACCACTAACATAATTTGATTACTCATATTGCTTTGATCTTTTTGTGTGCTATACGTGAGTATAGCAGCATAAAGGGGCTACTGTGATGTTTGTGACATGGGAAGTAATTCCTCTCTCCGTTAAATTCATGTTCAATGCAACGAGGGCTTTAGACAGGCGGATAGTTTTTTTTTTTCTTTCCAACTGACACCTCAGTAAGAGGTATAAATATTAGTATTCAGAATTGTGTCATGTTGAAGAAATAGAATTGACGGGGCTAAATCAGAAAGTGAGTGCCTGGTAGGAAGTAGAAACAGGGACGAACATATCAAAACATGCCATCATGATGGGCACAGAGAAATCAGGAAGTGCCACTGTGACGAATGATTTCTATCTGGTCTTGAGTGCTGGAATAGAATTATAGCCGTGTTTTCTTAAATATTTTTTATACTGAAGGAAAACAGTGGGTAATAATTTGCTAGTGATTGACAAGATGCCCTAGCGTTTTCAAGTGTGGATTGATAACTGTTATCACAATTAATTAACTGTATTACATTGCTTCTGTCAGTGTGTGCTGTTTTTGTGTTTTCTGTGTCACTTGACGCAACCATGTTACTTGAAAATGGATACACCCACCATTCATTTGTATGTCATACATTTAAGAAATGTTTTAGAGGCAGGTTACAACAGAAATTAAAGCTGCAAGCAGCGAACAGGCCCTTGCACTCATGGCCACCGCCCCCACCCCCCCGGGTTCCCCCCACATCCCTAGGTCAATAATACTATAAAAAGTGCCTTTGCAATTCACATAAAACTCAACTTATCATCATAACTAATTCAGGCCATTGAAGGTCAAGTCCTCAAAACCGAGTCCGATGACACCACCCACGACTCTGTGTCAAACCATTCAAAAGTTATGGCAGAAAGTAGGAACTATCAAATATGGACCAATCAGATGAAGGGGGGGCGCACTTTTTGGCCTCTATCGTCGCCACGGTAACGCTTTTGACTGAGAAAAGTAATGTTAAATTCCCGGAATTTTGGGAATCGTCAGCTTCGGCATGGTTTGCACTAGCTGAAGGGCAATTCGCACTACGGGAGATCACCGCTGGCGAGACCAAATACTACTACATTGTTTCTGCCCTCGGGACTGGAACAGCATCAAGAGTTGTGAGCCTTCTTACAAATCCTCCCCCCTCCCCGCAGGTGAGGGCTGTTTTGGCCAACACTACCATAATGGACTGCAGAGAGCTGGCTGACAAGTTTTTTCTGGCGACTCAGCAGCACTGTGCAGCCGCGCTGCTCCCTGTCGGCGCTGCTTCTGAGACGCCGTTGGACCATACGTTTAAAGCGGCAGCGGCTACGCAGCGCCAGCAGCAATCTTCGGCTTTGTGTTTTTACCATGCCAAATTTGGCCCCAAGGCTAGATGTTGCCGTTCTCCGTGCAGCTTCGGTAAAGCGGGAAACGCCAAGGCTGGCGCTCAGTAGTGGCCGTGAGCGTTGGCCGTGCCGGCATGCTGCTTTTCATATGCGATTCCATCTCAGGACGAAGTTTTCTCTGCGACACTGGTGCGCAGCGCAGCCTATTGCCCGCTTCGCAGCTGGACGCGGTGGCTGACACCCACAGCCCAATGGCAGTCCTATTCGCACATATTGCACGAGGCACGTTGAACTGTGTTTTGGAGGTCAGCAATTTAGCTGGGATTTTGTTACTGCCAAGGTTGCTTTTCCCCTCTTAGGGTCAGATTCTTTGTGTGCATATGGCCTACTCGTGGATGTAAAAAACCACCGCTTGATTGACGCTGTCACTTTTTGTTCTTATGCATGCACACCAAGTGCCTCTACTACCATACACCTCTCCAGCCTGCTCCCTGTCACAGATAGTTTCCAGCAGCTGCTCGCTGAGTTCCCGGCCCTCACACGGCCCACTTTCTCCTCTGCTACTGCCAAGCATGGTGTGGAGCACCACATCAGCACCACCAGTCCACCTGTGTACGTCCGCGCGCGGCGCCTCGAGGATCCAGGATTTTTCAGCACAATTTGCCGGTAAGGTAATTTTTTCAAAAGTGGACCTTATCAGGGGATACCATCAGGTGCCGGTACACCCTCTTGACATCCCTAAAACAGCAGAGATCACACCATTTCGTTTGTTTTTCAGTTCCTGCGCACGCCTTTTGGGCTCAAAAATGCAGCTCAGACTTTCCAACGGTTAATGGACTCAGTTTTACGTGACCTCACTTTTGTTATTGTGTACCTCGATGATATCCTCATAGCAAGTTAATCTCTTTCTGAGCACCTTTTCCTTGCGCATTCTTTTCGAGCGGCTTAGTCAGCATGGCCTTATCATTAATCCAGCAAAATGCCAGTTCGACCTCTCCACCATTGACTTTCTGGGACACAGGGTCACTGAGGATGGGGTGGTCCCTCTGCCATCAAAGGTGGAGGCAGTTACCGCTTTTCCACGCCCGCCCACTGTGAAAGCACTGCAGGAGTTCCTCGGTATGCTTAACTTTTACCACCTTTTCATACCCGGGGCGGCCCACATCATGCGACCACTGTATGAGGCCCTGAAAGGCGTCAAGCCCAAACGTGATGTGGACTTGAACCCGGAAAGAGACAAAGCCTTTGCTGATGCAAAAGCGGCCCTGGCTAGAGCCACCATGCTGACACATCCTGACTCCTCAGCTCCCATTGCACTGACCACTGACGCCTCAGACTCTGCTGTGGGGGCGGTTTATGAGCAGTGGGTGGGTACTGCCTGGCAGCCTCTTGCTTTTTTAAGCAGGCAGTTATGCAGCAGCGAGCAGAAGTAAAGCACCTTTGACCGTGAGCTACTTGGTGTTTACCTGGCTATCCGACATTTTCGTTCCGCTGGAGGGGCGCCGTTTCACAGTTTTTGTGGACCACAAGCCACTTACTTTTGCCATGTCTGAAATCACTGAGCCATGGTCTGGTAGACAGCAGCGACAGTTGACTTACATTTCCGAGTTCACGACGGACATCACGACGACAACACGTGACAGGGAAGAGCAACCACGTCGCTGACTGCCTCTTGCGGGCGGTTGCAGGAACAGTCCACCTCGCCCTAGATTACGGCAACATGGCAGCAGACCAGGCTGCAGACCCGGGTGTGCAGGCCTTTCGATCATCCACTACAGGTCTGCAGCTACAGGACATACGGTTTGATGAAGCTGGCACGACTTTGCTTTGCGATGTCTCCACAGGCTTACCTAGACCTGTCGTCCCTGGGAAGTGGCGGCTTACAGTTTTTGACGCCATCCACAGCCTCTCACACCCAGGAACCAAGGCCTCGTTTGACTGGTGGCAAACAAGTTTGTGTGGCAAGGTCATAAAAAAGATGTCAGAGACTGGGCAAACACATGCGTTGAATGTCAGCGTGCCAAAATTCATCGGCACACTAAGGCTCCTCTAGCACGGTTTGAGGTGCCGGAGCGGCGTTTTGACCATGTTAACATAGACCTGGTTGGTCCCCTGCCTCCCTCGCAGGGTTACACACACTTGTTGACTGTGGTGGACAGGACAACACGATGGGCGGAGGCTGTTCCACTGTCATCAATAACGTCGGCCGACGTGACCCTGGCGTTTATTGGCACCTGGGTGTCCCGTTTCGGCACCCCCTCTAACATTTCCTCTGACCACAGCGTTCAGTTTACGTCTGCACTGTGGAGCGCCATAGCTAGCAGTTTGGGGTTAAAACTCCACCGCACCACGGCCTACCACCCACAGATTAATGGCCTCTGTGAAGGCTTTCACAGGTCTATGAAGGCCTCCCTGCATGCCAGCCTAAAGGACAGTTCCTGGGTTGACAGACTACCGTGGGTCATGCTGGGAATCAGGACGGCGCCGAAAGAGGACCTCCAGTCTTCCTCTGCGGAGCTGGTCTATGGTCAGCCACTGCGGGTCCCAGGGGACTTCATTCCCAGCACCACTGCCCCATGGTCTGCCGCAATCCAACGCACCGCCCTGCTCGACAATGCCAGGCTTTTCGCGCCGCTCCCTACGTCCTGCCACGGATTGCCAAACTCAAATTTGCCCAGTGCCCTGCAGTCCGCAGGTTATGTTTTCATCCATGTCGATAGACACAGGGCACCCCTTCGCCCACCTTACGATCGCCTCTTCCATGTGGTGGAGCCTGGGGACAAGCACTTTGCTGTGGACATGGGAGGTAAACTGGAGCGTCTCAGTGGATCGCCTTAAGCCTTAAACATTTGGATCCAGCTGAACCAGTTGAGCTGGCCCAGCCACCCAGACGAGGCCGCCCACCGTCCGGGTCCCCACTTCACGCCCCTTTACCACTCCGCAGTGGACCTCAGCAACCTGCCTCCGTGAAGGTGGTTCTGCGTTTCCCCGTTCGACGGAGCCGCTACGGCTGATTGCTTCATCGCCCACATCGTTTACTGTTTCTTCAGTTTTCTCTCTGAGCATGAATTCTGGGGGGACGTGTGTAGTGCCTTTATCATTCATAGTGATGTGTACATAATTCACCTGCATAGAGATGTTAGTCACATTACTATACAGCGTTTATTCAGGTTATCAAGCACTTTATGTTGTTACTAGTGTCTTGGTCTGTGTTTAATGTGTTATGGTCCCTTTAAGTACTGTGACGTTTTTGGACACAGTTGGTTCTGTGATGGAGAGCGCCATATTCTTCTTGCTCAGTTTACTGGTGGATTTAATAAAATGACACACGCTTCTGTGCCTGCACCGTGAGAAGTTGTCGACTCGTCTATCATCATGACTTCCACAGGTTTGCATTAATGGGCGTGGCCTAATGGCCCAACAGCGCCCCCTAAAAAATGTCATGCCTAAAGCCCCACAATACGGTTTGACGTACATGCATGAAAATCGGTACACACCTGTATCATGTTGCAACTTCAAGAAAAGTCTCTTGGCACCATCGCCGAAACCGAACAGGAAGTCGCCCATTTTGAATTAATCGTGTAATTTTGCCGCAATTTATGCCATTTCTTCGGCCGTTTCTTCGCTCGAACCGTAACGTGCACCCAGGTGTGTTATACATCAAAATGTGCGTCTCCATCCTGCGACTATGCACATTACTTTTCTCAGTCAAAAGCGTTACCGTGACAACGATAGACGCCAAAAAGTGTGCCCCCCTTCATCTGATTGGTCCATATTTGATAGTCCCTACTTTCTGCCATAACTTTTGAATGGTTTGATATAGAGAGTCGTGAGTGGTGTCATCGAACTCGGTTTTGAGTCCTTGAACATAACTGGTGCAAATTAGCCCCGCCCCTTCTGCTGTATACAATCATGTATTATCCTAGTGGCGTTTCAACTTTATTCAGAGACTGTAAATCTCCAACATTGTAGTGCATTATCAATTTGTCCACCTGTTACTGGGAGATCAGACCTCTTGGTCTTTCTGGGAACTTTTTTGATTGTTAAGGACTCGCAGATATTTTCTCACATTGGACGGATGCTTTAACTCCACATGACGTTTCAAATTTGAAGTTTACGAGGCAGACGTTCAGACTTGTTTTCTCAGCGCAGGTGGACATAATTTGCGCAGAAAGGTTAGTTTCCTACCGTCAGACTCTTTGGGAGATGATGTGTAAAATTCCCACAGATAATGATAAGCGGATCATCATCTCACGGCTCGCTGACGCCGCGTCTGCAACGTCTCTCTTCACCTGATTTATGGTTCTGCGTTAAATCGACGGCGAAGACTACGGCGTAAGGTACGTGCCGACGCGAATTATACGGTCCGCACGCTGCGTACCCTACGCCGTAGGTTCCGCGTTGGTGTAACGCGGAACCATAAATCAGCCTACATTCGTAAAGATGCACCGGGCTCGTCGAGTATTTTAAATATGCGCACCGCCCGCTGGTGAAATGAGAAGGATTATTCCGTAATAATTGGACCTAAACAGTGAAGCTGCAACTCACATAATCTGAACAGTTCAAATTCCAGTTCATGATCTGCAGAATGAACAAGTTCACGTTCAAGTTCTTTATGTGTAAATATGTTGCGTTCAGTTCGACGTTCTCACAGAAATGAACGTGTTCAATGAACGCGTTCATGCACAACACTGTATATATATATATATATATATATATATATATATATATATATATATGTGTGTGTGTGTGTATATACCATCCCTGACCTTCCCCTGATTAGTATGGTGTTCTGTCTCTGCTGAGCTGGTTCCTTGTTAACCCCTTAATGAAATATCTGTGTTTTTTTTCTGATTTGAATTTTTTTTGTGTGGGTTGTTTATGTGTGGGTTTTCTACGGAGCCCTAAAGGGACACAGATTTTTTTTTTTTTTTTTTTTTACAATGAGTTTTAAGCATGCGCGTGAAACCTTTACGCGCGCGCGCGCGTAAAACCTTTAAGTGAGCATGTAAAGTTGTTTACTTGCAAGCAAAGTGGTAATGTCCTTATAATGGAGTCCCAGGTTAAAATATAGCTCAGCTAAATCCTGTAATGTCATTTCCATTCATAAACAGAGCAGGGCGCAACTGGAGGGTCTCCTGTTCCAGCAATACTCCCATGCACTTGTTTTTACTCCCATGCACTTGTATTTACGCTCACGTAGAACAACTTTTAGGCGCTCACTTATAAGTTTTGCGAGAGCGCGTGAAACTTTTTAGTGAGTGCATAAATGTTTTACGTGCTCACGTAAACAACTTTACGTGCTCACTTAAAGGTTTTACGCGTGCACATAAAGGTTTCACGCGCACGCTTAAAACTCGTTATAAAAAATAAAAAAATCTGTGTCCCTTTAGGGGCTCCGTAGTTTTCAAATAGTACTCATAACTTTGTCCCAAAGCCGCCAAACAGGCATGTCTTAGGGTAGTTGATCTTTATTTTTTATTTTTTTATTAACATACAATGCAAACAACAACAGAAGACGGCATCAGTTTGTGTGTGTGCGTGTGCGCGTGTGTGCGTGTGTGTGCGTGTGTGCGCGTGTGCGCGTGTGTGTGTGTGTAGATAAGGTGATGAAAGTAGTTGATCTTTAAAAACTGGCACCAGGAGGAAGAGTTGAGTGCATGTTGGTTTGTCCTGGTTGTCTATGGCTCTGTGATGGACTGGTGACCCATCTAGGCTGAACTCTGATTCTCATATCATGACTATTTGCATGGGTTTAAGACCCTTGCTACCCTGAAATCAATTTCAAAATATTTATTATATGATACATTATATTTACTTCTGAAATGATTCAGCATATGAATATATGAATCGTGTTTATAACATGTCTTAAAAGTGATTTTTCTATCACTCCCAATAATGAAACTTCCTTTGCTCTCTTTTCTGACAGGTTAACTCCAGAGTGGATGAGAACTCTCAGCCCCAGCTAACCACAAGGCTTGACATTTAATTAATGGTCTGACATAAGCAAAGGAAGCTAATGATGCTAACTGCACTAGCATATGGGCCTCATGGGGATTCATGCTGCATGCACTAATTTAGATAAATGATGCCCCAGGTTATGCTGGGCTATTTGCATTTCATTTGGTGGAAGCCTTGGGAGAGATTGGGATTAAACAGGGAGGTGATCGGGAGAGATCAAACAGACGAGGTGTTCAGGGTTGCAGGGATGGAAAGATGGAGGTGTTTACTCCTTGTGTAAGTGGGTGTGCAGTTCCCATTGGCTATGCATGATGCTGTTGACAGATAAAAGGGTAGACTTCAACTACAGCAGTATAAAAGAAGATATGTGTGTTTGTGCATTCTTTTGTGAAACTACATAAATTAGCAATTACTGTATCTAAGCCCTAAGGAACATGTCCTCGTCAGCAAGAAAGTATTCAGACGAAGGACTTTGTGTTCTGTTTTGACTGCATCATTGCAGTACATGAGAGACACCACCTGAATAACCTGGCTATTCCAAAATATTTCCCAAATATTAAATGAATATCACATATCTTTCAATGAAATGTCATTTTGTCTTTGGTGAAGTCGTACAAATGTTTTTTTTATTTTATTTTGTTTATTTTCTCTGCATTATATCAAAAACATATTCCAATCTTAATTACTTTAAATCAACTTCCAGTTTGTTCACACTTACCAGTTCTTTGAGAACATGGTTGTGTTATCATTAGCTTAGATGCTATGTTTTTAAAAGTCAATGTAATGCACAATATAAAGCATTGCATGGATGTACTTTTTGAACACTGAATTTCCCAGTTTTTCCCTCAATCAGCTCCCGTCTGCTAAGGTCTGGAAAACACTAGGTAGAGTTCTTTTGAATTTGTTTGTCTCCAGTTGTTTAAGCGTGGTCCACATTTTATCTATGGGGTGGAAGTTTAGTGTAACCCACCTGGGTTTCAGAACTTAATGTTGTGGAACGGTGCAGTTCCCTGGCCGACCAGAGGGTGGCGCGTCCGCTATGAGTAACCGCACAGCCTGCGTTCACTCTCTTTTCGGCAGAAGTCATTGCCAAGAGCACACAGCTCACCACATATTCAAGTGCTCCTTAGAGCAGCAGACAGTCCCTGAACTGTGGAAAAGGTCGATAGTCGTACCTGTGGCCAAAATTAAATCCCCAAAATCCGTCAATGACTACAGACCCATAGCCTTAACTTCTTTGGTTATGAAAGTCTTTGAAAAAAGAATCAAAAAAGAGCTGGTAGAGGCTGTGGAGGACTTCCTAGACCCCCTACAATTCGCCTATAGGAGGAAAAAAGGGGTGGATGATGCAGTTCTTACCCTTTTAAATTTTGTTTTTAAACACCTTGAAGGCCCAGCCACCCATGCACATCTATTGTTCTTAGACTTCACCTCTGCTTTTAACACAATCCAGCCCCACATTTTAGCCTCCAAATTGCTATCAAATTTTAATCTGTGCCCCAGTATTGTTGGCTGGATTTTAGATTTTTTAACAAACAGACAACAGTGTGTCAGAGTGAATGGTGCTCTGTCCGACGTCCTCCTCTCCTCCACTGGTTCTCCACAAGGCTGTGTCCTCTCACCTATTTTATACATCCTGTACACCAATGACTGCAGAAGCTCCCACCTGAACAGACATGTCCTTACATTTGCTGATGACACAGTCATAGTGAGTCTGCTGCAGGGGGAGGGCACAGTTCCTGGACCAGTGGTGGACGATTTTATCCACTGGTGTGATGATTCCTTTTTAAATTTAAATGTGACAAAGACCAAGGACATGTGCATTGATTTTAGGAGGAACTCAAACCCTCAACCTTTAATTGTAATTAAGGGGGAGAGTGTGGAGCGAGTCAAAACTTTTAAGTACTTGGGTGTGGTCATCGACAACAAATTGTCTTTTAATGAGAACACAGATGCTGTGTATAAAAAAATCACAACAGCGCTTGCACTTTCTCCGGATGCTTAACCGGTTCGGAGTGTGCAACAAATTAATGACTATATTCTACCACTCTGTGATTGAGTCTGTCCTGACGTTTGCCATTATCTCCTGGTTTGGTAGCCTCTCACTAGGAGATAAAAAGAGGCTGGAACACATCGTCAAAGTTGCCAGCAAAATCATTGGTGTTGCCCTCCCTGATTTGCCTACTGTCTTTGGCAGGAGGGTAACATCCAAGGCTCAGGACATCCTACAGTGTCCTGACCATCCTCTCCATGCCCAATTTGAACTCTTACCCTCTGGCAGGAGATTCAGATTGCCCAGGACCAAATCAAACAGACTTAAAAATTCTTTTATAACTCACGCCATCACCCAACTTAATTTACAACTCAAAAAATGAACAGCTGTGAACTCCACTCCCCACTCTCCACACTACATCCTCAGTCCCCCCCAGGGTATTTGTGTGCACTTTGTGTGCTGTGTCCTAGCTGTGTTTTTGTGCTCTGTGTTTTTGTGCCTTTTATGTTCTATGTTTCTTGGTTTTATTCCCCCCTGTGAAGCAAATTTCCCCTCCGGGGGATAATAAAATGAAATTGATTGAATTGATTGATTGATTGACCAACTGAGAACTCCCGGTAACAAATAAACAGTGTTTTTGTGAGAAACCAGAAATTCACTATAATTCGCCTGGTACAGACTGTTAATTCAATTCAATTCAATTTTATTTATATAGCGTCTAATACAACAGAGTTGTCTCTAGACGCTTTCCAGAGACCCATACCCAGAACATGACCCCCGAGCAGTTATTACATAAACAATGGCAGGTAAAAACTCCCCTAGTGGGAGAAAAACCTTAAGCCAAACAGTGGCAAGGAAAAACTCCCCTTTAGGAGGGAAGAAACCTTGAGCAGGACCAGGCTCATAAGGGGGGAAACTCCTGCCGAGGGCCAGACTGGTGGGTCAGGGACGGCAACAGCACAGCAGGCAGGTGGAAGCAGCAACGGGATGACCAGGGGTGGGGACCGCAGGCCAGCACGCAGCTCCCGAAGCTCCGGCCCAATCAGCAAGTCCCAGGTTGGGGTGCAGGGTCAGGGAAAGACTTGTGCTCCGTAATGCAAGCTACAAGCCACCCACGACCACCTGCAGAGAGAGAAAAGGGAGGAGAAGGGGGGCCAGCAACGGGATGACCAGGGGTTAACATGTTATTCGTTTGCCAGGGTGTTACATTGTGTGTGGATTCAGCTGGAAGGGAGAGACTCATTTAGCAGGCCTTAGCTCCGGTAAGAAATGCTAATGCTAATGCGCCATCTTGGCTATCAGGACTCCTTAGCTGTGTCCCAGTTCAGGGCTGCGTCCTTCAAAGGCTGGATTTGAAGGCCGATTACGTCACAGCGGCGCGCCGAAGGTTGTCCCATTTGGAAGGCTCCTTCAAATGCAGGCCACAAATGCGGCCTTCCTTCCCGCTGTTTGAAGGATCCATCGGTTGTATCCTCCGCAGCCCACCATATCCCAAGATTCATTGCGCACAGTCAGAAAAATATTTATTTCCAGAGAAATATTTTCAGATTCAAATTTTTTCAGAAAAATATATTATTTCCGCCGGCGCCGGCGGACACGACTCTCTTCCTCCTCCAACAAAATGAAAAACAAAAAAAACAAAAACAAAACTTCTGGCTCCATTTCTTTTTTTCTTTTTTTTTTGGTTCTTTCTTTCTTTTCTATCGTGTTTTCTTTCTTTATTTCTTTCTGTCTATCTTTCTGTCTATCTATCTTTCTTTCTTTCTACTTTGTTTAGTGACGTAGGACAAGGGCGGGAACAGCTGGTGACGCAACCAGGAAATCCCCCACAGGCTAGACCGTCTCATTTCACTAGCGTCCGTCCAGCCTTCGGTATGGCCTTCGCGGTCTTCGAAGGCGTGGCCTACGAAGACCGCGTCCTCAGAAGGACCCAGCCCCTGAATTGGGACACAGCGCTTGTGACTGTGTTACTCTTGATCCATGAATAAAAACCAATCGGAGCTGTGATACTGTCGCCAAGAGTACGAGAGACTACACAGATACAGATACATATAATTTTAGCTGTGATAAATGAGTGTAAAAAGATCGCTAATTACGTTAGCACCGAGCTAATCCCGCTAGCCGCGAGCTAATTGTGCACTATCATGCTAAGGTTCACTTACACTATGCTGCTGTGATACTGTAGCAGAGCAGTTACAGTGTTTTACACCATTAAAGGTGTCTTTTATTTAATTGTTTGAGGTTAAAGTTATGTTACTGAAGGAATATTGATTGATAACCTGTATTGTTAAGGTAATTTAATGGTTTAAATATGCTTAAGTGAATACATAACCATGGGCTGTTGGTCCATCCTAACAGTTAAAAGAGGGCTGAATATTAAATGGCCTATGTTTAATTACAAATATGTTACAATTACAGTGCTGTTAAAAGAGAATAAATAGATTTAATGTGTTAAAAATATAAATAGTGAGTTTAAATATATTATATTATTTCATTTACATGTTGAAGTGAATGTTGTGATTTGGTGTAGGCTACATGATTTGCAGCTAATAATTGACACTGGAATATCTTGTGTGATGTGATGCAATTCTATTCATTTTTGCAATGATTAGACAGTGTGTATCTTTCATGATTGATATACTAAGAGAGGAAATGTTAATGATAGTGATGATTTAAGGAGATCGATAGAGAGAAAATTATATATAACATGCATTCTTCGCTGTTTGCATAGATTGTTTTTTTACCCAGACCGAGTCGATCGGGATCTGAACAAGTCCACTGAATCCCTAACCTTCCCTCTTTGGTGGTTTCTCTCAACACCCAGTCCAGCACTGTTATGAAAAGCAGCGGGCTCAAGAGGCATCCCTGCCGCACTCCAGTGGCCATGTTGAAGGGCTCTGTCAGGTCTCCTTCATGAGATACTTGTGCTTGGAAGTCGGTGTAGAATACTTTAATCATGTTGATTATCTTTGAGGGGATTCCGTAGTGAGCCAGGATGTTCCACAGTGTAGTCCTGTCGATTGAGTCGAACGCTTTCTCGTAACTGCTGATCTACTGAGATTTTCATGCACAACCATCTCCAGGCTTTACAGAGAATGGTCCGAAAAAGAAAAAATCTCCAGGGAGCGCCAGTTCTGTGGGCGCAAATGCCTTGCTGATGCCAGAGGAAAGAGGAGAATAGCCAGACTGGTTTGAGCTGAGAGAAAGGCAACAGTAACTATAATTCGCACAGGCTCACCAACATTGGACAACAGAAGAATGGAAAAACATTGTCTGATGAGTCTCGATTTCTGCTGGGACATTGGGATTATACGGTCAGATATGGACCAAACTCCCTGAGGAATGTTTCCAGTACCCTGTTGAATCTATGCCACGAAGGATTAAGGCAGTTCTGAAGGGAAAAGGGGGTCGAACCCCAGTGAGAGAATTGTATATATAAACATACATATATATAAGCATACACATACCAATCAATCATTTAGATTTTATTCATGTAGCACCTTTTTAACAATAAAATGCAGCACAAAGTGCTTAACAGTAAGCCATAGACTTGTCCCCCTTCCCCACCAACCCTAATCCCAATCAATGATAAAACCCAATCAAAGATAAAAAGAATTAAAGCTGCAAGCAGCGATGAACAGGCCCTCGCGCGTGCAATTTGCACCAATTAAGGTCAATGACTCAAAACTAAGTCCGATGACACCACCCATGTCAAACCATTCAAAAGTTATGGCAGAAAATAGGAACTATGAAGTATCGACCAATCAGAAGAAGGGGCGGGGCTAATTTGCACCAATGAAGGTCAAGTACTCAAAACCGAGTTCGATGACACCACCCACGACTCTCTATGTCAAACCATTCAAAAGTTATGGCAGAAAATAGGAACTATGAAATATCGACCAATCAGAAGAAGGGGCGGGGCTACTTTGCACCAATGAAGGTCAAGTACTCAAAACCGAGTTCGATGACACCACTCACGACTCTCTACGTCAAACCATTCGAAAGTTATAGCAGAAAATAGGGACAACCAATCAGAAGAAGGGGCGGGGCTAATTCAGGCCAATGAAGGTCAAGGACTCAATACCGAGTCCGATGACAACACCCTCATGTCTTTATCACAACCCGTTCAAAAGTTATGGCAGAGAAAAGTTTTCTAGGGGGCGCTGTTGAGCCATTAGGCCACGCCCATTAATGCAAACCATGAAATATACAATTTTTCGCCAGGCCTGGCTTGCATGCAAAATTTAGTGACTTTTGGGGCACGTTTAGGGGGGAAAAAAGGCCCTCTTTCGTCAGAAGGATAATAATAAAAATTCCTACAGATACAATAGGGCCTTCGTAAGTGCTCGGGCCCTAAATAGTTCGATCACAGGGAGCTGTCTGCATCAGGAGGTGGCTGCTGTAGCCAGAGGCCCGGATGCTTGGCAGGGGGGCACCACCATGGACACCACCATGGACCTCACCATGGACCCCACCATGGACCCCACCGTGGACCCCACCGTGGACCCCACCATGGACCCCACCATGGACCCCACCGTGGACCCCACCACGGACCCCACCACGGACCCCACCATGGACCCCACCGTGGACCCCACTGTGGACCCCACCATGGACCCCACCACGGACCCCACCACGGACCCCACCGTGGACCCCACTGTGGACCCCACCACGGACCCCACCACGGACACCACCATGGACCCCACTGTGGACACCACCATGGACCCCACCACGGACACCACCATGGACCCCACTGTGGACACCACCATGGACCCCACCACGGACCCCACCATGGACCCCACCATGGACCCCACTGTGGACCCCACCGTGGACCCCACTGTGGACCCCACCATGGACTCCACTGTGGACCCCACTGTGGACCCCACCATGGACCCCAACATGGACCCCACCACGGACCCCACCATGGACCCCACCATGGACCCCACCGTGGACCCAACCATGGACCCCACCACGGACCCCACCATGGACCCCACCATGGACCCCACCACGGACCCCACCATGGACCCCACCGTGGACCCCAGCATGGACCCCACCATGGACCTCATCATGGACCTTACTATGGACCCCACCATGGACCCCATCATGGACCTCACTATGGACCCCACCATGGACCCCACCATGGACCCCACCGTGGACCCCACCATGGACCTCATCATGGACCTCACTATGGACCCCACCGTGGACCCCACCATGGACCCCATCATGGACCTCACTATGGACCCCACCATGGACCCCACCATGGACCCAACTGTGGACCTCACCATGGACCCCAGCATGGACCTCACCATGGACCTCACCATGGACCCCACTGTGGACCCCACTGTGGACCCCACTGTGGACCCCACCATGGACCCCACCGTGGACCCCACTGTGGACCCCACTGTGGACCCCACCATGGACCCCACCGTGGACCCCACTGTGGACCCCACCATGGACCCCACCATGGACCTCACCATGGACCCCACCATGGACCCAACTGTGGACCTCACCATGGACCCCAGCATGGACCCCACCATGGACCTCACCACTGACCCCACCATGGACCCCACCACGGACCCCACCATGGACCCCACCGTGTACCCCACTGTGGACCCCACCACGGACCCCACTGTGGACCCCACTGTGGACCCCACTGTGGACCCCACTGTGGACCCCACCATGGACCCCATCATGGACCTCACTATGGACCCCACCATGGACCCCACCATGGACCCCACCATGGACCCCACCATGGACCCAACTGTGGACCTCACCATGGACCCCAGCATGGACCTCACCATGGACCCCACTGTGGACCCCACTGTGGACCCCACCATGGACCCCACCGTGGACCCCACTGTGGACCCCACCATGGACCCCACCATGGACCCCACTGTGGACCCCACCACGGACCCCACCACTGACCCCACCATGGACCTCACCATGGACCCCACCGTGGACCCCACCGTGGACCCCACCATGGACCCCACTGTGGACCCCACCATGGACCCCACCATGGACCCCACTGTGGACCCCACCGTGGACCCCACTGTGGACCCCACCATGGACTCCACCATGGACCCCACTGTGGACCCCACCATGGACCCCACTGTGGACCCCACCATGGACCCCACCATGGACCCCACCATGGACCCCACCGTGGACCCCACCGTGGACCCCACCATGGACCCCACCACGGACAACACCATGGACCCCACCACGGACCCCACCACGGACCCCACCATGGACCCCACCATGGACCCCACCATGGACCCCACCGTGGACCCCACTGTGGACCCCACCATGGACCCCACCATGGACCCCACCATGGACCCCACTGTGGACCCCACTGTGGACCCCACCATGGACCCCACCACGGACCCCACCATGGACCCCACCATGGACCCCACCATGGACCCCACCGTGGACCCCACTGTGGACCCCACCATGGACCACACCATGGACCCCACCATGGACCCCACCACGGACCCCACCATGGACCCCACCATGGACCCCACCATGGACCCCACCATGGACCCCACCGTGGACCCCACTGTGGACCCCACCATGGACCCCACCATGGACCCCACCATGGACCCCACCACCGACCTCACCACTGACCCCACCATGGATCCCACCACGGACCCTACCATGGACCCCACCGTGGACCCCACTGTGGACCCCACCATGGACCCCACCATGGACCCCACTGTGGACCCCACCACGGACCCCACCATGGACCCCACTGTGGACCCCACCATGGACCCCACCACCGACCTCACCACTGACCCCACCATGGATCCCACCACGGACCCCACCATGGACCCCACCATGGACCCCACCATGGACCCCACCATGGACCTCACCATGGACCCCACCATGGACCTCACCATGGACCCCACCATGGACCCCACTGTGGACCTTACTATGGACCTCACCATGGACCCCACCATGGACCCCACTGTGGACCTCACCATGGACCCCACTGTGGACCCCACTGTGGACCCCATCATGGACCTCACCATGGACCCCATCATGGACCCCACTGTGGACCTTACTATGGACCTCACCATGGACCCCACCATGGACCCCACTGTGGACCTCACCATGGACCCCACTGTGGACCCCACTGTGGACCCCACCACGGACCCCACCATGGACCCCACTGTGGACCCCACCATGGACCCCACCACCGACCTCACCACTGACCCAACCATGGACCCCACCACGGACCCCACCACGGACCCCACCACTGACCCCACCATGGACCTCACCATGGACCCCACCATGGATCCCACCATGGACCTCACCACTGACCCAACCATGGACCCCACCACTGACCCCACCATGGACCTCACCACTGACCCAACCATGGACCCCACCACGGACCCCACCACGGACCCCACCACTGACCCAACCATGGACCCCACCATGGACCCCACCATGGACCTCACCATGGACCCCACCATGGACCTCACCATGGACCCCACCACGGACCCCACCACTGACCCAACCATGGACCCCACCACTGACCCCACCATGGACCTCACCACTGACCCAACCATGGACCCCACCACGGACCCCACCACGGACCCCACCACTGACCCAACCATGGACCCCACCATGGACCCCACCATGGACCCCACCATGGACCCCACCATGGACCTCACCATGGACCCCACCATGGACCTCACCATGGACCCCACCATGGACCCCACTGTGGACCTCACCATGGACCCCACTGTGGACCCCACTGTGGACCCCATCATGGACCTCACCATGGACCCCATCATGGACCTCACCATGGACCTCACCATGGACCCCACTGTGGACCCCACCATGGACCCCACTGTGGACCCCACTGTGGACCCCACCATGGACCCCACCGTGGACCCCACTGTGGACCCCACTGTGGACCCCACTGTGGACCCCACCATGGACCCCACCATGGATCCCACCACGGACCTCACCACTGACCCAACCATGGACCCCACCACGGACCCCACCACTGACCCCACCATGGACCTCACCATGGACCCCACCATGGATCCCACCATGGACCTCACCACTGACCCAACCATGGACCCCACCACGGACCCCACCACGGACCCCACCACTGACCCAACCATGGACCCCACCATGGACCCCACCATGGACCTCACCATGGACCCCACCATGGACCTCACCATGGACCCCACCATGGACCCCACTGTGGACCTTACTATGGACCTCACCATGGACCCCACCATGGACCCCACTGTGGACCTTACTATGGACCTCACCATGGACCCCACCATGGACCCCACTGTGGACCTCACCATGGACCCCACTGTGGACCCCACCATGGACCCCACCGTGGACCCCACTGTGGACCCCACCATGGACCCCACCGTGGACCCCACCATGGACCCCACCATGGACCCCACTGTGGACCCCACCGTGGACCCCACCATGGACCCCACCACGGACCCCACCACGGACCCCACCATGGACCTCACCATGGACCCCACCACGGACCCCACCACTGACCCAACCATGGACCCCACCACTGACCCCACCATGGACCTCACCACTGACCCAACCATGGACCCCACCACGGACCCCACCACGGACCCCACCACTGACCCAACCATGGACCCCACCATGGACCCCACCATGGACCCCACCATGGACCCCACCATGGACCTCACCATGGACCCCACCATGGACCTCACCATGGACCCCACCATGGACCCCACTGTGGACCTCACCATGGACCCCACTGTGGACCCCACTGTGGACCCCATCATGGACCTCACCATGGACCCCATCATGGACCTCACCATGGACCTCACCATGGACCCCACTGTGGACCCCACCATGGACCCCACTGTGGACCCCACTGTGGACCCCACCATGGACCCCACCGTGGACCCCACTGTGGACCCCACTGTGGACCCCACTGTGGACCCCACCATGGACCCCACCACCGACCTCACCACTGACCCCACCATGGATCCCACCACGGACCTCACCACTGACCCAACCATGGACCCCACCACGGACCCCACCACTGACCCCACCATGGACCTCACCATGGACCCCACCATGGATCCCACCATGGACCTCACCACTGACCCAACCATGGACCCCACCACGGACCCCACCACGGACCCCACCACTGACCCAACCATGGACCCCACCATGGACCCCACCATGGACCTCACCATGGACCCCACCATGGACCTCACCATGGACCCCACCATGGACCCCACTGTGGACCTTACTATGGACCTCACCATGGACCCCACCATGGACCCCACTATGGACCTCACCATGGACCCCACCATGGACCCCACTGTGGACCTCACCATGGACCCCACTGTGGACCCCACTGTGGACCCCACTGTGGACCCCATCATGGACCTCACCATGGACCCCACCATGGACCCCACTGTGGACCCCACCATGGACCCCACCGTGGACCCCACTGTGGACCCCACCATGGACCCCACCGTGGACCCCACCATGGACCCCACCATGGACCCCACTGTGGACCCCACCGTGGACCCCACCATGGACCCCACCACGGACCCCACCACGGACCCCACCATGGACCTCACCATGGACCCCACCATGGACCCCACTGTGGACCCCACCATGGACCCCACCACGGACCCCACCATGGACCCCACCATGGACCTCACCATGGACCCCACCATGGACCCCACTGTGGACCCCACCGTGGACCCCAAAAATAATAATAAAACGTAATATAGACAAAAAAGTAAATAAATAAGATAAATAGAAGTCCTTGTCTCTCTTTCTCTCACTCTGTCTCTCTCCCAATATATATATATATATATATATATATATATATATATTGGGAGAGAGACAGAGTGAGTGAGTGAGTGATATATATATATATATATATATATATATATATATATATATATATATATATATATATATATATATATATATATATATATATATATATCACTCACTCACTCACTCTGTCTCTCTCCCAATATATATATATATATATATATATATATATATATATATATATATATATATATATACATATATTTATATATATATATATATATATATATATATATATATATATATATATATATATATATATATATATATTTATATATATATATATATATATATATATATATATATATATATATATATATATATATATATATATATATATGATCGTGGATCACCAGATTTAAACAATGGAATAACTTTGACTATTTTTAAATCAGAAGGTATGTTGCCAGGTGCTGATAATTTTAAATCCATAATAATGTCTGTCACCTCTTTAACATCAGGAAAATCAAATTCACAAAAAGAACCTTTTATAAAGTCTAATGGGTTGTGTTTTTTAACAGCTATCTTTGTAGCAAGAGATGCAACAACATTGGAAAAAAAATCATTAAACCTTCAGGCAATATCAATTGGATTGTTAAGAGTAGAATTTCCATCCTTAAAGGTTGAAGGAAATTGTGAATAGGCCTTTTTTCTTTGAAGTAGCTGACTAATAACTTTCTATGTAGCCTTAATGTTGCTTTCAGACCTTGTAAATTGATCAAAGTAGAACCTTTTCTTGGCAGCTCTAAGAAGATGAGTGTATTTATTTTTAAAAGATTTATAAGTAGCCAAATTTAAAGGAGTTGGTGATGAAATATATTTTCTACAGAGATTGTTTTTGATTATGGAGGATTTCTTCAATCCAGCAGAAAAACACGGGTTGTAGTACTTTTTCCTACTCTCAACGGACTGAACAACCAGTGGAAAACATTTTGTAAAAATAGAATTAAATAGTTTCTATAAATTTTTCATAAGCTGAATTTGCATTACTCTCCTTGTATAGATGTTCGAAAGGAGACCTTTCCCAGCATTTCTTTGAACTTTGCTTTATTGGTTAAATTGAATTTTCTATACATGAATGCAGAATGATGTTTTATTAACTTTTGTCTGTCTAATAGGATGATTTGAAAAATTGGAAAATGATCAGATATATCTGTAAATAAAATTCCTGATTTTGATACATGGTTTAGAGTTTTAAATATTTATATTATCAATTAGTGTAGCAGATTTGTTGGTTATTCTGGTTGGTTTGTTGACAGTTGGATAAAAATAACTTTCACGTAAATGGTTTAAAAAATCTTCTGTAGGAGAGTGAGTTTACCTTTTAAAAAGGTTAATATTAAAGTCCCCAAGGATATGACACATTTTATTTTCATTATTTATCAACTCCAAAGTATTCATTAGACTATTATTAAAACAAGAAATGTCCGTATCTGGTGGACGATAGATTCAACCTACTACCACTATTATTTTTGTGGGACAAAATTTCAATGAAAACTGATTCAGTCCCCTCTTCAATACAATTTAATATAAGATCAGATCGATCGTTCTAGACTGTCTGATGAAGTGAGTAGTTATAGGATGTAAGTTCATAAAGGCCTAGTTCCTTGGATTCTTTTGTAAGCCATGTTTCAGTAAGAGCAATTACAGAAAAAATCACGATTTAAAAAGGATAAATAATGTATCAAATTATCATAGTGTTTTTTTAAGACTGCGAATATTTAAATGCGTAACTGAAAATAAATGACATCCAACTGGAATTCACAGTTAATATCAGGGTCTGAATCATGAATAACACTTTCATTTCTGTTAAGTTCAAAAAGATTGAATACCAGACTGATACGGTAATTAGCTTGACTGTATATACAAAGATGAGAAGCGTAACAGGTGGAAAGGAAGTTCAACCCGGAATGGACAGATTCATCCTGGTTCAGTCTTCCCACTGGGACAAAACCAGTGTCTCGTTCAGAGACCGTGGCGTTCAAAGTGCGAAAGTGAAACGCCACTGAAACAAAACACAACGTTTTTCATCAAACAAGTCCACTCAAGTCTGAACTGAAGTCACAGAAAAATAAACTGACCATCTTAAAACATATTTGGGTCCACATACAGCTGTGAAGCAGCTTTCTCCACAATGAACATAATTAAAACTAAATATCGTTCCAGGCTCACCAATGTTTATATTCATTTATTATAAAAATGTGTTGAGACAATTAACAAAGAAAAGGGGAAATTCAAACTGCTGGTAGAGAAATAAAATAAGATAGCATTTGAAAAATAAAATAAAATGTAAGTGGCAAATATGTACTTTTTTTAATATAACAGTCAGATGCAGATGTTGATACAACTATGAGGCTACTTGAATATATATATATATATATATATATATATATATATATATATATATATATATATATATATATATATATATATATATATATATATATATATATATATATATATATATACAGGGGTGCACACAAGCCGGGACTCGAGGGCTAGTCTACTGCATGTTTTAGATGTTTCCCTGTCTGATTCTAATCACTGGTCGTCATCAACATGTCATCAAGGTTTACGCAACTCTGTTGGTGACACAGCCTTGTCTATTAGGGTTGTGTTGAAGACAGGGAAACATCTAAAACATGCAGTAGACTGGCCCTCGAGTCCCGGCTTGTGTGCACCCCTGTGTATATATATATATATATATATATATATATATATATATATATATATATATATATATATATATACTGTATATATATATATATATATATATATTAAATGGAAAATCTAAATGGACCTCTTAAAGTTTTAATATTTAATGGGCCCCGGGCCACTCTGTACTGAAAAAATTGGGCCCCAAGGTCATAAAGGTTAAGAACCCCTGCTCTAGACTGATGGGGACACATTTTCTCAATTCTTGGATGTTTTAGAGGGCCAATGACTGATCAGCTTATCATATCTCAGATAAGCAATATCACCCCTTTTTATGGCTTCATTCATTCGTCCAGCAGCTCTGAAAGAGCCAAAACAGCTGTCGACGACTTACGCATTTGTCGGTACACCAGGAATCCCCCTCCTCCGATCAAGAGAAATCCTGCTATCATAAATCCAATTATGAAGGCATCTTCAACGTCCTCGACAGACAGGATCGCCAAACACAACGGTTTCCAATATTTATAGGAATCCATTGTGTATCCAGCAAAAAATGTCCCATTGGGGCAAGAGGGCTCCCTTACCCCCGACTTCTTGTCGCAAAAATTTGGTCAATTGTGCTGAGAGAACAGTTAATCAATTCCATGATTGTAGAGTTTCGGAGGAGTGAAAAGGAGATACTCTGAAGACGAGACAGGACAAAAGCAGTAGCAGGGCAGATAGATAAGGGAGAGGAGCAGAAAAAGCGTCCGCCTTCGTCGAGAGCCGGAAGAAGACACCTCCAGAGGGCTCATCGGCAACACCTGGCGTCCCAGGTGTGCCCCCCTCTGCTTTCAACCCCCTGTGTCATTACTTTGGGGCCCAGGAGGAGTCTCGCCTCTTCACCCAGAGCCACCGACTTGCTTCTTCTGCTGCACCTTAGAGGGCTTTTATGGTCTGGCGTTGGGCTTGGCCTCGAATCCCCAAGTCCTTAAGCAGCCTGACGGTATACTTGCCCAAGCAGCCAACTTCAACTGGGCAAACCTTGGCTTTCCACCCGCGTTACTCCGCATCAGCTGCGAGCTCGCTGTACGTAAGACTCTTGCGTTCGAAGGCCTCCTCAACAGCAGCCTCCCAGGGAACAGTGATATAGACCGTGTGAAGTGAGGAGGACCAGAGCACAAGGTCTGGTCTGAGGTTTGTTTTGGTGATCTCAGGTGGGAAGCATAGCCTGTGGTTCAGTCTCGTGCCCCTCCGAGCTGGTCGATGTCCGATATTGTGTGAACGTTGGCTGGCTTTGCTCCTTCTCGGATGAAATCTCTTGCAGATGTAGGATGGACTGATGGAGGAGGGAGGGCATTGATCTTTGTCCGTTTGGCACTTGAGGACGTGGTTGTGCCGCCAGGTGTAACGGCCTTGTGACAGGCTTGTCTTGCAGCCAACCAGAATGTGTTTGAGGTTTGCGGGAGATGGACAGAGGGGGCATGTAGGGTCTTCTCTGTACCATTGGTTGAGGTTAGACGGGGAAGGCAGGACATCATACGTTGCACATAAGATAAAGCTGGTGTGAAATGCTTCCATGCCCAACAGCTCCCTCCAAGAGAACTTTCTCCTCTCAAATCCCTCCCATCTCATCCACTGTCCTTGCTTGGCTTGTGAGACAGCCTTTTCACACCTTGTTGCCTGCTCTTGCCGACGCACCTCATCGACGACCAGACGTCGGCGCTGAGCTGGAGCTGCCCTCTGCCAGTTTGGCCTATTCTCTCCCAGGCCAAGGCCTCCTCTCCCTTGTTACACTAGGCCAACAATGTCTCTGTGCCTGAGGTCTGACTTCGCCTGCTGAGTAGCTGCAGTTGGGGTCCAATTCCTTCCGGTCACCAGGGTAGGAGCTGTTTGGGCTACACAAGGGTCAAGGGATTTGGACAGTGTAATTTCCAACCTTACTTTGGAACATTTGAACTCCTCTGCAAGGCTGGAAACAGGAAGTTCCAGAATGCCTCTTCCGTAGCCCGATGTTACTAAAGCATCTGGGGAGTCCCAGCCACTTTTTGGCAAATGAGCTGACCAATCTCTCCAGTTTTTCAACCTTTGAGATTGGGACCTTGTAGATGGTAAGAAGCCACATCAGCCTGGGTAACAGCCCAAACTGGAGGCACCAAAGCTTCCGCCTGCCTGGGAGCATGGACTTATTTCTACTCTCAAGGCCACTTATGGTGTCCAGCCTAAGGTGGTCCACTTGTTCTGTGTCCCTGAGGTTGGCATTGTACCAACGTCCAAGACTCTTGACTGGCTTCTCTGACACTGTTGGTATAGGTTTTTCGCAGACGTAGAACCGGTGTTCTGACAACTTCCCCTTGACAACTGAAATGTTCCTGGACTTGCTCGGCTTTATTTCCATCCGGGCCCACTGGATGTTCTCCTGCAGCTTGTTCAGCAGTCGTCTGGCACATGCCTTAGTAGTGGTAAGTATGGTCATGTCATCCATATAAGCTCTGATGGGAGGTAGACGAAGACCAGGTTTGAGCTTCTGTCCTCCTACTACCCACCGGGATGCTCGGATAATGACCTCCATAGCCATCGCGAAGGCTAGAGGCGAGATGGTGCATCCTGCCATTATCCCTATTTCCAGCCGTTGCCATGCGGTGGTATACTCATCAGTTGTCAGGCATAGCTGCACGTCTTGGAAGTAGGATTTGACGAGGCCAGTGATTGCTTCTGGGATGCTGAAATAGTCAAATGCCGTCCAGAGGAGATTGTGAGGAACTGACCCAAAGGCATTGGCGAGGTCCAGGAACACGACATGGCGGCCTGGATTTGATGCCATATCATGTTTGTGTGTTCCAAGCAGCCGGAGAAGCCTGGGATCCCTGCCTTCTGCACCGTGGTATCAATGTAGTGGTTCTTTTCCAGGTAGACCACCAGCCTGTGAGCCACTACACTGAAAAAGATTTTGCCCTCAACGTTCAGGAGGCTGATTTGGCAACACTGGCTGATGTCGGCAAAATCCTTTTCCTTGGGGATTAGGATACATCCTGCCCTCTGCCACGTCGCTGGAATTGCTTGTTTCTGCCACACCACCTTCATCAGCCTCCAAAGAAAACGTAATACATCTAATGTGTTCTTATAAAGTCGTTATGGGACTCCATTGGGCCCAGGGGAGGATGCAGCTCTTGCCCGACGTACAATTCTCTCCACTTCACTCCACTTGGGAGGGCTGATATCCAGCTGATGTTCTGGAGAACGTAATGGTGGCATATCAGGTGGAAGAGCTGTCTGTCCGCACTGCTGGTTGTCAGAGTGGTTCATTTTGAGGTGAGCTTCAAGATCTTTCTTTGATATTTTGAGTTTGCCACTTTTATCCTTTGTGAAAAGGCTCTTCACAAAGTTGAAGGGGTCTTTGAAGAAGTTTGATCTTGTCCACTCCTTCAATTTACGTCTCCTTCTCAGGTTCTCAGCTCACCTCAAAGTTGACAGTCGGCCCCTTGATTTCTGCCTGCAATAGGTCAATTCCCTCCTTCTCCTCCTCTGGAGCTTTCGTCCATTGTTTTTTTCAGCTGCCTTCTTTCCTTGACTAGCCGATCTATCTCCTGGTGCCTCCTAGACTTTATCGGGGTGGTTGATGTTTTCGTTCTCTTTTCTGCAGTTCCAAAGCACTCAGCACCATAGTTGTAAATCAGGTCTCCCATTCGTTCCAGCTTCTTAACTGCAGTTCCCCTCAGTTGTTCCAGGAGTTTGCTGATGTCTGTGTTAATCATTTCCCACTCCTTTTTCTCACAGGTTTTTGGCCACTTGATTTGTGGTTTTCGCCCCTGGATCTTGTTCTCAGTTGCAGGCTGTGACAGGTTGGGATTACGGGGCACCATTATTCTTGGCTCCTCCTCTTCCTCTCGAACAGGGGGATTGATGTCCTGCAGACTTTGGTTTTGGTCCTGCTGCTGAACTTCGCTTGACTTACTCAACTTGCTTCGTAAGAAGTAGCGGTCAATGCAAGGTCCCTGTTGTTCTGACATCAAACACTTTTTCAAGCCTTGGTTTATTCTCAAGCCTGCATTAGATGTTACTTTGGTCCAGCCACATCTGCAACTCTGGAGCTTAGTTCCTGGAGTAGGTGTTGTTGTCTCGGGTATCGTATTGATCATCATTCTCGTTGTCTGTGTCGTTCCTAGGTCTGTTACCGTGTAGTCTGCCGATGAGTCATCATCCTCCCCACTCTCGCTGACTCTGGGGGTGTTTTCTTCTTTGAACTTTTAGGAGCTGTAGAGGGGTGGGACCTGTACACCAACAGTGCCAGGTCCATCCTACTATAGGGAGCTAGCCTATGGCAGGCCCGATGGGGTCTTTCCCTCCTGTCAGCTGTCTTTCCAAGCAGTCACCAGGTCTTTCCCTAGTTGTCAGCTGCAGCAAAGCTCCTTAAAGACGGCATCTAGCCTTTGGTTAAAAGAGTCAATAAGCATTTGAACAAAGCCTTTGTAGGTACCTTCCTGATGTTGGAGTAAGTCCTTGTTGAAGTTGCTCCAGGAGGTCACGAGCCTGTGCAGTGTTGATGAAATCCTCATCACCTTTTACAGCCTTAGGTAGCATGATGTTGCTCTTCCTGCTGCTGGTGGAGGCCTAGCTGCTGGCAGGATCAGGCCACTGGTAGCAAGAAATATTTCAATTAAGATGTGGAGTAAAACCCCAAAATCGTGCCTTTTTAGATGCAAGGTTGACATAGCATCAAGCAAGGGCATTGACGATGAAACGTGGCTGGGTCTTTCAGCAGGACAATGATCCAAACACATCGCCCGGGCAATGAAGGACTGGCTTCGTAAGAAACATTTCAAGATCCTGGGGTGGCCTAGCCAGTCTCCAGATCTCAACCCCATAGAAAATCTTTGTGGTGAGTTGAAAGTCCATGTTGCCCAGCAACAGCCCCAAAACATCTCTGCTCTAGAGGAGATCTGCATGGAGGAACGGACCAGCAACAGTGAGGGAAAACCTTGTGAAGACTTACAGAAAACGTTTCACCTCTGTCACTCTGTCATCAACAAAGGGTATATAACAAAGTATGGAAATTAACTTTGGTTATTGACCAAATACTTATTTTGCACTGTAATTTGCAAAAACATTCTTTCAAAATCAGACAATGTGATTTTCGGGATTTTTTTTTTCATAGTGGAGATATACCTGTGATGAAAATGACAGGCCTTTCTCATCTTTTTAAGTGGGAGAACTTGCACAACTGGTGTCTGACTAAATACTTTTTTGGACCACTGTACATCTTCACCAAAAGAGCTTAACATGATGTTTCAAATGAAACAGGTCTGGAACCAATACTTACAGAGTAAAGCACCAATTTAAATTTAAACTCAAATAGACAGTATATGCCAAAACGAGACGTGAGTCACATCCAGTGGGATCTGCTATTGATACCAAACTTACTTGGAGTTTTACTCACTATTTACTTGGAGTGGATATTTGAAGATGGATATTTTTTCTCATAGTAAATAAAATATAAGTTGTTTTTTTTTCCTGAATGAGGTACAGCTGTATCATGTAGTTTAGAAAAATATTGGGATGTAGATGGCCTGTATTCAGCCAATATATCAAATGAGTCACTGAGACAGCCAAATAAATGGAAGCAGTTTTGTTAATGGAGGTGTCCTTAAACAAGAGAAGACAGGTCCTCTGTCAGCCAAACATAATATCTATTGTAAAACAGTAAAAAGTACGAAAGGATTTTTTTCTTGGCTGTTCAAAAAAGTATATTATGCCCTTTTTTCCAGAAGTTGACAGAACTTCCAGAGGTGTTAATGCAGAGTTTTTGACCTTAGTTCAATCAAATGAGCACAGAGAAACAGAATAAAAGAACCGTTTTCAACCATGGCAGTGTAATTTTCTTCATAGCAGATGGGTTTGGGGCGTGGAATCAGCCACTTGACAATTACAGTCAGCTCTCTTCCTTTCGTGGGATGCACATGTACTAAAAGTGCTTTTGAAAAAAAAGTGGTGTAACAGGTACATTTTGACCCATATATATTCAAAAAAAGTCTACTAAGTTGGTTTTTTTGCAGTAGGACTTTAATAGAAACAAAATGAAAAGCAGAACAAGTCATGACAAATTATATAGGATTTAGTGAGTGAGTGAACACTGGCGCAACTTGCTGCCGCTGCTCGCCAGTAGTTTTTTTTTAAGTTTTAACCTTCCAGACTGTCCTGATCCTTCCTGTGGTTTTTCTGCCTTAATCGGATAGTATAATTCCCTTCACTTGGAATAATTCCACGATCTGCTGGCACTATCGTTATTGTGTGAGACTTCACTAACCTGTAGCTCGCCTGGCGTTTTTACTGGCCATTGACGTCTCCAAGTCCTCATCCGTAATGTGGGCCGGTAGAACATACATCCTGCTTGTCTGTGCCTGGCTCTTTCTACTGCCTGTTCTGCCAGTGACGGGTCTGCTGCAATACTCGACCACTGACCTGCTCCAGCTGCGGTACCTGCCTGGACCTGCGCCGGAGGCTCTCCACCTTCACCCGGACATCGCCTTTCAGCCCCGCCAGAGTTATATCCACAGAGGGTCCCGCCAGCATTTCCACCATAACAGCTCTACAGCAATAAAGTCCATCTGGTCCAGCTCTTGTCGCCTTCCACGCTCCACCAGCCGAGCTGTCGGCCACAGTGTGTTAGTACGCCTAGCTCGGTCGGCTAACACTACCACCAGCTGTGACAACACCTCACTCAACTTCACTCTACTCAACATCCGTTCACTGACAAGCAAGGGACATCTCATCCAGGACATCATCACCGACCGTAAGCTAGACTTTCTTTCTTTAACCGAGACATGGCAACAGCCCAACGACTTCTCTGAGCTGAATGAATCCACTCCTAGTGGGTTTGTTTACATCTGTCAACCCCGTGGCTCCGGCCGGGGAGGAGGTCTCGCGGTAATTCACCGCGAGAACTGGAAAGTCTCGCTGGTGTCTGTACCTGTGTCCAGCTCGTTTGAGTCCACTGAGTGCGAGCTGTCTGGTCCCACTCCAACCATCATCGCCACAGTCTACCACCCCCCCAAACCCAATAATCCATTTTTAAATGACTTTGCTGCCTTCCTCACCCACTTATCATCTCTCTCACCAAACATCATAATACTGGGTGAAAAATACGGTAATAAAACTGAGGTTCTCCTCATTGACACCAAATCCACTTTATCCAAAAACGACAGCTTTTCTCTCACTATTGACAACTCCACTGTTTCACCCTCCCCCCAAGCTAAGAGCCTGGGTGTCATCCTGGACAGCACACTATCTTTTCAATCTCACATCAATAACATTACCCGGTCTGCCTATTTCCATCTAGGTAACATCAATCGCCTCCGCCCCTCCATTACCCCCCACACTGCCGCCATTCTTGTTCACAGCCTCGTCACTTCCCGCTTGGACTACTGCAACTCTCTCCTCTTCGGCCTCCCTCACAAATCCCTCCATAAACTCCAACTGGTCCAGAATTCAGCTGCCCGCATCATAACTCGGACCCCCTCCATCCATCACATCAATCCTGTCCTCCAACCGCTCCACTAGCTCCCGGTTCAGTTCCGCATTCAGTTCAAGGTCCTCCTGTTTGCATTCAAGGCCATCCACAACCCCCATATCTGTCTGATCTCCTCCATGTCCCCACTCCCTCCCGAGCCCTAAGATCCTCTTCCTCCATACAGCTATCTGTCCCCTCCGCCCGTCTCACCACCATGGGGAGCAGAGCATTCAGCCGCTCTGCTCCCCGCCTCTCTCCCCCAGAGAGTACAGGATGCTGTCAGACTGAAGAAGGAGTCCTACCGGGCTATGTTGGCCTGTGGGACTCCTGACGCAGTAGATGGGTACCGGCAGGCAAGTATCGTAGTCTGAGCAGCACACTGGATGACATATTTTAAAATCTACAATGCCCCTAACAAAGTTGAACATTTTTGGTTTCCTTGAGCTGACAACCTCTTAAAACACATATGCTTCCAAGAACAGGAAAAAGAATTCATAGAACGTGTCCTCGAATTATTCCGATTTTTCTTGTACAGATATCCAAGTCCAACATGGAAGCAACATTTCCAGACACTGACAATGAACCAGTGAAGACTTGTTATATTACAGGGAGTTTAAGAAGTAAATCAAAGGAGAAGAGAGCACGGAGAAGGAGAAGAATAGTCACCCAAGTCTTATTTCCTGAAGTCAAAAAAAGATTAGAAAAAATGTTAAGATGTTTTTTTTTATTTTAGCAAAAATGTGATTTATACCAATTATTTGATTCTTCTGTTTGTTGTTGTTTTTTTCTTAAACGTGCGAAACTACTTACTTTATTACTTTAAGAGGGCAATGACATGTTTGTGTTATGTTTGTTGTTAGGATGTATATTTCTTTTCTTATCCTTTACAGCCAATTACTTAACACCACCACAAAAAAAACATGTATTGTGTAAAAAATAGTTGCTGGCAGCACTTTACTTAAAACCTGGCTGTATTTAAAGCAGAAATAATTCCAAGTGACTAAAAGCAGAATTTGTTCATTTCCTTATTATCAAAAAGCATTTTCCCTTATTATTATAAAGGTACTTTTGGTTCTTAGCTGAACAGATGGGTGTCTCAATGTGAACCCCAGTCTCTAAAAGGAAAGTTGTGCACAGTGTCCCCCCTCTTCTACCCTCACCATTCCCTGCTGACGTCTATCCAGTTCATCCATTTGGTGTTACATTCAATACAGCATTAAGTCCAAGCTGTTATAATTGGACAGGCTCTCTGATTCTGGTCTCTGTGACTGTGTTAATGCTTCACTGGTTTAGTGTTTAATGGAATAAACAGCACCAGCACAGTTGGTTTCCACATAATTGGTAGTTAAAATTCTTTTTAATTCACTTTTGCCTGAAGGTTAAGTCCGGCAGTGAGTTTTATTAGGGCTTGCAAGGCAAGCTTTCATATAATGCATATACATCATTACATTAGACTTTTTTAAGTTGATCTTACACAGTAAAACCTACAATGCCCCCTGAAACTCGTGTTTGCTTCATATTTGAGCTGAGAACCACGGAGCAGTGTTTCAACCCCTGTTCCTGGAGACACACGGTCCTGCACATTCCCCTGCTCAAACACACGTGACTGGATCACTGTCAGCTCGTCATCCAGGTCTGCAAATCTGTCAAAGACTCGGCGTGTGTCAGGGTGTGCTGTAGCAGGTAAATATTTCAAACACTGAGGACACTGATCTAAAACATGCAGGAGAGCGACTCTCAAAGACTGTAGTGTAATGTTTCTGTTCTCACTTATGCCTTTTAGTCAAAATGCAATATTGTGTGACAGATTTTAGTGAAGGCTAATTAGGTTGTACATTCATGTCTGTCAGCCTGTGCAATTTTAAGTGTCCCTAAAAGTGCAAATGCATGCAAGTAATTCTAATCCCTGCATGATCCAGAGTAAGGGACTCTTTGGGTGACAGCGATACAATCCTCATGTCAGCTCCTTTTCAAAAACTATGGGGTCAGGTTTCAATATGTTATTTATTTACTGCAATGAATAAATGTGTCATTTAAGTGGATATGAAACACTTTTTTTTTTACATAAAACATTCAAGGGTGTACTGACTACATGGGGTTCATCTTTACCTGAAGACAATCTTTTTTTTTTTTTTACCTTGATTTTTATCACCCCAGTGCTCCTAACTATTGGCGCTTTTAGACTAGTACCTACTCAGCCCGCCTCGCCTCGCCTCGGTTTGGTTCTTCTCCACCAGAGGTCTAACGTGTCGAGTAGATACTTTTCTGTATTTATTCTGCCGAGGTTCTAAGCGGCTGAGTCAGCGGTATCTGACATCATCACACTACAGGCCACTGATTGGTCGGGGGGTTGGAGTCAGACGTCTGAGTCAGGAGGAGGAAATCAGAGAAAGAGACTGACGGATTCTGGTTCATTTTATTCAACCAGCAACAGCAGCAAAAGTCTGTTTCATGATCCAACTCTGAGGGTCAGATGTTCATAAACCTGGTGCTGAGGAGAGAATTAAAAAGGGATCTAGACGGAGATAAGGAACGACCAGATCTACCAGGAGCTCTGTCTCTTCATAGCTGCTCACGGATCCAGCTGACTTTTCTGCAGCGCAGAGACAAACTACATTTTTTTAAAAAGCATCGCCGCTTGAATCTTCTCTCACTCTCATTTTTTAACTTGATATCAAACACAAGCCACAGACCCAGCAGCACATCTATCATCTCCTCCAGGTTCTACATCTTTAGTGTTGTTGTCTTCTTCGTTTAGATACACAATCAAATACGTCACAGCAGCTTCTCCAACCTCCTACTTCTGATCTGGGTGTTGAAAAGAAAGGAGGGCGAGGTGAGGCTGAGTAAGTACTAGTGGAAAAGCCACATAAGTGACAGTCCTGTGCATGGCTCCCTGTACCGACCCCAGGAGAGCTCATGGGCGTACGTACACGCCCACAGCGTCAACCCAGGACCTTCTAATTAGATTCAACTTTGACCCTGGGCGTTATTAATGACAATATTTTACTGACTATTTTGCTGAAACTACAAGGTGTCAAGAGAGTTTTTTTTTAATTCTTTTTGCTTTCTAAGAAGTTATTGCCTTGAACGCCATGTTTTCCAAAATTGAACCACAACAACACAAGAAAAGCTGAACTTCAGCTCTAATGCAGTACATAACCTGTTGACTTGTGGGTAATGTAGTTTTTAATGGACTGGCTCAAACCTTCAGAGCAGGCAATGGAGCGAGAATGAAAGCAGGAGTAGAAAGAATGGAGAAAACAAGAAGGAAAACTGGTGTTGGGAGATAAAAATACAACATTAAAAATGAAAAAAGCTAGATATGAATGTTAAGGCTATTATTGTTTTCCGTGTCTAACATCCTGAGACATGGCCTGTGGTATTCAGAAGATTGCATGCAGAGGAGAACGTGCAAGATCCATAAAGCCTCTGCTTTCCCTCAACACCCCAGGGGAAGTCATGTTTGATTCATGAACACTATAAAAATAAAGGATTTTCCACTGATGGCCCTGCAGCCTGTAACAAACTCAACGCTGTGGTAACACACAGATCTGGGGCTGTGGTGAGGGATTGATACCAGCATGCAACACCCACCATGGATTTCATGCAAAACTGAGCAAAGGCTGTGCTAAATGAGTTTCTAGAACTTGTGTCTAGATTCATGCGGCTGAGATCAGATACATGACAGGCAGATTGGTTTTTTTTAATAAACAATTAAGGATGTCACAATATGGGTACTTCATTAATACAGGGTAAAACAGAATAAATTCCTTGTATCATGAAGCAGACTTTCTACAGCTTCAACATTGCTGTTTGGACATTTTGTCTTAAAAAGCAAATGAATAACCTGACATTTTAATTTTAGCATTTTAATCCTATAAAGGACCCTTATTCTCATATTACCAGCACAGTAAATATCTTTGGGTGTTTTTCAAGGGCTACTTATACATATACATACATTATATATATATATATATATATATATATATATATATATATATATATATATATATATATATATATATATATATATATATATATATATATATATATATATACACAGGACTGTCACAGAAAATTAGAATATTGTGATAAAGTTCTTTATTTTCTTAAAATCTTCTTTTATATTAAAATAATAAAAGGCTTGCAATATTTCAGTTGATTTGTAATGAATCCAGAATGTATGACATTGTTGCATTACAGAAAATAAAGGACTTTATCACAATATTCAAATTTTCTGAGACAGTCCTGTATATTTATTATGTATATATATATATATATATATATATATATATATATATATATATATATATATATATATATATATATATATATATATATATATATATATATATATATCAGTGACGTGCGGTCAGAGGAGGCAGGGGAGACTGTGCCTCCCCTGCCATCATGGAAAGAAAGAAATGTAAAATGAAAAAAACATTTTTTTATATTTATCAATTGATTTGTACTATGAAGTAATTTTCCATTTAACTTCACCATTTTTAGATTATTTTTTCCTCAAAATCCCGAATTTTCACATTTGCCGTTCAAATGCTGAGAAGATACGGCGGTGAGGCAGCGCAGCGCTGAGCCTCCCCATGCATCAGCAATCACTCGGCTAACTGTGCTGCCATGCTATTAGTGAGACCAGATCGCTGTCTCTTTGTATGTCATTGTAGCACTGCTCGTTGCTACGGGGGGGGGTCACACAGACAGCGGACACCGGGATCTTGTAGAATATAGTATTTATTTTCTACGTGCACAATGTTTTACACCAGAGGCTCCTCGTGCATGAGCACCATCCGCAGAGCTGCTCTCCCACTCCGCTCTGCTTCCGTCCTCCCTCGTCTCCAGAGCCCACACCCTACTGAAATACACAGAGAGTGATTAGACACACCTGTGTACCGTCAGCTGTTCCAGCCGCGTCACCTGTGCACCACTCCCCCGCACTCCCTCTCTCCCCTGCAGACCACGCCCCAATCCTGCACCCTGCCACAGTCATTATTCACATTTTCAAACACGTTTGCTATATGAAATAAGTTTCCATAGTTAAGCTGATTTATATAATGAACAGCAACTATATGTGTGTAATGTGTTTCTTGTGCCGGTGCAATCATAGAAACGGCTGAAAATAGGCACAGGGTGAGGCACGCACTTCTCCTGCCTCACGGTAGGGGGCGCTGGTGGACTCGGGGATTCTTCTTGCGACTTTTGCTGCAGAATAAGTGACAAGCAGAAGTTTACAGTTATCCGTTATCCGTTATCTTCTCGCCTGGCCTTACTTTCAGAATGGAGGATTACAATTCTAATTTGAAGGAATTTTCTAATTTGGATTTTCAATCGAAGCAGCAGGTAATACTTAGAGGAAGACCAACGCCGGAGCTAAAAGGTTTGCTTCAGACTTCAGGACAGAAGAGCCGCTTTTTCCAAACGGAGTGGTACAAAAGAAAAGGCTGGCTGTGTGGATGTTTTCTGCTTTTCCTGCCTCCTGTTCTCCACTGGTGACAGTGTCTGGACTCAGATGGGATACTGTGACCTGAAGAATTTACAGCGAAGCCTCATTAGACACGAGCAGTCGACCACTCACATTCAAAGCCAGATCGCGCTAAAAACGTTTGGGATGTCCAGGATAGACTTGGCTTTGGACGAACAGCGGAGGCTCAACATCAGCATCCACAATGCCAAGGTAAAGGAGAACAGAGAGATTTTAAAAGATCTCATTAATGCCACATGCTTCCTCGCCAAACAGCAGTTAGCATTTGGTGGAAATGATGAGCATACAGGCTCTGTAAATCGTGGCAACTATGTTGAACTTTTACATGCTTTTGCTGAAAAAGATGACAGGCTTGCTAGACATTTGGAGACATCAACTGTATTTTCTGGCTTGTCAAACAGAATACAGAACGATTTAATTGAAGCAGTCGGTGACGTCATTAGAAATGACATTAAAAAGGAGATCAGTGCGGCCCCATTTGTTGCTGTAGAAGTTGATGAAACGACAGATGTCACAAACCATGCTCAGATTTCCGTCATATTGCGCTATGTGGCTAAAACGGAGGCAGACTGTGAGGTGAAGGAGGCGTTTTTGGGCTTTGATGATGTGAGTGAGGACGGACGCGCTCCTGCCACTGCTCAGTATGTCCTGGGAGTGTTAGAGAAGTATGACTGTGTTGACAAGCTTGTAGCTCAGACCTATGATGGGTAATAGGTATGTAATGGCATCAGAGCTTAATGGTGTGCAAGCTAAAATTAAAGAGAAAGTGCCCGAAGCCTTGTTTACTCACTGTTACGCACACAAGCTGAACTTAGTGCTATTGCATTCAGCAAAGTGCATGTCCGAGTGTCGCGTGTTTTTCAAAACAGCTGAAGGACTAGCATCATTTTTCAACAAATCCACAAAGCGCACTCACTTGCTGGATGATGTTGTCAAGCGCCGTTTACCCCGAGCAGCACCTACAAGATGGAGCTCCAACTCAAGGCTGCTGCAGACAATAAGTATGCACCACAGTGATATGAATGAATGAATGAATGAATTATCTTCATTTCGGTCTTGTAGGCCTACACATTTTTTACAAAGCAAAATGAAAAAGTAAAATAAACATTGCTTTTTCCGAAAAAGTGTAGCTGAAGCCGTAGCTTCTACCCTTTTTATCTTATGATCAGTTTAAATATGAAAAATTAGCATTACTCCGTAGAAACAAACAATGCATAAAGAAGACAAAAAATAAATAAGACAAAATATAAATTTGACATTTCACATTCTAGAATGTTTTTGATAATATACTTTATAGTTATAGTGATTTATATTTATTTACAATATTTTCTTTAAACATTTCCTTAAACTTGAAGATAGAACTGCACATTTTTAGGTCGTTGTCACAATTATTCCAAATTTCTCTAGCCTTAATTGATATTTTAATATTAGTTCTTGCTGTCGTCGTCTCAAACATGAGTTTCTCCCTCAGGTCAGAGCGGTTTCTTTTATTTGGAACAAATCCTGAATGCAGTTTGGTAGTAAGTTTCTGCTGGGCTTTAAAGGCAAATAAAACTGTTTTTATATTTAATAAAGAGATTATTTGTTGGTTCATAATAGTCAGATTTATTAATTCTTAAAGCTCTTTTCTGTAATAATTAAATAGGGTTTGTATTTGTTTTATAGGTGTTACCCTATACCTCCACACAATAAGTCATGTATGGAACTATGAGTGAGTTAAACATCAAAAACTGTGCTCAGACAGAAGGACAGAAGAAGATACCATTTGTTTTACTTAATATTGCTAAGGTTTTAGACATTTTTGATTTTACACTATTTATATGTGATTTCCAGCAAAGTTTATCATCAATTGTTACCCCCAGGAACTTGTCTTCGTATACTCTTTCTATTTGCATACCACTAATTAGGGCCCGAGCACTGACAGTGCGAAGGCCCTATTGTATCTGTAGGAATTTCCCTCTCTTTTTTATTTTTCTGACGAAATGAGGGCCTTTTTCCCCTAAACGTGCCCCGAAAAGTCACCAAATTTTGCACCAAGCCAGGCCTGGTGATAAATGTGATATTTAATGGTTTGCATTAATGGGCGTGGCCTAATGGCTCAACAGCGCCCCCTAGAAAACTGTGTGCCTCAAGCCCCACAGTACGGTTTGACGTACATGCACGAAAGTCACAAATTAAAGAAAAGTCTCTTGGAACCATGGCCGAAACGAACAGGAAGTCGGCCATTTTGAATTAATCATGTAATTTTGGCGAAATTTATGTCATTTCTTCGCCCGAGCCGTAACGTGCACCCAGGTGTGTTATACATCAAAATGTGCGTCTCCATCCTGCAACAACGCGCATTACTTCTTTCAGTCAAAAGTGTTACCGTGGCGACGATAGACGACCAAAAGGCGCGCCCACCCTTCTTCTGATTGGTCCATATTTGATAGTTTCTACTTTCTGCCATAACTTTTGAATGGTTTGACATAAAGACTCGTGGGTGGTGTCATCGGACTCGGTATTGAGTACTTGACCTTCATTGGCCTGAATTAGCCCCGCCCCTTCTTCTGATTGGTCAATATTTGATAGTCCCTATTTGCCATAACTTTTGAATGGTTTGATACAGAGAGTCGTGGCTGGTGTCAT
The DNA here is from genome assembly GCF_033807715.1 of Cololabis saira. Classification (NCBI taxonomy): domain Eukaryota; kingdom Metazoa; phylum Chordata; class Actinopteri; order Beloniformes; family Belonidae; genus Cololabis; species Cololabis saira. Next base: position 374,192 of record NC_084599.1, on the reverse strand, counting down.
CCACTAAATGTCCAGGTCTGAAGAATCTACATCAAGTCATAGAACCTTCCACTGCAGCCTGAACGTGCACAAGGGTGGAGGACCGTTCATCACTGCTTGCAGCTTTAATTGTTCTTGGGCTTTGCAGTTTTCTTAGAGGACAGTTTTTGGGTCCAGTAATGTGGCTAGGAAAGCTTCATAGGCTTTGTTGGGGTCTTTGTTAACGTAAACCTCCTGCCAGTCCTGCTCACTAAGGTCCTGGTCCTGCTCACTAAGGTCCTGGTCCTGCTCACTAAGGTCCTGGTCCTGCTCACTAAGGTCCTGGTCCTGCTCACTAAAGTCCTGGTCCTGCTCACTAAAGTCCTGGTCCTGCTCACTAAGGTCCTGGTCCTGCTCACTAAAGTCCTGGTCCTGCTCACTAAGGTCCTGGTCCTGCTCACTAAGGTCCTGGTCCTGCTCACTAAGGTCCTGGTCCTGCTCACTAAGGTCCTGGTCCTGCTCACTAAGGTCCTGGTCCTGCTCACTAAGGTCCTGGTCCTGCTCACTAAGGTCCTGGTCCTGCTCACTAAGGTCCTGGTCCTGGTCCTGCTCACTAAGGTCCTGGTCCTGCTCACTAAGGTCCTGGTCCTGGTCCTGCTCACTAAGGTCCTGGTCCTGCTCACTAAGGTCCTGGTCCTGCTCACTAAGGTCCACATTAAGGGCTACAATGGTTTTCCGGTGTGTTTAATCTTGAAAAGTTCTAGGTGTTTTGCTTGGGTTCTTTTTTGGTCTTGAAGAAATGATGTGAGATGCAGAAACGGGAAGATGGTTCCATTAAACAGCAGTCCCCCAGTTATTTCATTATCAATTCTGTTAGTAAATATATGATCTATCAAAGTACCTGGGTCTATTGTAATCCTGGTTGGTTCTAGTATTATAGGAAAGAGGCTACTACTATACATTTGATTTATGAAGTCTATTGTTTTATTATTTCCATGTGGATTTAGAATATCTATATTAAAATCCCCACAAACTATATTTACTTTATTATTATTATTACTTATATTACTAAACATATCAGCTATTTTATTATTAAATCTATCTAAACAAGTACCAGGAGTTCTATATGCAGCTGATCACTATATTTTTAGCTTTTTCGTTAATAATTTCAATTGATAAATATTCTATAAGATTTTGTATTTTATTTGACATACTTTTGACCATTTGACATTTTAAAGCAGTATCGACATATATACATATATAAACCTCCTCCTTTTTTACTGTCTCTATTTGTTAAACATATCAGAGCCTTTGTTGTCATCAAACCAAGTCTCTGAAATAGCTAGAATGTTGGAATTCTTACATTTGAATTGTTTAATTTCTGTGAAGTTTCTGTATAGGCCTAAGCTTCTGCTGTTGAAATGTTAACTTAATACATTGTTCATCTGTATAGTAGTCACAGCTATTACTTATAGTATTATAGAAATTATTGTCTGGATCAAGATTTTGGTCAATACCATAAAGTTTGTGCTCATTGCAATCGAAGGTTTTAAAATTCAAATGTTCACATCTATTTATATAAACTGTTCACATTTCCCTCTAAGCATGATGTATCTGTGTCTATGATTTCTCCATCCTCCACTCCTCCAAATGGAAACAAATCATCCTCAACACAAACCGCCATAATTACTTTGTAAGGGCAACAATTGCTCTCCGCACATGTGACCCTTATATTATTGTTGGGTGTTCTGTTTCCACTATTTTGTCTGTTGTAAAACAGAGTGTTCCCCCCAGATCAAAACAAAACCCCCTAGCCCCCCCTAGCCCCTAAATTCATGTGTAAAACCCTCGTCATAGCCCCCATTTTTTTTGAAACGTATGTTTAAGAACACGATTTTAGAGTTTATGTGCTGCAGCATTAAATCATATCTATTCCCAGTGCAGTTTAGACAGAGGCCACTAGAGGGCGCGGGCGGTCTGACGTCATATTACAGTACCGCGAAAATGCACCATTGTGTGAGACTGAAACACTTCTGTCACATTTTCTGTACAGGTATGTAATAGTCGCCGGACTAAATGACTGTGGGGTGTTTTTATATGATGCTGTGGGTTGCAGGAGGGTATTATGACGAAGAGTGGGGTAGAAAATGTGTTTGCTGAGCGTCAAATGAGCCGCGACCGGAGCTAACGTTAGCATGTTAGCGGCTAACGGAATGCTATCACCGTGAATGCCGGTTTTCACCATGGATGTATTATAGAGGTTTTCACTGAATAGAAGCTATAAATAGACTGTAATCACGTGACTGGTCTAATGTAACGAGTGTTAAGAGTGATACTCCGGATAATAGGTCCGTTTATATTCTTCATAATTAATGTGTTAATAACTTGGTTTGTGAGACAGTTATTTTAAGACAGCTGTGAGTTAATAAGTTACTCAGGTAAATAAGTTACTCTTAACAGTAACAATAAGGACAAATTAATTGGGTTTAATGTCCATTTATTAATTTTGTGTTATTTGCAATTGGTTATGTGTGTCGAATAGAAGGTATTTACATACAGAAATTACAGATAAGATAAGATAGAAGATAGATAAGATAAGATTTATTATTAAAAACAGGAAATATAGTCAGTGAGGCGTTATTGTGATTTAATTCTGACATTTAAATGGTTTTTGATTAAGTTGAATTATTTTAAATGATTTTAGATTAAGGTGAATTATTTAAGGAGGTCTGACGTCATATTACAGTACCGCGAAAATGCACCATTGTATGAGACTGAAACACTTCTGTCACATGTTCTGTACAGTGCTGAGAAGACCTGCAAATAAAGACACAATTTAATGTTCACCTGGAAAAAAGAGGAACATTCTTTTATCTAGTGTTACACACACACAGCCTTGCAGTTCATACCTTTTACTTACAAGCATGCGCACACACCATAATCAAATAACCGAATAGACAAAATCAACACACACACACACACACACACACACACACACACACACACACACACACACACACACACACACACACACCAGAATCCTGAATCCCCTCAAAAAATAAACGAATAAACAAAATCAACAAACAGTTTTCCATGTAAACTTAGAGTCTGAGCTGCCATGAGTCAAACACAACCATAAATGCATGTCATTGTCCTCTGAGAAGAGAAAAAATATAGAAAAAGGATCCACTTCAGTTCGATACAAAAACATATCCATAAAAAAACAAAAACAGCACTGTCTTTCAATTACTTCAATATATATATATATATATATATATATATATATATATATATATATATAAAATCTGAATTATATCTGCAAAAAAGAACATTAAGTAAGGAGTAATGGAGTAACATTCTTCAGCTGTGATGGAACCAGATGGCTATTTGAACTGTGTGGGCCAATAAGAGGAGGCCAGCAGTGAAATGAAGTTTTGTTCCACTTTAGCGAGAGACCTTCATCTGCATTCAGCTAGAAGTAATGAAAGTGTGGTGAAGCATTGAAGATTGATGCCAAGAAACTCCCAGACCACTTCTCTTCGCATTTTACCTTCTCTTATTCATCTATAAACTCTTGGCTCTTTTTTCCTCCCTTCCTGTTTTCAATTGAGTTCGTTTGTGTCTTTTTCCCTACACAGTATTCTGCAAGACACATATTTTAAATGTCAATGCCGGTGCCGTTCTCCCTTTTCCTCCCTTTCTCCTCAGTCTTTTCATGAATCTATTTTCTTAATGTCCAAACAGAGAAGAAAAAGCAATCATTTAAACATCTCAAACATCCCTTTCAAAGCTGAACAAATTGTAAATAGAATAACCATAACAAATTCAATTTTATTTATATAGCGTCTATTACAACAAAATTGTCTCTAGGGGGTTGGGGGGCAGGTCAGGATGTCAGCAGGCATCTACCAGACATCCATACAGGCAGGTGGAAGCAGTGGGATGATCACAGGGAGGGACTGCAGGTCAGCATCCAGCTCCTGTAGCTCTGGCCTGCAAACATACACAAAAGAGAGATGGGGGTGGGGGGGACTATGGAGAATAATTATGGTTATGAGATACTTTTAATTTATTTATTTATTTATTTTACTTGTCTGCACACATATTAATGGTTAATACCATGCTGATAAGAACCTAAGGCATATATATGTGCATTGTTAATATATTTATCGCATTAGTATACATATATATGCACATATGTACAAACCCAGTTTGGTTTTTTGTTGGAAGGGGGAGGGGGCAGGTGACATCCACTGCTAATCCAGGACGCGAGAACACACACGGACGCGCACGTCGAGCACTGGAAATCTGCAAAAAAACAAAAACAAAAAAAAGACACAAAACAGGCACGGAACCAGCAGAAACACGAGCAGCCACTGTTCCAGGTCCCGAGACCCAATCACAATCTACGTTAAGATACCGCAATTAACTAACCCCCAAAACTACAGAACAAGCATGCAGGTGAACGGGCGTGTGTGTGTGTGTGTGTGTGTGTGTGTGTGTGTGTGTGTGTGTATATATATATATATATATATATATATATATATATATATATTTCTGTGTCGCTGTGTGTGTGTGTGTGTGTGTAATAGTCCTATCAAAGCTCCACCTGAAGTGTATCTATAGTGGGGGAGGGGGGGAGCAACCCCGCCACCCGAGAGACCAGAGGCCGACAAGGAAGCACCCGGAACCCAGGCAACCAGCAACCCCACAGAGGGGAGAAGAGAGCGGGAGGAAACCCACCGCCAGCGAGGCCCGTCCCCTCCCAGCCGCGGGTCCCCACGACCATGGGAAGAGGCAGCCAGGGAACACACGGCGGCGGACCGGGACCCAGGCGAACCTCGACCAGAAAGTAGGAACTATCGCATATGGACCAATCAGCTGAAGGGGGGGGCGCGCTTTTTGGCGTCTAGTGGTGCCACGGTAGCGCTTTTGAACGAGGAAAGAAAGAAAGAAAGAAAGAAAGAAAGAAAGAAAGAAAGAAAGAAAGAAAGAAAGAAAGAAAGAAAGAAAGAAAGAAAGAAAGAAAGAAAAATGAATTCCTAAAGATACAATAGGGCCTTCGCACTGTAAGTGCTCGGGCCCTAATTAAAGCTGCTGTAGGATTTTTTTTTTTTTCTCGTTTTTATTTTTTATTTTTCCGACGAAATGAGGGCCTTTTTGTGTCTCGTTATCCTTTGTGTATATCTAGTCTTGTCTTTCCCCTGCTCCTTGCTGGTCCGTACTGTTTGATCCCTCCATGTTCTACTCGTCAGGTTTACCTAGTCATGTCCATGTTCCATTTTTTAACCTGCTCAGCAGCGTTTTTGGTTTTGTTTTTGTGAATAAATCTAAGTTTTTTGGAACTCCTGCCTCCTGCTCTCCTGCGTTTGCCTCGGCTTGGCGGGAATTGACCACAAATTGGAGTCGCCATTGATGAACCAGAGACTTAAAGAGCATATTGCAGGTTAGAATTTTTTCAAAAATGATACCTGACCTTATGTGAAAATGACTATGTGAGAAGTTAATGTAGGATTTAATATGTTTTACAAGACATAAGGGCACTTATTCAGAGGAAAAAGTGGCTGATTTTAGCCAAGCTCGTACAAACGCTTTTTTTTCCGAACACAGCGTCATATGACGTCACACCAGGGAGCATCTCCACAGCTGCCCCATCTGTATGCCCAGACCCCGTACACACGTAGCCGGGTATCTGCTAAACCCAAGATATTTTCCTACGTTTGGACCTGTCATCCACATGAAAACACAAATAAACCAATGTTTAAAAAAACTCTGGGCAAAGGGAAGATTTTTGAAAACTCCGTTAATGTAGATGCGTGTAGACAGAGACAACCGGAGTTTTGCGTTTTCGAACGTCACATTATGCTCCAAAACAACAACAAATCTGCTCTGAGTCTGACGTCTAACGTGCGATCCAGAACTGCAGATGATCCACCATCTGTCTTCCAAGCTATTTATTAAATAAATGGTCTCTGCTCTTGACACCGTTACACCGACGCGGAGCCTACGCCGTAGGGTACGCAGCGACGCGCAGCAGGGCTGCAGCTGGGCTGCGTCGATTAACGCGGCAGCTCCGCGGCGGACACGGGGAAACTCCAGCTCGTTGCCCGAGGAGGAGGCGCGGATCCCGGGGTAACTGCGCCGCGGAGGCGGCCCGGAGTCCGGAAGACCAGATGATCTACAGGTCTGTGCTTATGAAAGTGGTCGAAAACGCAGATCTTCGGTTATGTGTGGAAGGTTTTTTTTTTTTTAACAACGATGTAATGTGGATAAACGAAGGGGGGGAAGTATTCGGTTTTAAAAATACCCGGCTATTTCGGATGCTTTTAAAAAAAAAAGAGAAGATAATAAGCCTGTTTTCTGTTTAGAAAGTACAAACATAGACAGATTACAAGTACTCACCCGTTTTTAAGGAGTTATTTTCGGAGTTTCTTTCAGGAGCACGGGCGGGTGCTGCAGTGAATAAAGGCGGATTTATGGTTCCGCGTAAAATCGACGGCGTAGCCTACGGTGTAGGTTACGCGGCGCACGCAGCGTTCTGTGCGTCGCCGCGTAACCTACGCCGTAGGGTCTGCGTTGGTGTAACGCGGACACATAAATCAGCCTTTTAAAAAGCGAGTTTCAGCTGTCAATCAAAAGAACGTGGGGGGCCTAACGGGTTCGTTATTATAAGGCTGTGGCCCGTCATATTGGTGTGAATACACATTCACAACCTCTTCAGTGTCACAAATAACATTAAGATCCACTATTTTTCCTATTGTTGAATTCACCGCGCTCCCCAATGCCACGTCACTTCCAGTTCAACTTTTTCAGATGCGGAAGTAAAATACTCTCACAAAAACAACTCCAGAGGTCACTGTAGTATATATTTATGCATATTTCAATGAAAATTCAGTTCCTACATTATTTTCCTACACATTGATTCACAGGGGTCTCCAACCTGCAATATGCTCTTTAAGGCAGACGGAAAATTACTGGAATTTGCCTGTTTTTTCAATATAATTGTTGATTCTATAATCTGACCTTGACAGAGCAGCCTGGCAGGCAGCTCCACTCACAATCACCCTGGAGGAATGAAAACAAGGTGCTCTGCCCCCACTAGCCCTCCCCTCCCAGGACATCTGTGGACCTGTATCAGAACTGTACCGGGCCGTCTGATAACACCAAGGACAATGGCTGAGGAACAGCTCTGGGGCAAAGTTCACAGACTTACCGCTCACACACACACTTGCTGATAACCACACCTCCCTCATCTCAACGCCTTCCCGGCCCCCCCTCTTATCAGTCCCCCTGAGCTAGTGCCGAGGACCCGGTGTACCCCGAAGCCAGCCCCTCGGGTTCTTAGTCCCCCGAAGCCGGCTCCTCGGGTTCTTAGTCCCCCGAAGCCAGCCCCTCGGGTTCTTAGTCCCCCGAAGCCAGCTCCTCGGGTTCTTAGTCCCCCGAAGCCAGCCCCTCGGGTTCTTAGTCCCCCGAAGCCAGCTCCTCTGGTTCTTAGTCCCCCGAAGCCGGCTCCTCGGGTTCTGTCTGACCCGTCTGCTACGTCCCGAGACCGCCCCCCGAACTTTTACAATTAGGTGAGTGTAAAATAGAAAGCAGCATGTTGTGCTTAATAAATAATTACTGTATAAAAAGAAAGATTACTGCATATTAGAAGTATTGTTAGACAGGAAAATAATTGATATTAAGATGGTGGTAGAAGAAGGTAACAGAAAGGAAGAAGGAGAGATTATTATAGCCCCATGCCCTCTAAGTGAAAGATTACCATTATCCACACTTGACGCCCTGGAGGCATTGATCTAAACCACATGGGGAGAGAAAGACTCAGTGAGAGATGGGTACATATAGAGCAGAACAGACCTGAAGAGAGAGACTAAATAGATAAGACATTCCCTCCATGTACCTTTTTTTTCTAAGTACTGATAGAAACCTCTGTCAACCTGAACAATGTTTTTTCTAAATCAAAGGATCATGGTCTGCCTGGGGTTATGTGTCTGTGTGAGATAACAGGCTTTGTCACTGTACTGAGACCATCATGTCACTGTGCTTTCTGTTTTCATACATTTATATGCCATTGTGCCAGAAGTCCCCTCACATAAGCATCCACAGACACCACACTGACTTATATACATGACAGGGAGTATTCCTAATCCAACTTATCAATAACATTAGTTGTGTTTTTATGATCTTTTTTCAGGTTAATGAATTAATATATCATTCTTTATAATGTAATCTGTGAGCTTTGTCTCATCGAAGTCTGTCAGAGACCAGCACTTAAACTTCAGGATATATTATTTTTCATTTCAATCAAAACAAATTGATGAATAATTCATTGGTTCCAAAATGTAAATTATATTGTTGTGGTCTAAATTGAGATTGCATAGATAGTAGAGAAATTAAATGGTGTTGACAATCAGTGGGAGAGTTAGAAGTGAATTAGAGAGTGGCATAGTTGAACTCTGCAGAGATCTCTATGAATACATTGAAGTGTGTTTGTGGCGACAACAGCTGATCTGATTATATCAGTTCACTTGCCGTCTACTGGGTTACTTGTGTAATCACAAAGGGATTACTTTGCATATTTATTTCAAAACAGGGAGCATACGGGAAAAACTGAACTCCATAAAGACAAAAGAAAATTCAATTTAATCCAGTTCAGCTTTATAGAGTACTAAAGCACTACAAATGTTATCTCAAGACATATCGACAATACAATTAAACTCAATCTAAATGAGTCCAATTGATACAAGCGGGACTGAAAATGGGAATATTTGATGAAGAGAAGAAGATGGGCTCGGATAAGGACATCTTTCAAGCCAAATATATACTGTTTAAGATTGTTGACGATGGCAAAATCAAAAATGACCTTTATGTTTCGCCAAAGTTAGGTCAATACAAATGGGTGGGCGCTTCACAAAGTGCAGTAGCATGATGATTACCGATGAAGAAGTGATGATGGCCAGCAAATGGATTCCAATTAATCATGATACAAACCTTCCTGGTGTGTGCGTTGATGCAGTTGATGAAGTTTTTGAATCTCCTGCATATTGTATGTACATCCATGTACATGTACATGTATGTATTTTACATTTATGTATAAATATAGCTATCTATCTATACTAGTGTGCTTACCATAAATTGTTAATAAGTGTACAATACACTATATTTAAAAAAAACATGATAAAGTTAGGAAGCATAGGTACTCACAAATAGGTTTTGTCTTTATTAAGGACTGCATCATTTTTTCACTTTTAATTAATATGTATATACATACACAAATGGATATAAAGTTATGTAATTCTAACTGAATGTATAGTTGACTGCATGTGAAGTACATTATATTAGTATATTTACATATGTAGGAGCGTTTAAAGTTAGACACACGTATATGTTTATACATAGATAGTATGTATATGTTAGTTTCATTTAATGGATATCTATCTCATTCCTGCTCTTTCATGCCCCACTGTCAATGATTTTAGCCCTCTTTGAAAGAATAAGGTTTTTTTGTGTTTTATTTTTTTTAGTTAGGGTTAATAAAATAGGCTAGACCAGCGATACTCAACCCGCGGCTCGCGAGCCGCATGTGGCTCTTTGAAGACTAGTTGCGGCGCTTTAAGTCCCACTAAAAATATATATACACACACATATATATATATATATATATATATTTATTTATATATATATATATATATATATATATATATATATATATATGTATATATGTGATGTGATTTAATTGCAGCTCTATTTCACATCTACCACTAGATGGCGCTGCAGTCCATGAATAACATTTGTGGGTTAGGCTTAACCCCACCCCCATCTGAACAACCAATCACATTTCATTTCAGGTGTCGTGCACTGTTTGCTGGTGCGTGCGAAAACTAGCTTACACCTGTGATGCTAAAATGGCAAAGGCAAGTAACAAAGACGAATACCGACATTTTAGAGAGGACTGGGAACTCGAGTTTTTCTTCGTCTCCACTGGTACGGGAAAATGTGTCTGTCTGCTTTGTGATAACATTATTTCACAATTTAAATGGGGCGGCAGTAGCTCAGGTGGTAGAGCGGGTCGTCCAATGATCCAAAGGTCGGCGGTTCGAATCCCGCTCTGTCCCAGTTACTGTCGTAGTGTCCTTGGGCAAGACACCTTACCCAGCTTGCCCCGTGTGAATGTGTATGAATGTTGGTGGTGGTCGGAGGGGCCGTTTGGCGCGATATTGCAGCCACGCTTCCGTCAGTCTGCCCCAGGGCAGCTGTGGTTACAAAACGTAGCTACCACCACCAGAGAGGATGTGTATGAATGAATAATGGTCTAAGTGAGATTCATGAATGGAAAGTGCGTTACAAGTTAAATGCATTATTATTATTATTATTATTAAAAGGAGCAATTTGCAGCGTCATCACGAAACCAAACCCAACACCCGATTTTCCGAAGGGTGGAGTGCTGAGGACTGAGAAGCTGGCGAGACTCAAGCAGAACCAAACCGCTCAAAAAAACTCTTCCACACTAATACCAGTGAGCGACAGAGGCATCCTACAAAATCACACATGAACTGATGAAAAAGATGAAGCCATATACTGATGGAGAAATAGTGAAGGAACTTCGGAATGCATATTACTGGCCTGTTCAACTATGTTTCCAGAGAAAAAAGACCTGGAGCGTGAGGTAAATAAAATTCAACTGTGGGATTCTCCCGTGGCGAGGAGGGCATCAAGCATTTCAGAAATCATTGAACATATTCTGAAGGACAAACTGTCATCCACTGAGCTTGTCAGCCTTGCAATGGACGAAAGCTTTAATATCAACGACATGCTGCAATTACTTATATTTATCCGGGCAATCGACAATAATTTTGATATTACAGAAGAACTGCTTGACATGGTTTCACTGGAAAACAGTATGGAGATAAAAAACGCTATGCTGGAAACCTTAGCAAAGTTTGACATTGGACCACAAAAAATAACAGCATTCACAACAGACGGCGCACCAGCGACGCTTGGTAAGAGAAACGGAGCAGTAGCTTTGCTGAAAGAGGCAATGAAACACGAAGGGCTTGCTGAGGACATTTTCTCCTGTCATTGTATTGTGCATCAACAAGCCTTGTTTGCGAAATTCAAGAGTCTGAATGAAGTGATGACAAATGTAATCGAAGTGGTTAATTATGTCAGGGCCATGGAAGAAACCACTTGAATTTCAAACTGCTGTGTGAGGAGTTTGACACTCACTGTGGAGATTTGGTGCTACACACCGAGATTAGATGGCTATCTAAAGGACGTATGCTTGCACATTTCATGGACCGGCTTGAACCACTGAAAGCTTTCATCGTTGGCCAAGGAGAGACTTTGTGCTTTTCCTATTTGGATGACAAAGACTGGGTGCTTTCTGCTTGTTTCCTGTGTGACATTACGCAGCACTTGAACAAACTTAATCTCAAGATGCAGGAAAAAACAAGACCGTGTATGAGCTATACAGTATATTGTATATACATATATATACAGTATATATGTCAATGGATTTTCTGGCAAACTGGATTTACTTGAAAAAAGTGTCCACAGTTGTGATTACTGCTTCTTCCCCACCGTGCAGAAAGTCATGGCGGCGCATGCAGACTCTCTCCTGGCCTGTCAGACACAGTTCTGTGATGTGATAACTGAGCTCCAGCAAAACTACAAATCACCATTCCACGACTTCAAGGATCAGGGTAATATTTTTCTACTTGTGAAAAACCCATTCCTGTTTGAGATCAGGTAAATGAAGCAAATAAGCGACCAGCTCGGACTTGTGCAGCTTCAAATGGAGTTTGTTGAGTTAAAGAGCTCAGATGAACATCAGCGCCAGTTACTTTTGGAAACTGGTGGAGCATCTTCCAAATATCTCCAGACTGGCAAGACGAATCATCTCAATGTTTCCATCCACGTACCGATGTGAAGCAGCATTCTCAGCACTCACAAAAATGAAATGCCGCAATAGAAATAGATTGAGTCTGCGGCACACGAAAGAGGCTCTTCAGATCGCCGTTTCCGGAGCAGATCCAACTACAAGTCCCTTCTGCAGCAGAGGGAGTGTCAGAAATCCCACGGAGTGAAGAAAGTACAACGTTGCTCTTCTGATAGTCTTCTGTAAAACGTAGGCAACAGTAGAACTTAAAGTCTGTTATATTTTTCCCTCCAGGAGAGCAGACAGCAGAGAGAAAGGGGTGCACCTGAGGACGAAGCAATTAACATGTTTTTTTGCAGTAACCACTGATGATCAGCAACATGCTGTCTGTCACCTGCTGTTTTGTGGTGACACTGAACATAATAAATTGCAGTTATTGCACTGTACATCATGCTTTCCTTTCCTTTCCTTATTAACATATTACCATTACTATACTTATTATCATATCTAATGCTTTCAGAGAAAATTGATATTGGATTGTTACAATATCATTTAGCACACATAGGTGTTCTAAAAGTATGTCGCTTTGAGTAAAAGCATCTGCTAATTGACATTGTAACATTGTGGCTCTTGCAAAAATATTTTTTGTCAATGTGGCTCCTGATCAGGACAAGATTGAGTTCCACTGGGCTAGACTGTCACGAGGGCAGGGGAATGAAATGCACTCTCACACACAAACCCATGCACAAAAACAACTAAAACCAAAACAACCTTTTGTTACAAGGTCAAAATGCATATAAAAGGAAAAAAATCCCCTCGAACAGAAACCTCTGGCAGAAACGGACTCGGGAAGGGCAGCCTTCTGCCTCAAGTTGTCGGGGGTTGAAATGACAGGAAATAAGAGAGAACAGCAATAACAACAGCTTAGTGACACCGGCTGGGGAGAAAGAACACAGGTTCAAAACAACAGTAGTGTCATTAATAGAGTTGGAGTAGAAGAGAACCTAGTGAGAAGAGGTGTATCGGGGAGGGGGGGCTATAGCCAGTACTCGAGTTGTAAAAAACAATCAGGGGGGATGGTGGATTTTATCATATGGGGACAGATAATTTGTGTTGATTACAAATAATATAATATATTACAAATAATAGCAGTGACCAAAACACCTGCAGAAATACTGCAGGAATGACATAGCAGCAGTTAAATGCAGCCTTCTGTAAGCTTTAAATATCCACTGGGCTTACATCAAATACATCAAAACACAACAATAAAAAACACTTTTCTGAACTTATCAATATGACTCTGTCCTTCACAGGATAAGTAACATGGATCACTGCAAAAACTCACAATCTTAACAAGAATATTTGTCTTATTTCTAGTTTAAATCTCTCATTTTAGTAACACTTAAAACAAGACTCATCACTGGAAAAAACAACAATTTTCACCTGTTTCAAGTAGATTTTCACTTGAAATAAGTAGAAAAATCTGCCAGTGGAACAAGATTTTTTTTACTTGTAATGAGAAGATAAAGCTTGTCCCACTGGCAGATTTTCCTACTTATTTCAAGTGAAAATGTACTTGAAACAGGTGAAAATTGTCAAATAAGTATAATAATTTTCTGGTGTTATTTTTCTGGTGATGACTCTAAATGTTGAAATAGCAGTAAAACCACATTCATTGATGAAATGACATAAGGGATGGAAAGGGGGATTGCAGTTTTACAGGGGGATGATTTGGACTGTTTTTATTTCAGGGGGGATGCCGTCCCCCCTCATCCCCCCTCAACTGCAGTACTGACTATAGCAGCATAACGTAGGAATGAAGAAAGATCCTACACACTGTTCTGCTTACAAAAACATGTATTTGTTGGTATGTTGTTATACCAACATGCTACACCATAGGCGTTTATGTCATCAACACGGAGGGTGGACAAAAAGGTGATGAGGTGGTTATGATGACGTTGGAGTATTTGTTGAAGGGAAGATATTCATGGACAACATTGAATCCCTGGCCCAAGCTTGTGCGTTGATGCTTGCTGTAATCTATGCACTAAACCTAGCCCACCCCAAGTAACTGAGGCACTATTGTGAATTTATTCAGAAAGTCCTCACTAAATTGGACGGGTAAAAGCTACAGTATCTCCCAAAGTTATTGGGCTTAAGAACAAAGTTGCTACTGGAGCCACACGTGACTTCTGAAGCCACACGTGTGTGGTGTTATTGTGAATAGGAGTGAATATCTTGAAAACTACAAATTATTCCATTCAAACCAATGTTAACTGTTAACAGTTAAAACTTAACAGTTTTGTTTTTTATATTATTCTGTCCTTTGATGTTTTTTAAGTTTCATATCTGGTACATGTACATTGGTACATGTACAGCGTGATGAACACTATTTCTTCATTCTGGGCGGCTGATGCCCTGGCAGGATTAGCACTGCAGCGCAGGTAACACATTCATCTGAAACAGGTGTGTTAGGGCAAAAACACCTCAAACATTCAGAATTGTCAAGGACTGAAATTAAAAGAGGAAGTAAGGAAACCATAAGTTGAGCTGTGAGGCGAATTACTGTATTATAATTTATGCAATTTCTACATGTTGACCGCGAAACAGCAAGTGTCAAACTGTGGTTAGTTTGTGGATGCATCAGTGCAGAATTGTGATCCTTTATATATGCTGATAGTGTTCTTTTTTTGTAAAGAAAGAGAGACATTGGTTAATGGTTTCTTTGAATAGAGCTTTTAAAAGCCATTAGTTGATGTGAAGGTAATATAAGCAAAAGTTGTGTATTTTACGGTGGTTTCCCTTGGAGATATCTGGATTCTTATTGTTTGCAACACATTTTGCAATAAAAGATGTGAAAGAATTTTGTAATCTTTAGTACTGAAGTTATTGAAAAACTACTTACGGTAAACCATTTTTCAACTAAAGTTAACTCAGTTAAATATACTGTAGAGGAATGAATTAATTTAATTGAGTTGAATGTAATTTTGGGACATAAATTTATGATCTTAGTTGGAATTACGAAGATATTTGAGTACGTTGTATGCATAATTGTTAAGTTAAAGTACCTTAAAAATATATATTGGTTTTACTTGCTTAAATTAAATTCTGTGTACTTAAAAAAATATTTCTGGATTCAGACAAATTTATTTCGGGCAACCACTTGTCTTAAAAAATATGGGTAAATTGAACAAAATATTTTTTTCAGTGACCTTCATAAGGCATTATGGTTCTGATGAACCCTGACAAACAGCATTCATTTGTCTTATTTAATAGCCTCCTCTTTGTCACCTGTCCTTTGAATGTCTTCCACTTTAAATACATTGTGGTGTTGCATAAAAGGCAAAAAACTTGAATGCTGTATGGTCCCAAATATGAGACTGTTTTTTTCTGTCTCTCTCTTTCAATATGTCTTAAAAAATGGGCTTTTCTTGCATTTGGGCACTAAACTTTCAAACACCTTGACACCTTGACATCCACATAACCTGAATGTCCTGCTCAAGGTTTATTTCCACTGTAAGGTTCAAGGGTTTTCTTCAACTGGGGGAGTTTTTACCTGCCATTGTTTTATGTAATATTCGCTCGGGGGTTTATGTTCTGGTCTCTGGAAATATCCTAGAGACAAAATCTGTTATAATAGATGCCATATAAATACAATTGAATTGAAAAATGTGCCCATTGCCATTGCAGTTTCAAACCAAACATCATAACAGTGTAAAAGAGTTTGAGCGATGCAGGGAAATGATATACTGAACAAAACAACCCAGAAGTTGGGCGAGTGAGGAATAAAACGAGATTGCTTTGATGCTAACTTTAAGATGAGATGGTGATTAAGGAATTAAGGAACTGATTAAGGAATCTTCAAACAACTGCCAAGCAATGGAAATTTATCACACCATCTAATTCATAGTGATGGCAAAACCCAAAAGGTATTCTTATGTTGATAGTGTAAAAAAATAACAATAACCAGATGTCTTACTCCCGTCATAAGTCATGGGTGTCCAGAGTGGGTCCAGAGTCAGTCCTCAGGGGGCAGGATCTCTCTGTGTCTCAGCTCACATGACTGTAGATCTGCTGCAGCGTTTGGGATCATTTCTTGTCACATGACCCAGCTTAACCCTTGTGCTGTCTTTGGGTCAAAATGACTTCTATCATAATCTTCTATCCTTCTTTCCTCCTGCCATGCTCTCTCCTTCCTTCTTCCTTTCCTCTTTTCCTCCTTTTTTACTCTCCTTTACTCTTTTTTCTTCCTACCTCCCTTTCGTCATTCGTTCCTTTATTACCTTCTTTGCTTTTCCTTCCTTCTTTCCTTATTTTCTCCATTCCCTCCTTCTTCCCTCCCTTCTTTATTTCCTTTTCTCCATTCCTTCCTCCCTCCCTTCTTTCCTTTTCTCCCTTTCTCCGTTTCTTCCATCTTTTCTCCCTTTCTCCCTTCCTTCCATTCCTCCCTTCTTTTCTCCCTTCCATCTTTTCTTCCTTCCTTACTCCCTTCCTTCCTTCCTTCCTTCTTTCCTCCTTTCTTCCTTACTTTGTTCTTTCCTTCCTTCCATCTTTTCTTGACCCACCAGGTCTCAGCCTCAGCTGAATGGACTGTATTTGCAGCGCGATACAAGTCTTCTAAGATGTGCTTCTAGAATTGTTATAAGCAAAGAGCCATCATGGGGTCATATTTCTTACATGTGAGCCAACAGCAAGTCCACATGTGGCCAACAGCCCCACACACAATCTGTTTTTGGTAACAAAGATGTGGCTGGTGATAAATGTTGGGGAGTAACGGAATAGATGTACCGCCGTTATGTATTTAGAATACACATTTTGATTAACTGTATTCCGGTACAGTTACTGTTGTAAATTGGGGTATTTAAAATACAGTTCTTTTCATAACACCATTTGAATATTTTCATATTTTCTACTTTCCCAACAAAGTTAAAAAATTACGACAGAGTATTAGGGCCAAACTAAGACAAATTACGAGAATAAATTAAATTCAATTCAATTCAATTTTATTTATATAGCGTCTAATACAACAGATGTTGTCTCTAGACGCTTTCCAGAGATCCAGAACATGAACATAAACATAAACATAAACCCCCGAGAAATTATTATATAAACAATGGCAGGTAAAAACTCCCATAGTGGGAGAAAAGCCTTAAGCCAAACAGTGGCAAGAAAAACTCCCCTTTAGGAGGGAAGAAACCTTGAGCAGGACCAGGCTCATAAGGGGGGACCCTCCTGCCGAAGGCCAGACTGGGGGAGTCAGGGACGTCAGCAGCACAGCAGGCAGGTGGAAGCAGCAGCGGGATGACCAGAGGAGGGGGGGGTGGGGGGTAAGGCAGGCGGAAGCAGCAACAGCAGACATCCACGTAGGCATGTGGAAGCAGCAACGGGATGACTGGGGATGGGGGGGGGCTGGGAACACAGGCCAGAACGCAGCTCCCGAGGCTCCAGCCTGCAAACATGCACAAAAGAGAAAAAAAAGGGGGGCCGGCACAAGAAACTACAGGAACGATGGACAAAAATGATAGCTACGAGATATTTATAATAAATAAAAATGGTAATGGAGAAGAGAGGCAGGGAAAAGGAGAGGAGAAGAAGGGTGAGAGGCACCGCCCAGCGGATCATGTCGGTGCCCCCCTGCAGCATAAGCCTATAGCAGCATATCTACCGCGAAGCTATATTTGAGACTAACTATTATAGTGTTGTTCTATAGCTGCAACTATGACTACTGACTCTAACACACTAGAGTTTACACTACCTAGAGATTTACCAACACCAGCTAGAGGTTTACTAAACACTAACTATAGGCTTTACTAAACAGAAAGGTTTTAAGTTTAGTTTTAAAGGTGGAGGTGGTGTCAGCCTCCTTAACCCAGATTGGAAGTTGGTTCCATAGTAATGGTGCCTGATAGCAGAACGCCCGCCCTCCAAATCTACATTTCGATACTCTAGGAACTACGAGTAAACCTGCACCCTGGGAGCGGAGAGCTCTGCCAGGAACATAAGGCACTATCAAATCTTGTAAATACTGCGGAGCTAAGCCGTTTTGGGCTTTATATGCAAGTAATAATATTTTAAATTGAATTCTGAATTTTACGGGTAACCAATGGAGCGACGCTAACACTGGAGAGACGTGGTCTCTCCTGCTAATTCCTGTCCGTACTCGTGCTGCTGCATTCTGGATCAGCTGGAGCCTATTCAGCAAATTACTTGGACATCCTGCTAACAACACATTACAGTAATCCAGTCTAGAAGATACAAACGCATGAACTAGTTTTTCTGCATCACTCTGCGAGAGGATTTTCCTAATTTTTGCAATATTACGGAGATGGAAAAACGCTATTTTACAAACCTGATTAACATATGGTTTAAACGACAAATCCTGATCGAAAACAACACCAAGGTTTCTCACAGTTGCACTGGAAGCCATCACAATACCATCTAATCCCTTCCTAAGATGCTCTGGACCAAGAATGATAACCTCTGTTTTATCTGAATTTAGAAGCAAGAAATTTCTGGAAATCCAGTCCTTGATGTCCCTAAGACATGCCTGAAGTTTAACCAACGGTTCTGTTTCATCCGGCTTCATAGACAAGTAGAGCTGCGTATCATCAGCATAACAATGAAAGTGTATGCCGTGATTCTGGATTATACTTCCCAATGGCTGCATGTATAAACTGAACAAGATTGGCCCTAGCACTGAACCCTGCGGAACACCATAACAGACCCTTGACTGTTCTGAAGAAACTTCATGTACATGAACAAACTGGAACCTGTCAGATAGGTATGATTTAAACCAACGTAGAGCTGTCCCTTTAATCCCAACAACATGCTCTAACCTGTGCAGTAAAATGCCATGATCTATAGTGTCAAAAGCAGCACTGAGGTCCAGTAGAACCAGTATGGAAACTAATCCCTTATCTGAGGCCATAAGGAGGTCATTCGTGACTCGAACCAGTGCTGTCTCTGTGCTATGATGCATTCTGAACCCTGACTGAAAGACTTCAAACTGATCATTTCTATACAAATAGTCACATAACTGGCTTGAAACTGCCTTTTCCAGAATTTTAGATACAAATGGAAGGTTAGAAATTGGCCTATAATTAGCTAAGGTGTCTGGGTCAAGAGAAGGTTTTTTAAGTAAAGGTTTAATTACTGCCACTTTGAAAACCTGTGGTACATATCCTAAGCTTAGGGATAGCTTGATTTGGTCCAGTATTGTCGCACCAATAAGAGAAAAAACATTTTTGAATAGTCGAGTCGGGATGGGGTCTAACATACATGTGGTTGACTTAGCTCTATTAACGAGTGAGGTCAGCTCAGGGAGGTCTATAGGATCAAAACAGTCTAGAGACAAGTCAGAGCCTAGGGAAGTCGCTAAAGCTGAAGAAACACCTACAACCGGCTGGTTGATTTCTTCTCTAATTCTCGCGATTTTACTGTTAAAGAAGCCCATAAAGTCCTCACTACTGAGAGCTGCAGGGATACACGGCTCCACAGAGCTGTGACTCTTTGTCAGCCTGGCTACAGTGCTGAACAGAAAACGTGGGTTACTTTTGTTATCCTCTATCAACGTTGAATAATAAGCTGTTCTGGCTTTGCGAATGGCTTTTTTATATACTATTAGAATATCTTTCCATTCACGATAAGAGTCTACAGACCTACAAGAGTACCACTTCCTTTCCATTTTACGCACGTTTTGTTTCAACATGCGAATATCTGAATTGTACCAGGGAGTTAAGCTCCTGTGGCTAGAAACCCTCCTTTTCAAAGGAGCAACTTCATCTAAAGCTGAGTGCAACAGATCAGCAGTGTTACTAACAAGAAAATCAACATCAACATCAGAGGTAGAACCCAGGTCACTGGCCTCTATTGCTTCAGTAGAGGCTTCACTATTTTCCACTGTCGCAAGATGAGCAATGGTCTCCTTAAATTTAGCAATAGCTTCATCAGACAAACATCTGCTAAAATAATACCTCCTGCCTTGCACTTCAACATCAACAACATTCAATTCAAACGTTATTAAATAATGGTCGGATAAAAGAGAGTTAACAGGCGACACCAACAGACCATCAGTTTCAACACCATAGGTGAGAACGAGATCGAGAGTATGACCAAAACAATGCGTCGGCCCGTCCACTTTTTGTGAGATACCCATTGATTCTAGAAGAGAATTGAAAGCTAATTTAAGATTATCGCTTTCAACATCCATATGAATATTAAAATCACCCACTATGATGAATTTATCTGTACTGATTGATAATCCAGAAAGGAAATCTGAAAATTCAGACAAAAACTCTAGATAAGCGCTAGCAGGGGGCCGATACACTACCAATAACACAACTGGCTTTTCTGATTTCCAGCTCGGAAATTTCAGACTAAGCATGAGGCTTTCAAATGTATTATAATTGGACTTAGATTAAATTTTTATTTGGAGACTGGAGTTATAAATTGCTGCGACTCCTCCGCCTCGGCCCGTGTTTCTAGGAATCGGCCCGTGTTTCTAGGAAATAAAGTCATAATGTTGCGAGAATAAAGTCGTAATAGAATAAAGTTGTAATATTACGAGACTAAAGTCGTAATATTACGAGAATAAAGTCATAACATTACGAGAATAATGTCGGAATTTATGAGAATAAAGTCGTAATGTTACAAGAATAAAGTGGTAATTTATGAGAACTCTAACAGGAAGAGTGTGTTAAAATGTTGAATATTGAGCATTTTGTGAAGTTATATTTATATATTTATAATATATTTAATATTACGACTTTATTCTCGTAATATTACGACTTAATTCTCAAAATATTACGACTTTATTCTCGCAACATTATGACTTTATTCTCGTAATTTTACGACTTTATTCTCATATTATTATGACTTTATTTTCTTAATTTCGTTTTTGTTTTCCAAGTTTGGCCCTAATACTCCGTCGTAAAAAATATTGATAAATAATGAATAAATATTTTGAGCAATCGTCTACGTGTTGCGTGCTTTGAATAATTCCCATAATTCCCAGTAAATAAGTGTTTAGGCATGGATTCAGACCAAGAGTGGCTGGAGCCACTAGAGCCCAGTCAATCTAACTTAAATGATGGAAAAAATGTCTTCAACAGCCAAAGTAAGTTGTTTTTTATCGGTGTCTGTTGCGAGTAGTTTTATTTGTTAGTGCATTCTTTTACCGTACCATTACCGTATTGTGTTGATACACTGAGGTCATTTCTTTCACATACACATTTTGGAGTTAGCGTTGGCTTGTTGTGGTGACGATTTTCACGTAATTTGATTGAAGTAACTATCAAAGTTTTCAGTTCACAACAGCCTACGTATTTGCATTTTTCTTTATATTTACTAAGGGCCCGATTTACTAAAGGTTTGCGTGTGTAAAAACGTGTGCAAACTTGACAGCACCCGCAAACCAATGTGCCAGCTGATCTACTAACAGCGTGCAAAGACGTCTGCGTCTCTGAAATGCGCAAAATTGCACACGCAATCCATTTAGTACTTTTGCCCTAATGAATAATCAATATGGGGCGTACCCGGCAGAAATCCTAAATACTGGGAGGGGAAGATGTAAATTGCTCCATTTACCACGCGCAATGAGATTTACCAAGCCTGAAAGTAATTGCGCGTATTGTGATTGCGTCTGTATTTAATACGTTCGAAAGGAAGGTGCTAATCTGCTGCTGCTGTTATTGTGGCAAGGAGGCGACATCCAAAATCAAAGAATACGCAGAGAGAGAGTCTTTATTCTGCTGCATGCTATTTTAAAAATGGTTGCACAAGTTTTATTAAAGGCCACTTTTTCTTTAGTTCTCCACCTTATATCTTGCCACCTTCTCTTATTGTGCCCCCCTCCACTCGCCCACAAGCAGGCCAAGCCTTTGTGCCAAAACTTTGTATTTTATTGATTACTTATCTTATTGAACGTGAAATCATCCTTCGTAAATTACATTTAATTAAAACCCGTGCTTATTAATCATAAAACACAGGTTAAACATCATGACCAAATCCGCTCCGACCCAGTGTGTCAGGATCAGCGCAGACAGACTGCAGCTTCGCCTGAATTATGGTTCCGCGTTAAATCGACGGCCATATGATGGTCCCGTCTGTCACATTTACTGTCAGTGTTTGCTATATAATATATAATATTTGCAATATACTGTGGACATCTGAATAAAAACTTAAAGAGCATATTGCAGGTTGGAGACCCCTGTGAATCAATGTGTAGGAAAATAATGTAGGAACTGAATTTTCATTGAAATACGCATAAATATATACTACAGTGACCTCCGGAGTTGTTTTTGTGAGAGTATTTTACTTCCGCATCTGAAAAAGTTGAACCGGAAGTGACGTGGCATAGGGGAGCGCGGTGAATTCAACAATAGGAAAAATAGTGGATCTTAATGTTATTTGTGACACTGAAGAGGTTGTGAATGTGTATTCACACCAATATGACGGGCCACAGCCTTATAATTACGAACCCGTTAGGCCCCCCACGTTCTTTTGATTGACAGCTGAAACTCGCTTTTTAAAAGGCTGATTTATGTGTCCGCGTTACACCAACGCAGACCCTACGGCGTAGGTTACGCGGCGACGCACAGAACGCTGCGTGCGCCGCGTACCCTACACCGTAGGCTACGCCGTCGATTTTACGCGGAACCATAAATCCGCCTTTATTCACAACAGCACCCGCCCGTGCTCCTGAAAGAAACTCCGAAAATAACTCCTTAAAAATAGGAGTAGAGTACTTGTAATCTGTCTACGTTTGTACTTTCTAAACAGAAAACAGGCTTATTATCTTCTCTTTTTTCTGATTAAAGCATCCGAAATAGCCGGGTATTTTTAAAACCGAATACTTCCCCCCCTTCGTTTATAAAATAATTTGTATCCACATTACATCGTTGTTAAAAAAAAAAACCTTCCACACAGAACCGAAGATATGTGTTTTCGACCACTTTCATAAGCATTCCAAACCTGTAGATCATCTGGTCTTCCAGCCTCCGGGCCGCCTCTACTGCGCCGGCTCCCCGGGATCCGCGCCTCCTCCTCGGGTAACGAGCTGGAGTTTCCCCGTGTCCGCCGCGGAGCTGCCGCGTTAATCGACGCAGCCCAGCTGCAGCACTGCTGCAGCCCTGGGGAAGCTGCGCCGCTTCCCCGGGAGCTGCGCCTCCTCCTCGGGCAACGAGCCGGAGTTTCCCCGTGTCCACCGCGGAGCTGCCGTGTTAAACCGACGCAGCCCAGCTGCAGCCCTGCTGCGCGTCGCCGCGTACCCTACGGCGTAGGCTCCGCGTCGGTGTAACGGTGTCAAGAGCAGAGACCATTTATTTGATAAATAGCTTGGAGAACAGATGGTGGATCATCTGCAGTTCTGGAGTAAACAAAGGTCGCACGTTAGACGTCAGACTCAGAGCAGATTTGTTGTTGTTTTGGAGCATAATGTGACGTTCGAAAAACGCAAAACTCCGGTTGTCTCTGTCTACACCAGGTCTACACGCATCTACATAAACGGAGTTTTCAAAAATCTTCCCTTTGCCTGGAGTTTTTTTAAACATTCATTTATTTGCGTTTTCATGTGGATGACAGGTCCAAACGTAGGAAAATATCTTGGGTTTAGCAGATACCAGCTACGTGTGTACGGGGTCTGGGCAGTCAGATGGGGCAGAGCTGTGGAGACGTCTCCCTGGTGTGACGTCATATGACGCGGTGGTCGAAAAAAAAAGCGTTTGTAGGAACTTGGCTAAAATCAGCCACTTTTTCCTCTGAATACGTGCCCTTATGTCTTGTAAAACATATTAAATCCTACATTAACTTCTCACATAGTCATTTTCACATAAGGTCAGGTATCATTTTTGAAAAAATTCTAACCTGCAATATGCTCTTTAACTCATAAATAGATTGAATCAAAGCGCTCTCCAGCTCTGTGTCTGATTGTCTTTTTCTCCTCAGATCATGCCGAGCACCGCCGGGTCACGCAAACCCGACCAATTAAATATTAAAATCAAATTCGGTCCTGTGGCCCGTTTTTCTATTTCGTATTTTTGATCTGTGCCTAAAATTGAAATATGAAAAACCAGGCTTTCTCCGATATTGCGTTTCTTTTGGTAATGTTTAAATTTCTTCGCTGTAGTTCATGAATGTGTTTATTTGCCTCTTCCACTAATATCTCTAACTCCAACTCGTCAAATTTCATTTTGCGCTTGTGACTTGTGACTGTGCATTCCATCCACTCTCCATGGCGCAGAGTTTGCGCTCGCAAACCTTAAGACACGCAACACCTCATTTAAATACTAGTTGATCACCCGCAAACCACGCAACAACAGCACGCGCAAACTTTTTCAGTGCAAATGCAATTTAGTACTCTTTATTTAGGATCTTAGTAAATCGGGCCCTAAGTGTACTAACTTACACTGTGGGTTGTGGGCTTGAAAAGGAGTTTAGACGATAATTGGGCATGGACATGAACAATTTTGTTATCACAGGGAATGATCACTTCTATGCAAATTATTCAATGAGAATACTCATCAAATACACAGAAAACATGATGTAAATATGGCAAATCAAAGTAGCATAAAATGTAATCAATTGGCAATAATTAGGGCCCGAGCACTGACTGCAAAGGCCCTATTGTATCTGTAGGAAATGTTTTAGTTTTTCTCGTTTTTCTTCTGACTGCCCCAAAACTCACCAAATTTTGCACGCAAGCCAGGCCTGGTGAAAAATGTGATATTTAATGGTTTGCATTAATGGGCGTGGCCTAATGGCTCAACAGTGCCCCCTAGAAAACTTTGTGCCTCAAGCCCCACAACACGATCATGTCGCAACTTAAAGAAAAGTCTCTTGGCGCCATGACCGAAACCGAAAAGAAAGTCGGCCATTTTGAATTAATCATGTAGTTTTGGTGCAATTTATGCCATTTCTTCGGCCGTTTCTTCACCCGAACCGTAACGTGTGTTATACATAAAAATGTGCGTCTCCATCCTGCGACGACGCGCATTACTTTTATCAGTCAAAAGCGTTACCGTGGCGACGATAGACGCCAAAAAGCCCCCCCCCCCCCCCTGTTGAAATGGTAAGACGTATGTGTCGCTGCTCTTCGTTTTATGCAAGCTAGCTTGCTTTAAAGTGATTTGTTGTGGTTTAAACTGTGAAAAATACAACTGATAACTTACCTTGAGTTTTGCTGTTGGTCTTTTAAATGGTAAAACGTCCGTTATATGTGTAAAAATACGTCGCAAAATCCGGCTCATTTGCATATCCTCTCACTGGCTTCAGCAGACAGAGCTGCTGCTCCGTGTGCACGTATGACTGTCCTGTGCTACTGTTCATAGGTGCGGCATGGATGCGTCATGTGTTTATTGTCGTTCTGTGTATTTTACAGAAGGACTGCATTTCTTAGTAGCTTGGCAGAAAATAATATTATCACCAAGTTACTTATAAGCGGTTTCATAACGCAGCCACAGAGTAGCTGAAGCAGTAATAACACACTAATAACAGTCTGTAGCAAATTCAAGTTACTTTATTTAAACTAATGACTTTCTTAAATTACTTTTTTGTACAAGATATAATAGTATAATAATACTAGTAGCCTATAGATAAGGGGGAAAAAGTTTTGTTTAGTAGAAGAAAAAAACCATGTTTGGCCTGATTGATGTGATGTTCTGGCCCACCATTCAGTTGCTCCGAAAACATTTGGCCCGAGGCCAAACTTACTTGCCGACTCCTGCCCTAAAGGAGCCAAGGCTGCCATTGTGATTGACAGGTTCCATCGTTGAGCTCCTGCCTTTAGTTGTTTGTTCAGATCATGTGGTTGATTGTGAGATTGTTGCAGCTCCACTGTTGTGTAACTTATCTGGTGATGTGGGGACTGTCGTGTCCTTCACCTGGTCCTGAACCCATTATGGCCCAGCAGTCACTTTTCCACTGTGACCACTTTGTCAGCAACACCATCCCATAGCTTTATTTGTGTCACTACCACAAACTGGCTGCAGGAGTGTTTGGACCAGCTCTGCTTCTGTACGTCTGTACTCCAACCTGCCCATCGGCCTCATGTGGGAAGTGATACTACTATATGTGTCTTTGTGCACAACCTTAGACTTAGACTCAGCAGGAACTGTAGTCCTTACACTTTCTTTGAGTTACTTGGTCACATTTCTGTCAATTTATGAAACTAGAATACTTCCAGCGACTTTTGTTTTTCTTCAACTGTTTGAAACCGAGGTTAATCCTTATTGAATTTCACTCATCTGTTTTTTTTTGTTTTGTTTTTTTCTGAGTTCTTTGATATCTCGGAATATTACATTTGGTTTTGACTTGAAGCTTTCCAGTGGATATTAAATATGTTTTCAGCCAGTCTTCTTAAGCAACAACATACTTTTTTAGTATACGCTTTTTATTTTATTTTGTTTGTTTTGCCAGAAACTAATTAAATCATGACTGGTCAATAGCAGTTATTTGGAAAATAAGTATATAAGTACCTACATTTGCAACACTGATATTCATAACACAAAAAAAGCCCATGTTCACAAAGTGCATTTAAAGGGGACCTATTATGAAAAACACGTTTTTTCTTGTTTTAACATATATAAAGTGGTCTCCCCTCACCCTGCCAGCACAGAGGAGACAAAATACCATGAATTTCTGCAAGCTCTCTGACCCCCGCCGGACAGAGTCCCCCAGTGTCACGTGGTTTTTTTTGAGCCGATTAGAATCTGCTCCCGTCGTGACGTCACAAGACAGATCCGGCTGAAATTCCGCTGGTCGGTCCCCGGGAGTCCCTGCTATCAGTCCAGGCCGGTTCCTGCGGTCCCGGCCGGTCGGAACCGGTCAGATTCCCCGGTTAAAGCTGCGGTGATGCGCGCTGCTCCAGCCTACTTCCTGGTTCCCAAAGCGCGGTCCGTCCGACTAAATTGTCCAGGTTCCCAGCCGCTTTGGGAGCAGGGATTTCTGGGGTACGTCCCAGGCTGGACCAGCTTCACCCTCCGAGACTTTCAGAGAAATCTGTCGGTTTGATCACCGGTAACGGGCGATGCGCCCCGGAGCCATGCTGGGCGCCCGGCGTGGCTCCGCGGCCAGCGTTCAGCATCCGCCGGGCAGATCCAGCTGAAATAGTGCATAAATGTTATTTATATACAACTCATATTTTATTTTTTTAACAATAAAGTTGCCATTTGTGAAAATTCAGTGTTGTGATAATTTACAGGCTCGGGCTGCTCTGGCGGAGCAGGTTTATTCTCCTCCCCTGCTGCACGTCATTCAGGGAGCCAATCAGCACAGAGCCTCATTATCATACCCCCCCTTCCCTTAGAATGGAGCACAGAAAAAGAGGTTAGAAGCGGTAAAACTAGTGACACGGCCCACAGGCTGGATTTCTGATTTATGTAGAAAAAACAAGCTTTAGATTGTTTTTAAGACATTCAAGGCCTGTTTAAAATATACATTAAATGCCATAATAGGTCTCCTTTAAACACAGTATAAAATGACAAGAGATTCTTACATTAAATCGACTCCTGTTGTGCAACCTTCTCCCCTCAATTAGCTTCTGATGAAGTAATCTATGGGTTCACCTACTTTTCCCTCCAATACTGAGAATGTTTAATACGTGTGTCAATAAAGACACAAGATATTATAATTGTTTGTGTGATTGGCTTAAGCACATTGTATCTGTCCTTTATTTTGACTTAGTGTAGATGAAAATCAGATCACATTTTATGGCAGATTAATGCAGAAACCCAGTAATCACACACATTTCCATGCCACTGTATATGGGAAATAATAAACTGATAAATACATTTGAATCTTCTTTTATATCCCTGTGTACGTGCCTGTGGATCCGTATTGTTGGAACCAGCTCATGTTTGTCAGAGGGCTGGTTATTCTGTTAGCGATATTCCTGAGTCGATGAATTGTTGGATCCCAGAAACAACCAATCCCTTTCTAATGATGATTGTGTTTTAATGAAAGCTTAATGACACACTTAACACCCTGGTGTACTAACTGTCACACTCTGCCAAAAACGGAAAGATGAGGGGAAAACCATACAAACAAGTTGGTAAATTCAAACGGAGAATGCACGTGCTTCCTCTACCGCACAAACAGCAAACAGCACAAACTCCGTCCTCCTCTCACCTCCACACCTCCCTCAGCCAGTCCAGCGCTGGCCTGGTACTCGGCAGGGCCAGACCGCACGCCAAATGCCACTGGCTGTTTAAATGAGGTGATAAATAAAAATAATGGGAAGTATTACAACATTGATTAGTGCAATTTGAGTGTTTTTCAAAACCTTTGCATCATAGAAAATCCAGTCCACTTCAATATTTATTTTATTTTTTTGCAAATTATTTGTCAAAGGTTTATATACATACAGGACTGTCTCAGAAAATTAGAATATTGTAATAAAGTTATTTTCTGTAATGCAAAAATGTCATACATTCTGGATTCATTACAAATCAACTGAAATATTGCAAGCCTTTTATTATTTTAATATTGCTGATCATGGCTTACAGCTTAAGAAAACTCAAATATCCTATCTCAAAAAATTAGGATATTCTGGGAATCTTAATCTTAAATTGTAAGCCATAATCAGCAATATTAAAATAATAAAAGGCTTGCAATATTTCAGTTGATTTGTAATGAATCCAGAATGTATGACATTTTTGTTTTTTTTTAAATAAAAAACTTGATCACAATATTCTCATTTTCTGAGACAGTCCTATAATTATGTGCAATTTATGACTGCAGAGAGCACAGCTTCATCAAGACCTTAAAGAGCATATTGCAGGTTGGAGACCCCTGTGAATCAATGTGTAGGAAAATAATGTAGGAACTGAATTCTCATTGAAATATGCATAAATATATACTACAGTGACCTCCGGAGTTGTTTTTGTGAGAGTATTTTACTTCTGCATCTGAAAAAGTTGAACTGGAAGTGACGTGGCATTGGGGAGCGCGGTGAATTTCAACAATAGGAAAAATAATGGATCTTAATGTTATTTGTGACACTGAAGAGGTTGTGAATGTGTATTCACACCAATATGACGGGCCACAGCCTTATAATTACGAACCCGTTAGGCCCCCCACGTTCTTTTGATTGACAGCTGAAACTCGCTTTTTAAAAGGCTGATTTATGGGTCCGCGTTACACCAACGCAGACCCTACGGCGTAGGTTACGCGGCGCACGCACCGAACGCTGCATGCGCCGCGTAACCTACACCGATTTTACGCAGAACCATAAATCCGCCTTTATTCACTGCAGCACCCGCCCGTGCTCCTGAAAGAAACTCTGAAACTCCTTAAAAATGGGTGAGTACTGAGTACTGAGTAATCTGTCTACGTTTGTACTTTCTAAACAGAAAACAGGCTTATTATCTTCTCTTTTTTCTGATTAAATGCATCCGAAATAGCCGGGTATTTTTAAAACCGAATATTTCCCCGTATTTCCCCCCCTTCCTTTATAAAAAATGAGTATCCACATTACATCGTTGTTAAAAAAAAAAAAAACCTTAAACGAAGATCTGCGTTTTCGACCACATTCATAAGCATTCCAAACCTGTAGATCATCTGGTCTTCCGGCCTCCGGGCCGCCTCTGCAGCGCAGTTTTCCGGGAGCGGCGTCTCCTTCTCGGGTAACGAGCCAGAGTCCCCCCGTGTCCCGCCACGGAGCTGCCGCGTTAAATCGACGCAGCCCTACGCCGTAGGGTACGGCTGCGCGTCGCCGCCAGAGGTGGACAGAGTACTTGACCCCAGTACTTGAGTAAGAGTACAAATACTACTGGTCAAAATTTACTCCGTTACAAGTAAAAGTAGCACAGTCGAAATATTACTCGAGTAAGAGTAGAAAAGTACTTGATTTTAAAAGTACTTAAGTATCCAAAAGTAAATGCTTTTAAATTTACTTTAAGTAAAAGTAAGAGTAAGAGTAAATTTCTTATTTTCCACATCAGTAAATTACTATATTTTTACTAAATTAATTTAAGTTGTAAAGTTTAAGTTGTAAATGTCTGTGGTTTGTCTGTGCCCTCGTTTTTTACTCGGTCGAACTCAAACATTGAGTTAAGATACGGCCAAGGATTTTGTGAAAGTCCCTGCTCCGAGTCCGGCTCATTATCCGACTCAGACGACTCAGCGGATTGTCTTTCTTCTCCTGACGCAGGCGTAGCCATTGTTGCAGCTCTGTCTTGACTTGTTGCGGCTCTGTCTTGACTTGTTGCGGTTATGTCTTGACTTGTTGCGGCTATGTCTTGACTTGTTGCGGCTCTGTCTTGACTTGTTGCGGCTCTGTCTTGACTTGTTGCGGTTATGTCTTGACTTGTTGCGGCTATGTCTTGACTTGTTGCGGCTATGTCTTGACTTGTTGCGGCTATGTCTTGACTTGTTGCGGCTCTGTCTTGACTTGTTGCGGTTATGTCTTGACTTGTTGCGGCTATGTCTTGACTTGTTGCGGCTATGTCTTGACTTGTTGCGGCTCTGTCTTGACTTGTTGCGGCTCTGTCTTGACAAACGCAGGCTACTTTGGCGGTATCATTTTGAGGAGGCTTGACGTATTTCCGCTTTACGTACATCCCAGTGGAGAGCGTGCACTGTGATAGGTCTCCTCCTTTGACAAAAACAGCTTGTGTCCAATAGGATTTTAGGGAAGAAGAAAAAAGAGCAGACCTGAAAGTAACGAGTACTTTTCAGCCTTCCTAGAAATTTACTCGAGTAAAAGTAAAAATATTTGTCTTGGAAATGTATTCAAGTAAGAGTAATAAGTACCAAAGAAATCTAATACTCAAGTAAAGTACAAATCCTCTGGATATGTACTTAAGTACAGTACTCAAGTAAATTTACTCCGTTACTGTCCACCACTGGTCGCCGCGTACCCTACGACGTAGGCTCTGCGTCGGTGTAACGCAGTAAACGGCTGTCAGAGCAGAGATCATTTATTTAATAAATAGCTTGGAGAACAGATGGTGGATCATCTGCAGTTCTGTAGTAAACAAAGGTCGCACGTTAGACGTCAGACTCATAGCAGATTTGTTGTTGTTTTGGAGCATAATGTGACGTTCGAAAACGCAAAACTGCTCTCTGTCTCTGTCTACACGCATCTACATAAACGGAGTTTTCAAAAATCTTCCCTTTGCCCAGAGTTTTTTTTAAACATTCATTTATTTGCGTTTTCATGTGGATGACAGGTCCAAACGTAGGAAAATATCTTCGGTTTAGCAGATACCAGCTACGTGTGTACGGGGTCTGCACAGTCGGATGGGGCAGCTGTGGAGACGTCTCCCTCCTGCTTCGTCATATGACGCGGTGTTCGAAAAAAAAAAAGCGTTTGTAGGAGCTTGGCTAAAATCAGCCACTTTTTCCTCTGAATACGTGCCCTTATGTCTTGTAAAACATATTAAATCCTAATTAACTTATCACATAGTCATTTTCACATAAGGTCAGGTATCATTTTTGAAAAAATTCTAACCTGCAATATGCTCTTTAAGAGCTGAGTCTATATTACAAAAGCATTTTAATGTTGTCTCCCTGCGTGACCCACTGTCTCCTGAGATTCTGTTCACAGTTGTCCCGACATTGTCATGTGGAATTCACTGATATAATTCATAATTCAGTCATGTAATCTTTATTTTATAAGGCCGTGACATTCTCCTTGGAACCGTTCCATGCATGGCTGTGATATTCCTGTTCTGAGGCTGAACATGTGAACATAAACCTTACGAGAGAGGCTTTTAGTTCGTCTGGATTCCCTTACAGAATATCAGTTCATTCTAGATTTTTGATTAGCGAAGTACAATGTAATATTTATATTGTCTATATACTTAAATGGATAATTATGTAATAATAGGCAAGTTTACGTAGTATTTATATAGATTATATTTATATGGATATTGTGTAGATATAGTAATAGCAATAATGTAAATCCATAGAGTTATAAAGGGGTAGGAACTATGAAAAAGTGTACACTTCTTCCTACTCCTTTTTTTGTTTTTCGAACATATATGAATATGAAGATATAAATGTTTATCTTTTTATTTAAATTTTTACTTTCATTTTATATACATGTTCGAAATAAAAAAATCATTCATTAAAAAAAAACAAAAAAACAATGACCTTTCTGTGGCAGGGTGGAGGAGCAGCAACTCAGGAGATTGGGTACAGGTGTATCCAATCAACCTCTCCACCCTGCCTCCCTTCATAAGGAGCAGCTGCACTCCAGAGAGGGGCTGCTGCTGCTGGGAGTTCTGGTTCTGCGGCGCACGTGTGTTTTGGGTGTGTCTGGTGAAATAAAAAGTTCCTGCACTGAAAACCTGTGTCCTCTGTCCTGTCGGTCGGCCCCCGTAGCACTAGCCCTGCTACACTGGCGCCCAACGTGGGGCCCGACAGGATGGAGGCACTGGCACAGGAGCTGGCAGACCTGGCGGCCCTGATCCGGAGCCAGGCGGAGCGGCAGACTGCAGCCCTGGAGATGTTGGCAGCGCAGCAGCCGGCAGGGTGGGGTCGCCCGCCTACTCTGCTCGCAGAGGACCGCCCCTTCACCTTCAGCTACCCGGACGTGCGGCGAGGGGTGCTGGACTGTCCAGGGCGGTCCTCGGAGGACGACCCCTTCTCCTTAACGTTCCTGTACGTGAGGCGAGCGGCGCGGGACCGTCTGGGGAGGCCCTCGGCGGTCCTGGAGGCACCGGTCGAGGAGGCGGTCCTGCAGGCGCCGGTCCAGGAGGCGCCGGTCCAGGAGGCGGTCCTGGAGGTGGCCCAGGAGGTGGCCCAGGAGGCGGTCCTGGAGGTGCCGGTCCAGGAGGCGGTCCTGGAGGTGGCCCAGGAGGTGGCCCAGGAGGCGGTCCTGGAGGTGCCGGTCCAGGAGGCGGTCCTGCAGGCGCCGGTCCAGGAGGCGGTCCTGGAGGCGGTCAAGGAGGTGCCTGTCCAGGAGGCGGTCATGCAGGCGCCGGTCCAGGAGGCGGTCATGCAGGCGCCGGTCCAGGAGGCGGTCCTGGAGGCGCCGGTCCTGGAGGCGCCGATCCTGGAGACGGTCCTGGAGGCGCCGATCCTGGAGACGGTCCTGGAGGCGGTCCTGGAGGCGCCGATCCTGGAGACGGTCCTGGAGGCGGTCCTGGAGGAGCCGGTCCTGGAGACGGTCCTGGAGGCGCCGATCCTGGAGACGGTCCTGGAGGCGCCGATCCTGGAGACGGTCCTGGAGGCGCCGATCCTGGAGACGGTCCTGGAGGCGGTCCTGGAGGAGCCGGTCCTGGAGGCGCCGATCCTGCACTAAACGCTGCGAGTGCCCCGGCGCAACAGGGGGGACATGTCCCCCCGTTTTTCAAAATCATGTTTTTGTGCCCCCCACTTTTTACAGTTTAAAAACTAACGGTAGGCTCAGCCTGTAATTGCAAATCATCAAGACAGTCTGTGCGAAGACGATGTGAGAACGGCCCGGCAGCCCCGCAGCCCCTCCTCCCCTCCCCCCTGAGTACTGCTCAAGGCTGATTTATTGTTCTGCGTTACACCAACGCAGAGCCTACGGCGTAGGTGCGCGTCGCCGCGTACCCTACGGCGTAGGCGTCGTTTTAACGAGGAACCATAATTTAGGCTTACGTCCGCGCATAAAGGTTTCATGCGTGCGTAAAACTCATTATATATAAGAAAAAATCTGTGTCCCTTTAGGGGCTCCGTAGAGCCCCTAAACGCTCTACGGAGCCCCTTATTTGTTCTGTCCTCAGTCACTCTCCAGTTGTCGCGGTGGGTGAAGAGGAGGTTCCCAGCGTGTCCTGCACTGCGGCTGCAGCACCAGCAGCCGCGGAGTCCTGACTGACGCTGTGCTTCAAACACAGATGGACACGATCAGCGCTATTATATTATAAGTCTGATATATGTTGTGATATGCGATGACATTATTAAGATTATGACATGAATCTGGCTTCATTTCACCACTTCACCGCCTGCGTCGCCAGTTCCCCATGTCTTAAGTAGGTTCCTGCGGGAGGGTCAGGGTTGGCGTAGAGATACGCAGATTTTTCGGTTAGTTTTTTCTTTTTAAATCCCAACTTTTGCGTAGAAGGTGGCTTGCGCATCTTTCAGCCCTGTTTTGTGCGCAAGCAAGCTTTATAAATGAGGACCCTGGTAATGATAAAAGTCAGTTATAGTGGGCTGTGAAACAAAATCACATGAAAAATGGGATGTAGTTGGGTCTCTGTAACGTGTAAAAAAAAAGACACAGCTGCATGTACTGATGTGAGCCCGAGCACAGACAAACAAGTTATCCAAAATTTCACACCTATGTTCAATGTGATGAAACCATTGGTCATTGGTCCAGGGGGGAGCCCTGGACAGCAGGACACGCTGACACATATGGCACTTTTCCACTAGTACCTACTCAGCTCGACTCGACTCGACTCGCCCTCGTTTCTTTTCAACACCCAGATCAGCAGTAAGGAGGTTGGAGAAGCTGCTGTGACGTATTTGATTGTGTATCTAAATGAAGAAGACAACAACACTAAAGATGTAGAACCTGGAGGAGATGATAAATGTGCTGCTGGGTCTGTGGCTTGTGTTTGATATCAAGTTAAAAAATGAGTGTGAGAGAAGATTCAAGCAGCAACGCTTTTTTTTTGTTAGTTTGTCTCGGCGATGCTGA
Source organism: Cololabis saira (assembly GCF_033807715.1). Lineage (NCBI taxonomy): Eukaryota > Metazoa > Chordata > Actinopteri > Beloniformes > Belonidae > Cololabis > Cololabis saira. The sequence continues at coordinate 339,750 of NC_084599.1, read as the reverse complement.
AAAGTCAGCTGGAGCCGTGAGCAGCTATGAAGAGACAGAGCTCCTGGTAGATCTGGTCGTTCCTTATTTCCCGTCTAGATCTTTTTAATTCTCTCCTCAGCACCAGATTTATGAACATCTGCACCTCAGAGTTGGATCATGAAACAGACTTCTGCTGCCATTGACTGTTGAATAAAATGAACAAGAAGCCGCGAGTCGCTCTTTCTCTGATGTCTCATCCTGACTCAGACGTCTGACTCCAACCCCCCGACCAATCGGTGGCCTGTAGTGTGATGACATCAGATACAGCTGACTCAGCCGCTTATGGCGCTTTTACACTAGAACCAACTCAGCGCAACTCGACTCGCCACGCCGCGGTTTTGCTGGAGGCGGGTGGAGGCGTGCAGAGTTGATACTTTTTCTGTATCTATTCTGCTGTGGTTTCTAATGGCGCTCCACTAAAGGGATATCATAATCACTCTGTTGTTTGTCAAAAGTCCTGATTGTGTCCTAATCATTTTGCAACAGTAAACGATACGACACCAATTGAAATGGCAAGTAGGTGCTGATAGAAAACTACAGTACAACAACAAGATCCCCAATTAAAGCTGCGAGATGGTTGATGGTTTCCTATTTACTGTGACACGAGAAACTCAACTCAAAGGGAACACCAACAGCCTGAATCTCATGCAAACTGTCTGCTCTGTGATTTCTGTGATTTTTCCCCAGGTTCTGATTAATGATTTTAACAGCTTTATAGATAATTGGATACAGACCATTTGAGCTTCCAGGGATCTCTTTACTAATGCCGCTCCCCGAACCAAGAACAGCACCGGAGATGTCGCCTCCCACCACAGTTTACTTCACATTTGCCACATTTGTCGCAAGCTTCAAGTGTTGTGACGAAGCTGATTCTCAGCTTTGGCCCTTCTGCAGATCCCGTACATTTGTACTAGGCCTTGTTCATAATGCAGTAATCTGAAAAGTGTTGTGACAAAAGCAAATGCATTCCATCCATTGATGGCCGGAAAAAAACCTCTATAGAGAGTCTGCATTGACGTCACTTCCCCACTGGACCACGCCCCCTTACTCTGGTCATGCCCCCTTATGTGATGTTTTGCCACTGAGTGGCAGAACATCAGCAAAAACAGCTGATGGAGAAGTGGAGAAGACGGATAACAGCCGATTATGGGCTTAAATTAAAGGCAGTTGGACTTGACAGTGACCCGTACAGTTACCCCGAGAACCAGTGGTCCATGGACATTAATATTTGGTACAGTTACCCCAAGAACCAGTGGTCCATGGACATTAATATTTGGTACAGTTACCAAGAACCAGTGGTCCATGGACATTAATATTTGGTACAGTTACCCCAAGAACCAGTGGTCCATGGACATTAATATTTGGTACAGTTACCCCAAGAACCAGTGGTCCATGGACATTAATATTTGGTACAGTTACCAAGAACCAGTGGTCCATGGACATTAATATTTGGTACAGTTACCCCAAGAACCAGTGGTCCATGGACATTAATATTTGGTACAGTTACCCCAAGAACCAGTGGTCCATGGACATTAATATTTGGTACAGTTACCCCAAGAACCAGTGGTCCATGGACATTAATATTTGGTACAGTTACCAAGAACCAGTGGTCCATTGACATTAATATTTGGTACAGTTACCAAGAACCAGTGGTCCATGGACATTTATATTTGGTACAGTTACCAAGAACCAATGGTCCATGGACATTAATATTTGGCCACCAATCGAGTTTCCTGATATTTATATGTACTTAATTCCTACGGCGGGGAAATACACGAAGCAAAGCTTGAAGGCTTACAAAAGTCTTGATGCTTGGTCCGACTTCAAGGCAGGATTTGTTGTAGAAATTAAAGTGATATTGAGGACACCGAACTTTATGATTTGACCGTTTAATGTTAGCTACCCAAAAATCCAACATTACCTGATACAAAAGGGGAACCGCAAATCCACATTTGGTGCCTGGAATCCAGTTGTTTCTGTGAATTGCAGTGATCCATTTGTCTCTCTTAAGCACTATTTTTCAGTAGATTGTAAAACAATAACTCTGATTTCTTGCTAAATCTATGAGTACAGTCGATCGCACAACAGCTCTTTCCCATTTTAGATGTTTTCCAGTTGCTCAAACTGAAAGTTTACGCTGACACTCAGTCTTTCTGACACTCAGTCTTTCTGACACTCAGTCTTTCTGCCACTCAGTCTTTCTGACACTCAGTCTTTCTGCCACTCAGTCTTTCTGACACTCAGTCTTTCTGACACAGTGGGCGTAACCCGCTGTGAAGTCGCATCTGTGACGTCATGCGCATTCCCTCTATAGAAGCCCACTTAAACTGGCAATCAAACACATTTTTTTGAAGACATTTTTAAAACAAAAGCGAAAATATTTAGAAGATGAGCAAGCAGATCCTCCACGATGGAAACACATTGGATCCTTGTTACTTCAGATTTTGGTGCAGGTAATGGGGACAGCCGGAGAGGGGGAGGAGCCACAGGCAGGGACCCCAACGTCGGTCCCCTGCCAGGAGGATTGTAGCCGCTGTAAATAGATGAGATATCCAGCACTTAATGTTTTACTCTTCATGTTCTTTTAGTTTCTAGATGATAATTCATCAGAGCAATTGCCCCTCAGGGATAAATAAAGTTTTTCTGAATCTGAATCTGAATAAGTCAGACAACATGCAAAAAGCACAATAAAACACAGTTAAAAATGTAATCCTCAAAAAGAAATATAGGCAGGGTCTGTAAGATCAAGGACTGCATGTTATAGAATTGCAAATGCAAAGACCAAAACATAATCAACATGGCTCTTTTACTTTTTCAAAAAGAAAGATTATAAATCGTAAGTCCAGTGATAATTTCTTAAATAGCAGCTTCATGCATTTTTCAGTCAACAAAGGTTTTGTTGGATTTTGTGACCCAGAAATTTATCCCACAAGTAAATGAAGCAGAAGCAAGAACACACCAGTTACACACAGCTACATGCAAAACAACACAGTGCATATCATGTATGCATTAGCTCACACAGCTCTTGCTGCTCGTTATTACTTCCACTTGCAAGAGCCTGTGAATCTAGCAGACCTTGGTAGCAGAGACTACAGTGTCAGCCCTAAGAAAACAATCATTTACATGTTTATTTGGAAGAATATTCTTTAAATTCCAAAGCTTTTACCAATGCATTTTAAATGTGCACCAATAATAACTGATCCGTGGTGTGCAGCACCTTAACTCAGTCAGAACAAACGTACAGTCTGGAAAAGGTGTGTACACAATGTCAAGTTTATGTTTATATAAGAAAAAGAAAGTTGATAATGTAGGATAGGTTTTGTGTGAAATGTTAATGCTGTGCACAATGTTTTTTGGTGTTGTGTTGTTTTTGTGTTGTGTTGTCATGACTGAATAAACTTCATTCATTCATTCATTCATTCATTCATTCATTCATTCATTCATTCATTCATTCATTCATTCATTCATTCATTCATTCATTCATTCATTCATTCATTCATTCATTCATTCATTCATTCATTCATTCATTCATTCACGGGGAAGGTGGCTCAGTTGGTAGAGCGTTTGCCCATGAACCAGAAGGTCAGTGGTTTGAACCCTAGTTCCGCCTGTGTCCACCAAAGTGAGTTAAACACGTATCTTAAGATGAAGTGACTAGATAACTAGGGCCAGGTTTATGGAGCTAGAACAGTCTCATAATTCACAAATGCACAGGACAAGTTTTACAAATGCACAGAACGATTTGCAAATACACACACAGTTTCACACGTGCACAGAACAATTCACACGTGTGTAGGACAAGATATACAAATGTATTTTTGATGCACACACAAATATAACCTGATTTACAAATGTTTTTTTCTCTGTGAGCTGCGCTGGATTTGTGTGTGAGTTTTGAGACTCCCCTGACGTGACTAGATCTACAAATAGGTTTTTTTTAACACGGAAGGATCTGCAACCAATCAGATTAAAGGGGCGGATACACCTGCTGTTTGAACTGCGTTAGCGCTGTTCACATAGAAAAGTGATTAATATTTCAAGTTAGTGGAGTAAAGATAAATAAACACCAACAGAAGATAAAATATAAATAAACAGGATGGAGAGGAGATCTGTTGCTTTTCTTGTGATCCCGGTAAATAAAACAGCGCGATTGGAGATGGTTTGTGGGGCCGTTCAACCAGAGCCGTCGGGAGAGCTCTTAGTCCTGCCGGTGCAGAAACTGATGATGAAAAACAGCGGAGATTTTTGTATATTTGCTCTGTTTGGTTTCACGAAGTATTACTGTCCCGCTGATTCAGCTCAGAACCAGACAGACAGCAGAGAGCTGCTGCGCTGTCTGACGGGGACGAGCAGCAGCGGCCAGGTGGAGCAGCACGCACATGTCAGGAGATTAATTTACCCAAATATCTGGAGTAAAGTCGGTATCAGTCGACGGATAACCGAAGAACCTCTGTATCCAGCTCAGATGTTTGATGATCGGTGGACTAAACCCCGACCAGCATCATCACCGCATCTTCCCATGAGCATGACTCTATCTGCACCGGGAATGTGTTGATCTGCCACCGCTGATTTGACACATGTTTGTCTCTGTGGCGATGTCACATTATAAACGTGAGGATAACAGCTGCTTGTTTCTGACCTCCACGTCTGGTCACTGTGGTCAGTGGTGTCTGACCGGGACCAGCGCCACTCACGGCCAGAGCCAGAACGCGACTGCAGCAATATTCACCCCCGTCAACAGGCTCGTTCTCCTGAAAGACACCTGTAGTTCAAATACATAAATATCTCCACTGTTTCTCATCAGTTGCTGCATCGGCAGGACTTGGAGTGCAGTCTGCTGGCGGCTCTGGTTGATCAGCCCGACAAACCATCTCAGATTGCGCTGTTTTATTTACCGAGATCACAAGAAAATCAGAGCAGTGATATCCTCTCCATCCTGTTTATTTATCTTGTATCTCCTGTTGGTGTTTATTTATCTTTACTCCACTAACTTGAAATATTAATCACTTTTCTATGTGAACAGCGCTAACGCAGTTCAAACAGCAGGTGTATCCGCCCCTTTAATCTGATTGGTTTGCGAGTAAATCGTCCCCCACGTAGGTCTGCTCTTATGATTGGCTGAAACAAATGAAGACATCTGATTGGTTGCAGATCCTTCCGTGTTAAAAAAAAACCTATTTGTGGATCTAGTCACGTCAGGGGAGTCTCAAAACTCACACACAAATCCAGCGCAACTCACAGACAAAAAAACATGTGTAAATCAGGTTATATTTGTGTGTGCATCAAAAATACATTTGTATATCTTATCCTACGCACGTGTGAATTGTTCTGTGCACGTGTGAAACTGTGTGTGTATTTGCAAATCGGTCTGTGCATTTGTAAAACTTGTTCTGTGCACGTGTGAAACGGTGTGTGTATTTGCAAATCGTTCTGTGCATTTGTAAAACTTGTCCTGTGCATTTGTGAATTATGAGACTGTTCTAGCTCCATACAGGTTTACACATACAGATGGTTTTATTCGCGGGATACCAGATCACTCATCCGCGTGAATGCACATGAACTGCACATTGCACACTGCACAAACTACGACCTGGAACAGACTCACACGTGTTGTTGATATGAAAACTATTTTCATTGGCCGTTTCCGAAATCACATACTGTACTACTAGTACGTACTGATTTGGCCAAAGTAGTAAGTAGTATGCTGTATGTGAACAGAAGGAAATCTGCAGTGTGCAAAAAATACCCGGATGTTTTACTGATTTGGAAAAAATCCGCAGCATCACCCCAGTCTACCTCGCCTACTATATCCCAGAATGCAATGCGCCCTTGGCCGGCAACGCTTTTTTTTTTTCAAATTAGCCCCGCCCCTTCTTCTGATTGGTCGATATTTGATAGTTACGATTTTCTGCAATAAGCTTTGAATGGTTTGACATAAAGACTCGTGGGTGGTGTCATCGGACATGGTTTTGAGTCCTTGACCATAATCGGTGCAAATTAGCCCCGCCTCTTCATCTGATTGGTCGATATCTGATAGTTCCTACTTTCTACCATAACTTTTGAATGGTTTGATATAGAGAGTCGTGGGTGGTTTCATCCACTAAATGTCCAGGTCTGAAGAATCTACATCAATTCAATTCAATTCAATTCAATTTTATTTATATAGCGTCTAATACAGGGGTCTGCAACCTGCGGCTCTAGAGCCGCATGCGGCTCTTTAGCGCCGCCCTTGTGGCTCCTGGAGCTTTTTCAAAAATGTTTGACCTTTTTTTTTCTTATTTTTTTGTTCTTTTTTTCCATTTTTTTCTCTTTTCTTCTTCTTTTTCCTTTACTTTTTAATCTCGACATTTCGACTTTTTTCTCAACATTTTTACTTTTTTCTCAACATTTTAACTTTTTTCTCGACATTTCCATTTTTTTCTCGACATTTCAACTTTTTTCTCGAGATTGTACTTCAACATTAATCTTGACAATTCGACTTTTTTCCTCAAGATTTTGACTTTTTTCTCGACATTTTGACTTTTTTCTCGAGATTTCGACTTTTTCCTCAAAGTGCACATGAAAAACAAAACTTCCCTAAGTTATAACTAATATAGAAACATGCAGCATGTGTTGCCTTCATTCTAAGGCTTATACAAGACTTTTCATTTTTTGCGGCTCCAGAAATATTTGTTTTTTGTGATTTTGGTCCAATGTGGCTCTTTCAACATTTTGGGTTGCCGACCCCTGGTCTAATACAACAGAGTTGTCTCTAGACGCTTTCCAGAGACCCATACCCAGAACATGACCCCCGAGCAGTTATTACATAAACAATGGCAGGTAAAAAAAAAACTCCCCTAGTGGGAGAAAAACCTTAAGCCAAACAGTGGCAAGGAAAAACTCCCCTTTAGGAGGGAAGAAACCTTGAGCAGGACCAGGCTCATCAGGGGGGACCCTCCTGCCGAGGGCCAGACTGGTGGGTCAGGGACGGCAACAGCACAGCAGGCAGGTGGAAGCAGCAACGGGATGACCGGGGGTGGGGACCGCAGGCCAGCACGCAGCTCCCGAAGCTCCGGCCCAATCAGCAAGTCCCAGGTTGGGGTGCAGGGTCAGGGAAAGACTTGTGCTCCGTAATGCAAGCTACAAGCCACCCACGACCACCTGCAGAGAGAGAAAAGGGAGGAGAAGGGGGGCCAGCAACGGGATGACCAGGGGTGGGGACCACAGGCCAGCACGCAGCTCCCGAAGCTCCGGCCCAATCAGCAAGTCCCAGGTTGGGGTGCAGGGTCAGGGAAAGACTTGTGCTCCGTAATGCAAGCTACAAGCCACCCACGACCACCTGCAGGTTCCGGTGTCCGGCAAAGGATGCTGCAACATGGACAAAAGAGAGAAAAGGGAGGAGAAGGGGGGGCCAGCACAAGAAACTACAGGAGCGACTCTGACACACTAACGTTTACACTACCTAGAGATTTACCAACACCAGCTAGAGGTTTACTAAACACTAACTATAGGCTTTACTAAACAGAAATGTTTTAAGTTTAGTTTTAAAGGTGGAGGTGGTGTCAGCCTCCTTAACCCAGATTGGAAGTTGGTTCCATAGTAGTGGTGCCTGATAGCAGAACGCCCGCCCTCCAAATCTACATTTAGATACTCTAGAAACTACGAGTAAACCTGCACTCTGAGAACGGAGAGCTCTGACAGGAACATAAGGCACTATCAGGTCTTGCAAATAATGCGGAGCTAAGCCGTTTTGGGCTTTATACGCAAGTAATACAATTTTAAATTGGATTCTGAATTTTACGGGTAACCAATGGAGCGACGCTAACACTGGAGAGACGTGGTCTCTCCTGCTAATTCCTGTCAGTACTCGTGCTGCTGCATTTTGGATCAGCTGGAGCCTATTCAGCAAATTACTTGGACATCCTGCTAACAACACATTACAGTAATCTAGTCTAGAAGATACAAACGCATGAACTAGTTTTTCTGCATCACTCTGCGAGAGGATTTTCCTAATCTTTGCAATATTACGGAGATGGAAAAAGGCTATTTTACAAACCTGATTGACATATGGTTTAAACGACAAATCCTCATAACGACATCAAGTCATACAAGCTTCCACTGCAGCCTGAACGTGCACAAGGGTGGAGGACCGTTCATCGCTGCTTGCAGCTTTAATTGTTTTTTTTTTTTTTTTATCATTGAATGTCATTTATCTTACTTTTCAGTGAGGAATGGCATTCTAGTAGAATACTCTATTATTCCAGTGCAGTGACAGCAGACTCCATCTATATATAAGCCGACACCAGGTTAAGCATATGTTCTACCCCCCCTCCCATCTTCCTTTGATACCGTACCTGCTGAGACACAGTTGTATTAGGCAAACCATCTATTTCCAGTTCTCTCATGGGTGTAGTAAGGGAGCAAGACAGAGATGTTCAAATTCCCCACTGGATTCTATTCTTACCCACACAAAAACTTCCTTCAGAAGACAAAATTGGCTTGAAATTATGAATGTGTCTGTCCATGAAACTAAGCAAACATACTAGACCACATATCAATCTGTCACCCTGATAATCTGAAAATGAACAAAACTGCGACCAGGCTAGCATGTAAACAGTATTTCAATCATTCCTTCGAGTGAGACAGTGATGCCAAAAAACACTCAATGGAGCAAATAAAATAGAGGCAAAAAAGAACAAAAAAAACAATGACCCCATTATTGAAGTAAATTGATTCAAAGTACTGTATAATCCTAAATGTATCTATTTTTTATTATTTATTCACAGAGTTCAAGGAATTTAAATGTTGAAAGAGGGAGTATAAAAGTAGCAGAAAAATGGAAGACGGGTGGAACGTTACCTCTTCTGCTGGTTTTGTCTTTGTCTCTAGTTGCATCTCTCACTCTTTCTGTATTCTTTAATTGAGTCTGCGACAATACAAACAACTCATTCTGTCACTGTCAGTTTGCTAACAGGCTCGTTGGACTGCCTTGTTATCCAGCTCAAACAGAGAGATCCACAGAAACACAGCACATTTCAATAATGTTATTGAGTGGCTGCTGAGACACCCAGCACCTGAAATACACACACTTACTGTGTTCTTTGCAGGTCTATTACCTCAGGAAAGCGCAGCCAAGGAGAGTCAATTTAAAGCTCTGTTGCTCAGGCATTTTCACCCAATCATCAACGTGAAAGCAACAGAATCACAACAAAAACTGGGAAGCAAGACAGTTTAGGAAACGTTAAGTCAGAGCGATGAAGGCTAACTGTGTTGTTTAGCGGGTTAAATGCACACACTTGACATGCATGATGGATCAGCCGTGAAATAAGCTAGAGAGCTAAGTTCAATAAAGTGTGTGACAGGAATTTAAAAAGGGATATACCAAGTCTATATTTCCAACATGATCTCAGGTGCCAACAGAACTGTGTAGATTTTAGATGGGAGATAACAGGACCATGTATGAAACAGATTTAGCGGCTGTGATACCATGAGAGGATTATGTGTGGTAGATCCTGGTGGCTAAGCACAACTGAGACGTTCCAACATGACAAAAAAACGGATTAAAGTTTACATTTATAACTTAAGTACCTGTTTTTGCATGTAACACTTCCATTTCATTTCTGTCTCACTCTGCAGGTTATCATGTAATACTAATACTGATGAATATATGAATATATGAAAATAATAGATGTTAGAGGGTGGTTTGTTGTACTGTAGATTAGAAGTAAAGCTGATTACAAATCAACTCACCAGTTTTATAGACAAATGTAAGTTGAAAAAACTTACATAAAAGGGCAAGTGTGTGGGGTCCCCCAAGGGTCAGTATTAGGGCCAATATTATTTAATTTATACATAAATGACATAAGCAAGGTATCTGATGTATTGAAAAGTGTATTATTTGCGGACGATACTAATCTCTTGGGAACAGGTGAGAACTTGCAGCTACTTTTAGACGTGATCACCTCAGAAATGTACAAAATGAAAAAATGGTTTGACCAAAATAAATTATCATTAAACATAGGTAAGACCAAATTCATGGTCTTTGGAAATTATAAATCAAATAGCCAAATTCAAATTCACATAGATGGAATACAAATAGAAAGAGTTAAAAAGATAAAATTTCTGGGTGTGATCATAGAAGAAAAAATTAGCTGGAAGCCTCACATCAAACATGTTCAAAACAAACTGTCAAAAAGTATTTCATTATTAGCAAAGGCAAAACATTTCTTGAACTATAAATCACTACTCATTCTCTATAACTCATTGATCCTACCCTATTTAAATTACTGTTCAGAGGTTTGGGGGAACACTTACAGAAGCTCACTTCACTCCTTGTGCATATTACAGAAAAGAGCTGTGAGAATAATATACAATGCAGGTTACCGGGACCACACAAATGAATTATTTTTACAATCTAAATTACTAAAATTTATAGATCTAGTTAATTGCAATACAGCAAAACTAATGTTTAGAGCCAAGAATAACTTATTACCAGGACATATACAGGGGATATTCTTTGAAAGGGAGGGAGGTTATAACCTCAGGGGCCAACTTCATTTCAAAATTATCAATAGACGCACAACACTGAAGAGCTTCTGTCTGTCTACCTATGGTGTAAAACTTTGGAACAGCCTGAGCATAGATCTAAAACAAAGTAAAAACATATCACAATTTAAAAAAAGATATAAAGAAACTTTTTTCTCAAAATACAGGGGCGAATAAAAATGTAGATATATATATATATATATAGATTTATTTAATATGTGTAGATATATAGATTAATATTATGGAAACATGTTATATATATGTATATGTATGTATATGGATATATAGAGATATATTATACATACAGTATTTATGTATGGATATATCTCTGTTAATATATATGTATATATAGTTATATGTAGATATGTTGGTAAATGGATGTATATTTATGTTGATATATAGACTTATATTATGTTTTTTTTTGTGTTCTATAAGTAAGCTCATTGATTCTCTTGCTATTTTGGAAAAATGAATATAAGATTTGGGGGTAGGACCTGATAAGTATATACTTCAATCCTACTCCCTTTCGAATATGCTGGTGGATCTGCGAGGTCTGCCTTGTCTTTTTTTGTTTTTTTTTACTTTTTAGTATTGTTCTTTCTAATTTGCATATTCGAAATAAAGCTCAATAATAACAAATACGTACAAAGCTTTTATCAAAACGTGAGGAGTCTCAAAAGCTGCAGCAACGGAGCGTACGCCTGGGCAGTCCAGATGTTTTTCTGAACACCTCTGGATCTACAATCAGAGGAAATAAAAAACAGATTGCTTTTACTCATTTAACACCCTCACCTAGAACTAATTTAATAAATGCAGGATATAATTTGGTTTCTCCAGATTGCATCTTCTTCAAACTACTCATCACTACAGACTGTTTAAATGTTGACATTAAGTGGTATCTATGTTGTGTTGCATATTCCTGTATGAGATCTTCTTTTTTAATGAAGGCAATAAGGATCAGATGGTGCTGGAAGATGTTGCTTCCTGTTATTACAGTAGCAGAATTAAGCACTTCATCTCCAAGCTCTGGTTAGCAAAGAGGACAAATCTTGATCGACCTCGTCGGCTGACATTCTGAAACAAGTAAAAAGACACACCAGTTATGACCAAAGCGCAACATTTTTAAAGATTTGAATGAAGAGCTGACCAAACTGGCCATTTCCCCAAATCCACGCACGTTTCTTTGAACATCACAATCAACATGGATTTGAGCTCCTGATCCTGCATCAGCAGGTTCCTCTAACGGAGCCAAAGCTCCATCAGGATTTGCAGGTTCCATCGTTGAGCTCCTTTAGTTGTTTGTTCAGATCATGTGGTTGATTGTGAGATTGTTGCAGCTCCACTCTTGTGTAATTTATCTGGTGATGTCGGGACTGTCGTGTCCTTCACGTGCTCCTGAACTTATTGTTGACGTCACGTTTCCTCATATTCTGCACTTCCCTGCATCACCAGTGAGTGTCGCCAACGGACAAAACCTCAGAAAAGTGCGTACGGCAGCCTTGGTGTGTGTGTGAAAGACGGCTACTTTCTACGTTCAAATCACTTTTTGAACATCCGCCCGTGAGCGTAGAAAGTGTCGTACGCACGATTTTTGTGCACTGCACGTTTTGTACATGAGGCCCCTGGTGCGATTTTTTTTCTGGTTGTTTTGGGCCCCCGTTAAGAAATTAAATATCATGACATAGACAACAGAACATGGGACATCCACATACAGTATTAGGAGGTTAACTCATATCTATCTGACAGATTCATGTTTGTTCGTCTTAATTAGGTTTCTTCAGAACAGACAGGGCTGCTACAGTGTCCCACACAGTTCAATCTTATTGAGTTTATATATGCAGCCCTTGACAAATATTATCCAGCGCCACCATCAATTTTCATTGCTGACAATTTTGCTATTTATTTAGCTGTATTTATGTGTCGAGCCAGCCAAACAGAACAGTTAACCAAACTTCAGGCATGTTTTAAGGACATTTTGGGCCTGGATGTCCACAAACATTTAGCTTTCTGATAAGGCAGAACTTATGGTTTTTGGGCCCAAACACCTTAGGAACTGATTAGCTGATTTTGCATTGGCCTATACCACATTGTGAGAAACCTTGTAGGAATTTTCAGGATCAGAATCAGGATTTATCATTGAAACAGCATATTAATCCGGTTTGTAGGACAGCATTTTATCAGCTCCGTAATATTGCAAAACTTAGGAGCATCCTTTCCAAGAGTGATGTCTAAAAAGTAATTCATGCATTTGTATCTTCTAGACTAGATTACTGTAATGTGTTATAAGCAGGATGTTCAAGTAATTCTCTGAATATCCTCCAGCTGGTCCAAAATGAGGGAGCACGAGTGCTGACAGGAATCAACAAGAGAAACCACGTCTCTCCAGAGTTAGTGACGTGTCAAGAACCTGATTGGGTAACGTATTGCGTCACGTATTGGGTCAGTTCCTGTTCTTTGAAGTCTGTTGCCGTTGCTCGGTGTTGCAGGCTCTGATTCCTCCAGACTTTTTTTTGTCTAAACTTAGATTGTTTCCTATAAAATAATACTATATCTGGTAAACTTCTGTCTTTAATTTAACACTTGCACATTTTTCTCTTCTGTAACTTTCATTGTCACCAATCACCGGTAGACTTTCTGTCTGTTTACACTTTCTGCCTCTTAGCGTGGCTTCTTCTTCTCCCACCGTTTCTCCCTCTTGCTGCTCAGTGTGTGAAATGTTTAGCTATTTGTTGTGAGATCTAGCCTGTTGGCCCATTGGGCGCCTCGGTGAGGTGATTCCTCACTGCTTCCCCGCCGCCCGGCGGCCGTTACGTGTGTATTTTTCACTAACCACACGGACACATTAGTAATTAGACCACGAGGCCTCCCCGCTCTGTGTTAGACTCGTGTGGCGCCGTTTTGCCAGTTATTTGTGGTCTAAATACCGTGCCCTTCATTTTCTTTTGGTTCACGTGGCGTGACGTTGTTCTGAGACGCACGCACACACACGCACGCACGCACGCACGCACGCACGCACACACACACACGGATGATCGGAAGATTTGCATTACATGATTTATTGTCCCTTTTTATGTAGTTAATGGTTTTTTTTGTAGTTTAGGCATTAGAATTTATCCGAAGTGTCGTCTTGCCTTCTTGACACTTATGTAAATAAATTCCGATTAATTTGAATGCAAGAAGTTGTTTGTGTTTATTTTACAGCTATTTTGTGCTTATTATTATGCTGGTTTGTCAGGGCCAGTGTCGAACTTCTGCTGATAAGTTATAATTTTCCTGATTACATCAGGTGGTGCCCCGTTTTGATTAAGTCATTTTGATAATTCAATTTGATGAATTATCTACTTTATTAATTATGAATAATTGTCGAAGGACAATTATTAATAACTCTCTTGATAACTGAAATAGCATCTCCTCTGTGGCACAACAGTTAGGCTGGTGCTGTTTTCTGTTTTTCTGTTAACCGTTAGTGCTAAATAAAAGGAATACAAGTCGTGTCTTCCCTCATATCATGACACTATTCCTCTGCCTTCTTTAGCGAAGACGGTAAGTGTTTGAAGTGTAGTTTATTCATAGGATGGAGGCGAGGCTCAGTGAGTTAGAGGTCCAGTTCCTACTACTCCCCCCAGTCCAACGTTTTCTATCAAAATACTGGGTTCATCAGACCACTGGCACTGTAGCTCAGGCCGTGGAATTTGCCTCCCACGCACAAAAAACGGTAGCCTTTAAGAAAAGTCAGGAGGTACATATGTTGCAGAGGATGACACGAAATGCATTGCATATTCTGGTGGTTATCAGGGTCATGGACAGGGCAATCCACAGGGAAGAGATAATTTCCACCGTGGACGAGTGGGAAGGAATACAGGAGGGAATTGGAACAACAGACGAAAATCTGATCCAAATTGCTGGAATTGTGGGAAACCTGGACATTTTTCCAGGGATTGCAAGTCTAATCCTGCGAATAAAAGAAAACAGTCACAGCAAGATAAAAGTACAAATAATCCCAACTCAAACCAACAGTAGTGACTAAATCTGAATCTCCAAAACAGGATCCAAACAATGTAGTAGATGTCTTTGCAACCCATAAACATACACAACAAAATAATGAATTACCATTCATAACCCTGAGTATTCAAGGAGAAAACTATCGCTGTTTCTGTAATTCTGGGGCTTGGAGGGACAGTTCTACAAACTACTCCCCCAAAAATAACCTTATCTTCAGATGAAGTATATATGAAAACAGCAAGGGGACACGTGACTAAACATTGGTTGACAAATCCAGTTTTCCTGTGCCACAAAGAAACCGGAAGAACAACTTCCTGTCCCATTCTTGTTGACCCTTCATGCCCAGTAAATTTGGCAGATTAGGCAGAGATTTAATGTGCTTGCTCAACATTTCTATCATTGTGACTAGGGCTGCAACGATTCGTCGACGTTGTCGACAAAAATCGATAATCAAAATTGTCGACAATGAATTCCATTGTCGACAATAGTCGCCTGACGTGTTTTTCCAACGGAGTGAGGCATCTCACTTCAATACGTTCTCTGCCGAGAGTCGCGCATGCGCGCTAGCGTCTCTGCCGAGCGGCAGCGGGTAAACAATAATGACGGCGTCCCGTCCTGTAGAGCAGCTGCAAGTAACAAAACTTCTAAAGTTTTGGAGCCTTTTAGCCTCGATACGGTAGATAAAAGATTACTTGCAAGGTTTGCAAAGCAGACCTTGCTTATCACGGGAGCACGTTGGTAATGCACAAGCATTTGAAGAGAAAGCACGTCGGGTCTGGGTGACGGGTTTCAACAAATGATACACACAACCCAGAGAACGTCCTGCCGTCCAGAACCGATTTCACCCACTTGATACAGAAAAAATATGAGACGTTTTATTTTATTTTTTATATAACACATTTGCCTGTCCTTAAAAAATTTAAAATAATGGATAGATGTTTATTTATTCATGGATTTATGTCTAACTGATCACTGCCTGTCCTTGGTTTTAAATAGGACATTTTATTAACTTTTTGTATGAACAGCGGCAAAGTTGAATAAAATATCTACAGGACTGTCTCAGAAAATTACAATATTGTGTTCATTTCTTTATTTTCTGTAATGCAAATAAAAACAAAAATGTCATACATTCTGGATTCATTACAAATCCATTGAAATATTGCAAGCCTTTTATTATTTTAATATTGCTGATTATGGTTTACAGCTTAAGATTCCCAGAATATTCTAATTTTTTGAGATAGGATATTTGAGTTTTCTTAAGCTGTAAACCATGATCAGCAATATTAAAATAATAAAAGGCTTGCAATATTTCAGTTGATTTGTAATGAATCCAGAATGTATGACATTTTTGCATTACAGAAAATAAAGGACTTTATCACAATATTCTAATTTTCTGAGACAGTCCTGTATTTTTCATTGAAGTTCCCATCTTTCTCGTGTTTATTATCATTTGCCACATGATTAAAGCGACATACTAAATTTAAGAAAAAATTACAAATTATCCGATTAGTCGACTAATCGTTTCAATAGTCGGTGACTAGTCGACTATTAAAATAGTCGTTAGTTGCAGCCCTAATTGTGACCAAAAGCGGAATGAGAGCAGAGATAAATGGGAATACCACATGATTGTTGGGCCCTAGATCTGGGTAACTAAACAGTAGCAGATGATTTATTGCAAGCTACAAAAGCTAAAGTCAAACAGGGAGAATTTATGCCTCGTGATGCCTTCCATGTAACTATGAGATATAACACAACTCCTGGCCCAGATCCATCTTATGATACAAAGCTTCATAAATTACAAAATCGGGTCATCACGGTTTCCCATTTGTACATCTCTCCAGATGGAGACTCTGTTCTGTAGTGTTGTCACAAGAACAGCAAAAACTCCTGTATCAGCCTCTCCCTCACATCTCAGTGTGCAGAGTAACATGCAGAGATTGGAAAGAATTGTCACATATTATTTGCACAGCTGAATAAGATACATATGACCCAAAATTACACCCACAGCACATATGGATGAATGACCACGTGATAATCTTACACACACTTTTGTAAATTTGGAGCAGTGCCCAGAATTAAGTGAAATCCCTTCAGAGTTGTGGTCTAAATGTCCAACTGATGTTGGACTGGTCAAAGGCTGCTCCCCGGTACAGATTCAACCTCTGACTGGAGTCGGACCGACCATCAGACAATATCCTATCAGCCTTGAAGCACGTACAGGGATTGAACCTGTAATAGCTGATATGTTCAAATCTGGGGTTGCATGGAAGCTCCTGAAGCAACATGTAACACCCCAATCTTCCCTGTGAAGAAGCCACACTCTGATAATTGGAGAATGATTCAAGACCTTCGGGCCGTAAATGACGCTGTTGTACACATGGTGCCTGATGTACCTAATCCACATACCATGTTGAATCAAATAACACCAGAGAAATGTTTTTTCTCTGTTGTTGATTTGAGTAACGCATTCTATTCCGTTCCAGTGCATCCAGATTCACAACACTGGTTCGGTTTTATGTTTAACGGCAAAAAGTACACGTACACCCGCTTACCACAAAGATTTTGCAATAGTCCGCATGAATACACTCTTGCTCTCAGACAATCTATGTCTACATGCCAGATTCCAACACAGACACAAATGCTATTATACGTAGACGACATTCTAATCACAGCTGACACAGAAGAACATTGTAAATTCTGGGGGCTGTGTAACTTCTGCAGAACCTGGAGCCCAGAATATGCTGAAGTTGTCCAGCCCATTCAAGGCGTGATCTATGGCAAAAGGTCATTTGGAACCCAGCCGCTATTCAGGCGTTCGTGAAACTGAAACAATTGTTGCAGACAAATATCGTTCTGGCCTTGCCTGACTACGAAAGACCGTTTTATCTCTCTGTTGATGCAGCAGGAGGTTTTATGAAAGCCGTATTAACTCAAAAACATGGCTCAACACACAGGCCCATTCCTTATTATTCTAAGAAACTCTATTTTTTCTGGCCTACTCACCTGCATGCAAGCCTGTGCAGCTGCTAATGAAGCTGTAAACATATCTGCCGAAATAGTATTGTTGCCTCCACTTGTTTTGCTAGTATTGCTACAAACTCAGCTACCTTTTCTCACACAAAACAGACATCTAACCTATATTTCCACATTGTTGTCACAGTCTCATATCACTGTGACGGGTTGGGTCCACTGAATCCAAGCACGTTGTTCCCCTCCGCGCTAGATGGAACACCACATTGCTGTAAAGCAGAAACAGATGAACATACTAAGCCCCGACCAGATGTTTTTGACCAACCGCAAATCGGTTTCATCTCCCTCTTCGTGGATGGCTCAGCATCAAAAGATGAATATGGAAAAAAGTGCGTGGGTTATGCTGTCACCACGGAAGCGGAAATTGTTGAAGCAGGCCAACTCCTTTCTTCTTATTCAGCACAAACAGCAGAACTTGTAAGAAGCTTGTAAGCTGTTATTCGAGCCTGCAAGCTGCACGAAGACAAACAAATACATATATTTACAGTCAGTATGTCCTTGCCTCAGTGCACCATTTTGCTAGAATATGGCAGAACAGAGGAATGATTACTTCCTCTGGAAAATCTCTCACACATGCTGCTCTTTTGACAAAACTCCTCACAGCAGTACAACTACCCACTTCTTTAGCCTTATGTAAATGCCCGGCGCATCAAACAGGTGACTGACCTGTCACAAGGAAATCATTTTGCAGGTCAGACAGCAAAACAAGCTGCCACTCGAAATTACCATTACGCTGACTCACTTTTTGTCCTAGCTCCACTTGATTCGACAATCATAAGTGATGCTCAGAAATCAGCACCTTTAAATGAACAATAAACGTGGTTAAAATTCACACCCAAAAATAAAAAATGATGTTCAGTATGCCAATGACAAACCCATCCTTCCCAAGTCACTCTTTAAAGCAGCAGCACAGATGAGTCACGGGTTGACCCATGTCTCAACAGGGGGGTTGCTACACATAATAAATGATACATTCCATACTTTAAATTTTTCAGATTATGACAGAGACTTCTGCAGAGTGTGCATGACATGAATGAAACATAATACACAAGGGAGACTGAGACCCAAAAGGGGAAAGTTCCCAAAACCAAAACATACATTTGAAATAATTCACATGGACTTCATTGAACTTTGACCATCACAAGGATGTAAATACTGCTTGGTGATAGTAGACATATTTTCAAAATGTACCCTGTAAAGCGTTGTGATACTGTAACTGTGGCTAAACACCTGTGTTCACATCTCTTCCCAACTTATCGTATTATTTGCATCATCAGGTCAGACAATGAAACTCATTTTGTAAATAAAGTGTTAGCATTGTGTGCCACCACCCTAGGATTTGAGCTGAAAAATCATTGCTCATATCGCCCACAAAGTGCAGGACTAGTGGAAAGAAACAAAGCTACGATAAAAGAAATACTCTGACAGAAACTAGAAGACCTTAGCCCGATTGCCTTTCTTTAGTTAAAATGTGGATGAGAATCACTGCATGTCAGGGAGGATTGACTCCCTTCGAATACACGGGAGAAAATTCCCCCCCTTAATACAAATGCTCCTCTGACAAAGAGTGATAGTGAGCACACATTGGCAGACTGGATGAAAAGCATGTTTTCTCACAGACACATCACACAATGATATCCCAGAATCTTCTGCTTCTATCTTACAGGCACTCAAGACCGGAGACTGGGTCCTCATCAAAGTCCTAAAGCGAGACGCTGGTCAGCGCCACGGTGGGACGGACCATATCAGGTTCTCCTGACAACACCCACGGCAATTCAAATGGCTGAGAGGCCCTCCTGGATCCACCAGTCACACTGTAAGCACATCATCAACCCAGTCTGGCCCTCGGCAGGAGGGTCCCCCCTTATGATCCTGGTCCTGGTCCAGGTTTCTTCCTCCTAAAGGGGAGTTTTTCTTGCCACTGATTGGCTTAAGGTTTTTCTCCCACTAGTGGAATTTTTACCTGCCATTGTTTATATAATAATTGCTTGGGGGTTTATGTTCTGGGTCTCTGGAAAGCGCTTAGAGACAACTTTTATTGTATTAAACGCTATATAAATAAAATTGAATTGAATTGAATTGAAATCACCGAGCCAGAGTAAAATAATCTACTGATAGAGTAGCAACTAGGGATGCTGTGATCCAACTTTTTCACTTGTGATCCGATACCGATACCACAGCCCTAGTACCGATCCGATACCGATCCGATACCAGCGCATATTTCTATATCTCTGTTCTGACCAATAGGTTCACTTTTTTGGAACTTATTTTGTAGTGTGGAATAATAGAAAAGGCTTAATAAAGTGACATTACTCAGAATGAGAATAGATGAATAGTCCACAACAGTAGGTTATTATGACAAAATCTGAGCCATTATTAGATATTCAATTTTTTTTTACATAAAATAGTCAGTTGCATAAAATAAAATAAATAACATCTCAACATGAAAAAGCCAATATAAAAAATCAAGCAAATGTAAAAACAAATGTACTAAAAGTAGGCTTTGTTTGACATCTGTTACCATAAATAAAAGTCATGACTTCCAAAGGCATCCTAGGCATAACGTAGCGTTAGTGTTAGCGAGGCTCCAGGTGTTGAATTAAGCGTTGAAATCCCACATTACTCACTACTGACAGGGGCTGGTCATCAAGCACAATAAACTGTGCAAACTTTTCTGCGCCGCACTTGCCTGCCCGAATTGAACATTTTTAATTTCACCGTGCCACACTGTGACGCGGCGGTGGGCGCGGCGCAAACCACGCTCTATGTGAAAGCAGCTTGAGACTTGTGCTTCACACGTTTTGCACTCTGCCTTTCATGTTTTTTCATCCTTTACTTTAAAGTATTGCCACACCGCTGACATTTTATGCTATCCACACTCTCTGTGTGTGCTGGATGGAAAAGCTGGAGCGGATTTTGGAATTGAGTGCTTCAGTGCTAGTATCGCAGTTTCCCCCTGCACTGCGATCCGATCCGATTCGTGTGTTTTGGCTGGATCGCAGCATATTTTCGATCTGCGGATCCCTAGTAGCAACGAAGCCCGGCTACAAAGGGGGCAGGAACCAATAGGGACCTGTCGTCTCAAACCGGTGAAGAAAAGAAGACAACATGGCTCTGCGCTGTCTGGTGATCCTAGCTGTTCTGGCCCTCATCGCGATTATCCTGCTGATACTTCGTTCCCTATCGGACAGTCAACACACCGCTGCCAGGAGAAAAAGGTCTGTGACTGCCATGACGAAATGTTCCACCTCTGACCCACACACCAACATTCTATGTGCTCCAAGACCACCACATTCGTCATCCCCTTCCACACATCACCCAAGTCCAACGATGCATGGCAACTCAACATGCGTGGGGTGATGACGATGTTTGGTGACACTCATCCTGAAATGATATGACCGTTGGTGACTATTACACATGGTCCTGGAAATACCTTGTAAGTGAGTCCAACGCCGACTGGTCATCCTCCACCACTCACTGGAAAGCCCTACAGTGGAGGAAACAACTCAGCCTCACATCCTCCAGAAGCAACGGTGTGAAGTGTGGAAGTGTGGCTTGTAGCTGCAGGTCTGGCTTGGAGCTGCAGAGGGGTATTCCAGGAAGCAGGTTCAACAAACTCTGAGTTTAAACCTGAACTCCGAGTTGACTTAACCTGAGATAGGAAACTCAGAGTTTTCGGTTCCAGAACAGGATATGAGTTAGTTCAATCAACTTTGAGTTTGTTAACCTTGAGTTAAGCGCGTGCATGAAGAAAATAAAAAGCCATCATCAATAGAGCCCTGATACAACGAGTCACCATGGCAACCGGCGACAACAAAAGATCCACTTACTTTTTTTTTTTTTTTAAACTTTATTCAACATATCAATTTACAAAATCCCTTTGAGGAAACATTAGTTTGCATCTGAAGATCCACAAGCTTCACGCCACTGGAGTTAGAAGTGTTAATACGTGCATATTGCGAGTATGAGAGCATATTTCGGAAAAAAAGAACAGCTGCAGCAGTAAAGGAGAGAATTGGCGTGGGAGAGAGTTGCTGCAGTCAATGTGTAAGTTTGAATGCAGTATTCATTTAACATTTAAGCACACTGTCTTATAATATTACAGATGAAAACAGTGGTGGAATGGTATTGAATGAAATGTTATTGATATTTAGATCAGGGGCAGCCGCCACACCTCGGCTTCAGGGGAAAATGTAAAGGTTTTTTTTAATTTTTTTATACATTTATGGAATTACTCTGTCTATTTGTATTGATTTATTCTGTTACTTAATACATATAAAATAACTACAAATGCATATCAGAACAACATGATGGATTTCACTAGGTATTATCTTTCCCAACAATTGTACACCCCTCATATCTTGAAATGTGATGTCCCAGCGTCCCTGAAGACAGTGGTCGCTATCAATCTCGTTTTTAGCTCTGCAGTGTTACTAACTTACAAAAATGAAAAGGAAGCAGACAACCACGCAATTTAAAGAAAAAAAAAAGAAGGCAAGTGATGAGTCTAATGTTGCCCCAGCAGCAGCAGATATTAACGAGGCTGTAGCCACTGATGGATTAGTTATGCAAGTTCATCTTAAGGTAAGATATCAAATCACCCTACCCTCTTATAAATCTGTTAAAGGGAAAATTTTTTACTCTCTCTCTTTCTGTCTTCTGCTCCTCCCTCTCCTTTTAGCATTTGGACTTTAAACTGTTTAAAGTTAAACTGGAATGTCGTGATATTTTTGCACTGACATAGTGAATAAAGTGAACAGAATGAGTTAAATTGCGTTTGTCAGATACTTTTTCTGTTCTCTAACTCTGCTCTTACTGTCCGTGGTGCAGAACACGGATGTGTATTGCGTAAAGGCCCATTGACTGAATTGACGCCACTGAGGGAGGAGACAGAGAAACTCAGGGTTTATGGAAGAAAACCTGCTAGCGAGCAGGTTAGATTCACAGGGTCAGTTGCCGTAGTAACTGAGTCAGAGTTTGAGTTACGTCGCTTTCTGGAACTGAAAACTCTGGGTTTCCCTCATCTCAGGCTTAACAAATTCAGAGTTTTCACAAAACCTGCTTCCTGGAATACCCCTCAGGTCTTTCATGTAGCTGCAGGTCTTTCAGGTAGCTGGATGTCTGATTTACCAGACGGACAGATCTCCAAACCAAACCAAAACGGGCTTTTAACAAACATTTTTATATTCATCCCATGGGATGAATCTAAATTATGGGATCCCATTATACATCCCATAAACGAGATTACAATCACCTTGGTTTATCTATGAGTTCATGTCATCAGTCAATGGTTCAGCAGTTAGCTGATGCTTTAGTAGCAGACATGTAGCAGAAGAGTACGTCACTGCAGCTGAAGAAATAGAACAAATAACTCCAAACCAAAAAATGTATAATAACATCAGTTACCATAAACACACCTTTAACTTCTCAGAAGAGGCTTGGTTGCACCAAGACAGGTTGATAATATATTTTCGGGTTCCTCGCTGTACCAGCCTGAAAACAACTGTCACAGTTTTAACAACAATCAATATGCTGCTACTATAATATATTTCCTTGTATTGACAGTATTTCTAATGTGATCAAATCAGTAAAAGAGCGTCAGGTCTTTTTATTTCTGTATTTGTCACGGCCAGCCTGTATGATCATATCCCTTCGTGCATCACAAATATCCTGTATGTTGAAACTTCACACAAAACACCTTGGGTTATGAATGATATAAACTGTTATTTGCTTGCTCATGTCAGTTTTATCAAAAACGACGTGAATATTGAACATACTCTATATTCTATTACATTAGAAAGTGAATGTTGCAGAACTAAAAAAAAAAGAACAGACTCATAAGCTCCTGCCCCTTTCCTGTCAGCTCCCAGATATAAAGGTTCCAGTTTTATTTATTTTCCATTTGTCACGATATCATCAAGTAGCCTAATTAACATGATTTAAAAATTGACAACATTAATTGCAAAAAAAAATAAAAAATTAGTTTCCTACTCTCCCTTTAACATTTATTGGTGCGCCTGGATTAACTCGTATTTCCAAGCTTTATATGTTTTGATTTTTCCATTCATTTGAAATGTTTAAAGTACAACTGTGATGTCTGGGTTACATGTCTGAAATATGTTTTTTTTGTTTTTGTTTTTTTTTTACCTTGTCTGGACACATATTAGGGGGTGACATCCGCTGCTAAACCAGGAAGCAAGAACACACGGAGGCCTCACGTCGAGCACTGGAAATCTGCAACAAAAACCACAAACGAAACATGAAACTGACACGGAGCCGACCAAAACACGAGCAGCCATCGACCCAAATCACAGTCTGAGCTAAGCTAGCGCTAACTAACCCCAAAAACTACAGAGCAAGCATGCAGGTGAACAAGCCATGTATATATATATATGTCTGTGTAGCTATGTGTGTGTGTCTGAAATATGTTTTAGCTCACTTCCATTCACTTTCCGTTGCCATGGTGACGGAGTCTGAGCTCCACTGATGATGCTTTTTACAGTCGCGGTGACTCAGGGTCAACATACTCAGAGTTGACTGGACCAACTCTGAACACCTTTCTTAGAAACCCCAAAACTCAGAGTTTCTGAACTTGTTTTGTTGAGGTTAGTTTTTTGGCTCAGAGCTTGTTGGACCTCCATTGTGAAATGGACCGCTGTCCTGCTGCTCTTTGTCTCTTCCCATTAGGCCAGTATTGACCCGTGTTCTGGCTCTTGCTCTCTTACTTTGTCTTGTCTTCACCTCCTTTGACAAAACCCTCATTGCTTCCTGTCATGGAGTTGTTTTGAAGACTGAAAATTGACAAAGCTTCATCTTGTAGTTAGCCACATGCTAATGTCTCAGCTTCTTGTTCTGCGAGTGACATATGCTGCAAACCCTGTTGTAAGCTGTGATTGGCAGCTGAGAGGAGTGTCTGAGAGTTACACAGTCTCATAGCAGAAGCAGACCGGCTCCCCACTGGTGAAGGTGCTGTTGGTCATGTCACAAGTTGATATACCGCTAAACTCATTTTAGAAATATTATGTTGAGGTTTTCAAGTTCCGTGGGTACTCCAAGATAGAATAACTATCTCGTAGTTGATTTTGGATTGACCCTAACATGTCTGTTTTACAGCATGTTATTCAGGTTCATGTGTACATGTCAAAACTGACCCGAATCATACTGGTATGAAGCTAGGAAATTCTAACAGTTTTCAAGTATTAATTAAGTATTAGAGTTTAGTTGTTTTAGATCATATATGACTGTGATTCTTAGGCCCCGTTTACACGTAGCAAAAACTGTGGCGTTTTCATGTGTTTTGGCCGTTCGTTAACACGAAAACGAAGCTCAAAGTCACCAAAAATGATAATTTCTGAAAACTCCGGACAAAGTGGAGATTTTCAAAAACTCAGTTTTCACGTTTGCTTGTAAACGGAGGGAAACGGAGATTTAGGCTTCAGAATGTCACATTATGCAACAGAAACGTCACCAGCATCATTTGTGCGACCTCTGTTCACAATTTGTTTGGCCACCGTCAATATTTTCTTGTATTTTACCTTGTTTTAAATTCTAAAGTCACACTTAAAAGTAACTCCACTTCTCTGTCACTCCAAACCAAAGACTCTCGTTCCGTCTTAGAAGTAACTGGCAGTCAAGGCTGATTTATGGTTCCGCGTTACACCAACGAAGAGCCTACGGCGTAGGCTACGCGGTGACGCACACCGTACGTAGGCTACGCCGTCGATTTAACGCAGAACCATTTTATTCAGGCTTCACACGTGTCATTTGTTGACGTTTTTTTCCAGGATTCCGATTGGCTAGCATGACTTTATCTTCTCGTTACACTGCCCCCTGCAGGTTTGGTTGCTCATAGCACCTTAACAGCGTATTTATGCAGATTTGTGTAAACGAGGGTATTTTTCAAAACGTAGACGGGGAAATATCCGTTTTTGCAAATACTATGTGGAAACGTGGCCTTAGTAACTTCTTCCTTGATTTTCCACCCTGAGCACCCTGTGACCACCGTCAAGGCACAGACTACCCATAACTGATTCACACAACCTGCTGCTGTCCCAGTGGCACTCAAGCTTTATGTTGAGTTTATCTCTGTGTTTTTTTGAGCTTGGAAATGTTGGCATGTTCCGTTTGGCATCAGTGCCACCCGATCCTCAGTCATGACTATGAGAGTGTTTTACATTACTCTTCATTTACCTGCACCATAAAACTGGTTAAATATGCTTCTCATTTTCCCAGTATTCAGTCACATCAACTAAACAAATAACCTGAGATTATGTTGTCCCTCTCCCATATTTCTTATAAACTAAAAAATAATCCTTTTATTTTTCCTCTCTCTTCAGTTGTTGCATTTCCTTTTTTTTCTGTTTTTAGAGTTTAATTTGGAAATAGAAAGGCAAAAGAACTAATGATACTGTTGTGGAATTTTATAAATTACACAAAGTAAAGTACAGGGGCCTCATTTATAAAGGAGTGTGTAGGATTCATACTAAAAGTGCACGTAAACCCAAAAGCAAAAAATGGCGGGCGCAAAAAAAAATCCGGATTTATAAAACCGTGTGCACGCACACTTGCACGCATTGTTCTCTTTATAAATCACAGTCCAGCTGGAAGGTTGCGCAGGTGAATTTGCCTCATATCCCGCCCTCTACACGCCCACTTTCTACCATGAATGGTCAATGCAAACTACTTGATGACTGTATTTGCATATGAATGAGCCTGCTGAGCATGTGCAGCGCCACCTGCAGTCTGTTTCTGCTGCGTGGCATGATGACTGAGACGTGTCGAGCCACCGTGCCACAAAATTTCACGGAGACTGAGATTGAGATGTTGTGGATGAGGTGGAGGCAGGAAAACCACATTATTTGGTGGTCACAGTAAAATTAGAAAAAGTATATAGATAGTATAAAATAAAGCGAGTGAGTGGCAGCACGTCGTTGGCACTCAGGCCAATGGTGCAAAAAAAAAAGAACTGGTGTGATTTGAAGGTGGAGGCCAAGAGGTACGAAGCCCTAAAGGGACACAGATTTTTTTAATATATATAATGAGTTCTACATGCGTGCGTGAAACCTTTAAGCCTGATTTATGGTTCCGCGTCACACCAACGCAGAGCCTACGGCGTAGGTGCGTGCCGCTGCATACCCTACGGCGTTGGATCTGCGTCGTTTTAACATGGAATCATAATTTAGGTTTATGCGCAACAGTGAAGCCGGCACGGGAGAACGGGAAGAACGCGCATGCAGCGTCATGTGACGTCACATCCGGAAATTTGGGCCCGAAATTGCAGCACATT
The DNA here is from genome assembly GCF_033807715.1 of Cololabis saira. Classification (NCBI taxonomy): domain Eukaryota; kingdom Metazoa; phylum Chordata; class Actinopteri; order Beloniformes; family Belonidae; genus Cololabis; species Cololabis saira. Next base: position 312,887 of record NC_084599.1, on the reverse strand, counting down.
TTGCAGCACACAGCCTGTTCAAGGCAACGGAGAGATACACTAGAGGGCTCATTCTTTTGGGTTTGGAACGCTTCATCTGACGTTATTACTAGCTGCACGATACACTGCTTGCAAACAATGGCTGACGCTCCAGCCGGCGGAGTTAGTTGTGGGCGTGGTTTCAGCAGCGGAGGCCGACGAGGCGTGGTTTGCATTTTGCTTACGTAACGAAAATGCGCAAATCTGAACGGCTCGTAGAAGTCACATGACCCTGGACGATCATCCGGGCGGCTGTACAGACACTGCAGAATTCGGTTGCTTTCCTCCTTCTCTGAGTTGGCAGGGTGAGGGGAGACCACTTTATATATGTTAAAGCAAGAAGAAATGTGTTTTTCATAATAGGTCCCCTTTAAAGGATAGTGAAACACTTGGGATAAATTCTGATGGCTAAACTAAACATAAACAACAACTAACTAACAGTAAACACAAACTTCAGATCATCTACGTGTGTGTGTAGGTGTCAGCGCATAGGGTGTGTGTGTGTGTGTGTGTGTGTGTGTGTGTGTGTGTGTGTGTGTGTGTGTGTGTGTGTGTGTGTGTGTGTGTGTGTGTGTGTGTGTGTGTGTGTATGTGTGTGTGTGTGTCTCAGAGTGAGGCCTCAGAGCTGGGCCTTAAAAGTGAAATGAAGGTTCCCATGTTCACATGGGACTGTGACCCACCAGTGAGCAGTGGTGTATTTATCTCACCTTCACAGAGGGTGGGAGGTCAAGCAACGACTGTTCCACTTGTCCAGTGATACGTTAACTGTCAGCAGTGATGTTAGCGATCCAAACTTTAACTTTTCATCTACTATAGTTGACTATGAACATGTCACAAAGGGTGTCACAAACTGTTAATTGCAAAATATGCTTTTATGTGGACTTAATTAAAATAGGACCAGTTATTTTTGGGGGGTTTTATCCAATAACTGCGGCTGAGCACATTAACGAGTACATTAACGAGCACATTAACCCCTCACATGTCTTGATAGTGGAATAGCTGTTCCTCCATCTGAGCTGTAGGATTTTAAACAGATTCATCTTTCAGCTTATTTCCTCTTGCTGGAAGGGTCGCCACGGGAGAGCATGTCGGTCCAAATGTTGATTTGGCAAGGGGTTTTATGCTGGATGCCCTTCCTGACACAACCTCCGCCCGGACATGCAAACCCACCACGGAGAAACCCAGAATATCATTCATAAAATGTGTACCAGAACCATGTCAGATGTTTAGATGCTGAGTTTAATATATTATGAAATTGCACTGTGCTAGAGAGAAAAACCTTCAGTGATCTGAAGAAAGAGGCTGAGACAAAAACGTATTTCTTGCAAGGGTAGACACCAGCCGTGAACTACAACCGGTCCGCCCCCAGCAAAGCTTATTTAAAGACATAAAAAGTGGGTGTGGGATAACAGAAGAAAGGGTGTATGATTACAGGTTGTACAATCAGGAAGTAGGCGTGGTGTGGGTGTAGCTGATTAGATGAGGAGACCTTGACAGAGCGGCAGGCAGGCCGATCCAGCCACAATCTCCCTAGAAGAATAAAACAAGACAGCCCGCTCCAACTAGCCCTCCCCTTCAATCTCAGGATATCTGCAGACCTGGTGCGACGTGTACCGGGTCATCTGATAACAAAGAGGACAGGGCTTGGAGTAGGCTGAGGCGAGGTTCACATGACATAGTAAAGAATGGAGCAAAAGTAAATGAGTATATATTTTCCCTCTAACACACTGCAAGAGCATATGCATATCCATACAGTATATATAGTAGCATATACTATTGCGGTGTAGCTTGCTTTTAAAACATTGCATGAATGCTACAACAATGAGGCCACTTTGGCTTTTGAATGCAAAAATATTACAGTAAAATGATCATATAGGTACAACTGCAGTGTATGTCTTACAGTTGAATAGTGTAGAAGAAAACGTAATTATACATAGCCACATAATTTTGTCATAAAATTCAGTTTGTGCTGAAGAAAGGTTCAATTCATCCATCCATCCATCCATTTTCCGCCGCTTATCCGGAGCCGGGTCGCGGGGGCAGGAGCCTCAACAGGGATGCCCAGACTTCCTTCACCCAGACACTTCCTCCAGCTCTTCCTCCATCTCTTCCTCCATCTCTTCCTCCAGCTCATCCTCCAGCTCTTCCTCCATCTCTTCCTCCAGCTCTTCCTCCAGCTCTTCCTCCAGTTCTTCCTCCAGCTCTTCTTCCATCTCTTCCTCCATCTCTTCCTCCAGCTCATCCTCCAGCTCTTCCTCCATCTCTTCCTCCAGCTCTTCCTCCAGCTCTTCCTCCAGTTCTTCCTCCAGCTCTTCTTCCATCTCTTCCTCCATCTCTTCCTCCAGCTCTTCCTCCAGCTCTTCCTCCATCTCTTCCTCCAGCTCTTCCTCCAGCTCTTCATCCAGCTCTTCCGAGGGGAGTCCGAGGTGTTCCCAGGCCAGCCGAGAGACATAGTCACCCTGCGGAGGAAACTAATCTCGGCCGCTTGTATCCGCGATCTTGTCCTTTCGGTCACTACCCAAAGTTCATGACCATAGGTGAGGGTAGGGGCGTAAATTGACCGGTAAATCGAGAGCTTCGCCTTTCGACTCAGCTCCCTCTTCACCACGACGGTCCGGTACATCGACCGCATAACTGCGGATGCTGCACCGATCCGTCTGTCAATCTCCCGCTCCATCGTTCCCTCACTCGTGAACAAGATCCCGAGATACTTGAACTCCTCCACCTGAGGCAGGACTTCTCCACCCACCCGGAGAAGGCACGCCACCCTTTCCCGATGGACAACCATGGCCTCGGTTTTGGAGGTGCTAAATCTCATCCCTGCCGCGTTACACTCGGCCTCAAACCGCTCCAGCACATGCTGGAGGTTCCGGTCCGATGAAGCCAACAGGACAACATCTGCCAAAAGCAGAGATGAAATCCTGAGGTTCCCAAACCGGATCCCCTCCGGCCCCTGGCTGTGCTTAGAAATCCTGTCCATAAAATTATGAACAGGACCGGTGACAAAGGGCAGCCTTTAAGCTGGGCATACACTGTGCGATATTTTAAATCGTTTGATTCAGCCACATCTCAAACTGCACGACTAGATCGCTGAGTTCAAAAGTTCACAGCCCACGATTTATGGTCTCACACTGTACGACCCGATGCTCAGATGCGACCCGTCTGCTCACACTATAGGATCATAATCCTCCCGTCGGACCTCTGTGTACTGGAACTCGAGGCCGGTTTTGGGGCAGGGGTGGGCTGTGCCCACCCAAACGTGCATCCTGCCCACCCAATCAAAGGTTATGGGGATCCTTTATTTTTCTATAATTTTATTTTTTTTATATATATAAAAAAAATCACAAAATATCTGTACAGTTTCTGACTGGGTGGGCACTGCGCATCATTTTTAGACACAACAATGAACGCATACCGCAAAAGTTGTATCTCGGCGGAGGAACCCGGCGTCCCAGCAAAATGGGCACAGAGAAGTGAAGTGTTCAGAACAGCACAGAGCACACACTGAAGGCTGATTTATGGTTCTGCGTTAAATCGACGCGGGTCGCCGCGTAGCCTACGCCGTAGGCTCTGCGTTGGTGTAACGCGGAACCATAAATCAGGCTTTAGCAATTTGTGCCATTCTGTGTGGCTATAAATGAAAAAAGATTAGACAACGTCGTGATTGGACAAGGAATTGGCTGGGCAGACGTGGGAAATGCGGTCTTTTTTTCTGCTATTAAAACATGATTTTTAATGTGAATTTGCAACACTTTAAACTAGAAATAATAGTTTTTGACGTGACATCAGAGATTGCGTCTGCTCTCTGCGAAAAGATGAGGCAAATCGGGTCGTAGCACAACCAGGATTTCAAACACGTTTGATTTTCTTGTGAGCACACGGTTCGTGATCGGGAGCTCGTCGTGAGGTGTTAATCTCTCGTCGTGAGGTGTTAATCTCTCGTCGTGAGGTGTTAATCTCTCGTCGTGAGGTGTTAATCTCTCATCGTGAAGTGTTAATCTCTCGCTGTGAGGTGTTAATCTCTCGTCGTGAGGTGTTAATCTCTCGTCGTGAAGTGTTAATCTCTCGTCGTGAAGTGTTAATCTCTCGTCGTGAAGTGTTAATCTCTCGTCGTGAGGTGTTAATCTCTCGTCGTGAGGTGTTAATCTCTCGTCGTGAGGTGTTACTCTCTCGTCGTGAGGTGTTACTCTCTCGTCGTGAGGTGTTAATCTCTCGTCGTGAGGTGTTAATCTCTCGTCGTTACCCCACGTTTACTGCACGAGGCACAACCAACGATTGGGTCGAAATCCGGCCCAATCCAAAAAATAGTCGTACGACTGGAAAATCGGCTCAAAACGAGCCGATAATCGCACAGTGTATGCCTGGCTTTAGTTAACACATTTAACTAGCTTAATTTTGCATTGTGAGTTGGATCGCTGATCCCGTCACAACTGTGTTTATTAGTTTAAGTGTGTTTGTTTATTTTACCGTTTGTTTACTGTTGCATCCGCTTTGTTGGGTCTTGATGACATGTTCTTCCACAACAGAGAACAAAGCCCTTCCTCATTTCCCAGTGGAATGACCAGAACGCACGTGTGAAGTCAGTTTCACATTGGGTTTTACTTTTCCCCTCTCTTCCTCTCCTACTAACCCCCCCCCCACACACACACACACACTTATCTTGGTCATAAAGCCTCCAAGTTTGTTTTTCACTGGATGAGACGAAATCTCGTCTGCCATTTTGAATCACACGAGACTCAGTCATCACGTGATCCAACCATCCATCTTTCTTTTCACGTGTATGAACAACCATCGTGACACACACACACTGACTCAACATGCACACACACACACACACACACACACACACACACACACACACACACCGACACACTGCAGCACACACACACACACACACCGACACACTGAAGCACACACACACACACACACACACACACCGACACACTGAAGCACACACACACTGACTCAACATGCACACACACACACACACACACACACACACACACACACACACACACACACACACACACACACACACCGACACACTGAAGCACACACACACACACACACACACACACACACACACACACACACACACACACACACACACACACACACACACACACACACACACACACACACACACCGACACACTGTAGCACACACACACTGACTCAACATGCACACACACACACACACACACACACACACACACACACACACACACACCGACACACTGAAGCACACACACACACACACACACACACACCGACACACTGAAGCACACACACACACACACACACACACACACACACACACACACACCAACAAGCACACACACACACACACACACACACACACACACACACACACACACACACACACACACACACACACACACACACACACACACACCAACACACACAAGCACACACACACACACACACAGTCACACACGTCTATAATCTGAAGTTTGTGTTAATGTTTAGTTAGTTGTTGTTTATGTGTAGTTTAGCCTTCAGAATTTATCCCAAGTGTTGTTTCACTCTTTTTTTAAACTTGTGTAAATAAATTCAGATTAATTTGAATGAAAGAAGTTGTTTGTGTTTATTTTTATACACATTTGTCACAGCTGCTGGTTACAAGAGAAATATGTGGAAAAACAAACCACACATTCAAAAGACAGACAAATCTGCCTCCCTACTAGGACATGAACTTGGCAAAACACATGACACATCTGATAGGAAAAGGTGCCAGAAACAATGATTTTCTTTTCCTCACAAAGGAAGAACACCATGTTTCTCCTGCTTGTGTGTCCTCTCTCCTGAGTGTTCAGCATGTTCAACATGTTTTTTCAGGAAAATAGCCTCGTTGTTAAAATGAGAGGAAGTATGTCCAAAATAAGCTTTTGCAGCACTAATGGCACCAAATTAAAAGAGAGTCACAGAGCCTGTGGACAATGATGATGATGGTGATGGATTTCACTACCCATCACTCTGTAACATTGCCTCTGGCAGTTTTACAGTTTGAAAGAAAATGTTATTGGTTTTACTGCATTTCTGATTCATATACATTTACAGTATGTTGGTGTTTCTTCTTTTTCAGAGACATAAAATTCAGCCTTTCAGAACATTCCCAGGTCGTTAAGTACTGAGCGGTGCTCCTCGCATGGCAGCTGAAAGGAAGACAGGACCAAACAATTTCAGTTTATTTCCGCTTGTACTTGGCAGCCAGTTTAGGTAAAAAAAAACAATTAGATTAGATTAAGGAGCAAATTATGATCAGGAGTGAAATGTTCATCTTCATACAGTTTTCAATACTTTTAATTGAATCAAAATTAATCAATAATTAATTCTAACTCTACTATATTTACCCAAACAGAAAACTGAAAGCCTTCCGCTACCTTAATTCGGGATGTTAAAGGGGACCTATTATGAAAAACAGGAAAGCAACCAGATTCTGCAGTGTCTGTACAGCCGCCCGGATGAGCCGTCCAGTGTGATGTGGATCTACGAGCCAATAAGATTCTGCTCCCTTTCGTTACGTAACCAAAATGCAAACAAATAAACACCGTGTCCTAACTGCATGAGCGTCCGACTATCGTAGCACTGCGTGACATCGGACCCTCTCTGTCCATCTCCCTCCAGCAGCTGAACTTTATTGAGGTTTTTGTAGTGAAATGAGGAGGAATCATAGAGATAACTTCTCATTTCAACTAACTGGATCAGCCGTTTCTCATCATGACTGTTTCCTACAGCGCTTTCAACCGGCTTTCAACACGAGTGGCAGGAAGAAAATAGAAGCAGGGCGTCTGACAAATGTTCAGCTCAAAACGCTGCGTTGCTACGGCCAGTTAGGACAGTCCAATAGAAAAATAAAGCAATGGAATTGATTTTGTTGCTGACGCTCGCTCGCATCACATGCAGTTATGACACGGTTTAATAGTGTATGCCGGAGCGAGGCTTTGTGTCCTCCCCTGCTACACGTCATTCAGGCAGCCAATCAGCACAGAGCCTCATTATCATATCCCCGCCCCCTCAGAATGGGAAGATAAAGACATGGCTCAGAGGCTGAATTTCTAATTTATTTAGAAAAAAACAATCAAAAGCTTTGTTTTTAAGACATTCAAGGCCTGTTTAAAATAGATATTACATGCCATACTAAGTCCCCTTTAAGGTGTCCTGGTTAAAGGATAGTTGGCGCCAGCTAAAATAAAGTCCACCGTCTCATAAAGGATATTAATATGTATTAATGTCAGAGTGTGACTATTCTTATTTCAGGGTTGATATACAGTCAGTCCGGAAAGTATTCAGAACGCTTCACTCTTCCCACATTCTTTTATGTTACAGCCCTATTGATAATAGGATTAAATTCATTTTTTTTCTCAGAATTCTACACAAAATACCCCATAGTGACAACATGAAAGAAGTTTTGATGCGACTTTTGTACATTTATTAAAAATAAAAATAACAAGAAATTATATGAGCATAAGTTTCATAACGTTTGCTTAATACTTTGTAGAAGCTCCTCTGGCAGCAATTGCAGCCTCAAGTCTTTTTGAATAGGCTGCTAAAAGTTTGGCACACCTATTCTTGGGCAGTTTTGCCCATTCTTCCTTACAGACCCTCTCAAGCTCCATCAGGTTGGATGGGGAGCGTCGGTGTACAGCCAGAGATGTTGGATGGGATTCAGGTCTGGGCTCTGGCTGGGCCACTCAAGGACATTGACATGGTTGTTCTGAAGCCACTCCTTTGATATTTTGGCTGTGTGCTTTGGGTCGTTGTCCTGCTGAAAGATGAAGCGTCGTCCTAGTCTGAGGTCAACAGCACTCTGGATCAGGTTTTCATCCAAGATGTCTCTGTACATGGCTGCATTCATCTTTCCCTCAATCCTGACTAGTCGCCCAGGTCCTGCTGATGAAAAACACCCCCACAGCATGATGCCGCCACCACCATGCTTCACTGTAGGGATGGTGTTCTCCAGGTGATGAGCGGTGCCTGGTCTCCTCCAAACACGACATGTGGAATTCATGCCAAATAGTTCAATCTTTGTCTCATCAGACCAGAGGATTTTTTTTCTCATGGTCTGAGAGTCCTCCAGGTGCCTTTTGGCAAACTCCAGTCGGGCTGCCATGTGCTTTTTAGTAAGGAGGGGCTTGCGCCTGGCCACTCTACCATACAAGCCTGATTGGTGGATTGCTGCAGAGATGGTTGTTGTTGTGCAACTCGGGTAGCTTGGCTGTCCAGTTATCGAAGGCTATTAATGAATATTATTAATAATTATTAATAATTAATAAAGTTGACTATTTATCAAATTGAATTATCAAAATAATAATTCTCGTCGGGGCACCACTGCCGGGGCCTTACTCCGGAGGAATTGTGATAACTAAACAGCAGAAAATCAGTCTCATATGATTTGAATTATCCTGCAGAACAGCAAATCTTACTATATCTTACCGAATAACAATGAAGGCGTGATATCCGAACACTAGGCTCTGCTTAAACAAATCAATTTGTGACCAAATCTTGCATGAAATAACAACAACCACTCATTAAAAATCAATCAGGATTTATTTACATACAGGTGTCAAAAGATGATAAACGCAACACCCCAAATAAACCTGATGGCAGAACTTAAGTATTATAAAACAATTAATTAACTAGAAAAACAACAATCAATAAAAATGAAACTTAAAGTTAAATGCATGGAATGAAAAAAAGAAATCAAAGCAATAATAAAAATGATATCACGAACATGTACAGTTTAAAATATTGCAGTGTTTAGAGGGTGGTATTTTAAAGATGGCGGAACTGTAACCACGCCACGTGCAATTAGAACGGATGGTGATCCCGGTGCTTAAACCGTGATCAACTGGCGAAACGGTGCTTTAAAACATGAATGACTAGCAGAAAGTAGTGACTACAAATTAATGACAACAGTCATGATAATGATGCTGATGTAATCTCAGCTCTGAACACAGATTTAGCTCTGAAAACGTTCTTAAGTTACTGATAAACAGAGATCCCGACTTCACACAGTTCTGAACCGTTCTTAGTCCTACTGATCTATTCAATTCAATTCAATTTTATTTATATAGCGTCTAATACAACAGAGTTGTCTCTAGACGCTTTACAGAGACCCATACCCAGAACATGACCCCCGAGCAGTTATTACATAAACAATGGCAGGTAAAAACTCCCCTAGTGGGAGAAAAACCTTAAGCCAAACAGTGGCAAGGGAAAACTCCCCTTTAGGAGGGAAGAAACCTTGAGCAGGACCAGGCTCATCAGGGGGGACCCTCCTGCCGAGGGCCAGACTGGTGGGTCAGGGACGGCAACAGCACAGCAGGCAGGTGGAAGCAGCAACGGGATGACCGGGGGTGGGGACCGCAGGCCAGCACGCAGCTCCCGAAGCTCCGGCCCAATCAGCAAGTCCCAGGTTGGGGTGCAGGGTCAGGAAAAGACTTGTGCTCCGTAATGCAAGCTACAAGCCACCCATGGCCACCTGCAGGACAAAAGAGAGAAAAGGGAGGAGAAGGGGGGGGCAGCAACGGGATGACCAGGGGTGGGGACCGCAGGCCAGCACGCAGCTCCCGAAGCTCCGGCCCAATCAGCAAGTCCCAGGTTGGGGTGCAGGGTCAGGGAAAGACTTGTGCTCCGTAATGCAAGCTACAAGCCACCCACGACCACCTGCAGGTTCCGGTGTCCGGCAAAGGATGCTGCAACATGGACAAAAGAGAGAAAAGGGAGGAGAAGGGGGGGCCAGCACAAGAAACCACAGGAGCGACTCTGACACACTAAAGTTTACACTACCTAGAGATTTACCAACACCAGCTAGAGGTTTACTAAACACTAACTATAGGCTTTACTAAACAGAAATGTTTTAAGTTTAGTTTTAAAGGTGGAGGTGGTGTCAGCCCCCTTAACCCAGATTGGAAGTTGGTTCCATAGTAGTGGCGCCTGATAGCAGAACGCCCGCCCTCCAAATCTACATTTAGATACTCTAGGAACTACAAGTAAACCTGCACTCTGAGAACGGAGAGCTCTGACAGGAACATAAGGCACTATCAGGTCTTGCAAATAATGCGGAGCTAAGCCGTTTTGGGCTTTATACGCAAGTAATACAATTTTAAATTGGATTCTGAATTTTACGGGTAACCAATGGAGCGACGCTAACACTGGAGAGACGTGGTCTCTCCTGCTAATTCCTGTCAGTACTCGTGCTGCTGCATTTTGGATCAGCTGGAGCCTATTCAGCAAATTACTTGGACATCCTGCTAACAACACATTACAGTAATCTAGTCTAGAAGATACAAACGCATGAACTAGTTTTTCTGCATCACTCTGTGAGAGGATTTTCCTAATCTTTGCAATATTACGGAGATGGAAAAAGGCTATTTTACAAACCTGATTGACATATGGTTTAAACGACAAATCCTGATCGAAAATAACACCAAGATTTCTCACAGTTGCACTGGAAGCCATCGCAACACCATCTAATCCCTTCCTAAGATGCTCTGGACCAAGAATGATAACCTCTGTTTTATCTGAATTTAGAAGCAGGAAATTTCTGGACATCCAGTCCTTGATGTCCCTAAGACATGCCTGAAGTTTAACTAACGGTTCTGTTTCATCCGGCTTCATAGACAAATAGAGCTGCGTATCATCAGCATAACAATGAAAGTGTATGCCGTGATTCTGGATTATACTTCCCAACGGCTGCATGTATAAACTGAACAAGATTGGCCCTAGCACTGAACCCTGCGGAACACCATAACAGACCCTTGACTGTTCTGAAGAAACCTCATGTACATGAACAAACTGGAACCTGTCAGATAGATATGATTTAAACCAACATAGAGCTGTCCCTTTAATCCCAACAACATGCTCTAACCTGTGCAGTAAAATGCCATGATCTATAGTGTCAAAAGCAGCACTGAGGTCCAGTAGAACCAGTATGGACACTAATCCCTTATCTGAGGCCATAAGGAGGTCATTCGTGACTCGAACAAGTGCTGTCTCTGTGCTATGATGCATTCTGAACCCTGACTGAAAGACTTCAAACAGATCATTTCTATACAAATAGTCACATAACTGGCTTGAAACTGCCTTTTCCAGAATTTTAGACACAAATGGAAGGTTGGAAATTGGTCTATAATTAGCTAAGGTGTCTGGGTCAAGAGAAGGTTTTTTAAGTAAAGGTTTAATTACTGCGACTTTGAAAACCTGTGGTACATATCCTAAACTTAGGGATAAGTTAATTTGGTCCAGTATTGTCGTACCAATAAGAGAAAAAATATGTTTGAATAGACGAGTCGGGATGGGGTCTAACATACATGTGGTTGACTTAGCTCTATTAACGAGTGAAGTCAGCTCAGGGAGGTCTATAGGATCAAAACAGTCTAGAGACAAGTCAGAGCCTAGGGAAGTCGCTAAAGCTGAAGAAACACCTACAACCGGCTGGTTGAGTTCTTCTCTAATTCTCGCGATTTTACTGTTGAAGAAGCCCATAAAGTCCTCACTACTGAGAGCTGCAGGAATGCACGGCTCAACAGAGTTGTGACTCTTTGTCAGCCTGGCTACAGTGCTGAACAGAAAACGTGGGTTACTTTTGTTATCCTCTATCAACGTTGAATAATAAGCTGTTCTGGCTTTGCGAATGGCTTTTTTATATACTATTAGAATATCTTTCCATTCACGATGAGAGTCTACAGACCTACAAGAGTACCACTTCCTTTCCATTTTACGCACGTTTTGTTTCAACATGCGGATATCTGAATTATACCAGGGAGTTAAGCTCCTGTGGCTAGAAACCCTCCTTTTCAAAGGAGCAACTTCATCTAAAGCTGAATGCAACAATCTGCTGCTCATGGGCTCACGTCTCGCCTGGGATCCGGATCGGGTGCCTGCGGGTTCTGTGACTGGGCCGTCCCTTCCCCTGAAACGGATTAGACAGCACCGGGGCCGCCTCGTGCCGGGCCGTGGTTCCGGACCAAACGGAGGCTCACACGCATTCCTAGGCGCGGCGGGGGACCGGTCTCTCCTGCCGTGCTTCCCTGCGCGCCGGGCGCCGACGCGCGGCCGTCCGGGCCCCGGGAGAGCTCACGCCGGCGAGACGCCGGCCGTCCGTCCCCGATCCCTGTGCGGTTAGCAGGCAGGGGCTCGGAGCGGGGAGGGGGGGTTCAGTCGGAGCGTTCAGTCACAGCTGTGTCCCGATCTGGTTGCCGGGAGCGCGTGGGCGTCGGAAGCTCGCATCTGTGAACTTAGAGGACAGAGTTTAGTGGAAGCCGGAGCCTCCCCGGGGGACCGCCACTTCAACCGCGGGTCCAACGGAGCGGGCCCGGTCCGATGCGGGCCTTACCCCTCCCCCAGCCGGGGGGAGAAAAGGAGATGGGACCTGTGGCCTGGAGCCAAAAGGATCCCGCTCGGATGAGATGAAGTGGAGAAGAGCTGTGAGGAAAAGGAGAGAGAGGGATTCTGCGCCGCGGGTCCTCACTGATCCTCCGGCCAGACCACGCCGCAGATCCCCCCCCTTTGGGGGGGGGAAGGCCGTGGTCCCTTTGGCCCGGAGCCAGAAAGACGTCCTGACCCGCCAGTTGAATGAAGGAAAAAGAGAGAGATGAACGCGCAGCGCTGCGTTTTGATCCTACGCGCGCTGCGGTGACGTCATCGGTGCCTCATTGCGATTGGATGCGCGCCGCTTGTATGCGCCACCCCCCCACGCAAGGCATGCTGGGGGTTGTAGTTCAGGTCGGCCATTTTTGGAGGCACATTACAGCCGATTTTCAGCTGAGCCATTTCAAAGTGGAATATACACATTCACAAAGTGTTCATACATTTTATAAATTCAGAGTTCACATGGGCGACGCCCAACATTGTCCTTCTTGAAGTTTCTCCTCTCTCCACAGAGTAGGGTTGCCAACCGTCCCGATTTAGGCGGGACATCACGCATTTGAGCCAAAATGAGCGCATCCCGCACGGGACGCTCTTTGTCCCGCCGCAGCGGCCGCACGGGTAAAGGGAGGATGCATATATTTTTTTCTCTTTGTGCGCCGCGCATTGTGTGTCTGTCTGCCTGCCTGTCTGGCCAGCTGAATCCTAAGGGCACTAGGACCGCAGTGCTCATGTGCGTGTGATTCAGTCTCTGTGTGTGTGTATGGGCGTGCGCGCGCGATGTGGGTGTGCTGCGTTGGTTTGTGAGGAAGTGAAACGCGTGCCAATATTTACATCTAGTCTCTGTTAAAAGCAGCAAGGAATATCCCTGGAGAAAGAAATAGGTGAGTTAAGCTTTTTATTTAATTTGTATTTTTACTATTGGTCTCACTCAAATAGTCTTTACACTCTCCTAATTAGTCTGTGTCTGTCCTTTGTTCTTCTTTTTCTTTCTTCTCAATCAGTCAGGACCAATCTGTCACAGACACCCCTGCTTCCCAATGATGGACACTTAAGTCTTAAGGAGAGACAGAGATAGGGAGAAGGCAGACACTGTCCGCGGTGCTGTTTTGTGTGTGTGTGTGCGTGTGCGTGCGTGCGTGCGTGCGTGCGTGCGTGCGTGCGTGCGTGCGTGCGTGTTTGCTTTCAGTGTTATATATTGCACCTTGTTGATTTGTTGTTCAGAAGATTTTGCAATTCTGATTTTGCACTTTTTTTGTTGGAAAAAAAAGAAATGTTAAGTTACTGTAAAGTTAGTAGGTTTCAAATAAGTAGGCTAGGCAATAACCTAAAACTGTTTGCACAACATGGTTGCACTAGTGGGCCTACGATTTAATTGATTATTGCTGTTACACTGTTTACATTGTTTTAAACTGTTAAAACACAAAAAATTAGACAGCAATTGTCATCTTCTTATTTTGCACATTGTGCCAAAAATAAATACATACTTGAACTATAAGTGTCTCACATGTATACCTCAAATACAAAACTGATCAAACTGATCATGAGTTGTTATTACAACCTTGTTACTGTAAGTGTATTTAGTGTAATACAGTAGCCTAATGTGTTTGTATAGTCTGTTATAGGTATTGTGCCAAAATGCTGTTATTTATGCGTTTTTGACCCCCAAAAACCCCCCAAAAAAACCCAAAAAACCCCCAAAAACCCCAAAATTTTTCGGCCGCCCGGCAAAGGGCGACCCAAATGAGGTGTCCCTCATTTGCAAATCTGGGGCCGTATTCTCAAAACATTCTTAAGAAAAAAAATCTTCTTAAGTGCCATTTTTTTCTTAAGTTCTGTCTTAAGAAGAAAAAATTCTTAAGTCGTATTCTCCAAAAAAGTTCTTAAGTATTTTCTTAACTTTCTTCTTAAGTTTCTTCTTAAGAAAAAACTTAAGAAGAAATGGTATTCTTGAAATAAAAGTTCTTAAATTTGTTCTTAACTTTTTTCTTAACTTAAGACAACCTTGACCTGTCTTAAGATTTCGTCTGTGAAAAGGTGAGACTCTAATATCACCTTTATCAACACATTTGCACATGCACAAAGAAAGATCTGCAATATTGTGGAGCGATGCATTGGTGTAGTGAAGTCTTGCTTCAGGTGAATCGACTAAATATAATGAAACTAATAAAAATAATAATAATAATAATATAATGAATAATACATATAATTTTGTATACCAAGTACGTAGAGGTGCACTAAATGAAAACCCAAACATATGTAGCTTAATAAAACAAAATAAAATTCAATAGACTGATATGTTCATTTTAATACCTTTTATTAAAATTGTGACGGCTCTGATGTACAGACAGAGCAGCAGCGCTGGTTCTGGGGCTCCAGTAAAAACATGAAGCTCCACTTTATATTCAGACAAACTAATATGGAAGCTACAACTGTTAGATTTCATCTATTAAACCAACATTTATCTTCCTAAATGATTTATTTCAGCCAGCGACAATTCTCCACAGAGCTGCAGGTCAGTTCATTGGATCAGTTTCTCCCCAGGACGACAGCGCGGTTTTACCCGGCGATCACGCCTCTCCCCCCGGCCGTGAGCTAATGCTGCTCCCGCAGCCGCCGGCTCTTCTCATCCCCGAAAACGTCGGAGCAAATTTCTCAACAGGCGTTATTTGGATGAACTGAGGCCAGGTTGGGGATCTTAAGGGGGACTTTGGCATCTGAAAAAATATTAAAACTTAATAAAGTGGCATATTAACAGCGCTACAGCGGAAATTAAAACAGCTTTTAGCCTGCTTTTAGCTCTCGGCTCCCGCTGTCGTTTTGGTGCGAAGTGCATTCTGGGATACTTGGCTGCTACTGCTGAACGGTCCGCTGGAGCGGCTGCTGAATTGATTTGAGTGATTTCAAAAACACCCCTCCTTGAACCGCCACCTTACTGTGGTGGAGGGGTTTGTGTGCCCGAGTGATCCTAGGAGCTATGTTGTCGGGGGCACTTTCGCCCCTGGTAGGGACTCCCATGGCAAACAGGTCCTGGGTGACGGGCCAGACTAAGAGCGGTTCACAAGCCTATCATGAGAAGAAGAAAAACAAGGACCGTTACGTCGCCCGGATCGGCGTCACCGGGGCCCCGCCCTGGAGCCAGGCCTGGGGTCGGGGCTCGTAGGCGAGCGCCTGGTGGCCGGGTCTTTGCCCGTGGGACCCGGCCGGGCTCAGCCCGAAACGGCGACGCGGGTCCGCCTTCCAGTAGGCCCACCACCCGCAGGAAGGACCATGGCAGGCCGGTGCATTGTGGGCTGGGTAGCAGTCGTGGCGGGGTGCCTCGACGACCCAATCCCTGGACATCAACCCTCACAGTGGGGACATGGAATGTCACCTCGCTGGGGGGGAAGGAGCCGGAGCTTGTGCGTGAGGTTGAGAGATACCGGCTAGAGATAGTCGGGCTCACCTCCACACATAGCTTGGGCTCTGGAACCCAGCTCCTTGAAGGGGGCTGGACCCTCCACTACTCTGGAGTTGCCCAGGGTGAGAGGCGGCGGGCTGGTGTGGGCTTGGTTATAGCCCCCCAGCTCAGCCGCCATGTGTTGGAGTTCACCCCGGTGAACGAGAGGGTCGCTTCCCTGCGCCTTCGGGTCGGGGATAGGTCTCTCACTGTTGTTTGTGCCTACGGGCCGAACAGCAGTGGGGAGTACCCGGCCTTCTTGGAGTCCCTGGGAGGAGTACTTGATAGTGCTCCAACTGGGGACTCCATTGTTCTACTGGGGGACTTCAACGCTCACGTGGGCAATGACAGTGATACCTGGAGAGGCGTGATTGGGAGGAACGGCCTCCCCGATCTGAACCCGAGTGGTGTTTTGTTGTTGGACTTCTGTGCGAGTCACAGTTTGTCCATCACGAACACCATGTTCAGGCATAAGGGTGTCCATCAGTGCACGTGGCACCAGGACACCCTAGGCCGGAGGTCAATGATCGACTTTGTTGTCGTTTCATCTGACCTTCGGCCGCATGTCTTGGACACTCGGGTGAAGAGAGGGGCTGAGCTGTCAACTGATCACCACCTGGTGGTGAGTTGGATGCGCTGGCGGAGGAGGAGGTTGGACAGACCGGGCAGACCCAAACGGATTGTGAGGGTCTGTTGGGAACGTCTGGCTGAGCCCTCTGTCAGGGACATCTTCAACTCCCACCTCCGGGAGAGCTTCTCTCGGATCCCGGGGGAGGCGGGGGACATCGAGTCCGAGTGGACCATGTTCTCTGCCTCCATTGTCAACGCGGCGGCTCGAAGCTGCGGACGCAAGGTCTCCGGTGCCTGTCGTGGCGGCAATCCTAGAACCCGGTGGTGGACACCGGAAGTACAGGATGCCGTCAGACTGAAGAAGGAGTCCTACCGGGCTATGTTGGCCGGTGGGACTCCTGACGCAGTAGATAGGTACCGGCAGGCCAAGCGGGCCGCGGCTCGGGCAGTCTTGGAGGCAAAAACTCGGGTCTGGGAGGAGTTCGGGGAGGCCATGGAGGAGGACTTTCGGTCGGCCTCGAGGAAATTCTGGAGGACCGTTCGGCGCCTCAGAAGGGGGAAGCAGTACTCTGCCGGCACCATTTATGGTGCTGGTGGGGAGCTGTTGACCTCGACTGGGGACATTGTCGGACGGTGGAAGGAATACTTTGAGGATCTCCTTAACCCGACTGACATGCCTTCCACTGAGGAAGCAGAGGGTTGGGGCTCGGAGGCGTGCTCATCCATCACCCAAGCCGAGGTCACCGAGGTGGTTCGTAAGCTCCTCGGTGGCCGGGCACCGGGGGTGGATGAGATTCGCCCTGAGTACCTCAAGTCTCTGGATGTCGTAGGGCTGTCTTGGCTGACACGCCTGTGCGACATTGCATGGAGGAAGGGGACAGTACCGCTGGGGTGGCAAACCGGGGTGGTGGTCCCTCTGTTTAAAAAGGGGGACCGGAGAGTGTGTTCCAACTACAGGGGGATCACACTTCTCAGCCTCCCGGGGAAAGTCTACGCCAGGGTACTGGAGAGGAGATTACGGCCGATAGTCGAACCTCGGATTCAGGAGGAACAATGCGGTTTTCGTCCCGGTCGTGGAACACTGGACCAGCTCTATACCCTCCGCAGGGTGCTCGAGGGTTCATGGGAATTTGCCCAACCAGTCTACATGTGTTTTGTGGATCTGGAGAAGGCATTTGACCGTGTCCCTCGTGCCATTCTGTGGGGGGTGCTGAGTGAGTATGGAGTCCGGGGCCCTCTACTAAGGGCTGTCCGGTCTCTGTATGATCGAAGCAGGAGTCTGGTTCGCATTGCCGGCAGTAAGTCAGACTTGTTCCCGGTGCATGTTGGACTCCGGCAGGGCTGCCCTTTGTCACCGGTCCTGTTCATAATTTTTATGGACAGGATTTCTAGGCGCAGCCAGGGGCCGGAGGGGATCCGGTTTGGGAACCTCAGGATTTCATCTCTGCTTTTTGCAGATGATGTTGTCCTGTTGGCTTCATCAGACCGGGACCTCCAGCATGCGCTGGGGCGGTTTGCGGCCGAGTGCGACGCGGCAGGGATGAGAATCAGCACCTCCAAGACCGAGGCCATGGTTCTCGACCGGAAAAGGGTGGCATGCCTTCTCCGGGTGGGTGGAGAAGTCCTGCCTCAGGTGGAGGAGTTCAAGTATCTCGGGATCTTGTTCACGAGTGAGGGAACAATGGAGCGTGAGATTGACAGGCGGATCGGTGCAGCGTCCGCAGTAATGCGGTCGATGTACTGGACCGTCGTGGTAAAGAGGGAGCTGAGTCGAAAGGCGAAGCTCTCGATTTACCGGTCAATCTACGCCCCTACCCTCACCTATGGTCATGAACTTTGGGTAGTGACCGAAAGGACAAGATCGCGGATACAAGCGGCCGAGATGAGTTTCCTCCGCAGGGTGGCTGGACGCTCCCTTAGAGATAGGGTGAGGAGTTCGGTCACCCGGGAGGAGCTCGGAGTCGAGCCGCTACTCCTCCACATTGAGAGGAGTCAGCTGAGGTGGCTTGGGCATCTGTACCGGATGCCTCCTGGACGCCTCCCTAGGGAGGTGTTCCAGGCATGTCCCACCGGGAGGAGACCCCGGGGAAGACCCAGGACACGCTGGAGAGACTATGTCTCTCGGCTGGCCTGGGAACGCCTCGGACTCCCCCCGGAAGAGCTGGAGGAGGTGTCTGGGGTGAGGGAAGTCTGGGCATCCCTGCTGAGGCTGCTGCCCCCGCGACCCGGTAACGGATAAGCGGGAGAAGATGAGTGAGTGAGTGAGTGATTTCAAAAACAGCCATATTTTAAGAAGTTCTTAAGTAGAAAAATAAGAAATTCGTAAGAAATGACAGTTCTTAAGAAAATATTGAGGAATTGCACTTAAGAACTTTCTTACGAACTTCTTAATTTTAGATCTTAAGACATTTCTTAAGATTTTCTTAAGAAGATATTGGAGAATCCGGCCCCTGGATGTTGGCAACCCTACCACAGAGGAACGCTGGAGTTGTGACAGAGTGACCGTCGGGTCCTTGGTCACCTCTCTGACTAAGGCCCTTCTCCCCTGATTGCTCAGCTTAGGCGGGCGGCCAGCTCTAGGGAGATTCCTGGTGGTTCCAAACTTCTTCCATTTAAGGATGATGCAGGCCACAGTGCTCACTGGGACCTTCAAAGCAGCAGAAATATTTCTGTACCCTTCCCCAGATTTGTGCCTCGAAACAATCCTGTTTCGGGGTCTGAAGACAATTCTTTTGACTTCATGTTTGGTTTGTGTTGCAACATGCACTGCCAACTGTGAGAGCTTATATAGACAGGTGTGTGTCTTTCCAAATCAAGTCCAATCAACTGAATTCACCACAGGTGGACTCCCATTAAGCTGTAGAAACAACTTGAGAGAGATCAGTGGACGGTGCGTGATTGTATGTCTGTGTCGGTGAGAATGCGGTATGGAAGGGTCCTGCCATGGAGGATTTGAGCCTCCATTGGCAGGACATCAAAAACTTAATAATTTATCAATATTATATTATACAAAGATGGTTATTATTATTAGGGCCCGAGCACTTGCAGTGCGAAGGCCCTATTGTATTTGCAGGAATTTTTATTATTATTTTTCTTCTGACAAAGTGATGGCCTTTTTGGCCCCCTTAACATGCCCAAAAAGTCACCAAATTTTGCACCCAAGTCAGGCCTGGCGAAAAATTTGATATTTCATGGTTTGCATTAATGGGCGTGGCAAAATGGCTCAACAGCGCCCCCTTGAAAACTTTGTGCCTCAAGCCCCACGATACGGTTTGACGTACATGCACGAAAATCGGTACACACCTGTATCATGGGAGAACTTAAAGAAAAGTCTCTTGCCGTCATGCCCGAAACCGAACAGGAAGTCGGCCATTTTGAATTAATCGTGTCATTTTGGCAAAATTTATGCCATTCCTTCGGCAGTTAATTCAGCCCGAACCGTAACGTGCACCCAGGTGTATTATACATCAAAATGTGCATCTCCCTCCTGCGACCACACGCATTACTTTTCTCTTTCAAAAGCGTTACCGTGGCGACGCTAGACGCCAAAAAGCGCGCCCACCCTTCATCTGATTGGTTCAGACAGAAAAAACTTTGTGCCTCAAGCCCCATAATACGGTTTGATGTACATGAACGAAAATTGGTACACTCCTGTATCATGTCGCAACTAAAAGAAAAGTCTCTTGGCGCCATGGCCGAAACCGAACAGGAAGTCGGCCATTTTGAACATTCTGAATTAATTGCGTAATTTTGGAGCAATATATGCCATTCCTTCGAGAGTTAATTCAGCCCGAACCGTATTGTGAACCCAGATGTGTTATACATCAAAATGTGCGTCTCCATCCTGCGACTACACGCATTACTTTTCTCTTTCAAAAGTGTTACCGTGGCGACGCTAGAAGCCAACAAGCGCACCCCCCCTTCATCTGATTGGTCCATATTTGATAGTTCCCCAAAAGGCACCAAATTTGGCATGCAAGCCAGGCCTGGCGATAAATTTGATATTTCATGGTTTGCATTAATGGGCGTGGCAAAATGGCTCAACAGCGCCCCCCGGAAAACTTTGTGCCTCAAGCCCCACAATACGGTTTGACGTACATGCACGAAAATCGCTACACCCCTGTATCATGGCACAACTTAAAGAAAAGTCTCTTGGAGCCATGGCCGAAACCGAACAGGATGTGGGCCATTTTGAATAAATTCTGTCATTTTGGCGAAATTTATGCCATTCCTTCGGCAGTTAATTCAGCCCGAACCGTAACGTGCACCCAGGTGTGTTATACATCAAAATGTGCGTCTACATCCTGCGACTACACGCATTACTTTTCTCTTTCAAAAGTGTTACCGTGGCGACGCTAGACGCCAAAAGGCGCGCCCCCCCTTCATGTGATTGGTCCATATTTGATAGTTCTCCAAAAGTCACAAAATTTTGCATGCAAGCCAGACTTGGCGATAAATTTGATATTTCATGGTTTGCATTAATGGGCGTGGCCTAACGGCTCAACAGCGCCCCCTAGAATACTTTTATCTGCCATAACTTTTGAATGGTTTGACATAGGAAGTTGTGGGTGGTATCATGGGACTCTGTAATGAGTCCATAAGCTTCGTTGGCCTTAATTAGCCCCGCCCCTTCTTCTGATTGGTTGTCCCGATTTTCTGCTATAACATTGGAATGGTTTGACATAGAGAGTCCTGGGTGGTGTCATCAGATTCTTTATGGAGTCCTTGACCTTCATTGGCCAGAATTAGCCCCGCCCCTTCTTCTGATTGGTTGTCCCTTTTTTCTGCTATAACTTTTTAATGGTTTGACATAGGAAGTCGTGGGTGGTGTCATGGGACTTTCTACTGAGTTCTTAAGCTTCGTTGGCCTTAATTGGCCCCGCCCCTTCTTCTGATTGGTTGTCCCGATTTTCTGCTATAACTTTGGAATGGTTTGACATAGGGAGTCGTGGGTGGTGTCATGGGAATCTGTAATGAGTTCTTAAGCTTTGTTGGCCTTAACTAGCCCCGCCCCTTCTTCTGATTGGTTGTCCCGATTTTCTGCTATAACTTTGGAATGGTTTGACATAGAGAGTCGTGGGTGGTGTCATCAGATTCTGTATGGAGTCCTTGACCTTCATTGGCCTGAATTAGCCCCGCCCCTTCTTCTGATTGGTTGTCCCTTTTTTCTGCTATAACTTTTGAATGGTTTGACATAGGAAGTCGTGGGTGGTGTCTTTTCTAATATGCTTATGGGGGGCGGTGGCCGTGAGTGCGAGGGCCCGTTCATCGCTGCTTGCAGCTTTAATTATTATTATTATTATTATTATTAGTATTATTATTATTATTATTATGTATAGTATATTATATTATTATTAGTATAGGTATCGGATAGGTGAATGGATGAATGAATGGGATGCCTGGGTCTGGGGCCCTCCGTTGTCGGGCCTGCGCGGGTGTCGCCTTGTTGGGGGGTTCCCTCTCTCCGGGCCCGTCTCCGGTCCCCCCCGCTGCCTCTACGGCGGGGCGCCCCTCTGGTCTTGGAGGGCCACTTTCGTGGGGGACGGGTGCGCCTGCCCGCGTCGGCGGCCGGGGCGGCTCTGTCTCTCCGGGCAGGCTGGCCCCCTGCCGGGTGGGGGTCGTTGGCCTGAAGGGTGAGGGCCTCCTGGCCGCGTGTCCGGCCCGGACCGGGTGGCCGGGGATTGCCTGGGTCGCGGTCCGCCGCCGCGGGATCCCTGGCTGCTTCTTTCCGCGCCGTGGGGGCCCCGCCCGCGGGCCCCCTCGGCCGCCGCCGGGCGGGGGGGGGGCCTCGCAGGCGGTGGGTTGCCTCCCTCCTACTTCTCCCCTCTGTGGGGTTTGCCGGTGGCCTGGGTTCCGGGCTCTTCCTTGTCGGCCTCTGGTCTCGCGGGTGGCGGGGTCGCTCCCCCCCCTCCCCCACTATAGATACACTTCAGGTGGAGCTTTGTTTGGTTTATTACACACACACACACACACACACACACACACACACACACACACACACACACACACACACACACACACATACACACATATAGTCATTTAGTCACATGCACACACACACACACACACACACACACACACACACACACACACACACACACGCATGATCATATACATACACACACACACACATAGACATACACACTGGCTTGTTCACCTGCATGCTGGCTCTCTAGTTTTTGGGTTTAGGTAGCGGTAGCGATAGCTTAGCTCAGACTGCGATCAGATCTCAAGATTTAGGTCGATTGCTGTTCGTGTTTTGGTTGGCTCCGTGCCGGTTTCGTGCTTTGTTTGTGGTTTTTTGTTGCAGATTTCCAGTGCTTGACGTGTGTCTCCGTGTGTTCCTGCTTCCTGGATTGGCAGTGGATGTCGTCACCCCCACCCCCCCCCCCACCCCCTCCCCCCCCCAAAAAAAAAAAAAAAAAAAAAAAAAAAAAAAAACACTGGGTTTGTATGTGTATATTTATGTATGTGTACGCATATGTGTGCGTATATATAGGTATATATTACATATAGTAATAATGCACATATATACACTTTTGGTTTCTACCGTCATGGTATCAATCAATAATATGTGTGCAGACAAGGTAAAAAAAAAAAAAAAAAAAAAAAAAAAAAGAGAGATCAGTGGAAACAGAATGAACCAGAGCTCAATTTTGAGCTTCATGGCAAACGTTCTGAGTACTTATGCACAGGTGATATTTATAGTTTTTATTTTTTATAAATTTACAAAAATCATAACAAAACTTCTTTCATGTTGTCATCATGGGGTATTTTGTGTAGAATTCTGAGAAAAAAAAAGAATGTATTCCTATTATCAATAGGGCTGTAACATAAAAGAATGTGGGAAAAGTGAAGCGTTCTGAATACTTTCCGGACTGACTGTATTGTTGTGAGAGTATACTATGAAGCGAGACAAGTGGGTAGGGAAGGTCTGTTGAGTGTAAAGCCAGACTTTTCAGTGACATGAAGTGGTTATTTTTTAACCGTGGCGACTGCTGAACTCACAACCTGCTGCATAGCAGGTTATATTCAGTTTCACATTAAACTGTCTGTAAAATCTCTCATTGATTCTTATTATGAGCAGATCCCAGATCCAATCATGTTTAAACACCTCATCATCATATTCAAATTGATTTACTTGAAGCAGAAGTTTGTGCTCCCGTTTATAGGCCGTATGCAGTTTTGAACATCTGAATTTTTTTTTTTGCGTACGCAAGATTTCCACGCATGGATTCACGTTGAAATCCACGCAGTTTTTGTACACGAGTCCCCTGATGATTAGTGAACATTGTGCAGAAGTGGTGAAGTTTGGGGTGAACTAATTCAGCTGGTCGTCTTTTTAGCCCCCATTACCCCTGCTCGGATATTCTTTTTAAATCACTTAATCATAGACTTCAGTATCAGAGCCTGCTTTGCTTTCGAGCTCACAACCAAACAGAACTCCATAAATCTGGATGCAAACAAACATTCATTAAAGGGTACACTGTGCACTTTAAGACCATATTCATTATTAAACTGTTACTTCAATATGTTTAAAAAAAACTAAATGTATAAAATATTTACAATACACTAAATAATTAGTTAATTTTTGCTGAGCTTGGCCCCAGAAAGTGAAGCAAAATCATACCATGTAATTTGTTTTAGGAAAAGTAATTCATTATTTAATAATGAAAATTTAAATTTAAGAACAAAGGAGAGACAAATCCGGCCTGTGGGTGGCGATGAAAACAACACACTAATTGCATCATGACTATCGAGACTATGAAATCATATTTTTGATGTAAAAAGTACTTTTTATGTAAAAGAATAAGCAACAGTCAGAAATACTGTATGTAGGGGTTGGTGTTTGTGTAGAATGAGGGGTTATGTGTGTAAGCTTTTTTACAATAATTTCACAGTACCGTCAGGGGGTTGAAATCAAGGACAAGGAAGAAAAAAAATCTGAGTACAACTGAACTGTAGAGATGTACAGTTTAAAGCCTAATTTATGCCTCTCTGTCAATGACTACGTTTACATGCAGTCAAAATTGGGGTTATTGCTAATATTCCAGTTACTGAAACATTGGGAATATTCCGTTTACATGGTAATTAATCATTCAGGATATCTGGATCAAACCAGCGACGCACGGAGAACATCATGACACAATTCCTGTCATTTCTGCTTCTTCTTCCTGTATCTAAATTCAAAACAAATGCTGCTTCGCGCAACTTTTCTCTCACCTTCTTGTAAATCTTCTATCCCGGTACTTTCTACCGTCTACAAATGCAGAAATGTTCATATCCTTCATTACATTTATGAAGTGATTAGTCTCCTCCTGGGGTCCGTTTCACAAAGCAGGTTTAGTGAAAACTCTGAGTCTGTTAACCCTGAAATGAGGGAAACTCTGAGTTTTCCGTTTCACAAAGGGAGGTAACTCAAACCAGAGAAAGAGGAGTAACTCTAGCCTGTTTCACAAAGAGAGGTAACTTAAGCTCTCGGTCAGTTGCCGTAGTAACAGACGCTCTGAACCTAACCTGGTCGGGACCAGGTTTATTTCAGCGAACCTGGAGTTTCTCTCTGTCTCCTCCCTCAGTGGCGTCAATTCAGCCAATGGGTCTTTACGCAATACACATCCGTTTTCTGCACCACGGACAGCAAGCGGCAGAGTTAGAGAGCAGAAAAGGCTTATCTAACAAACACCATTTAACTCGTTCACTTTATTCACTATGTCAGTGCAACAATATCACAGGGACATCCCAGTTTAATTTCAAACAGTTAAAGTCTAAATGCAAAAAGAGAGTAAAAAAAAAGTCAAATATTTCCCTTAAACAGATGTATAAGAGGATTTATATCTTACTTTGAGATGAACTTGCATAATTAATCCATCAGTGGCTAACAGCCTCGTTAATATCTTCTGGACCCATCACTTGCATTCTTTCTTTTTTTTTATTGCGTGGTTGTCTGCTTCCTTTTCATTTTTGTAAGTTAGTAACACTGCAGAGCGCACTAAAAACCAGATTGATAGCGACCACTGTCGTCAGGGACGCTGGGACATTTCAAGATATGAGGGGGGGTATACAAGTGTTGGGAAAGATAATACCTACTGAAATCCATCATGTTGTTCTGATATGCATTTGTAATTATTTTATATGTATGAATTAATAGAATAAATCAATACAAATAGATACAGAGTAATTCCATAAATGTATTTTAAAAAAAACATTTACATTTTCCCCTGAAGCCGAGGTGTGGCAGCTGCCGTACCCAATTGACGGCCCTGATCTAAATGACAATAAAATTTCATTTTTTTTCCCAAAATCTGCTCTCATACTCGCCATATGCACGTATTAACACTTCTAACTCCAGTGGCGTGAAGTATGTGGATCTTGAGATGCAAACTAATGTTTCCTCAAAGGGATTTTGTAAATTGAAAAGATAAATAAAGTTAAAAATAAAAAAAATAAAAAGTATGTCGCTCTTTTGTGTCGCCGGTTGCCATGGTGAATCCTTGTATCAGCGCTCTACTGATGATGGCTTTTTATTTCCCTCACGCACGAGC
This sequence comes from Cololabis saira, assembly GCF_033807715.1. NCBI lineage: Eukaryota > Metazoa > Chordata > Actinopteri > Beloniformes > Belonidae > Cololabis > Cololabis saira. Next base: position 286,926 of record NC_084599.1, on the reverse strand, counting down.
TCAACTCCAGGTGAAACTACTTAGAGTTGAGTAAATTACCTCAAATCCGCTTTTCTGGAACCGAAAACTCAGAGTTTCCGATCTCAGAGTAGATCAACTAAGAGTTCAGGATTAGACTCAGAGTTTGTTGAACCTGCTTTGTGAAACGGACCCCTGGTCTTGGTTTCTCCGTGTTTAGAAGAACTTCCTGGACTCAAAAGACCAGGATTCCTTGTGAACAGAGGATGTGCAGAAAACTAATTCCTGTTCCGTTTGATGGGGATATTCCGTTTGGTGTTTACATGACCCAATATTCAGGTTTTAAAAGGAGTAACCCAGGGCTCATATTGGGGTTTTTAAAAATCAGAATATGAGCAAATTCGGGTTATTCAAAGGGGTTATTGGTGTTTATATGGCCGTGCAAATTCAGGCTTTTGCCAATATTCGGGTTTTAAAAGGGTTATTGATGCTGGAAACACAGTCAATGAGATGACGACGCGATGCAGAGCCTCTTAGTGGAGCCCTGACCCCCCTCTGCACCACTGGATGTGAACCTCCAAAATGTTTTCTTGTTGCACATACGCTAGTGTGTAGTGTGTTAATTCCGAATTAAACTATTTTCCTTCGAGTTTACATGGAAATAGTAATTCCGAATTGAGGTTTACATGGAAAACATGTTTGATGGTCTTTCTCCAATTCCTCTACAGGTCTCGGGGTTGGGAAGGTTCTGATTGGATAGGGGGGCGGAAGTTAAACTACCGGAAGAAAAACTTACACTAAACTTAAACTAAACTAAAACTAAAATTGTGAGCTTTGAAAAGCTCACAATTTTGATGTTTCCTGTTTCCATCTGTTCTTTTAATGATTTCTATGTATTAAATAAATGGTCTCTGCTCTTGACCAGCGTTTACTGCTGCTGCATCTTGAAACTTTGTTTGGAAAACCAGCCCAGCAGGAATATAATCGTCATGGAGACAGACGGGCGAGGGAACGAGCAGAAAGAAAGACCGGAATTAATTTAAAGAGGAATGACTGAATACATGATCGAGGAATTATTCTATTCAGATTTAAAATAGGAATAAACCAGCCACTTACTTCGGAATTAAGTTTAATTCGGAATGGCCATTTTCATTCGGAATTAGGTGTTTACTGTACATGGTAATATTTACTCATTTTACTCTGATTTAATTTTAATTCTGAATTAAAGAGGAATTAATGTAAACGCACTGAGTGTCTAGTGCAGCAGGTACATGACCCCATCATCCATCCTGGTATATGTGAAGTGCATCAGAGCTCCTCTCTGGACAGGGACCTTCTTCAGGCTCATAGCCCCTCAGAGAGCTGGTCAGCACAGTCCCTGAACATTCTGGGGCTGATACCACCTGGTCCTGCATCCACCTCCGTTCTCTTTTCACCTGGTCTAGTGTTAACAGCCAATCTACAACACGCTCATCAGAACAACACATACAGTATGTACTCACCGGCTACTTTATTAGGCACAGCGCTCTATGGGGTACACCTGGTATACTCACCACCACAACCCAACAACAGTTGAACAGGTAGGAACGGTCAGTGGGGTGGTTAACATACAGTCAAATAGTCCTGATTATAAAGGATCCCCAGAAGGAGGAAATTCCATTCAACTACCAGTCAATAACCCAGGGCCGGTTTTTGCTGTGGGCAATATGGGCCCAGGGCGCAATCCACGTGGGGGCGCACGAGCGCTCCAAAAAAAAACAAAAAATTTTCTCTGCTGCTTTTGACATAGAGAGCAGCAGATTGCGCCGCGCCCACTTCCGGGGAAGGCGCAGACTCGGAGCAGAGCCTCCACCACCTTCTCTCCTATTGGACACAACTTTCTCTTTTCTCCCTTCTCTCTCTTCTCAATTCAATTCAATTCAATTTTATTTATATACTGTAGCGTCTAATACAACAGATGTTGTCTCTAGACGCTTTCCAGAGACCCAGAACATGAACATAAACCCCCAAGCAATTATTACATACACAATGGCAGGTAAAAACTCCCCTAGTGGGAGAAAAGCCTTAAGCCAAACAGTGGCAAGAAAAACTCCCCTTTAGGAAGGAAGAAACCTTGAGCAGGAAGGCTCTTAAGAGGCTCATAAGACCCTCCTGCCGAAGGCCGGACTGGGGGAATCAGGGACGTCAGCAGCACACAGCAGGCAGGTGGAAGCAGCATCAGGATGACCAGAGGGGGGGGGGTGGACGTCAGCAGCACACAGCAGACATCCATGTAGGCAGGTGGAAGCAGCAACGGGATGACCGGGGATGGGGGGGGGGGGGCAGCCGGGACCGCAGGCCAGCACGCAGCTCCCGAGGCTCCGGCCTGCAAACATGCACAAAAGAGAAAAGAGGGGGGCCGGCACAAGAAACTACAGGAGCGATGGACAAAATGATAGCTATGAGATACTTATAATAAATAAAAAAGGAAATGGAGAAGAGAGGAAGGGAAAAGGAGAGGAGAAGAAGGGTGAGAGGCACCGCCCAGCGGATCATGTCGGTGCCCCCCTGCAGCATAAGCCTATAGCAGCATATCTACCGCGAAGCTATATTTGAGATTAACTATTATAGTCTTGTTCTATAGCTGCAACTATGACTACTGATTCTAACACACTAGAGTTTACACTACCTAGAGATTTACCAACACCAGCTAGAGGTTTACTAAACACTAACTATAGGCTTTACTAAACAGAAAGGTTTTAAGTTTAGTTTTAAAGGTGGAGGTGGTGTCAGCCTCCTTAACCCAGATTGGAAGTTGGTTCCAAAGTAATGGTGCCTGATAGCAGAACGCCCGCCCTCCAAATCTACATTTGGATACTCTAGGAACTACGAGTAAACCTGCACCCTGGGAGCGGAGAGCTCTGCCAGGAACATAAGGCACTATCAGGTCTTGTAAATACTGCGGAGCTAAGCCGTTTTGGGCTTTATACGCAAGTAATACAATTTTAAATTGAATTCTGAATTTTACAGGTAGCCAATGGAGCGACGCTAACACTGGAGAGACGTGGTCTCTCCTGCTGATTCCTGTCAGTACTCTTGCTGCTGCATTCTGGATCAGCTGGAGCCTATTCAGCAAATTACTTAGACATCCTGCTAACAACACATTACAGTAATCTAGTCTAGAAGATACAAACGCATGAACTAGTTTTTCTGCATCACTCTGCGAGAGGATTTTCCTAATTTTTGCAATATTACGGAGATGGAAAAACGCTATTTTACAAACCTGATTAACATGTGGTTTAAACCAGGGGTTCTTAACCTTTCTGACCTTGGGGCCCAATTTTTTCAGTACAGAGTGGCCCGGGGCCCATTAAATATTAACACTTTATAGCAGGGGTATTCAACTAAAACTTTAAGAGGTCCATTTAGAGAAAATTTACTCAAGCGAAGGTCCAGAACATCATGATATATATATATATATATATATATATATATATATATATATATATATATATATATATATATATATATATATATATATATTCAAGTAGCCTCATAGTTGTATCAACATCTGCATCTGACTGTTATATTAAAAAAGTACATATTTGCCACTTAACATGTGTAACTTGAATTACACATATTTCTTTCTCTTAAAAATAAAATAAATTTTATTTAATTTTTCAAACGCTATCTTATTTTATTTCTCTACCAGCAGTTTGAATTTCCCCTTTTCTTTGTTAATTGTCTCAACACATTTTTATAATAAATGAATATAAACATTGGTGAGCCTGGAACGATATTTAGTTTTAATTATGTTCATTGTGGAGAAAGCTGCCTCACAGCTGTATGTGGACCCAAATATGTTTTAAGATGGTCAGTTTATTTTCTGTGACTTCAGTTCAGACTTGAGTGGACTTGTTTGATGAAAAACTTTGTGTTTTGTTTCAGTGGCGTTTCACGTTAGCATTTTTAATGAGCGCCACGGTCTCCCTGGCTCCCTGTCAAGTTCAGGGTCCATTTTAAAATTTTAGTTATAACCTACAGAGCACTGCATGGTCAGGCTCCTCAGTACCTTATAGATCTGGTCCCACGCTATGAGCCACAAAGAGCCTTAAGGTCGGCTGAATTTAGAAGCAAGACATTTCTGGACATCCAGTCCTTGATGTCCCTAATACATGCCTGAAGTTTAACTAACGGTTCTGTCTCATCCGGCTTCATAGACAAATAGAGCTGCGTATCATCAGCATAACAATGAAAGTGTATGCCGTGATTCTGGATTATACTTCCCAACGGCTGCATGTATAAACTGAACAAGATTGGCCCTAGCACTGAACCCTGCGGAACACCATAACAGACCCTCGACTGTTCTGAAGAAACCTCATGTACATGAACAAACTGGAACCTGTCAGATAGGTATGATTTAAACCAACATAGAGCTGTCCCTTTAATCCCAACAACATGCTCTAACCTGTGCAGTAAAATGCCATGATCAACAGTGTCAAAAGCAGCACTGAGGTCCAGTAAAACCAATATGGACACTAATCCCTTATCTGAGGCCATAAGAAGGTCATTCGTAACTCGAACCAGTGCTGTCTCTGTGCTATGATGCATTCTGAACCCTGACTGAAAGACTTCAAACAGATCATTTCTATACAAATAGTCACATAACTGGCTTGAAACTGCCTTTTCCAGAATTTTAGATACAAATGGAAGGTTGGAAATTGGCCTATAATTAGCTAAGGTGTCTGGGTCAAGGGAAGGTTTTTTAAGTAAAGGTTTAATTACTGCCACTTTGAAAACCTGTGGTACATATCCTAAGCTTAGGGATAGGTTGATTTGGTCCAGTATTGTCACACCAATAAGAGAAAAAACATTTTTGAATAGTCGAGTCGGGATGGGGTCTAACATACATGTGGTTGACTTAGCTCTATTGACGAGTTAACTGTCCCTGATCCCTCTCTGCAGTTCGTAGTCGAAGTGGATGCCTCAGAGACCGGAGTCGGTGCAGTGCTGTCCCAGAGGTCCCTCAAGGACAACAAACTGCACCCCTGTGCCGTTTACTCTCATCGCCTGTCTCCTACAGAGTGCAACTACACCATAGGGGACCGCGAACTGCGAACTGTTGGCTGTGAGGCTGGCCCTTGAAGAGTGGCGGCACTACCTCGAGGGTGCAGTCTTGTCCTTCCTCGTTTGGACGGATCATAAGAATCTTGAGTACATCAGGTCCGCTAAACGCCTTAATTCCCGCCAAGCTAGATGGTTTCTGTTCTTTTCACGCTTCAATTTTACCCTCTCATATCGCCCTGGTTCTAAGAACACTAAGCCTGATGCCTTGTCCAGGATTTATTCACCAGAGAAGGAGTCTGTAGCTCCTAAGCCCATTTTGTCTCCCGAGCTGCAAGTTTTGACATTGAGTCCCAGGTTCGGAGGGCCCAGCATCAGGAACCCGACCCAGGTAATGGGCCTACTGGCTGCTTGTTTGTCCCCACAGCTGTTAGCCCTGCGGTACTGACCTGGGGACATGATTCTAAGTTGGCGTGTCACCCGGGTACGAAGCGGACTCTGGCCTTCATAAGACGACGCTTCTGGTGGCCATCTATGAGGACAGAGGTGGAGCAGTTTGTGGCGGCCTGTGATACCTGCGCCCGGAACAAGCACAGTAACCGACCCCCAGCTGGCCTTCTCAGACCCCTTCCTGTCCCACATCGACCCTGGTCCCACATTGCCATCGATTTTGTCACTGGTCTGGAGGTCTCCGAAGGTAACACCTGTATTCTCACCGTTGTTGACAGATTCTCTAAGGCAGTTCATTTCATTCCTTTGACCAAATTACCCACAGCCAAAGAGACAGCGGAGCTACTGATCACCCACGTTTTCCGACTTCATGGTTTACCCCAGGATATTGTGTCAGACAGAGGTCCACAGTTCTCTGCTCAATTTTGGAAGGCATTCTGCAAACTAATCGGTGCCACTGCCAGCCTGTCATCTGGTTTTCATCCACAGACCAACGGCCAGACGGAGCGCGCAAACCAGGACCTGGAGGTGGTTCTCCGGTGCACGACCTCCTCCAACTCAGCATCGTGGAGTAAGATGCTTCCCTGGGTGGAGTATGCGCATAACTCCCTTCCCAATAATGCTACTGGTCTTTCCCCTTTTCAGTGCTGCCTGGGTTACCAGCCTCCACTGTTTCCTGCACAGGAAGAGGAAGTGGCAGTTCCCTCAGCCCAGGCCTTTATTAGGCGGTGTCGGCGAACCTGGATGCAGGCCAGAACTCGCATGTTGAGGTCGGTGGCTTATTTCAAGGGACAGGCTAACAAACGTCGCTCAGCAGCCCCCCTCTACAGTGTTGGACAGAAGGTCCTGCTTTCCACCAGGAATCTACCTCTGAGGGTACTGTCCCAGAAGCTGGCGCCCAGGTTCATTGGACCCTTCCCCATTTCTAAGGTTGTCAATCCTTCATCTGTGCGACTCTCACTGCCTCGACCAATGCGACGTATTCACCCTGCCTTTCATGTCTCCCAAGTCAAGCCTGTGGTTCTCAGCCCTTTGTCCCCTCCCTCCAAGCCCCCTCCGCCTCCCAGGGTCATTGATGGTGGTGAGGTGTTTGCTGTCCGGAAATTGCTGAAGGTCCGCCGCAGGGGCAGGGGCCTCCAGTACCTGGTCGACTGGGAGGGCTATGGGCCTGAGGAGCGGTGTTGGGTCCCTTCCAGGTTCATCCTGGCTCGTTCCCTCATTCGAGACTTTCACCGGGACAATCCTGGGGCCTTGGATGGGACGCCAGGGGCCGTCCGTCGGAGAGGGGGTCCTGTCACGGTCTGAGGTTGAGTGGGTGTGTCTGGCTCCTTCCCACCTACCTGGCAACACCTGCAATCACTCTGGTGCAATCAGGCCCACAGCATTTAAGCCTCAGTCACTCTTCAGTCCATGCCAGATTGTCTTGTGTTCTTCAAGCCGTTTATCAAGCCAAGTGAAGTTTTTGACCTTTTTGATCTTTTTCTGCCCCCAGACCACGTTTTTGCCTAGCCCTTGCCAGTACCTCTGCCTTCGCTGACAGCCTTTTTGGACCTTGACCTTTGCCTGACCCTGGACAGATTTTTGCCTGACCCTTGCCTGCTCAGATTTACTCCAATAAATCTTTTGAACCGTTTTCCCTTTGTCTGCAGTTGTGTCCATTCCTTGTGTGCCTGACAACATGTCTGCCGTTTGTAACAAAGCAAACCGCGTGAAAATCGGTTGAAAATTAAGTGAGTTATAGTTACTTTAGTTATGCATACACCTCCTTCCTCAATAGAAGTGAACGCACTGGAGTCAAAGCGACACCGATCCAAGATGGCGGCCACGCCCGACGTCGGTCCCAATAGGAAGTGTCAGTCAATGCGGCGTCTATGTATATATGTCTATGGCACAAAGTGGGGAGGGTGAAGCACCCTCTCAGCGCACATACATACATGTCTGTTTGTGAGTGTGCTTGCATGTGTGTGTGCAGGGGCGAAAATCGCATTTCGTTGGGGGGACAATAAACAGTAAAATTTTAAAGAATAATTCCAGGGGGGGGACAAGGAATAAAAGTTGTAGCCTGCCTTTTATACAGCATCTTTTACCGCAATTTGACATTTTCATTTCTCTATCTTGCCAACAGGCAGGCAGAAGTCTCTCTCTCTCTCTCTCACTCTCATACTTGTATGAGTCCTTAGCCTACCTGTATATAAGTTATTGTTTATTCACCCAGCAATACAAAACAATGGTATTAGGTGGAAGGTGGCAATAATACAGCACATCTGACATAATACCTTTGTTCACTGTTCTAACTTCCACCACAGTCCATTACATTTTGGAGCTTTTACCTCTTGTAAAAGCTCCAAACAATCCCAAAACTAAGAGAAATGCCTTAAAGAATAATCAAACACAAAACAATTTCTAGAATATATATTTATTGTGTTGTCAAACATCTGACAACTATGCCACAAAACAGTAATTATTCTAACTGTAGTCATTCTATCTATCTGTAGTTATTCTAACTCTCTATCTCTGTCTCTGAAAAACTATGTACAATGTCTGTCTGTCCACCTCACAGCAAGCACCACATTTTTAGATAAAAGAACCAAATGTATTTTTTCTGGTGTCACTGGATCCCACAAACTCCTGGCAGACCATCTTCATGTCCAGCTTATCAAGTCTTTCTTTATGGACATTACATATGACAACACTGTTGAGTCTTTCTTGTGCCATTGTTGCACGTAGCCAAGTCTTCAGCCTACGCAGTGCACTGTAACTCCTCTCAGCTTCACATGAGGACACTGGTACCACCAACAAAATCCTGATGAGAACCTCCACCTGATCGAACAACCCCGTTACTTCCACTGGCAGCCCCCTGAGTATCTTTGCTGCTTCCTCACTGCTGCTATAGGGATATTTGCTGCGAAACAGAGGCAACTGCACAGAAAGTGAAGCTCTGTTTAGCTCAAGGTATTGGGCTAGAGCATCATAAAACTGCCCAATGAGGAGGGCACTCTCCACCTTTTGCAGGATCTTCTGACTCTCCTGGTCAAATCGCTGTCTAAACTGAACCTCCACACAGTCCAGCACTTTGAAAAACTCCACCCTGTAATGATCCACTACTTTCCCTGCAAAGCGTCTTGAGTGAGTCATCTCAATGGAGTCAATGGAGTCAATAGAGTCAATCAGTGTGTTGGCTTTCTCATATAGTGCCATGTAACTCTTGTCATTTCTCTTTCCCTGAAGAGAGGACCCCACATGTTCAACTGCAGCCTGCTTTCCAGAGACAGTCTGCGTTTTCTTCTGCAGTGAACTGTTAAGACATTCCAGCTCTCCGACAACAGCAGAGGCAAGTGTGAGGCCCAACATAGTCTTCCCTTTGGAGAAGTGCTCAAATAAGCCACTGGCAGTTGATGCTGTCTTTGATGTGCTTTTGGCCATCTCTTCTAAGCTGCTGAGAACCCGCTCATACTGCCCTAGCACAGCTATTACAGTGGTTTTAGGGTGGTGAGAGGAAGCTGAGGAATGTTTTCAGAGGTAGCAATGTTTTCAAATATGCTCTTGAACTTCCCTGACTGACCAAAAAGGATGCCCAACTAGTGAATCCAAGAAAGGCAGTCCCGCATCAGTAAGGATGCTGAGCAGCCGGCTTGTGTAATCAAATTTACACAATGTGCACCACAATGGACATACAGGGCTAATGGCTGTTGCCTCCGCAGGATTGCCTGTGCACCTGTGTACAATCCTGACATATTTGCTGCACCATCATAAGTCTGCCCACGTAAGCCAGACATAGGCAGATTGAGCCTCAACAAGACATCAGCAGCCACCTTTGCAGTGCCCTGACCTGTTGTCTCAGAAACCCGATAAAGCCCAACAAACTCTTCATGTGGAACAAGATCGCGCAGACAGACACTCTCCTGTTCAGCACCAGAGACATCTTGAGTACCATCAACAATAACTGAAAACTGGAAAACAGGAAGAGACCTGATTTCAGCTGCAATGCTTCGAATTATTGTGTTGGCCATGATGGACAGAATTTAATTCTGTGATTTTGGGCCTGTGTAGGAAGTGTTGCGTTCTGTTAACCACTTAAGCAGAGCTGGATCATCCTCCTCTGCCCTCAGTTTTAAGAGCTGATACAGATTACCACTTTCCTCATGGTGACCTCTTAAGGCTTGTCCCTGTCTTGCAACACGCCGCACAGAACTGACAATCTTGCCAAAGCAATGCCTTGCTACCTCCTGCTGTTTGGCCCATGTGCTGGATAACTGGGTACTGATTGGATTCAACTTATGTGCACTCACACTTACATAATGGTGGTGGGCTTGAGAGTTTTGGTGTACTGAAAACTTCTCAATAGCTTTTTCCAGTTTCTGAATCCTGCACTGATGAAAGCCGTATCAGCCCTTTGTCCAAAAGATGACTGGTGTGAAAATCCTTTGCTGCAGTAGAAACACAGGACTCCTTTCACAGACGGGCTGTAATGTAGCCATGGAAAATCGCGAAACCATTTCTCTTGAAATGCAAGAGTCTTGTTTGCGAGAGTTTGTGTTTCTATGCATTGGGGAGGTGGTTGATACGGCTTTGTGCAGTGCGTCACTGAGGTCTGAACTTAAGCATGCTGTAGTATCTCCTCCTCCTGTCCCTGATGTGCTGCTGCTTGCTGTGTCTCTCTCTCCTCCTCCTGTCCCTGATGTGCTGCTGCTGCGTCTTTCGCTCATCTCCCTGTGCTGGTACTGCTGCTGCTTGCTGTGTCTCTCGTCCTCTCCCTGTGCTGGTACTGCTGCTGGCAGGAAGATCCTCAGCATTATCTGATGTCTCAGAATCCGGCCCCTGTACCACTGACCCAGACCCTGAAAACCGTGTTCCCTAAAATAAAAACAAGGCATTTCCTTTTATCACAACTACAAAAACATAACACAACAAGAGTATTGCCTTTAGAATACTATAAAGGAGATCTAATTTCATCACATTATTGAACAAATGCTAAAAAAACTGACTTGAGAGTCCATGGCTCTGTCTGACTGGCTCTGGCTCTCTGTGCACTGTTGTATCACCTGACCTTGCTGTGCCTAATGAATCCATTATGAAACATTTTCATAAATACTTCATTCATTTCTTATTGATATCTTATATCAAATTGTCATGTTGTATCTGAGACCTTCACACTTACTTGGCGTTTTGGTGCACTGAAAAATGTGTGAATGTCTTTATTTTTTCTTTTCCCTGCCATTTCATCTCTCTCACACACACACACACACACACACACACACACACACACACACACACACACACACACACACACACACACACACACACACACACACACACACACCAATATTTTTTACTATCAAATGTGTACAACTCCAGAGTGAATATCATGTGTAATAATAGGATCTGACACTTGTGACAATACTAAAACAATCTGTTGAAAATTCATTAAATTGTGATAATTTAATTTGAGATTGACAGAAACTGCAATATTTGACTCAGAAATTAAAAAAATCAGTTTTAAAGCCTTTGTAAACCCTCTGGAGCTAGTAAAGTAGCTCCTCTCCCCTCCCCTCCTCTCCTTTCCATCTGTGACTATCACTATTTGTAGCTTTTAAGTTAGCTTAACAGCACTCGTAATTTAGCAGGCTTTTTGAACAATGCAGACAGCCTGGACCTGGCGCATTTTGTAAATAGGATGTGTGTTGTTGTAACTTATGTCACTATATCTATGTGGCGTACTCACCTTTTACACCGCAACTGCGGTGTGTAATTGGCAGGCTCCGTTGCTGAGTGTTGGTGTGTGCGTGTCTGTGTGTCTGTGTGTCCTAAACCATTTCTAGGAATGGGAGGGGGGGGACTAAATCTTTAAAGATGTGTATAGGACATTATTGCATGATTATAATGAGCACGGCTTACATTGCGCTTTCAATAAATACTATTGCATTGTTCAAAAATTATTAATTCTGTCTCAAATTATTCTAGGGGGGGACAGCTTTACTAATGGGGGGGACATGTCCCCCTTTCCCCCCCGGGATTTTCGCCCTTGTGTGTGTGTGTCAAATACCTCTAATGATAATCAAAACAATTAATGTTGACACTCCTAACTGTGGATTCACACCGAAAGCGTAAAAAATCACCTGTGGTAGCTCATGGCGCCTGCATCATGCTGCTGGCCAACGCCTGTCGACGCCTGCAGGGGGCGGGGCCTGCAGGGGGCGGGGCTTTCAAGCTGCGCTGCAGAACAGGAGGGGAACAAAGTGTATATAGCCTACATATCTTCAGTTTCCTCCTTCACCATAGATCACACTTTAGGAAGCCTTCTTTATATTTCAGCGTTATTTCCGCGTAGATACGAGTGAGTTTGATCCTTAACCAGGTTGGTCCTGGATCAACATCAACCATCATCGTTGGTCCCGGTGAAGCTGCAGTCTGTCTGCGGTGAACACTGACACACCGGGTCGGAGCGGATTTGCTCATGATGTTTAAACTCTGTTTTGTTATTAATAAGCACGTTTTTTATTATTATTATTTTGCGTTGGATGGATGTAGCAAATAAGATTGTTCAGACCATCCAGCTCCTCAACCATCAGATACGTGTTTCACATGAGCATTTCAGGTAAAAACAGCAGTCAAATCAGGAGAAATGTCAGTTTGCTGGATGATATATATTAATTCCTGAAAAAATAAGTTTGTTACATGACAGCTATGCGCATGTACGCATGTGAATGAGTGTACATTTGTGTGTAAACAAAAGTACAATGTGCATTGAGGCTTCTTGCTTTGGGAATCCCCAAAGCTAATTTCATCTAATTTGCATAAAGTTGAGATTCTCTCAAATTGGCGCTCCCAACGCCTCCGACGCCTCTTGCAGCGAGCTTTCATAGAAAATTAATGGCAGCTTTTGGTGTGAATGTATGGTAAGGCAGTTGAAGAAAATATGGGTTATGAGTAATGACGTGTCATTTCACATCTTCTGTTCATGTTCATGCTTTATTAGCACAGGTGAACCATCCATCCATCCATCCATGGATTTTCTATAGCCAGTTTGTCCTGTGCAGGGTCACGGGCGTCTGCTGGAGTCTATCCCAGCTCAATACAGGCGAGAGGCAGGGGTCCACCCTGGACAGGTCGCTAGTCTATTGCAGGGCAGGTGAATAATGTTGGTGAGAAACCAAACAGCCAGCATACGTCCCTATTTTTTCCATTTAAATACACATCTACACACATGTTGAGCCACACACATGCTCACACAGCAATCCAGCCATCTGGGGAGGTTCTAACTGGTCAAGCCACCGTGGTACTGCAACTGTTATGAGGATTAAAGATACTTGAGTGGGAATGATATATGTCTATAGACTGGACTGAGCATAAAAGCAGGGCATGGGGACTGAGTGGAAGCTGAGGGTCAGTGAGACTATCTGCCCTTGGAGGGTGATTTAAACACATCTGAAAAGAATCAAAGCTACATGACGTTCTTGGCCTGAAGCCAAGGTAAAAATACAAGTAAGTTTGAAGCCTGGGCCAGAGTCAAGAGAAAAATGACCTCTTGAAGCAGTGCTTGAATAAAATATTTCAAAAAAAATGATTAGTTATCGCAAATAATTCATATTTCATAAGAATACATGGATATTTAAGTATTTGTATGGATGAAAAAAAGCCTATTAAATGTCTAGGTTTTATTAGTTTTTAGCTTCATAGTATAATTTTCTGATGTGACAATCACAGTAAATACACGTGATGATTCTGTCAAGGTTGGTGTTTGTTGAGGACCCAAATCCAGGAGAGCAGGATTAACCAAAAACACGAGAGCAAAAACCAAAAACCTCACAGGACACATGGAGGGAGCAAACAGTAGCAGGTTTCGGGGGACAAAGGATCCTGTGAGCTGGCTGTACCAAAAGTACATGGTGTAAAATGTACTTAAGTACAAAAGTAAAAAGTAAAAAGTACAAAATTCAAAGTACAAAATTATTTTCAAAAGGATTGCAAAGAAATGAAGTCCCAACATTGTCATGCTGTCGAAAGTGGCTTTATTCCAAGAATTTGCTTACAACTCTAAATAATGGTGATATTATTCTGACCCCTTTAGCGTTTGTTTCCATTACCCCATTTTAATTTCTCCCTTTGCTCATCACTGCTGCTGTCCCCCATTGGCCCCGCTGACAGGTGCACCCCCAGCCTGTAGTATCAACCCCAGCTGAAGGAGGATGAAGGAGACTCTTGAACTGATTGAACTTTTAAATGCCAAAACCACCTTAGAAGGGGTGGAATTATAGAACGGTGCCCATGGACACGCGTTGGCTGTCGCTCAGTCCTCATCGGTCCTCGACGCGACGGCGGTTCCTCCGGCCTTCCGGCCCGCCTCTGCGGCGCAGCTCCCCCTCCTTCTCGGTATGGAGGCCGAGTCGCCCCGTCCGCCCCAGGTGTCTTGTCACGGAGCCGCCGCCGGGCAATCACGGGCAATTCACGCGCCCCCCTTCTTCCCGACCGCCTTATGGTTCCGCGTTAAATCGACGCACACCCTACGCCGTAGGCTACGGCGTAGGGTGCGCGTCGCCGCGTACCCTACGCCGTAGCTCTGCGCCGGTGTAACGCGGAACCATAAATCAGCCCCCGCTGTGCTGTTCTCAAGGCAGTAGCCTACATTTTCATTTAATGTAAAACTTTAATTTGTAGCGAGTAACGACGTGTCCAATTTTAAATATAGCGGATTAAAAGTACGAGATTTTTTCCTTGAAAATTTAACGAAGTAAAAGTACAAATTCTCAAAAAACTTAAGTACAATAACGAAGTCCTTGTACTTCGTTATTTTACACCACTGGCGCTGGCTGAGGGGGAACCCGGGTCCTTGGCCCTGGCTGAGGGGGAACCCGGGTCCTCTGCGCTGGCTGAGGGGGAACCCGGGTCCTCGGCCCTGGCTGAGGGGGAACCCGGGTCCTCGGCCCTGGCTGAGGGGGAACCCGGGTCCTCGGCCCTGGCTGAGGGGGAACCCGGGTCCTCGGCCCTGGCTGAGGGGGAACCCGGGTCCTCGGCCCTGGCTGAGGGGGAACCCGGGTCCTCGGCCCTGGCTGAGGGGGAACCCGGGTCCTCGGCCCTGGCTGAGGGGGAACCCGGGTCCTCGGCCCTGGCTGAGGGGGAACCCGGGTCCTCGGCGCTGGCTGAGGGGGAACCCGGGTCCGTGGCGCCGGTTGCGGGGGGTCCGGGACCATCACCGGCGCAGGGGCTGATGCGTCCGGGACCACCGCCGACACAGGAGACGATGCACCCGGGACCACCGCCTGAACAGATGCTGATGCATCCAGGACCACCGCCGGAACAGGAGCAAGCTGGGGCTGGAGCTGACGCCGTCGTCGTCTCCCCTGAGCCCGAAGGCTCCTGGGCCCACCCACAGCCAGGCGTATTCCCCAGAAGAGGGACTCCTGCTCCTCCTCCTCCTCCTCGAACCAGCGCATGTTTTTCAGAAACTCCCAGAGGGTGATGAGCTCTCCCACTGGGTCCATCTTGGTCGGTCCGTTCTGTCAAGGTTGGTGTTTGTTGAGGACCCAAATGTAGGAGAGCAGGATTAACCAAAAACACGAGAGCAAAAACCAAAAACCTCACAGGACACATGGAGGGAGCAAACAGTACGGACCGACATGGAGCAGGGAAAGACAAGACCAGATATACACAGGGGACAACGAGACACAGGTGCAGACAATCAGGGCAGATGGAAACAGGAGGGACAGAACTGAAAACACAAACTGGGGGAAATGTCAAACACTGACAGATTCAAATTCAATATACTGTATTCATGCCCAAAGGGAAACTAATCAATGCTTCAGATCTATCCTCTTTGTGTTTCATTAACATCTGTGATGTCAAAAAAAGAGAGAAAAGGAAAACAAAGGTTTTAGGGTTAGGCTTCCCTAACCAGTGAACATGAAGTCTCAACGAATGCACTCCATACAGTCACTTAGTCACTGAACTTACTCACCAACTGCAGCTTTCCTTCAGGATCTGGAGTGACTCCAAATGCCTGATGCCAAGTGTGAGGGGGGCGTCACAGGGGTCGCCCCTCTGAAACCGAACTGAGTTAACGGGGACAGCTGGACATACACACACAAACATTCAAAGATATAGTGGATGAGAAAGGCCTGCAAAAACTATTTGATTATTTTATTCATATGTGAAAATTTGCAGCTACTTGTGTCACTTTGCTGGCTGGGATAAATATCAATACTTTATTAACATGTTTATTTCTGAGAGCATACGATTCTTTTAGTGAAAACACAAAGGGAGCTATCCGAGTTACCACTTCAAATGGTAAAAAGAAAATTATTTGATGTTATTGGGCAATCAGCATTATTTGTGGTTTGATGCACGATTCTAGTTCAAATAGTTCAAGGATACTGTCTTTACGTGTTACCAGCTACAGCAGCATGTGTCAAACTTGTTTAATCGCAAATTAATTTTTATGATTATACAGACTCTTGTTATTGTGGGTTTTTTAAAAAAAAAAAAAAAAAATGTTTTAAAAAGAGAATCAGCATCATCGTTAATATTGAGGAATTTTTTGTTTGAGAAGAAATGTGCAGCTGCTGTCACTGAACAGGGCCATATTTTTGTTGTAGTAGTCCATGAGAGATGTAATGTCCTTGTTTTTTATGAGCCCAGATGACAATTCAATTGAAAATCTGACACCATCCATGGTCATTCTAGTCTTATCGCAACTCTCCTTCACTGAAAGACAGGGACAAAACACTCACGCACACGAAAAACCCACCAGCCAAAAATACTGGTGCAGAAATTCTGCACTAACATTTACACACATTCGATCAAAGGAATCTTTGCTTTCATAAAGAAGAACACATCAAATTCACACACACAACTTACATTCAATGTCAAGAGATATGAATAATATGTAAAACATTTCTGAAAAAAAAGAAAAAAACAACCCTTTTTTTTCATAATGAGAGACAAGCATTCAACCCCAGCCCAATTTATATAACAACACTGTCCAGGACATCCACTTTAAAATATGATGGCACCTTAAATGATCAATATGATTTGTTATCATAGATCAAGCAAGGAAGGAGCTAGGAAGTGCTTTAGCCAGCGATCCACTGTGATCATTCATTATGATAAGCCGAACGCATACCAGATGTAATCTCGTGAATACATCCCTGTAAAACATCTACCGTTATCAATGTTAGAAAGGTTTCTTTTTTTAACCCAAAAGACATTTTCCTTCCACAATGATGGTGTGCTGCACAACAGCGAGCAAAAAAGAAAGTGTTAAATCAAATGAAAAGAAAACTGAAAAAATACCAAAACATCAGTTTGAAAGACCAAGGGCCAAATCCACAAAGAATAGATTGCGCCCGCAAATAGCACTGTGAAGTGCGCCGCATCTGCGCCCGCAATTTGCCCCGCTTTAAGGTCCTACTCACAAAAGATTTTGCTCTAATGATATACCAGCGCAAACACGCCCATAAAGTTTTGGAGCTGAGTGCAATTTGCACTTGTCTGAGTCGAGCGGAGCTGTTTCCAGTGTTCTCCGTATTTCAGCACACAGATTGGTCCATAATGAAAACTGCAGAAATAAAAAATAAAGCGAGTGAAAATAAAACGCAGTGAGGCGCAAGGGCGCAATTTCTACTGGGAACAGGGGGGACATGCCCCCCCACTTTTCAAACTCATGCTTTTGTCTCTCTCCCCCCGTTTTTTTTTTTTTACAGTTTAAGAACTAATGGTAGGCTCAGCCTGTAAATCCTCAAGACACTGTGCGAAGAGGGGACGGGAGCCCCGATCCCCCTCCTCCCTCCTCCCTCCGTGCTGTTCAAGGCTGATTTATGGTTCCGCGTTAAATCGACGCAGAGCATACGGCTAAGGTTACGTGGCGACGCGCACCGTACAGTGTGCGTCGCCGCATCTTTCAGGCCCTTTTTGTGAGCAAGCAAGCTTTATAGATGAGGTCCCAGATAAGGATCTGACGGTAATTCATGTTCTGTGTTTTGCTACACACACCTACAGGTCAGCTGTTAAACACACACATTCTAGATTTATATGTTTATATGGTGGAATTGTTTGTAATAAAGCAGCCCCTACTGTATGGATGAATCCTGAGCTCCGTCCTGTTATTTTTATTTTTAAATCCGAGATAAGTCCACAACCCCACTTGATCTGACTGTGTACAGTCATGTCTGACTGTAGATTTCACCTTTAATATCATTCAGTATCACACAGGCTTGAATGATATTGAAGAGAGAGAGAAACAGAGACAGACGGGGAGTGAGGAGTTTGCGCGCAGTTTAATACACACTTCTGAAACACGGTATTTGCTCCACTATTTTTGCGTGTGGCAAATAGCGCTGGCCTTTGTGAATTAGGCGCTTTTTGCAATGAGGCTTATTTGCATAGAAAGGGGGCAATTTTGTGCCGAATGTATGAATATTACCTAATTTGCATGCATGCAAATGGAACCGGCGCAGACTGCCACTATTTGCTTGGCAGCGCAGTTTGTGGAGCAATTCGCCCTTTGCGGGTGCTTTGTGAATTAGACGCTCTCTTTTTGTCTCATTTGCACCGGTTTAGCGGCCGCAAAAGCTGCGCAATCCTTTTTTTGGATTTGGCCCCAAGTGTGTTAAGCTGGTAATGTTTTATTCCAATTGGCGCCTCTTGGTGGGGCTGTGAGTGAAGGTACGTCTGGGAAGAGTGCAGGAAGAAGCGGAGTGGTAATTGGAGGTAGTAGGTGTGAGAAAGTCTGTGTTTTACTGCTGTTCATAAAACCTGTAAATAATTGACCATTCAAGACTTGGGTGCAAATGTCAGAAAATGACCTCCTTCTCATCAACTCCACACACCGGCGAACGCAGGTGACAACTCTACAATCTCTACTCTAGCAACAACCATTGCTGCGCTGTGTGTGCGTCTTATGCTCACAGTAAACCTATGTGGATCCTCCCACATTCACAAAGAGAGCACCGGAGGTTTAGGAGTCTAGAGTGCATTAGATTGCTGCATTAAGAGAATTTGCTGCTACATCAGAATTGGCTAATGCAGAACATATGCAACAGGACTAGCTTGTGGAGCACAATGCTGATCCCCACATCAGACAGAACTTCCTGGGAACAATTCACTTGACGTTAGCCAAAGCTATCAAATTAGCTACTCAAGCTGAGGCAGTTAGTTTTTTGTTTTTCAAATCTTTTTATTTGTTTTTTTTTTTTTCAGTTCACATACAGTCAATAAACAATTCAATGTGACAAGGTGTTTCATTGTTAGGTGTTAATTAGTAAGTGGTAGAAGGATATTAAACAGCAGAAATCTTAACATAAGCCAGAACGGCTTCCAACAGCCCTGTTTTATCCGTCATCCCTCCCTACCCACCCACAAGAAATAGTGAATAGATAAGTAGCTAAATGAAAGAGAATAAAATAAGAGAACAAAGAGGGAGTCGCGCAGTGAGACTGCAATGTGAACTGCGAAGACCATAGCTCAATTTGGGCCCATGAGGGAAGCGTTTCAATTCGTTGTGGATCCAGTAGCCCAGCTTGTTGATGTTACATGCCCAATAGTACCACGTAGCTTTTTGGGGAGCTGCAATGTCCATCCATCCATTGTCCACCGCATTATCCGAGTCCGGGTCCGGGCAGCAGTCGGAGCAGGGATCCCCAGACTTCCCTCTCCCCGGACACTTCCTCCAGCTCTTCCGGGGGGACTCCAAGGCGTTCCCAGGCCAGCCGAGTGACGTAGTCACTCCAGCGTGTCCTGGGTCTTCCTCGGGGTCTCCTCCCGGTGGGACATGCCCGGAACACCTCACGAGGGAGGCGTCCAGGGGGCATCCTATACAGGTGCCCGAGCCACCTCAGCTGGCTCCTCTCGATGTGAAGGAGCAGCAGCTCTACTCCGAGCTCCTCCCGGGTGACAGAGCTCCTCACCCTATCTCTAAGGGAGCGCCCCGCCACCCTGCGGAGGAAACTCATTTCGGCCGCTTGTATCCGCGATCCCGTTCTTTCGGTCATGACCCAGAGTTCATGACCATAGGTGAGGGTGGGAACGTAGATCGACCGGTAAACCGAGAGCTTTGCCTTTCGGCTCAGCTCCTTCTTCACCACGACGGACCGATACAATGACCGCATTACTGCGGCCGCCGCACCGATCCGCCTGTCGATCTCGCGCTCCGTTCTTCCCTAACTCGTGAACAAGACCCCAAGATACTTAAACTCCTCCACCTGAGGCAGGAACTCTCCCCCGACCTGGAGGGTGCAAGCCACCTTTTTCCGGTCGAGAACCATGGCCTCAGACTTAGAGGTGCTGATTCTCATCCCAGCTGCTTCACACTCGGCTGCAAACCGTCCTGTCCTGTGGTGTGGTAATAAGTCTGCCAGTGTCAGGAAAAAAGAAACAAAGTACTTTGTGTTTCTTTTTTCCTGACCCAAGTGGGTTTACCACTTCGAAAGCATCCTGATAAAGGATCAAGTGTAAAGACCCCTCTGTTTGTACCCATAAAAACATCCTTAGTATGGGTACGGGTGTGGACTTCATTGTATTGCTCTCTTACAGACTTGCACTGAAAAAGAGCTTCAAGTGTTTGTTTTATGGGGACATATTGAGCAAAGCACTCTTTGCCTGCTTCATTTTGCCCCAGACATATAGGCACTGGTTCAACATGATTAAATTGTTTCTTGAAAACAGTCCGGCCTCCGTTGATCTGTTTTCAGTGTGTGGGTATTGTGAATCCGGAAAAGATCTTCTGCTTTCAAATCATCAATAAGAGTCCTAATGGCATCATCTGGAATCCCAAGCAGAAGCAACTTTTCATTCAGTTTAAAAAGTAATTGTGACTGGCTGATGTCATGTATTGACTGCAAATCTTCGATGATTGTCTGAATAGTGGAGGACGGAAGCAGCAACTTTGCTTGTAGCTTAAGATAAAAGAGAGCAAGATTCTTCAAGAACAATGTATCATCAATATTTTCAAGGCTAACCTCCAAATGCTCAGTATCAGCAGCAGCATCCAGCTGCATGTCACAGGGCAAATCACGATCATCATGAGTGCCACTAGTTCCACTTACAGCTGCTGGAGCAATGAAAAGGACATGCAACTGTCCGTCCTTCTTTGATGTGCCCTTTAAGATGAGAATAGAACTCAGTCAAGGAATCACATTTGGCAGTGCAGAAGCAAGGCACGCCAGGTCCACTGACATACTCAAGCTAGGCACAATCACACATTTCTTATGATTTCTGTATAGATGTGCTTTCAGACCTGCACATTTTCGAAAGGTCCTTTTGCAATTAGGCATGCAACACCGTAGTACTATATTAGGTATATTGCTGTGAATTTTCATATGTCTCACATAGGCCACTGAGGTCCTAGACTGATGTCCACAGATCTGACAAGAAAACATCATTGCAAGCCAAACAGACTTGACTGTTATGGGTCAATAAACAATAAACTACAGTCGTACAACTGTGAAGCCAAAAAGAAAACAACAGCTCATTTCACCAGTCCACATGCTAGTTGCCTATTTCAGCGTTTGAGGTCTGAAAAATTAACTGATCAATTGTGACATATGATGAACAGGCAAGTACTTACTATGATGAGGGCAGCGGTAAAATAGTCTACTGCATCTGTAATATCAGAGAAACATGTCAAAAATCAACACAAATGAACAGTCAATTGAAATGATGCAAAAAACACTATCATTTAACTAATACACCCACAGCTTCTGCTCTATGGCCTGAACTACACTATCCACATGCCATCACAGACTCATGTCAGTGCAATTACCATATTTGTGCGACCATTAGGCGCATATAAACGTCTTATTTTTTTTAAATGTGCCGCGCGCCCAATGACGCAATGTGCCCATTGTATTATTATAAAGGCTGATTTATGGATCCGCGTTACACCGACGCAGAGCCTACGGCGCAGGGTACGCGGCGACGCGCACCAACGGCGTAGGGCTGCGTCGACTTAACGCGGATCCCCTGCTACCTCACCGACCTGCTCCACCGCCACACTCCCTCCCGCAGCCTCCGCTCCTCTAACGCCAACCTCCTGTCCCTTCCAGTCAGAACCAAGCACCGGACCTGGGGTGAAAGAGCTTCTTCATCGCTGCTCCCTCTGGAACTCCCTCCCCAAGCACATCCGTGACTGTACAGACCTCCCAGCATTCAAATCCCATCTCAAAACTCACCTTTACAGAACTGCTTTTAATGTGTGATTAATGTCCTGTGTCATGTTGTGTCCTTATGTACTGGCCTGTGTATTGTAATTGTACTATATGTTTTGTTCTAATGTAAAGCGTCTTTGAGTGCCTTATATAAATAAAATGTATTATTATTATTATTATTAGGGCCCGAGCACCTTCAGTGCGAAGGCCCTATTGTATCTGTAGGATTTTTTAGGGCCCGAGCACCTTCAGTGCGAAGGCCCTATTGTATCTGTAGGAATTTTTTTTTTCTTTTTCTTCTGACAAAAGGAAGGCCTTTTTGCCCCCCTAAACATGCCCAAAAAGTCACCAAATTTTGCATGCAAGTCAGGCCTGGCGAAAAATTTGATAAATAATGGTTTACATTAATGGGCGTGGCAAAATGGCTCAACAGCGCCCCCCGGAAAACTTTGTGACTCAAGCCCCACAATACGGTTTGACGTACATGCACGAAAATCGCTACACACCTGTATCAGTACACAACTTAAAGAAAAGTCTCTTGGCGACATGGCCGAAACCGAACAGGAAGTAAGCCATTTTGAATTAATCGTGTCACTTTGGCGCAATTTATGCCATTCCTTCGGCAGTTAATACGGCCCGAACCGTAACGTGCCCCCAGGTGTGTTATACATCAAAATGTGCGTCTCCATCCTGCGACAACACGCATTACTTTTCTCTTTCAAAAGCGTTACCGTGGCGACGCTAGATGCCAAAAAGCGCGCCCACCCTTCATCTGGTTGGTTCAGACCGAAAAAACTTTGCGCCTCAAGCCCCAGAATACGGTGTGACGTACATGAACGAAAATCGGTACACACCTGTATCATGTCGCAACTTAAAGAAAAGTCTCTTGGCGCCATGGCTGAAACCGAACAGGAAGTCGGCCATTTTGAACATTCTGAATTAATCGCGTAATTTTGGAGCAATATGAGCCATTCCTTCGAGAATTAATAGCCTACGGCCCGAACCGTAACGTGCACCCAGGTGTGTTATAAATCAAAATGTGCGTCTCCATCCTGCGACTACGCGCATTACTTTTCTCTTTCAAAAGTGTTACCGTGGAGACACTAGACGCCAAAAAGCACGCCCCCCCTTCATCTGATTGGTCCATATTTGATAGTTCCCCAAAAGTCACCAAATTTTGCATGCAAGGCAGGCCTGGCGATAAATTTGATATTTCATGGTTTGTATTAATGGGCGTGGCAAAATGGCTCAACAGCGCCCCCCGGAAAACTTTGTGCCTCAAGCCCCACAATACGGTTTTACGTACATGCACGAAAATCGGTACACACCTGTATCATGTCACAACTTAAAGAAAAGTCTCTTGGCGCCATGGCCAAAACCGAACAGGAAGTCGGCCATTTTGAATTAATTGTGTAATTTTGGTGCAATTTATGCCATTCCTTCGGCAGTTAATACGGCCCGAACCGTAACGTGCACCCAGGTGTGTTATACATCAAAATGTGCGTCTTCATCTTGCGACGACGCGCATTACTTTTCTCAGTCAAAAGCGTTACTGTGGCGACGATAGACACCAAAAAGCGCGCCCCCCCTTCATCTGATTGGTCCATTTTTGATAGTTCCTACTTTCTGCCATAACTTTTCAATGGTTTGACATAAAGAGTCGTGGGTGGTGTCATCGGACTGTTTTGAGTCCTTTACCTTAATTGGTACAAATTGCACGCGCGAGGGCCCGTTCATCGCTGCTTGCAGCTTTGATATTTCCTTTGAAATTGTATTACATTTTAACTTTATTTTAACTTCTGATTTAGTTTGTTCCATAGTTTTACACCATGAATTGAAATACAAAAGCTCTTTCTTGTTCAAATGGCCGGCAAATGTACGTTTAAATGGCCCCTTAAATTATCTACCCCTTCTCTTTCAAAAAACCTTTTCTGTATGTGCTCTGGTAATAATTAATTAGATACTTTAAACATAATTTGAGCAATTTTAAATTCCACCAGACCTTCAAATTTAAGAATTTTTAGAATTTAAGAATAAAGGCTTGCAAGGCTTGTATGCTTGCAAAAACTGACATTATGGATTATTCTGACGGCTCGTTTCTGTAGGATACTCTGTGGTTGTAAAGAACATTTGTGATTAATTCCCCACACCTCTAAACAGTA
This sequence comes from Cololabis saira, assembly GCF_033807715.1. NCBI lineage: Eukaryota > Metazoa > Chordata > Actinopteri > Beloniformes > Belonidae > Cololabis > Cololabis saira. The sequence goes on along the minus strand of NC_084599.1, from coordinate 263,177 downwards.
TGTTAGATAAGGCAAAATCAGCGAGTTATAAAATAAATATGAAGTGATTTATTGTTCAGAATATGTTTAGCTTTGTCCACGACTGAGATGCTTGTAGACAGTTGTTTGTTCTGTAAATGTTTAATGTGAGGTTTCCAACTGAATTTGTGATCACTTATTACACCAATGATTTATTGACATATACCTTTTCTAGAGTTACACCTTCTATCTGGACTTTAATTTGAGCATTTCGTGGAAGTTTCCAGAGGTGTCAAGTAACGAAGTACAAATACTCCGTTACCTTACTTAAATAGAAATTTTGGTTATCTATACTTCACTGGAGTAATTATTTTTCAGACGACTTTTTACTTTTACTCCTTACATTTTCACACAATTATCTGTACTTTTTACTCCTTACATTTTAAAAACAGCCTTGTTACTCTATTTCATTTGGGCCTTTAAATAAAACTATCCAGTTAAATTGCTCCATCCGGATAGAGTGAATTTGGTTGTGGTTGTTTCAGATGTTCTTGTCCAGTTTTGTTCTTACATCCGTTCCCTCAGATTCCTGCAACTAAACTTGGATGTACATTCCAATAAAGGTTAGGATAAATGATAACATGAACATGAAGTTTGACTTTTTGCACCATTACAATACTTATAGGCAACTAGTCATCATATCTCCTGCTCTCTGAAACACATGTTAATGTTCAATAGTACACATATATGCTTCTTTAATATATTTGCATTATACTAAGATGCATTCATTTTCAATGGCTTTTGTCCTTAATGGCTTTTTTCCCCTTTACATTACTTTTACTTTTATACTTTAAGTAGTTTTGAAACCAGTACTTTTATACTTTTACTTCAGTAAAAAACTTGAGTTGATACTTCAACTTCTACAGGAGTATTTTTAAACTCTAGTATCTATACTTCTACCTGAGGAATGAATGTGAATACTGAAGACACCTCTGGCAGTTTCCAAAAACAATAATTTTAGTCTAGTTCAGATTTAACAATGGTTTATTGTTGTCAAAACACTCAACGTTGGTGAGAGTTGTTGGAGGTACTTTTTGATGTTGTGGAAATTGGCCTACAAGCTTTTACTATTGACGTGGATTATTGATAGCTGATATTCCATTTTTATGTTGCAGTTAAACTGATCATCGGCGTAATAGTGGCAGCTGAATCTAACGCGACGAGGAGGTCCAAGTGTGACCGTCCGGAAACAGTAAAAGGCCATGTTTAGCAACCATACAAATGAGGCCCTGAGGTATGTGACTTGTTTGCTATGAGAAGTGTTTAGTTATTGATCTCTATCACTTTAATTGTGCAACTACCAATACAATCCACATATTATTACAGCGGCAGCTGTCCATGCTGAAGCTCTGTCAGGACCTTGTCTTCCGAACCTGACGCTGATTATTGCCTGCTTGCTGACATGTGGAGCTCAAAGCAGTCAGTTGACTTGGTGTGAATGAAGCAGTGATGTGCTTCAAACGTCATCAGTGAAGTGACTTGAAGAAACCTCCGGACTACAACAATCCTGTCAAGCTTGATGCAGAGTCTGAGCCCAGGTCTGAGCCCCAAAGAACCAAGGTAGCAGCTTGGTTCTTTGTGCAGTTATTGGCCCGGGAGCTGTCCTCCGCCCTAGGTACAGGAAGAAAGAATACAGTAGTGATGCCACCTCCAACATCAGGTTATATTTGTGTGTGCATCAGAAATACACTTGTGTATCTTGTCATACGCACGTGTGAATCGTCCTGTGCATTTGAAAATCATCCCGTGTATTTGTGACTCTTGTCCTGTGTATTTGTGAATCGGCCTGTGCATTTGTGACTATTGAGGCTGTTCTAGCTCCAAACATTTACACCTGTACATAAAGCTGTCCACATGTGATCGGGTAACACAGGAGGGATTTTACAAGTAGTTGTAAGTCGGGGCATGTATGACAGAACCATGTTATCTCCCATTTTAGAGTGACCTAGTAATTGGTCTCAAAAGTCAAAGGGCTTGTGGGGCGCGCTCTCTGAAACTGTCTTTTTCTCAGTTTCCCCTCTGTGACTCTCTCAACCCTCCCTACCCCAACATCCCCCTCTTGGCACTCGTTCGCTGTATCGCATGATTCATTTTTCATGTGGCCCAGGGGCGAGTGAAACACGATTCTGCAGTGGAGAGTAAATGAATAAGTGGTAGAGAATGACTGCCAATGAAAAAGAGCGAAGGCAGGAAAGTGAGAGAGAGAGTACATCTTTTTAAATCAGGGGAGCTCAAGAGAAGAGAGTTGGAGAGATTTATCACTCCTGCCTGAATTTGCATTATAAAAGTCTTCCATTTAAACTGCAAGCCAGGTAACAGTACAGTACACAGCTAAATGTAATATCCCATACTCATGGAGAGGGTGCTGCTTGAACTAGATTCATTTCTCATTTGATGCTTTTATTCTTTCATTTCATCTTAGTATGGTAATGAAATTAATGAGTCCTGTGTCTGGCTGAAGCTATTTGCATCATTTGGATTTTCTTTTCTTTTTCAGTTAGTAACATTCCAACATGTCATTGACATGATATTTCAGTAGAATTCTTCCAATTATGACAGTGTAATAACAAAGAATGTAATATATGTTGATGATTGTGTCCAATTACTATACTATACTTATTATAAAATATAACATAAACCTATTTTACATTATGAATTCATATGTATTGGGTTCATAAACCACAATCATGCATTTCAAAACAGCATATTTATTGTTACACAACTGGAATTCTCATTGAAAGTCACTTAATGAAATTCATAAATATGAGAAGCAGAATTTTACTTTAGATACTTTATTTCTTTATTTTGGTACAGTGAGGGGAGTTTTCTTACCTGAATGAATATTGACATATTTTGTTAATCTGATCGCTGCAACTCAGTACAGGCCGACGAGTTCAAAGTCTGTGACAGCCTTCCGGCTGTCACTGATGAAATGGATTACTTGGAGGGTCAGTCCAGAAGAAACAATCCGGTCATTGATGGAATTGAGGAGTCACCAAGGGAGACCTGGACGGAAACCGAGGAGATGGTGAAGAAGATCCTGACTGAAAAGCTTCAACTTCAGCAGGAGGTCGAGGTGGAGAGGGCACATTGCACAGGAAAACCAGGAGGAGACAGACCAAGACCCATAATAATGAAACTGCTAAGATACAAGGACAGAACCATCATTTTACAGAACACTAAGTTACTGAAAGGATCTAAAATATACATCAACGAGGACTACACTGATGCTGTGAAACGGAAGAGGAAGGAGCTGATGCCAGAACTGAGAATCAGCGAGGGAGAGAGGGGACAATACGTACCTGAGACACGACAAGCTGATAATTCATCCCTGTACCACCAGCACACCAAACCAAATAAGAGTTAAGTAATCATTCATCATGTATGCTGACTCCACTAGGACTGTAACATAACACAACTTACATTCACCCTGGAAAGAGTTATTTAACTCACAGGTCTGCTGATCACGAAGGAATCATGCTAAATACATTCCAACATAATGACCGTCACCAATTTGACATTGAAAATGACATTGATCCTTAAAACAACTTCTTCCACATTATCCTGCCGCTACTACACTGAGGACCAATTCAATAAGGACATCAACTCTCTCATCAACTCTCAGATAAAATATCAATTAAAGCTGCAAGCAGCAATGAACGGGCCCTCGCGCGTGCAGTTTTCACCAATAAAGGTCAAGGACTCAAAACTAAGTCTGATGACTCCACCCATGATAATCCATTCAGAAATTATGGCAGAAAGTAGGAACTATCAAATATGGACCAATCAGATGAAGGGGGGGCGCGCTTTTTGGCATCTATCGTTGCCACAGTAACGCTTTTGACTGAGAAAAGTAATGCGCATCATCGCAGGATGGAGATGCACATTTTGATGTATAACACACCTGGGTGCACGTTACGGTTCGGGCCGCATTAACGGGCGGAGTAATGGCATAAATTGCACCAAATTACACGATTAATTGAAAATGGCCGACTTCCTGTTTGGTTTCGGCCATGGCCCCAAGAAACCTTTCTTTAAGTTGTGCCATGATACAGGTGTGTACCGATTTTCGTGCATGTACGTCAAACCGTATTGTGGGGCTTGAGGCGCAAAGTTTTCTAGGGGGCGCTGTTGAGCCATTAGGCCACGCCCATTAATGCAAACCATTAAATATCAAATTTTTTACCCAGGCCTGGCTTGGTGCAAAATTTGGTGACTTTTGGGGCACGTTTAGGGGGAAAAAAGGCCCTCATTTTGTGGGAAAAAAAAAATAAATTCCTACAATAGGGCCTTCACACTGTAAGTGTATGGGCCCTAATTATACACAACGCAGGTTACCAGGATCACACTAATCAATTATTTATACAATCCAAATCACAAAAATTTCTGGATCTTGTCAGTTTCAATACAGCACAACTAATGTTCAAAGCAAAGAATAGTTCATTACCGGGACAAATACAGGGGATATTTTTTTAAAGAGAGGGAGCTACAACCTCAGGGATCAGTTTAATTTAAAAGTTCTCAACAGACGCAAAAACACTGAAGAGTTTCTGTATGCCGACCTATGGAGTGAAACTGTGGAACAGCCTGAGCATGGAGCAAAGTCAAAACATATCACAATTTAAAAAAAAGATACAAAGAAACATTCTATTCAAAATACAGATGCGAATAAACATGCCGATATGTACATTTATCAATATATGTAGATATATAGATGTATATTATGGATATAGATATGTTATATGTATGTATATGGATATATTGAGTTATATTATACGTACAGTATTTGTGTATCTATATCTCTATTAATATATACTGATTTATAGTCAGAGGTGGACAGAGTACTCGACCCCAGTACTTGAGTAAGAGTACAAATACTACTGGTCAAAATTTACTCCGTTACAAGTAAAAGTAGCTCAGTCAAAATATTACTCGAGTAAGAGTAGAAAAGTACTTGCTTTTAAAGGTACTTAAGTATCCGAAAGTAAATACTTTTAAATTTACTTTAAGTAAAAGTAAGAGTAAGAGTAAGAGTAAATTTCTTATATTCCACATCAGTAAATTACTATATTTTTTCTAAATTAATATTAATATAATTAATAATAATTAACTCTTTGAAACCAGCTGCACTGATGTGCTGCTTTTAGAACCACAATGTTATATAAAACCTGCAGAAACACCAAAAACAAATCAAATGAATGGGATCATAAGAGGACAGCAGATGATGCAGAGTTTATTAACCATCATGAACTGAAATCAAATGAACCTGCACCAACCAAGTAAGTCTGGATCCCCCTCAAAGACCACTGCTTTACAAAAAACTACACCTCTGCTTTCAATAACTCAATGTTGAAGTCACTTAACTTTACAGGAAGGACATGTACCAGTACAATATAGAAATATAGAGCATAACAAACTGTCTCCCCATGTCTGTCTGAGAGCGTGCACTGTGATAGGTCTCCTCCTTTGACAAAAACAGCTTGTGTCCAATAGGATTTTAGGGAAGAAGAAAAAAGAGCAGACCTGAAAGTAATGAGTACTTTTCAGCCTTCCTAGAAATTTACTCAAGTAAAAGTAAAAATATTTGTCTTGGAAATGTATTCAAGTAAGAGTAATAAGTACCAAAGAAATCTAATACTCAAGTAAAGTGCAAATCCTCTGGATATGTACTTAAGTACAGTACTCAAGTAAATTTACTCCGTTACTGTCCACCACTGTTTATAGTTATATGTAGATAAGGACTGTTTCCTTCATCCCGCTCCTGCTGCATTTCTGACCATTACCGCCCGCACCCGCAGTGTTTATATCCACTCCCGCCCGCACCCGCAAAACTCTGAAAAATCATGCGGGCATAATAATAGAGATGCATTGATTTAGTGTCTTCTCCCATCCCGCAAGAGAAATGTCCTGGACAAATCTATCTTATTTAATGTTAACATGATAACAGCGCACTCCGGTGGCTCCCTCAAACAACCAACGTTGTTACAAACATTTGAAAAGCGTGAACAACTCCAACGAGACAGCAAGAAGGGAAAAGCAATTACAGAAAAGTTGTGAAGTTTATTGTGCTTGATGACCAGCCCCTGTCAGTAGTGAGTAATGTGGGATTTCAACGTTTAATTCAACACCTCGAACCTCGCTACGTTATTTCTAGTTCTGTTCTCACCACACAGCAGCACAGGCCACTGGCAGTAGAATGTATCTGACTTTGGAAGTCATGACTTTTATTTATGGTAACAGATGTCAAACAAAGCCTACTTTTAGTAAATTTGATTTTAAATTTGCTTGATTTTTCATATTGGCTTTTTCATGTTGAGATGTTATTTATTTTATTTAATGCTGCTGCCTATTTTATGTAAAAAAAATTGAATATCTAATAATGGCTCAGATTTTGTCATATTAACCTACTGTTGTGGACTATTCATCTATTCTCATTCTGAGTAATGTCACTTTATTAAGCCTTTTCTATTATTCCACACTACAAAATAAGTACTAAAAAAGTGAACCTATTGGTCAGAACAGAGATATAGAAATATGCGCTGGTATCGGATCGCTATCGGTATTGGATCGGTACTAGGGCTGTGGTATCGGTATCAAGTGAAAAAGTTGGATCACAGCATCCCTATAGCATATCTACTCTTATATAGTTATTCAACTATATTGTTCTCTATTATATTGTAGTATTATGGTAAAGTGATGATAATGTAATACCATGCATTATAATTACTTACTATTAGTACATACATAGTAGCACAACTTAATGCTGGCCGTTTGTTTTGTTTTCTTTTGTTTGCCTTGATTTTGACTACATTTACAGGACTGTCTCAGAAAATTAGAATATTGTGATAAAAGTTCTGTATTTTCTGTAATGCAATTAAAAAAACAAAAATGTCATACATTCTGGATTCATTACAAATCAACTGAAATATTGCAAGCCTTTTATTATTTTAATATTGCTGATCATGGTTTACAGCTTAAGAAAACTAAAATATCCTATCTCAAAAAATAAGATTATTTTTTTTAGATAGGATTTTTGAGTTTTCTTAAGCTGTAAACCATAATCGCAATTATGATCATTATCATATCATCATTACAAAGGACATCATTGTAACACCAGAGGTTCTTAAAACAATCCAAATCATTCATAATTTTATAAAAATTGAATTCCAGTCTCAGTCTACATCTGGTGTTGCAGCGCCACACTGTGGCCGCCTCCTGAACTGCTCTGTCCTCTATTCTGTTTTTTCTGGTCATGTAAATCGCCATTTTAGCTTCACCAGAAATAAAATTCAGGAGCTGCCACTTCCTTTGATTGCTTCTCCTGTATCCTGCATCATAAATAAACTTTGTGTTGCAAAATGTTTCATTAAAAAGACAAAAAACAGTGGTTTAAAGAGTGAAGAGCTGTAAAAGTCTCTTACACTCACTAAAAACATGGAAAACTGTCTCGCGAAGGTGACAGAATGGGCACTGGTTTGACACAGCAGGATTTTTATTTTTTACCTTGTCTGCACACATATTAATGATTGATACCATGACGGTAGAAACCAAAAGGTATATACATATGTGCATTATTACTACATTTAATATATATACATATACATACGCATACACATACAGAAATATATACATACAAACCCAGTGATTTTTTATTTTTATTTTTATTTTTTTTTGGGGGGGGGGGGGGGGGGGGGTGACGACATCCACTGCCAATGCAGGAAGCAGGAACACACGGAAACACACGTCAAGCACTGGAAATCTGCAACAAAAAAACGCAAACAGAACACGAAACCGGCACGGAGCCAACCAAAACATGAACAGCAATCGACCCAAATCTTGAGATCTGATCGCAGTCTGAGCTAAGCTACCGCTACCTAACCCCAAAAACTAGAGAGCCAGCATGCAGGTGAACAAGCCAGTGTGTATGTCTATGTGTGTGTGTGTATGTATATGATCATGCGTGTGTGTGTGTGTGTGTGTGTGTGTACATGTCTTTGTGGCTGTGCGTGTATGTATATGTATATGTATGTGTGTGTGTGTGTGTGTGTGTGTGTGTGTGTGTGTGTGTGTGTGTGTATATGTATATGTATATGTATATGTATATGTGTGTGTGTGTGTGTGTGTGTGTGTGTGTGTGTGTGTGTGTGTGTATATGTATGTATATGTATATGTATATGTATATGTATATGTATATGTGTGTGTGTGTGTGTGTGTGTGTGTGTGTGTGTGTGTGTGTGTGTGTGTGATAAACCAAACAAAGCTCCACCTGAAGTGTATCTATAGTGGGGGAGGGGGGGGAGCAACCCCGCCACCCGCGAGACCAGAGGCCGACACGGAAGAGCCCGGAACCCAGGCCACCAGCAACCCCACAGAGGGGAGAAGTAGGAGGGAGGCAACCCACCGCAAATCACATTTAAAAAAGGGCCCATGACTTAAAAACACCCTGATAAAATGGAGGTAACCCATTTAACCTTACAAAATTTTAATCAGTTAAAAACAGAGCAGCATCCAGTCCCAAGTTACTCACATGTCTGAGTATGCAGCCGGCCACTTCTCTCCACACCAGATCTGCTGGCCCTGCCAAATGCTCCTCTGCTGAGGAACTGGCCACCAAAATGTCATCAAGGTAAATGAACACGAACGTGAGGTCTCGCAACACAGAGTCCATCAGCCTCTGGAAGGTCTGCGCTGCCCCCTTCAGGCCAAAGGGCATTCGCAGAAATTCAAAAAGCCCAAAGGGGGTAATTGCAGCGGTCTTAGGCACATCATCTGCTCTCATGGGAACCTGGTGGTAACCACATAAATCCACCTTTGAAAAGATGGTTGTCCCTGCTAAATGTGCAGAAAAATCCTGGATGTGTGGGACTGGATAGCAATCGTGCACTGTGACGTTGTTAAGATGGCAAAAATCCCCACACGGGCGCCACGAACCGTCTGCCTTCGGCACCATGTGAAGCGGTGAGGCCCAGGGGCACTTGGAGCGTCTAACTATGCCTAATTGCTCCATAGAGGCAAACTCCTCTTTAGCTATGGCTAACCTGTGCGAATCTAAACAACGAGCACGCACAAAAAACCTGTGGTGGTAATACTCAACGCCATGCATGGTTGTTGTGGTGGAAAAAACAGGTTTGGTCAGACGTGGTAAATCAGCCAGCAGACGTTGGAACACGTTACCTGCTGCTAAAAAGTTAGTGTGTTCTAGCGGCCCAGATCACCCAGTCTCAAACGGAAGTCATAAAAGACACTGCATCGATTAATCGGCGGTTTGCAATATGCACAAGCAAACTGTTAGCACAAACCGGCGCCCGTGGAAGCATACAGTCACTTCGGGTCCCGAAAGAGGTGATGGAGGAGCCGTTAGCCGCGATTAACCTCTGGTTGACTGGTCCGTGGTGGTCGGCGGTAGGAGGCTCAGCTGGGAGCCAGAGTCCACCAGGAAAGGTTTCCCTGATGCAGAGTCTGCAATGAAAGGCAGCTCACCTTTACTGCCGACGCCCACAGCTGCTACTGAGCGCTGGCTTCCCGGTGGCTCGCACTGACACGGAGGGATGCAGCGTCTCACCTTGGTGCCGAAACGTTGATGGAAGAAACACAGATCCGCCCCACATCGTCTCCGGGTATTCACTGCAGCCACCACCACCGGGTCCGCGTCCTCCGACGTCGATCGCTGGGGGTTTGTTGTGACGTGGTGAACGGCCAAACTCCGGGTAGCGAGCAGGCCTCGATCCGCTTCCTCAGCCAAACCGCAGTAGTTGCCCGTTGCAAGGCAGCTGGACTGCGCCATCGCTGCGCGTGCGGGCGGCGGGAGTTGGCGCAGGGAAATATGCGGAAACAGGAATCTGCCATCGTCAGGGCCCAGCAGTAAAAACATCTGGTCCATCAGATCCACCGCCGACCTGTCACCCAAACCCGGCAGGGAGAGGAGTATGTCCGCTCTCTCTGCAGCGGAAAGGCTGAACCTCTGGAGTAGCAGCTGTTTGAGTGCTGCTTACTTGTCTCGTCGCAGGGGCGCATGAAGCAGCTGTAGGGCCTGCCGAGTTGACTGCTTGCCCAAAGCGACGACGACCAGATGATACCGGGAATCATCTTCCATGATTCCCCGCAGATGGAACAGCGCCTCAATGTGCTCAAACCACGAGCCTGGTTCCTCCTGCCAAAACTCAGGGAGCCTCAAAGCCGCAGCAGAACTTGCGGGCTGCGGAGGCTGACGAGATGAAGACGAGATGTCTTCCGTTTCCTCGAACATGTTCAAAACGGGGTCACCAATGTGGCAGGATGAAGCACGACTCCAGAGGTTGGTCAACAAGCCTTTATTCCAGACAACAGAATCACAACTGACAACTGACAACTGACGGAGAAGATGCGTAACTAAGCAACCATACATCTCCCTGTGACCACGCTCCTTTCCCTACAATCTCGCTGGGTCCGAGGTCCGTAATTGTGTCCACCACAATATAAAGTATATACATCAATCAAAGGGTGAGCAAAACAATTGTCTGAGTGACACAGCAACAGGAAAAATAAGTAGACTAGTCATCTGACTGGTATCTATAAATGTTATACTCCAGAGCTGTAGGACAAATGAGCCTCAGTGCTACACCATCAAAGTGGAATAAATATGGTCATGTTTTTCAAAGCCCATTTATGCCCCTTTGATATATTGCAGCATTTAGGTACATTTGTTGTAAGTGGGGCACTATCTTTACTGTCCGAGGCTTTTCTGGTCTATGTGGGTCTCTACCAAGAGGGTTAGTGGATGGGCTGGGGGATCCACAAGCTTTGCAGTGTTTACAGTAGCCCCTTTCACACAGAGATTCCGCAATATTGGTGTAAAGAAGTCCTGCCAATACGCCGCCTTTGTTGGTTCACACAGAACCATACAACGCCGGCATAACGCCGCTCCCGTCTGTAAATTCACACAGCATGCCGGCGTTCCGCAATCAGAGGCGTGACGACAGCGTCAGCGTCTAGTGGCATGCCGGCATGCCGGCTGTGTCATTCACACAGACCCCGTTTCGGCTCTGTGACTACCTCCGCTGCCGGCTTATTGGTGGGGCCACTTGGCCCCCCCATTCCGCCTCCGTGACTTTCACACAGAACAGCGAGGCGGCTTAAAGGCGCAACGTTCCCGCCTCGAACTGGCTGTGTGAAAGGGGCTAGTAATTTACATCCTCCTTGTTTCTAGCTTACCAGAATTATACATACACAAACGTGAAATGGACACATTCAAAGATAGCATTAAACTTCTTCAAAAGGAACTCTGCAGTAATATTTTTGTCAGCAGGCGTTTTAGGATTACAGCCCGCTATTTCCCCTGGCTGATGAACGTGTTTAATGCACGTTAAGCAATGTAAACACTAGGATGCCTAAAGTGTTGTAGTTGGATGTTGGAGGTCGCTGGCTGTCACGTACAAAAACAGCATGTACAAACACTTACATAAACAGTAAAGGTTTGTTGAAAAGAGTGTTGACCAACTATATTGTATAAAGTACAAAAAGAAGGATTTCGGCAACATTATTTTTTTAGTCTCTAAAACACATTCAAGCGATATGGGCAGTATCCACAGAAAAGAACATTTTGTACAACAGCACAAAATAATAAACAATATTATACTATTATGCTACTATTATAATAGTTATACTAGTATAACTATACTAGTTAAAGTTCCTTGAGTAGTTCAGCTCAGAACCTGCGCTGGAGCAGGTAATGTTCAGGGGCCTCATCTATAAAGCTTGCTTGCGCAGAAAAAGCACCTGAAAGTTGCGGAAGCCGCCATCTACGCAAATCCTCGGATCTAAAAAGAAAAAACTAACCGAAAAATCTGCGTATCTTTACGGCAACTAGGACCCTCCCGTAAGAATTTACTTAAGACACGGGGAACTGGCGAGGCAGGCTGTGAGGTGGTGAAATGAAGCCAGATTCATGTCATACTCTTAATAATGTCATCACATATCACAACATATGTCAGGCTTAAAATAATAAAATAATAAAATAATAAAATAAAATAATATAGCGCTGATCGTGTCCGTCTGTGTGTGAAGCTGTCAGTCAGGACTCTGGAGCTGCTGCTGCTGCAGCCTCTTCTTCACCCACCGCTTTAGGACAGAACAAATGAGGGGCTGCGTTTAGGGAGCCCCACGGAGCCCCTCATTTCTTCCCTAAAGGGACACAGATTTTTCTTCATATATATGAGTTTTACGCGCGCGTGAAACCTTTACGTGCTGCTTGTATATGGTGCCTAAATTAGGGTCCCGCGTTAAAACGACGCAGAGCCTACGGCGTAGGGTACGCGGCGACGCGCACCTACGGCGTAGGCTCTGCGTCGGTGACGCGGAACCATAAACCCGCCCTGAGCAGCTCTGAGGAGAGACGGGAGAGGAGGAGGAGGGGGAGCGGGGGGTGAAGCGGGGCTGCGGGGCCGTTTTCGTATCGCTTTCATACAGTGTCTTGATAATTTGCAATTTAAGGCTGATCCTACCGTTAGTTTTTAAACTGTAAAAAGTAAGGGGAAAAAAAACATGGTTTTGAAAAGACGGGGGGCATGTCCCCCCTGTTGCGCCGGGGAACTCACGGCGTTTAGCGCAGCAACGGCGTGCTGCCACCCACTCACTTTATTTTATTGTATACTATTTATATACTTATTCTAACTTTTACTGTGACCACCAAATAATGTGGTTTTCCTGTCCTCCACATCATCTACAGCATCTAGGTCTCCGTGAAAGTCAGTGTCACGGTGGCTGCTACTTCTCTATCATTCTGACGCCAAACCATGGATCTGCGCCAAACAGGCTGCAGAAAGCCACTGCGCATGCTTAGCAGGCTCATCCATATGCATTTCTGGGCGTGTAAAGGGGCGGATTCAGCTACGCAACCTTCCAGCTGGACTGCGTGGAAGTCTGCGTGCACATGGTTTTATTGATCCGGATTTTTTTTTGCGCACGGCATTTTCGGCTTTTGAGCGTACGTGCACTTTTAGTATGAATCCTACGCACTCCATTTTAAATGAGGCCCCAGGTAGTGTTTATCTAACCTGAAATTCAGATCTAGCCAGATTAAAAGTGATCCACCTTTGTGACATGGGAATCTTGGCTTCATTACTTCATAGAGAACTCCATGAGTAAGGGCCACGTGTCTTTTATTTACTTAAAAAAAAGCTTATATTTAGATCATCATATTTTATTATTATTAAATATTGGTACTTAAAGGAGCCGTCTGTAAGAAATGGCCAAAACTGGTACTGCAGTCACTTTCAAAATATTGTTGAGCGGCGTGTACCCTCCCCCTCCTCCCCCCGACCAGAGGTTGCCAGGTAGGCTGCAGAATGCAGCAGGAACGTAGGCTGCCATGGCTGCGATAATTAGAGCCGAGCTGGCAACCCGGATGCCGAAACAATACTGACTTGGTGATTGGGAGATAGGTGGAGGGTGGAGCTTCAGAAACAATACTGACTTGGTGATTGGGAGATAGGTGGAGGGTGGAGCTTCAGAAACAATACTGACTTGGTGATTGGGAGATAGGTGGAGGGTGGAGCTTCAGGCCAAAACAAAAAATGACAACATAAACATCAGTTGAGGGCTGCAACCCCTCTTTTTAAACTGGAATATCCTGGCTTGAGTGCTGTTGTCAGTGACATAAGTATTTGAAATGAACATGATTTTTAAATGTCTGTTGACATATCGGGGTCATTTTATGATTCGTTTTATTATTGCTCTTACATACAGCTCCTTTAAAGCAGCACAATGTAACTTTTCCACCTTAATATAATATTTCATCATTATCATTGTGATGGTACATCAACTTCCAACAGGTTTAATGAACCTCTGTCATGGTCTGAGGGGTCTGTATCGCCTTCACTGGCACTATGTAACTTGGAGGTGCATGGTAGGAACCCTTCCACACTACTGGTAAAGCACTACCGCTTTTGTCCAAAGGAGCCGCCAAACTCAACAAAAGCTGAAAGTTACATTGTGCTGCTTTAAAACTTTAGAACGGTAGAAGTGTGTTTCTGTACTTTTCTTCCTTACATAACAGCACATGCTGTTACCCAAGTGGATCTGTTTTTGCAAGCCCTCTGGAACTAATATGCATATCTGCACCTGTTCAAATATTTGAACTACTTCATACGTAATGAGCCATTTGTGCTTGATAGTGTGGGCGGTTTGTGTGCAACCATTTGGTTTCACTTGCATGGTCTTTTATTCATTCTATAGCAGGTGGTAAAAAAGGAGATGTTAAGGACAAGGATGTGAAATGCACGAACATAGTAAGTAAGGATGTGTGTCCTGTGATGGAAGAAAATAGAGGTTTTCATATATTAATTTGGGCCTTTTGCCCTTTCTAAATTGGCTACGCCCCCCCAAAGGAATTTATAGACGGACCAGCGTTTCCATACTGGTTGAGGGTAACAGGTTGACAGCAAGATATATTTCATCAGCTTATTTAACCAATTTTTGCATCTCAATCCTTTGTTGTTAATAAAATCATACAGCTTTCAGCAATGACAAATTATTGTGTCACTCTCCAGAGTCCTCTTCTCTTTTGAAAACAATTATCATGCAGAAAATCAGCACATGCTCAAAAGAAGACTGAGAGCATCTGGCTTCCCATCTGCATCTTCAGAGAGTCTTGCCGTGGTCTCTAGGACTGTTTCTCTTCCTCCGGTCCAACTGCATAATGCATGGGCACTCAGAGACTCAATCACGTTTTAGGTTTTTTTTCCAATGAGGTCGATTGTGAATCAGGGAATGGATGAAAGGATGATTCAATTTTTTCTTCTGGTCCTGACAACAGAAGGCCAAATATAGTGTCTTGTGAATGGCACTGCTTCATAGATTATGTTCTCAGTCTTAGGGTTCACACCTGTCCCGTTTGGAGCAGTTGTTCCGAAACAGGGAACGTTTCCCCCTAAAGATCGGTTCGTTTGGTACATGTGAACACAGCAATCGCGATCGGATGCGGGACAAAACAAGCGAGCCGAGATCGCCCAGGAGAGGTGGTCTTGGCCCGATTCCATTCCAGACCTGGAGTGGTTCGTTTGCAGTGAGAACATAATCGACACAGCAACCCACACAACTCCATTCATTGTGTATGTGCTACCGCGGCGCAAGGAGAAGAGTCGGTGCAGCCTCCACCACCTTCTCTCCTATTGGACACAACTTTCTCTCTTCTCCCTTCTCCCTTCTCTCCTATTGGACGTGCCGTCATCATAGCGTGGCATGGTGAAACTAAAACATTTTCAATTCGGGCATGCAGGCGTGGTGCAAACGCCGTGGCAGGCGCCCTCTGGGGCGCCGCTGAGCTCGGCGGCAGAGTGGTCCGCTCTTGCACCACGGTAGCACATACACAATGAATGGGATTGCTGGTGGCGGTCTGCGCTTTGCACCCTATATGTCAGAGGTCACTAACAGGCGGACCGCGGTCCGGGTCCGGACCCAGACGCCGTCCTGCATGGAACCAGAGCTGTAATCAATAAATTACCGAGGGATTCTGCTGCTGGACCCGGTACTGTCGGGGGGAAGGGATTAATGTTGTCTTTACTTTTTAATCGGTTAACTCGAGTGCTTTTTCCTCATGGGGATCCTCCACACCAGGGACTATGCACACTTGGCCTGTGGGGTCATTGTTGTGGGTATCGCCCTGTTCGGGGTCGCTGGGGAGTCCTGCACTGCAGCCATTGTGGTGTGGATGATGTCCAGCCCTGATCTGGGCGGTTACTCAGTGGTGTTGCCCTCATTGGTCATTGGTGAGGTGGCTCCTGGTGTGGATAGATCCCCAAGATATCGTTCCTCACCTCAGCGTCAAGCCAGGTATTTATTAGGCCCGAGCTCTGACAGTGCAAAGGCCCTATTGTATCAGTAGGAATTGTTCTCGTTTTCCTCGTTCTCGTTTTTTTTCCGACGAAAGGAGGGCCTTTTTGCCCCCCTAAACGTGCCCCAAAAGTCACCAAATTTTGCATGCAAGTCAGGGCTGGCAAAAATGTGATATTTAATGGTTTGCATTAATGGGCATGGTCTAATGGCTCAACAGCGCCCCCTAGAAAACTTTGTGCCTCAGGCCCCACAATACGGTTTGACGTACATGCACGAAAATCGGTACACACCTGTATCATGTCGTAACTTAAAGAAAAGTCTCTTGTAGCCATGGCCGAAACCGAAAAGGAAGTCGGCCATTTTGAATTAATCGTGTAATTTTGGCGCAATTTATGCCATTTCTTTGGCCGTTAATACGGCCCGAACCGTAACGTGCACCCAGGTGTGTTATACATCAAAATGTGTGTCTCGATCCTGCGACGATGGGAATTACTTTTCTCAGTCAAAAACGTTACCATGGCAACAATAGACACCAAAAAGTGCACCCCCCCTTCATCTGATTGGTCCATATATTCTGCAATAACTTTTGAATGGTTTGACATAAGAGTTGTGGGTGGTGTCATAGGACTCGGTTTTGAGTCCTTGAAAATAATTGGTGCAAATCAGCCCCGCCCCTTCTTCTGATTGGTCGATATTTGATAGTCCCTATTTTCTGCCATAACTTTTGAATGGTATGACAGAGAGTCGTGGGTGGTGTCATCGGACTTAGTTTTTAGTATTTGACCATAATTGGTGAAAATTTGCTTGCGCGAGGGCCTGTTCATTGCTGCTTGCAGCTTTTATTTATTTATTTATTTATTTATTTATTTATTTATTTATTTATTTATGATGTTCATGATTATGTTTTAATGTCTATGTGAGGTGAAGGGTGGGGTAGGGGGAGTATATGTGTGCTGTGTAGATATTACTGTATGGATGTGTGTGAAAATTACTGTGTTTTTAAGCATGAGGGTGTCAGTTTTCCTATGCTAAATGTTGTTATTATTATGTAAAGCACTTTGCGTTACTATTGTATGAAAAGTGCTATTTAAATAAAGTTTGATTTGATTTGAAGAAAAAAATTAGCCTTCAGGGAGAGAGAATTATTGAGGTCCGGTCAAAAACAAATGAAAGTCAAGATTGGAGACAACAAAGGGGTGTACAGAAGGAAGCTTGAGAACAAGCTCCAGCAGAACAATGCAAGAGACGTGGTAAGGGAAGAAGATCAGAGTTCAAGCAGAAGGAGGACCAGATAGATAGAACACATTCTTCAACCGGTTCCTTCAGGTGGGATTCTGCAGTACCTCTTCAACCTCAGCCTAAACAAGCACAAGCTTCTAGTGCTGTTGAAGACATCCTGCCTCATTCCAGCACCAAAATCATCTCATCCATCTTCTCCTCATGACTATAGAACTGTAGCCTTAACATCTAACATCATAACATTTTGGCTGAGACTTTCCATGACCTACTGCAGTTTGCTTATTGTCAGGGTGTTGGAGTTGAGGATGTCATCGTACACCTGCTCCAACAGACTCACAGTCCTCTGGATAAAGCCGGCAGCACAGTGAGGATCATGTTCTTCAATTTCTTCCGTGGATTTAACACCATCCAGCCTGCATTATTACATAAGAAGCTCCAGAAGACACAGTTGGTTGCCTCCACAATCACCTGGATCAACGACCACCAAACAAACAGTCTGTGATACTGAATTGTTGTATGTCCAGGTGCTCAGCAGCACCTGGACAAGTTGGAGTCCTGTCATGTGCAGAAATACTCAGGTGACTGCAGTTGTGGATGTATCAAAGAAGGACAACAGGCTGCGTACAGAGAACTGGTGGGACGTTTTGGGGCATGGTGGGAACAATCATCTAATCCTGAATATGGACAAGACAAAAGAAATGGTGGTAGATTTTAGTAGAGTTAGGATTAAGTTGAATTGTTTTTCCATCATGGTATAAGAAGGGGAAATGGTGGAGGAGTATAAATACATCGGTGTTCCTGTGGACAACAGACTAGACAGGATACAAAACTGATGCTGTTTATAAGAAAAGACATGTATGGGTATGTGTATGCGTATATATATTAATGAGATAGATATAGTAACAATGCACATATATATGCTTTAGGTTCTTACCAGCATGGTATTAAACATTAATATGTGTGCAGACAAGGTAAAACCAAAAGAAGAAACTTGAGATGTACATTTGAACCCGTTTAGATGCAAAAGATAATTTAGCTCAAAACTTAGTTCTCTGGAGCCGTATTGCCAATTCAAACTGATGAAGAAGGCTGACTCTGTTCTGATGACTGTTCTGGAACCTCTGGATTTGATTGTCCAAATAAGGATACTTTATAAAATGTAGGTCATTGATTCTGTGAGCATCCTCCTCAAAACACAGTGATTTAACCATGGAGTGTCTTTAGTTAGAGGCGTCTTTAGTTCTGCTGCAACACAGACCACTACATAAGAACATGCATGCATGCATACTTGCATATATAAAACAAAAACACTACTGCCCAAATTAACACTGACATAGTGTGTGTTCATAGCAAATCTCCTACCAAAAAACCATGACAACTCCATTAATAATGGTTGCAGTGAAATTTAACCTGTTACTTTCTCCTTGCAAGTCTTTCAAGTAAAAGAGGTTTAGTTAAGTTATTTAGTGCATTTGTCAGTGGGAAAACTTCAATTATTTTTCTTGAGACCAAAAGTTGGACTAAACCATCAGAATCCCACAGCAGCCAATGCCAACTCCATCAATACATATACAGGGGCCTCATTTATAAAGCTCGCTTGCGCACAAAACAGGGGCTTGAAAGATGCGCAAGCCACCTTCTACGCAAAGGTTGGGATTTAAAAAAAAAAAAACTAACCGAAAAATGTGTGTATCTTTACGCCAACCCTGACCCTCGCGCACAAACAGTCTGAAGATCTGGGGAACTGGTGACGCAGGCGGTGAGGTGGTGAAATGAAGCCAGATTCATGTCATACTGTTAATGTCATCACATGCATCTCAGACTTATAATAAAATAGCACTGATCGTGTCCCTCTATGTTTGAAGCACAGCGTCAGTCAGGACTCTGGTGCTGCAGCCGCGGTGCAGGACACGCCGGGAACCTCCTCTTCACCCACCGCGACAACCATAGAGTGACTGAGGACAGAACAAATGAGTGCCGGGCCACTCTACGGAGCCCCTAAAGGGACTCAGATGTTTTTTATATATAATGAGGTTTACGCACGCACGTAAGCCTAAATTATGGTTCTGCGTTAAAACAACGCAGAGCCTACACCGCAGGGTACGCAGCGACGCGCACCTACGCCGTAGGCTCTGCGTTGGTGTGACGCGGAACCATAAATCAACCTTAACGGTTTCACCCGCACACGTAAAACTCGTTATATATATTAAAAATATCCGTGTCCCTTTAGGGGCTCCGTTCCTCTTGGCCTCCACCTTAAATCACAGCACTTCTTTTTTTTCTGCAACATCTGTCCGTGGCACTCACAGCGTTTAGCGCAGCAACGGCATGCTGCCACTCACTCGCTTTATTTTATACTATCTATATACTTTTTCTAATTTTACTGTGACCACCAAATAATGTGGTTTTCCTGTCCTCCACTTCATCCACAACATCTCCATCTCAGTCTCCGTGAAATTTAGTGGCACGGTGGCTCGACACGTTCATTCATCCTGACACGCAGCAGAAACAGACTGCAGGAAGCCGCTGCACATGCTCAGCATGAACTACTTTGCATTGCCCATTTATGGTAAAAAGTGGGCGTGTAGAGGGCGGGATATGAGGTGAATTCACCTGTGCAACCTTCCAGCTGGAATGTGATTCATAAAGAGAACATTGCGTGCAAGTGTGCATGCAATTTTATAAATCGGTTTTATAAATCCAGATATTTTTTTGCGCCAGCCATTTTCGGCTTTTGGGTTTACGTGCACTTTTAGTATGAATCCTACACACTCTTTTATAAATGAGGCCTCAGGTCACCAGTCCATCAAAGGGCTATATATAGACACATACACTCACTCATATTAATTGAGAATAATCAGTTATGCTGGTACACATATCTTGGGACTTCGAGAGGTGTCGGATTACCTGCAGAAACCAGTGAAAGTATGGGAGAACAGTCAAACTTCACACGGAAAGACATCTGGGGCCTCATGTACAAAACGTGCGGCGCACAAAAAACGTGCGTACGCCACTCTCTACATTCACGGTCGGATAAACAAAGAATGATTTGAACGTAGAAAGTTGCCGTCTTTCACTCACACACCAAGGCTGCCGTACGCACTTTTCTGAGGTTTTGTCTGTTGGCAAAACTCACTGGTGATGCAGGGAAGTGCAGAATATGAGGAAACGTAACGTCAACAATAAATTCAGGAGCACGTGAAGGACACGACAGTCCCCACATCACCAGATAAGTTACACAAGAGTGGAGCTGCAACAATCTCACAATCAACCACATGATCTGAACAAACAACTAAAAAGGAGCTCAACGATGGAACCTGCAAATCCTGATGGAGCTTTGGCTCCGTTAGAGGAACCTGCTGATGATCAGATCACACCGACCTGCTGGTCCAGGACTAAGACTGGACCATCAGCTGGTTTAGTCTGGATCTGCTGGTCCAGGACTAAGACTGGACCATCAACTGGTTTAGTCTGGATCTGCTGGTCCAGGACTAAGACTCGACCATCAGCTGGTTTATTCTGGATCTGCTGGTCCAGGACTAAGACTGGACCATCAACTGGTTTAGGTACCAAGAGGATCTTCTGGATCTCTGTCCTGAACTGGACCAGCTGCTCCGGTTCAGACCAACATGATCTTTCAGCTGCTACAGGTCGGACATCTCTGTCACCATGACGACCGTATGGGACGACTACTGGAGATTAAAGCCAGATCCTAAAACATCCCATAACTGTGTCTGGACAGAAACATTAAAGCGAAAAAACAGTTCTGTAAAGTTGTCTTTTAAAATAAAACTAAGATGTCACGGAAAGGTTGGTTGGTACGAACTGATGTGATTCAGCAATGATGAAAAAAGTTTTTATTGAATGTTTAGGCTACTTTCAGAGTCTGATATTAGTCAGCTGCAGGTGCTGCAGGTCCAGAAAGAGTTTTCCGGTGATGGACCGGGATCTAGACCTGTCTCTCCTCCTGCCGATTTAACACTCTGAGTTACAGCAACTTTGCTCTTTATTTCTCACGTTTGCACCTCGATAATCCCGTCGGCACAAGTTGTCTTTATTTCTGCAGCAGAGGAATCAGATCATGATGCTTCATGTTTTAAATATAAATGTATATTGTTCACATTGTTACACTTATGAGAGAGGTGATCGCGGACATCCACAATGTGTAGGACTCAATAAACGTGTACAATGGTCTTAATCCGTCAATATATAATACGCGTGACAATAAAGCGGAACGAGGAGCCGTTTTTCATCCACCAACTTAAGTTCTGGTGTCGGTTCTTAAAATACAAACAAGAAAAGCAGAGTGTAATGATGCACTACGATCTATACGATCATAATAAAACCACAACTCTTAACGGAACGCAACACCAAACAAAGAACAACATTACCCATAATGCAATGCAGCTGAAATCGGAAGAAATGCCCCCAAATAGATTATTTTTTCCAGGCCTCAACTTCTGACATCAACGATCCACGCTGATTGGTATGTACAGAGCAACCTGCGTGGATTTGGGCGTACGCACAGTTTTGTACATCTGAATTTTTGTACATGGGAATTTTTGCGTACGTGTTAATTCCACGCATGGATTCACGTTGAAATCCACGCACTCTTAGTACATGAGGCCCCTGGTGTAAGTTGAATGAGGAATCTTGCTGTGTGGCGATGGTGATAACCACTAAGCCACCATGCACCAAGTCTAACTGAATTCAACAATGGTGCACACTATGTAGTATCTCTAAGCAGTATATCTTACTTTGTATGAATTGGGTCTGTTTTAGGTAAAAATATTAAAATGAAAGAACATTTAAAAAAAATTCAGGACCAACCAGACACTGTACTGATATATTAATGAAAATATTTTTTTCTCATCTAAGTATCTTTCACCAGTGACACAACCCAGAAACTTTTGTCTTACTGCCAATTTACCCCTCAGAATTTGGCTCATCTTGCCTCAGAGCTAGAATTTTGGAAAAAAAATAGTTTGTTAACCGATTTATGCCTTTCTACACTTGTAAGTTACCAATGTGCAATGTATCAATATGTCTAGGCCTTATTACATTTATGTTGAGGTACTGTATTGTCCCGAATATAAGACGACCCCGATTATAAGACGACCCCCTCTTTTTCAAGACTCAAGTTTGAAGAAAGACTTTTTGAATACCAAATTCAATTTTTATACAGAAAATAATTACAGTTCATCTGAAACAAATGATTATAACAATATATTCGAGAGAAGAAGCATGTTATTTTGACTATTTGAAATCATAATCTTGAAGTTTGCATCATAACTTCTCCTCAGCTGCCGGTTTAACTGCCGAACTTCCACCCACTTTTCTCCAGATTGTCGCTACGTTTCTCCACTTTCTGTTATCTCTTCTCTTATTTTCTTCTCTTTTCTTTCTTATACTATTTTTTATTTTTCTTCTTCGTGACAGGGGTTCGCTTTGGCCTGGGGAGTTTAGTTCAGCATTCGCTTTAAAGATATCTGGCACCATCTAGCGTTGTGAATGGGTATAACATCTAGACCCCGAATGTAAGACGACCCCCACTTTTTCAGTCTTATTTCAATGCAAAAAACACCGTCTTATATTCAGGCCAATACGGTAGGTCCCATTACACCTGCTATCGTAAGGCAGTCTTCAAAAAGAGAAACACATAGAAGTGATCGAAGGCACCAGTTTAGTTTAAAGTATTGCTGAAATGCCAACATTGCTCTGGAGAATATAGCCATTTGAAGGTACAAATTCAAAGTTGCTAAGATAAAGTTGGTGGGTTCATTACATTCTTCTCTCCCCTACTTTTACACAACTGTATGGGATCTGATCATTAGCTCCTCACAGAAAAAACAGCTGGTTGACATCTCACACTCTTCACAAAATACAGCAACATGTAACTATGTAATAAATATTCATCAACAGTTCCTCTTATGTGCATGGTACAGTGATGGGAATTCATCTAAAAGACAAGAGAATAAGAGTAAAAAAATGAAGAGAGTAGAAGGGAAAGGGGAAAAGGACAGGGAGGGAGATAGAGGACAAATTCTTTTCAGTAACTGTGTTGAATTAGTTGGAAGCTTTTCCCCACAGTCTAGTCCTTTTTAAAGGCTTGAAAGTGTTGCTTTTCATAAAGCATCAATGAGTGTTTCATGACCCTGAAGTTTCAAAACAAAATGAGTCCTGTGACTTTGATTCCACTTCAGTTCTGCTGTTTTGATACAGGTAGACATGAGTAGTACTTAGCCTAATATGTCCTAGTACATTAATGATTCATGTCAAAACTACGATGTACTTTTTGGTATTCATAAATGTTAAGCCAATAAATGAGATATCTGGTGTAGTAGCCAAAGTTTTAAAGTGACATTCAATAAGATATCTGTAATACTATGTAATCTCACCAATACCTTCTCAACGCCTACTCTCGCTGTTTTTTATAACCTCTGTCAGAATAGCAGGTTTTCTTACGTTTACTCCTCCAGGAAGGAATCCAGACATCTTTCATGATAGAACACCTGCATTTCTGCAGGAGGAAGGAAGACAGTGGAAATGAGACAGCACAAAACACAGAAATGATAAAAGCCATCTCTTCCTCTTCCTGCAATGTTTTCCTTTCTGAGTTCTTGACTTCAGGAGGGTGACAGGTAAAGAAGAACCAGTCAGAACTCAACCCTGCCAAAAGTACACAGGTCTAACTCCACCAACATTTTTTTTTACTTCATAGCACATATTCATATTCCAGTAGTCAAAAATAGACAAAGTGCACAACAGAAAATTTAATTAAAACATGGACTAGTCTGATATATTTGTCACATACTGAGGGCGGCCTCGGTCTGGTGACATCTTTCACATATTGCGTCAGCGTTTGGATATACAGTAGCTTAGCTAGTCTGGTCCGGGATAAGTGAAGTCTGTGGAATACTCTGAACTGGATCAGACCATGTCTGATACAGATGGAGGATGCTTTCACTCTACCAATGGCCAGTTGCCAGGTCACATCTGGTATCTGCAGGTTGAGATCCTCCTTCCATTTTGTCTTTATATGATGAAGAGAGGGAGAAGCTGCAATTTGGATTGCGTCATATACAAATTAAATAAAGCCTTTAGAGTGTGGATCACTATCTACACAATCATCAATCCAATCTTCCTCTGTAGGTGTTTGGCAAGGTGAGAAACATGTCTTAATGTAATTTCGAATCTGCAGATACCTGAAGAAGTGAGGTTTTGGAATGTTGTGATGTGCCTATAAATATTCAAATGACATGAAAGAAATCCTTAAAGGGGACCTACTATGAAAAACATGTTTTTTCTGTCTTTAACATGTATAAAGTGGTCTCCCCTCACCCTGACAACTCAGAGAAGGAGCAAAGCAACCAGATTCTGCAGTGTCTGTACAGCCGCCCGGATGAGCCGTCCTGTGTGATGTGGATCTACGAGCCAATAAGATTCTGCT
This sequence comes from Cololabis saira, assembly GCF_033807715.1. Classification (NCBI taxonomy): domain Eukaryota; kingdom Metazoa; phylum Chordata; class Actinopteri; order Beloniformes; family Belonidae; genus Cololabis; species Cololabis saira. Next base: position 238,660 of record NC_084599.1, on the reverse strand, counting down.
ACCGTGACGGGAAGACGGGAGCGATTTCTAGGTCGGCCTCCGCTGCACGAAACCCCAACTAACTCCGCCGGCCGGAGCGTCGGAGCCATTGTTTCGGAGCGTATAAGTGAATCGTGTGGCTGTTTGAACAACGAGGGACAGTAATAATGAGGTTTTGCATCAACACTTACCCTCATAAAAGGATCAGTACCAACAGTACGGACCCGGCAACGGCACACGAGTCAGCGGTAAGTGACGTTAATTTTTTATGTTATTTATGTTTGTCTACGGGTAACACCAGAGCTCCGGTGGCTCCAGTGTTACCTAACGGAGCCACTCACTGGAGCTCTATTAGTAATACATTTTTTTCTGTCTTGTTTCAGATCTTCCAAGCACCTGAAGCTTCAACAACACCTTCAGAAGACGCACGGTCCTTCCTTGAGCCAGCAATAGTGCATACATGTTATTTATATACAACTTGGTGTATATAAACAGTGTATGGTGTATATAATGTGTACAAATGGTCAGGTCATCTTCTCCCGCTTTTCCGTTACCGGGTCGCGGGGGCAGCAGCCTCAGTAGAGATGCCCAGACTTCCCTCACCCCAGACACTTCCTCCAGCTCTTCCGGGGGGAGTCCGAGGCGTTCCCAGGCCAGCCGAGAGACATAGTCTCTCCAGCGTGTCCTGGGTCTTCCCCGGGGTCTCCTCCCGGTGGGACATGCCTGGAACACCTCCCTAGGGAGGATCCAGGAGGATCCGGTACAGATGCCCAAGCCACCTCAGCTGACTCCTCTCAACGTGAGAGGAGCGACTCCGAGCTCCTCCCGGGTGACCGAACTCCTAACCCTATCTCTAAGGGAGCGTCCAGCCACCCTGCGGAGGAAACTCATCTCGGCCGCTTGTATCCGCGATTTTGTCTTTTCGGTCACTACCCAAAGTTCATGACCATAGGTGAGGGTAGGGGCGTAAATTGACCGGTAAATCGAGAGCTTCGCCTTTTGACTCAGCTCCCTCTTCACCACGACGGTCCAGTACATCGACCGCATTACTGCGGACGCTGCACCGATCCGTCTGTCAATCTCACGCTCCATTGTTCCCTCACTCGTGAACAAGATCCCGAGATACTTGAACTCCTCCACCTGAGGCAGGACTTCTCCACCCACCCGGAGAAGGCATGCCACCCTTTTCCGATGGAGAACCATGGCCTCGGTCTTGGAGGTCTTGTACAAATGTTTTTTTTTGTTTTTTTTTAACAATAAAGTTGACATTTGTGAACATTCATTTGTGATTTCTTTACAGTTAACATGATTCATTTGTCTTGTAACATAAGAAATGAAATGATGAGGAATCAGAGTAAATAACTGTGGTGTAACCGTTTAGAATTCAATTAAATCTTCCTGTGTGAAGACGAGGTGACCCGTTCCCTCTTCAGGGAACTAAAGGCTGATTTATGGTTCTGTGTTACACCAACGCAGAGCCTACAGCGTAGGGTACGCGTCGATTTAACGCAGAACCGTAATTCAGGCTTTAAGATCCCAGGGAGTCGTTTCCACCGTGTCATAACTGCATGAAAGTGTCCGACTATCGCGTCGAGCTGCGTGACAACAGACACTCTATGTCCACACTGAAACCGTTAAACTTGCGGCCAGTTAGGACAGTCCAATAGAAAATAAAGCAATGTAGTTGATTTTGTCGCTGACGCTCGCTCGCATGGGACACGCTTTTATACTGTCCCATGCTGCTCTTCTGCCCGGAGAGGCTTTATTCTCCTCCCCTGCTACACGTCATTCAGGCAGCCAATCAGCACAGAGCCTCATTATCATAGCCCCGCCCCTCAGAATCCCTCACAGAAAAGGAGGTTAGAAACGGTAAAAATGAAGACATGGCCCAGAGGCTGAATTTCTGATTTATGTAGAAAAAAAACAAGCTTTTGATTGTTTTTAAGACATTCAAGGCCTTTTTAAAATATACATTAAATGCCATTGTAGCACCGGTATCAAACCAATAACTACGCCACTGGACCAGTTCTAGGCTCTAAGGAGTGGGGAGCAAAAATAATGACACCAGAGACCATTGCTTAAAGTAGAAAAAGCCGGCAATTTAGTGAACAACAAACACACATGTAAAACACAGTACATGAAACCAAAAATACCCTGCAGGTTCTTAACTCATTGACTGCCAGCCATATTCAGAGCAGAGAGCTCCATACTGCCAGTTTTGGGGCATTTTGGCTGATGTTCAAAGACCCACAGAATATTGAGTTTTAGGAGTACATAAACATTGAAACTACATCAAGAAACTTTAGACTCTCATGAACATCAGGGAAAAAAAGTTTGTGTTTATCATTTTCTGTTCTTTAGATATCAGCAGTAGAACATAGGGTGGTTTCAGCAAAAACACAAGGTTTGGATCAAAAAACCGAGATAATGAGCTTTTTGTGCAGAGAGGCAATTTGAGCAGAACGGTGACTTTGATGTCAATATTTTTTGTTGTAGTGACCCCTACATAATCTGAACAGTTGTTTACTTCTATGAAATAAAAAATGCAATGGAAAAAATTGACTTTTGATAACAAAACAATTTATTCAAAACAATTATACTATATACAATACAGGTATCTTTTCTTACAACGACAATAAATGCGATTCTGGTGTGTGTGTGTGTGTACCCCTACAAATAATTTGGTTTTGTGTGGTAGGCTGTGAAACATTCTCCTGCATGCAGGGGGACACAACAGGATCGGCACCACATTTTGGTCTCGCTACGCAGACCCCTGCGTATACAAACGCGACACCTCCTCCTTGGCCTCATCATTTTGTCAGTAGGCTGCATGTACACAAGTTTATGATTTTTCATCTGCCCATCTAGACGACTCTCTGGGTCTGTGTTGTAAGGGGCCCTCTGTTTGCCTCTGCCTTGCTCGGAGTCCCCGCCCCCCTCAGCCCCCACACCTGCAGGATCCTCCTCCTCCTCCTCCTCCTCCATCTGCTCTCCCACCTCATCCTCATCCTCATCCTCATCCACTTTTCTTTTTGAAGTCCAGGACCTTACTACTTGCCTAATGAAATCCAAATGGGATTTGCACTCCCCTGGGTTCTTGGCTCTGAATAGGACATGGGCGTTGAACATAGCAATCTGAAACAGATAGGCTACAAACTTTTTAGACCAGTTTAGCGACCTTCGGATAAAGGGGTAATAAGCAATGTTCTGATCTAACTTGTCAACCCCATTCATGCAAGCGTTGCATTCTGGCTTCATCTGGGACACCTTGTGTTTTTTTCCTTTCTGCCACACGTCCACCCGCTCCATCCTATCTTGGTGGCAGGTTGTCACCATTTTCACAACCCGTTTGTCCTGCCACGCAAGAATCATTACCCCCCCTTTGTGGCGCACAATTTTTCTTTCCGTCCCCAAGTCAGACTTTGTCACCTCAGTGATGACCAGTGTTCCCCCCTGTTTTTGCGGAGAGTTCCACACACATTGACATTTGCTGCTACCAAACGCTCACAAAGTGCCACAGAGTTGTAGAAATTATCCATGTACAGTGTGTAACCGTGACCTTGGAGACGATCTAAGAGCCCAAACACTGTATCTGGCAGAGTGCTACCTACCCCAACATAAGGCTTCATGTTGAAACAGTACCCTGTGGCAGAGTCACATAAAATATATGATTTAATGCCGTATTTTACGGGCTTTTGAGGGTTGTACACCCTGAAGGAGAGACGCCCCCGCCACAGCATCATCCCTTCATCAATGCATATATTCTGCCTAGGTTGGTACAGCTCTTTGGATTTATCCACAATGTAATCCAACACTGGCCGGACTTTGTACATCCGGTCATTGTAATCCTGGGCTCTGTTGTCATTGAAATGAAGGAACCTCCATATGAGCTGGAACCTATTTCGTGACATAGTCTTGGAGAAATACGGGGTGGCATCAACCTCATCTACGCTCCAATAAAGCTCCAAGTTTGGCTTTTTTACATAGCCAGTGAGGAATGTTAGCCCAAAGAATGATTTCATTTCTTGGACTGACACCGGTTTCCATGCGTTTTGCCTACTGTGTGGTGGGGGAGTGTAGGGGTGGGCCTCAAAATATTGACGTGCATACAAATTTGTCTGCTCCACAATGTGGCCTAACAGCTCATCAGTTAGGAAGAGCTCAAAGAAGTCTGCTGGCGATTCAGAAGTCAGCTCTGCAGCAGCGCTCTGCGGACCAGGTCTTGCACTGAAGGGGATCTTGTGTGGCTGCCAGTCACTTTCCTGCCAATCAGGATCCTGCCCACCATCTCTGCTCGATGCACGACCTATAAATTATACATACATATATTCCATTACCTATATGTTATACATACCAGATGCCATTATCATAAAAAGACAATGTACCGTGAAGATTTTTTTTACCTTTTCTTTTTTTACCACTACCAACAGGGTGTCTGGGATCCATGGCCGATGCATCATCTGTGAATTACAGAAATATATCTGTATATTTATAACTGTAAAAATACATTTTTTTATCACTACAGTGTAATGTGGAGATTTATTTTACCTTTCTTCTTTGCACTACCACCAGGAGTGGGACCGGGCCCTCTGGTAGTGGAGCGAGATCTAGGCGTATGATCTGTGAATTACAGAAATATATCTGTATATTTATAACTGTAAAAATATTTTTTTTATTACTACAGTGTAATGTGGAGATTTATTTTACCTTGCTTCTTTGCACTACCACCAGGAGTGGGACTGGGCCCTGTGGAGCGAGATCTAGGCGTATGATCTGTGAATTACAGAAATATATCTGTATATTTATAACTGTAAAAATATTTTTTTTATCACTACAGTGTAATGTGAAGATTTATTTTACCTTGCTTCTTTGCACTACCACCAGGAGTGGGACCGGGCCCTGTGGAGCGAGATCTAGGCCTGAGATCTGTGAAATATAGAAATAAATTATAATAAAATTATAATAAATTATAGAAATGGATTATAGAAATAAATATGTGAATCAACATGTGAAAGACAGTAACATTAGTTGCATTGCTGAGTGAAGACTATCATTACTAAGCTGCTACCTCGTTGCTAACAAGTTCTTCTCTTTGAAGTCTTTGAACTTCTTACCTCGTGGTCTTGGCGGCTCTGGGGAAGATGAAAGGCTGCCATCCGTCAATCCCGACGCATACCATTCATCAGAAGAATCAGGATCAGGTTCACTGAATTCTTCATCGTTTGTTTCAGGATCAGGTTCATTGAAATCTTCATCGCTTGGTTCATCTTGCTCACCCACTTGAACATTTGATGTGCCCAAACGAAAGCTATCCTGAAGCTTTAGCTGCCGGTATTTCCCTCTGTCGTCTGTCTGTCGTCTCGCCATTTTTCTTCTGCACCGCGTTGCAACTTCCTCTTCCTCTAGCCCCTCCTCTAGCCCCCACCCTCGCGATCACTCATCCAAATAGGCACTTTGCTGCCATCTGCTGGCCTGATATTTACTGACAAGTTGCACCAGGCTTTTTGCAAGCCTCTGACATTAAAAAGCATAATTGACGCCATATGGCGTCAATGGCAGTGAACGGTTGTAAATAGATTGACGCCAATCGGCGTCAATGGCAGTGAATGAGTTAATATTAAGGTCCATCCATCCATTATCTATACCCGCTTTATCCCTTGCGGGGTCACGGGGGTCTGCTGGAGCCTATCCCAGCTCATTTCAGGTGAGAGGCTGGAGTTACACCCTGGACAGGTCACCAGTCCATCACAGGGCCACATGCTCACAACCACACTCGCGCTCAAACCTACGGGCAATTTAGAATCACCAATTAACCTAGCGTGCATGTTTTTGGACTGTGGGAGGAAGCCGGAGTACCCGGAGGAAACCCACGCAAGCACAGGGAGAACATGCAAACTCCACACAGAAAGGCCCCTGCCGGGCCTGGGAGTCGAACCGGGGACCTTCTTGCTGTGAGGCAACAGTGCCAACCACTAAGCCACCGTGCTGCCCTAATAATGCACGCTAGGTTAATTGGTGATTCTAAATTGCCCGTAGGTTTGAGCGTGAGTGTGGTTGTGAGCATGTGGCCCTGTGATGATAATATTAAGGTATAAACGAAAAAAGTATATCACTCTCTTTTTGTTCTTTAGTTTATTTTAGTAAAGCTAATCTAATTAGACCAGTCTCTTTTCTCATAGGTTAATTTAGTCAGACCAGTCTCTTTTTCCTAGGTTGCTTCTATTTTAGGATTCCTATTTTTCTTCCTGAGTTAACTCTTTTTCAGGTAAGAAAAAACCTTCAAAACACAATTAAATCAAGGTCGACCTATTCAAAAATGTAAACATATGAAAATAAAAGTATGGCACTTTAAATCTAAGTTCAAGTCTAAATGTGAGTTCAAGTGTTCAGTTCAATGAAAAGTTTCAGTTCGATTCAGTCCAAAAATAATAGTTCAATCAGTTCTGTTCAGTTCAGACTAGTTCCTGATACTCCTACCACTCTGGCAGCGAGTTACCACACGCAGGAGAATCCCTCACTGGTGTGATGGAGAAGATTAGTTGAACGTCTGGGTCTGGCTCGCCATCTTCAATCCCGTCTGTGGATGTGCACGCCCGCACATGGCAGACCAATCCTTGCTCCGACCGAGCTTTCAACCAAGCAAAAAAACCTGACCTGTATAACAGGCCATAAACAAAATAAACTCTTTAAATCACACAAATACATTCTTCACAGTCTGAGGCCACGTTTACACGTAGCCGGGTATTTACAAAAACGGATATTTTTCCCTCTCCGTTTTCAAAAATATCCTCGTTTACACGGACTCGCATGAAAACGCTGGTAACGTCATGCCAGCCAATCAGAATCCTGGAAAAAACATCAACAAATGACACGTGTATCTTCCAGTTAAGGCTGATTTATGGTTCCGCGTTACACCATGTCCACACTGCATGCGAGCGAGCGAGGGGGCTTTATTTTTTATTTGCACTGTCTACACTGGTTACGAGCGACGCAGCGCCGTTTTGAGCTGGACTTTTGTCGCACACCCTGCTTCTATTTTCTTTTCTTCCTCTTGCTCGCTTTGAAAGCCGGTTGAAAGTTGAAAAAAAAAGTTGAAAGCGCTGTAGGAAACAGTCATTTCAATACAAGAACCTCAATAAAGTGGCAACTGCTGGAGGGAGATCGCCAAAGAGCTGGAAGGTTCTGATAAAATAATAAGATATAATAAGAATTATCATCTTATCTTAATCTTATTAGGGCTTAATTTGTGCCGGATCCAACAAGATCTGGTACCTATTTGATCATTTCTCGTGTCCTCTGCTTTCCCCCCACATCCCAGTAATGATCTGACATGTTTGCTGCTTTAACACCACGAACACGCCGCTCACTCCAGCTGTTCGCTGTTTGATTGCGTCACCACACGCCGTTATTTTGTTCGTTTTTTTCCCCACTTTGGTCGGACGTTAGACCTGCTTCTATTTTCTTCCTGCCGCCTTGTCTAGGAGTTCTTTTAGGAGTTTCTTTTAAGAGCGCACGGGCGGTTGGTGGGGCGAATAAAAGGCGAGTCTCGGGCGGGTGAATAAAGGCAGATTTATGGTTCCGCGTAAAATCGACGGCGTAGCCTACGGCGCATCGCCGCGTACCCTACGCCGTAGGCTCTGCGTCGATTTAACGCGGGACCATAATCATACCTGCCAACACTCCCGATTTAAGCGGGAGTCTCCCGATTTTCAACCATTTCTCCCGCCCTGCTCGTGATTTGTAATTTCTCCCGCTTATCTCCCGATTTTAAAGTGAAATGAGTCAATGGTGTTTCACGTGTCGGGGTTCCTGCATGGATGTATTATATTAACGGGTTCCTGACAAACCTGGCAACCCAACCCAAAAGCACTGCCTACGTCCAAGCTCCGCCCCGTGGAGCTGCTGCGATACGTCAACGTCGCCGCCATATTGGATGTGGCAAGACTGCGCTGTAAACTAATACAAGTGAATGGACTTATTTTCATAAAGCGCCTTTCTACAAAGAAATTTACATATTTAAAAATTTTCAAGTTACAAAATAACATATTTGAACCATTTTTCAGATTTTTTCAGTTATTTTATTGTTTGGAAAATGGTTAAAATATGTTATTTTGTTATTTGAAAATTTGTTTTGTTTGAGAAAATGCTTTGAAAAAAAGCTGAGGGAAGAGTTGGTGGAGTATCAAGTCATAGCAAGCAAGGATCTCCCACAGGAAGAGAGAGTTGAAGGTTCTGGGTTCTTCTAGGGAAAGAGGAGAGGTTTACAAATCTGGCATCACTGATGAAGGCGATGCTCTGCAACCATACCAGCCCTGGCCACAAGTATGTTCCTCCAAGAAAGTGATTGAAGCTGCAAAGTCTGACACTACAATTACAATAGGTCCTTGACGGACAAAGGGAACCTGGAAAGTTCTACAAATATTGTATTTTATTGTTATTAATACTAAACTTATTTGGCTCCAAGAAGGCTGTAGAATCATTTTGGGAGGTACATTTTAGCACATTTCATTGTAGCTATGGATTTAAAGCTCATTAAAAGTCGCCTTGTTTATATCAGGGCGGGGATGTTGTGAGTGGAGCATTCCAACCACTACCCCAGAAAATCTCCCTCTTTTTCACAGCCCAATGTTGGCAGGTATGCCATAATTCAGGCTTTACTTCCAAGACGGAACGAGAGTCTGAGAGAATTTAAAACAGGTAAAATAAAATAAAATATTGACGGTGGCCAAACAAATTGTAAACACAGGTCGCACTCATGACGCTGCTGGTGACGTTTCTGTCGCATAATGTGACGTAAATCTCCGTTTTCCTCCGTTTTGTCTGTTTAGACGCAAACGTGAAGAGGAGTTTTTGAAAATCTCCACTTTGGCCGGAGTTTTCAGAAATGATCGTTTTTGGGGGCTTTGACCTCCGTTTTGGTGTAAACGAACGGCCAAAACGCATGAAAACGCCTCCGTTTTTGCCCCGTGTAAAGGGGCCTGAGTTGTAACGTTACTGCTACGGTGTTTTTTCAACTCAAAATGTGCAGCAGAGCGGTCCCTTTGAAGTCACGGCTCCGTCTCCCACACTAATTACTGCACAAATCTTCCATTTACACAGCTTACACACTTTTATAACATTCACAGTCTTCATAAACCCAAAATATTAACTGGATAACAGTTTATGACGGAGCATTTCTTCATAAACAGCTACATTTTAAGTTTAAGCTCTCCATCAGAGAAAAAAAGTACAACACGGTAAAACTGCAGGAAAATAAGCATAAAACTCACCAAAACCGATGTGGCTTAGTTTTCATAAAATCCCCGTCAGTTCCCGACCAAGTAAGTTATGTTTTTCAGCTGTAATATCAACTTTTTCACTGCTTTTAATCACCGCTCGTTCTCAATTGCTCTCTGCAGGTGCTGCAGCCCACGTGCTGCGTGTCCGTGTCGCTGGTTCCTTAAAGGAGCAGCAGCATTATTTTCTGTCTACAGACTTTTGATCTTCAACATTAAAAGATTGTTGTATTAACATCTTTAATTAATTCTGATGAATTAATTGCCATTAAATAAATCAGCTTTAACTTTCAAACTTATTTATGCAGCTTTTACTCAACTATTTATTCCTATTTATGTCATATTTTAACATGCGTTACACCATAATAGGTCACCTTTAAAGACATCTTTAAAGAAAGCCCTTACACATATGAAACCTCTACTTTTCCACAATTTAAATGCCAGGTCCATGAAAGAGGAAGGGAAGAAGGGGTTAGCCAGAATAGGACTCAACAAAAGTGGTTAGTTGTATCCAAAATGCATTCTCAACTTTGACCAAATTCGGAGGGAGCCCCCGATTACCGGATTATTTGTGTGATAGCGCTTACTAATTGGCATCGGAGCACAAGCTAAGGCAGCCAATGAGTTTGGGGAGCTAGAATATTGTTCTATAAGTAACTATATCGGTGCCTCATGTTCAGGGATGTCAGATGTCCAGTATGAGAGGGCTTGGAGGTAGTAGTACTACGCAGTAGTAGTACTGCACCGCCCAGTAGTAATACATCAGGTTTGGCAATGCCAGACCCCTATTTTCCCTTTGGCCTGTCTAAGAATGCCTTTCTAATATGTGGCACAGTTCTATTCCATATAAAGACGGATATGTACTTATTCAGTTCCATGAAGAATGCTTTAGGAATGAATATGGGGATTGTCTGAAAAAGAAATCGTGGCATTATAGTCATTTTGATGGAGTTAATTCTTCCTGCTACTAGATAGTGGAAGGGACGACCACCTTGTCCTGTCTAGCTCTTTCCAGTGCTACCCTTAAATTATGTTTGAATAAATCCTTGAATTTCTCAGTAACCTGGACACCTAAATATTCAAAAAGGTCATGTGTAACCGTAAATGGGAACATGTCAAAAGACCTCTGCTTTGCCGCTGAACTTATGGGCACAAGTCTTTCCCCGACCCTGCACCCCAACCTGGGACTTGCTGATTGGGCCGGAGCTTCGGGAGCTGCGTGCTGGCCTGCGGTCCCCACCCCTGGTCATCCTGTTGCTGGCCCCCCCTTCTCCTCCCTTTTCTCTCTTTTGTCCTGCAGGTGGTCGTGGGTGGCTGTAGCTTGCATTACGGAGCACAAGTCTTTTCCTGACCCTGCACCCCAACCTGGGACTTGCTGATTGGGCCGGAGCTTCGGGAGCTGCGTGCTGGCCTGCGGTCCCCACCCCCGGTCATCCCGTTGCTGCTTCCACCTGCCTGCTGTGCTGTTGCCGTCCCTGACCCACCAGTCTGGCCCTCGGCAGGAGGGTCCCCCCTGATGAGCCTGGTCCTGCTCAAGGTTTCTTCCCTCCTAAAGGGGAGTTTTTCCTTGCCACTGTTTGGCTTAAGGTTTTTCTCCCACCAGGGGAGTTTTTACCTGCCATTGTTTATGTAATAACTGCTCGGGGGTCATGTTCTGGGTATGGGTCTCTGTAAAGCGTCTAGAGACAACTCTGTTGTATTAGACGCTATATAAATAAAATTGAATTGAATTGAATTGAATTGAATGGGAAAAATTAGGCTTTTCGAAAAATGTATTTTATAGCCGGAGACTACCCCAAATGTAGTAATCACATCTAATGCAACAGGTATGGATGTATCTGGGTACGAGAGGTACAAGAGGAGATCATCACAATATAATGAAAGTTTATGATTGAGCCCTCTAATCCAGTATTCTCCCTCAAGCACACAGCCAGAGGTTCAATAGCGATATTAAACAATAGGGGTGACAGGGGGCACCCCTGTCTTGTGCCCCTGCGAATGGGAAAGTAATCTGATGTAAGATTATTGGTCCGCACAGAGGCCTGTGGATTACAATACAAAAGCTTTACCCAGCTACAAAATTTCTGTCCAAAACTGAACTTTTCAAGAGCTGCAAATAAATAATTATACTCCACCCTATCAAAGGCGTTATATGCATCTAAAGATATCAATACTTCTTGTGTATGGTTGTGGTTTGATGTAAATATTATGTTAAAGAGATGACGTAAATTGCCAGCTAGCTGCCTGCCAGTCATAAAACCTGTTTGATCTCTATGAATTATGTTTTGCATGATTGGTTTGAGTCTCACTGCGAGGGTCTTTGTTAAAAGTTTGTAATCACAACAGAGCAAGCTAATTGCACGGTAGGAGTCACATTTCAGTGGGTCTTTACCCTTTTTGAGGATTACAGATATAGTTGCCTGTATCATTGTTAAGGGCAGGGTTTTATTCTGCAGAGCCTCTTTACTTCGCGTAGAAGTGGTACCAATTTGGGCCGCTCGGTGGCGAAGTGGGTTAAGCAGCGGCTCATATACTGAGGCTACAGTCCTCCTGCAGCGGTCGCAGGTTCGAATCCCGGCCTGCGCACCTTTGCTGCATGTCTCCCCCGATCTCTCTCTCTACCCCTTTCATATCTGCAGCTTGAATAAAGGGCCACTAGAGCCCAAAAAAATCTTTAAAAAAAAAAGAAGTGGTACCAATTTGACAGAGAAGGCTTTATAAAATTCAATGGGGTAGCCGTCTGGGCCAGGTGACTTCCCAGATTTTGACGTTTTAATGGCCCTTTCGATTTCCGCCTGTGACAAAGGCTCCTCAAGTACGCTGACACCATCCTGGTCTAGGGACGGCATTCTTAAATTATTGAAAAACTGCAGAAAATCATTACACACATCTGATTTCTGACCAGTCTGGCCCTCGGCAGGAGGGTCCCCCCTTATGAGCCTGGTCATGCTCAAGGTTTCTTCCCTCCTAAAGGGGAGTTTTTCCTTGCCACTGTTTGGCTTAAAGTTTTTCTCCCACTAGGGGAGTTTTTACCTGCCATTGTTTATGTTTATGTAATAACTGCTCCGGGGTCGTGTTCTGGGTATGGGTCTCTGGAAAGCGTCTAGAGACAACTCTGTTGTATTAGACGCTATATAAATAAAATTGAATTGAATTGAATTGATTTATATAATGTTTTGTAGAATTTTTGGAATTGTTCATTAATTGTCTTTTGGTCTGTGGTACTACCACTGTTGCCTAATCCAATTTCAGTAATGAAGCTCGTTGCTGCAGATTGTCTAAGCTGAGGACTCAGAAGCCTACTAGCGCGTTCTCCTGATTCATAATAGTTTAAACAGGACTTTTGATGGAGATCCTCGGCACGATCAGTCATTATGTTTTTTCTCTTATTGGTGCGACAATACTAGACCAAATCAACCTATCCCTAAGCTTAGGATATGTACCACAGGTTTTCAAAGTGGCAGTAATCAAACCTTTACTTAAAAAACCTTCTCTTGACCCAGACACCTTAGCTAATTATAGGCCAATTTCCAACCTTCCATTTGTATCTAAAATTCTGGAAAAGGCATTTTCAAGCCAGTTATGTGACTATTTGTATAGAAATGATCTGTTTGAAGTCTTTCAGTCAGGGTTCAGAATGCATCATAGCACAGAGACAGCACTGGTTCGAGTCACGAGTGACCTCCTTATGGCCTCAGATAAGGGATTAGTGTCCATACTGGTTCTACTGGACCTCAGATAAGGGATTAGTGTCCATATTGGTTCTACTGGACCTCAGTGCTGCTTTTGACACTGTAGATCATGGCATTTTACTGCACAGGTTAGAGCATGTTGTTGGGATTAAAGGGACAGCTCTACGTTGGTTTAAATCATATCTATCTGACAGGTTGCAATTTGTTCATGTACATGAAGTTTCTTCAGAACAGTCAAGGGTCTGTTATGGTGTTCCGCAGGGTTCAGTGCTAGGGCCAATCTTGTTCAGTTTATACATGCAGCCGTTGGGAAGTATAATCCAGAATCACGGCATACACTTTCATTGCTATGCTGATGATACGCAGCTCTATTTGTCTATGAAGCCGGATGAGACAGAACCGTTGGTTAAACTTCAGGCATGTTTTAGGGACATCAAGGAATGGATGTCCAGAAATTTCTTGCTTCTAAATTCAGATAAAACAGAGGTTATCATTCTTGGTCCAGAGCATCTTAGGAAGGGACTAGATGGTGTTGCGATGGCTTCCAGTGCAACTGTGAGAAACCTTGGTGTTGTTTTCGATCAGGATTTGTCGTTTAAACCATATGTTAATCAGGTTTGTAAAATAGCGTTTTTCCATCTCCGTAATATTGCAAAAATTAGGAAAATGGAAAATGATGCAGAAAAACTAGTTCATGCGTTTGTATCTTCTAGACTGGATTACTGTAATGTGTTGTTAGCAGGATGTCCAAGTAATTGGCTGAATAGGCTCCAGCTGAACCAGAATGCAGCAGCACGAGTGCTGACAGGAATCAGCAGGAGAGACCACGTCGCTCCATTGGCTACCTGTAAAATTCAGAATTCAATTAAAAATTTTATTACTTGCATATAAAGCCCAAAACGGCTTAGCTCCGCAGTATTTACAAGATTTGATAGTGCCTTATGTTCCTGGCAGAGCTCTCCGCTCCCAGGGTGCAGGTTTACTCGTAGTTCCTAGAGTATCTAAATGTAGATTTGGAGGGCGGGCGTTCTGCTATCAGGCACCACTACTTTGGAACCAACTTCCAATCTGGGTTAAGGAGGCTGACACCACCTCCACCTTTAAAACTAAACTTAAAACCTTTCTGTTTAGTAAAGCCTATAGTTAGTGTTTAGTAAACCTCTAGCTGGTGTTGGTAAATCTCTAGGTAGTGTAAACTCTAGTGTGTTAGAGTCAGTAGTCATAGTTGCAGCTATAGAACAAAACTATAATAGTTACCGTAGATAACCAAATAGTCGCCCGCGCGCATATACGCGCCTGTGCTCTAATAGCCGCCGGGGGTCCGAGCCCATTTGGCATAATAAACGCCGGTTCAATTAAACGCCCGGGCGACTACCGGTAATAACCTGGTAATAACACTGTATTTGCATTGTATTGTGTACAGTATCGTTCATACTTCTCTGATCAGCTCCGTGTGTCGCCGTTACACAGACAAACTGTCTTTGTATATCAGAGCATGTGAGCGGAGTGAAGCGGCGAGGGGATTCTTTATTATTTTTATTTTATTTTTTTATATATTAAAATCCCAAAATATCTGTACCGTTTCTGATTGGGTGTGTGCACTGCGAATCATTTTTAGACACAACAAAGAACGTGTACCGCAAAAGTTGTGTCTCGGTGGAGGAACCCGGCGTCCAGCAAAATGAGAAGAGAAAAAAAGAGTTCAGCAGACAGCGCACACACTGAAGGCTGATTTATGGTTCCGCGTTACACCAACGCAGAGCCTACGGTGCAGGGTACGCCGTAAGGCTGATTTATGGTTCCGCGTTACACCAACGCAGAGCCTACGGCGCAGGGGACGCGGCGACCCGCACCATACGTGGAAATGCGCTCTTTTTTTTTGCTATTAAAACATGATTTGTAATGTGAATTTGCAAAACTTAAACTACAAATAATAGTTTTTGACGTAACATCAGAGATTGTGCATGCTCTCTGTGAAAGGATGAGTCAAATCGGGTCGCAGCTGCTTCAACTGTGATTCCTTCACGAGGAGCGACTAGGATTTCAAACATGCTTGATTTTCTTGCGAGCTCACGATTCGTGATCGGGAGCTCGTCGTGAGGTGTGTACAGTGTGTACAATTTTAGTTCCAGTGGTACTATGGTGATCTCATATGTTCTTTGTAAGTAATGGTCTGGTGCTGCTCATTGCAAAAATAAATTGTAGCCTGGTGCAAATACCCGCCTGGTTCTTATAAACGCCTGGGGTCCAAGTGGATTTAGCATATTAAACGCCCGGGCTACTAAATGGTCATCTACGGTAGTCTCAAATATAGCTTCGCGGTAGATATGCTGCTATAGGCTTATGCTGCAGGGGGGCACCGACATGATCCGCTGGGCGGTGCCTCTCACCCTTCTTCTCCTCTCCTTTTCCCTGCCTCTCTTCTCCATTACCATTTTTATTTATTATAAATATCTCGTAGCTATCATTTTTGTCCATCGTTCCTGTAGTTTCTTGTGCCGGCCCCCCATTTTTCTCTTTTGTGCATGTTTGAAGGCTGGAGCCTCGGGAGCTGCGTTCTGGCCTGTGTTCCCGGCCACCACCCCCCCCCCCCCCCCCCCCCCCATCCCCAGTCATCCCGTTGCTGCTTCCACCTGCCTACGTGGATGTCTGCTGTTGCTGCTTCTGCCTGCCTGCACCCCCCCGCCCCCCCTCTGGTCACCCCGTTGCTGCTTCCACATGACTGCTGTGTGCTGCTGACGCCCCCCCCCCCCCCCCCCCCACCTCTGGTCATCCCGCTGTTGCTTCCACCTGCCTGCTGTGTGCTGCTGACGTCCCTGACTCCCCCAGTCTGGCCTTCGGCAGGAGGGTCCCCCCTTATGAGCCTGGTCCTGCTCAAGGTTTCTTCCCTCCTTGCCACTTTTGGCTTAAGGCTTTTCTCCCACTATGGGATTTTTACCTGCCATTGTTTATATAATAATTGCTTGGGGGTTTATGTTTATGTTTATGTTCATGTTCTGGATCTCTGGAAAGCGTCTAGAGATAACATATGTTGTATTAGACGCTATATAAATAAAATTGAATTGAATTGAATTTAATTGAATTATAATGTCATGTTCTGTTTGTAGTAAAAGTCTTTCCCGATAGAGATTTTCAGAAGGTGTCACTGAATGTTCCTGATCGATGGCCTGGATCCTGGTCTCTATTTCTGATAGACGTTTTGCGCTCTTCTTGCCAGCACTGGCAGTATATGATATTATCATACCCCTTAGATAGGCTTTTAGGGTCTCCCAAAGGCAGCCTTTACTTGTCTGTGGGTTTTGGTTGGATATGTAACGCACAAAATCTTGATCAGATAGGAGACGAAGATTAAAACGCCATGTTCGCTGAGGGACTATATTGTTGGGAAAGCTAATACCCATCACCACAGGGAAATTATCTGAAATAACCATGGTTTTGTATTCAATTGACTGTAACAGGGGGATCAACTGGTCATCCAAAACAAAATAATCTATTCTCGAAAATGACTGGTGAGCCGGAGAAAAAAAAATATATTTGCGGGATGTTGGATTTTTAAACCTGCAGGCATCCGATATCTTATACGTCTGTAAAAAAGAGTTTAAGCATTAAGACACAGTTGAGGTCAGCGCCTAATATTAACTTATGCGAATTTAAGTCTGGAAGTAATGAAAAAAGATCAGTGGAAAATTGCATGTTGTCCCAATTTGGGGCATAAATATTGACAAGCACCACAGGTGTGCTGTGCAATTTACCTTGCACAATTATGAATCCGCCATTTTTATCACTTATGACATGGGATTCGACAAACTGCACATTTCTGTGGATAAGAATGGCTGCACCACGACTTTTATAGTTAATATCCGAATGAAACACCTGAGTAAAATGGCTTCGGCAAAGCCTGGACTGATCACTATTACGTCTCTTGTAAAAAAGCTATTTCAACTTTAAAGGAGCCGTCTGTAAGAAATGGCCAAAACTGGTACTGCAGTCACTTTCAAAATATTGTTGAGCGGCGTGTACCCTCCCCCTCCTCCCCCCGACCAGAGGTTGCCAGGTAGGCTGCAGAATGCAGCAGGAACGTAGGCTGCCATGGCTGCTATAATTAGAGCCGAGCTGGCAACCCGGATGCCGAAACAATACTGACTTGGTGATTGGGAGATAGGTGGAGGGTGGAGCTTCAGAAACAAT
Organism: Cololabis saira; assembly: GCF_033807715.1. Taxonomy (NCBI): domain Eukaryota; kingdom Metazoa; phylum Chordata; class Actinopteri; order Beloniformes; family Belonidae; genus Cololabis; species Cololabis saira. The sequence goes on along the minus strand of NC_084599.1, from coordinate 221,526 downwards.
ACTGACTTGGTGATTGGGAGATAGGTGGAGGGTGGAGCTTCAGAAACAATACTGACTTGGTGGTTGGGAGATAGGTGGAGGGTGGAGCTTCAGGCCAAACCAAAAAATGACAACATAAACATCAGTTGAGGGCTGCAACTCCTCTTTTTAAACTGGAATATCCTGGCTTGAGTGCTGTTGTCAGTGACATAAGTATTTGAAATGAACATGATTTTTAAATGTCTGTTGACATATTGGGGTCATTTTATGATTTGTTTTATTATTGCTCTTACATACAGCTCCTTTAAGTTTTGAAAATTGAGAAAAGACCTTGTTACGTTTCATTAAATTATTAAGATTGCGGACATTCCAGCTGGCCATCCTTGTGACAGCACCACCTCTATCTCTAGTTTTACACGCTGGAAATTATCAGTAAGTTAAAAAGAAAGAGCAGATCAGGCTGTGTCCTAATTTCACCAAGGACCATTGTAATAGGCAGATGTTGTGTCTCCTGGCTGCATAATATGAGGCTGTGGGAGGGGGGAGGGAGGGGGGTTATAAACATGTAGACAAACATAAAATTATAAAAGAAAATTAAAGCTGCAAGCAGTGATGAACGGTCCTCCACCCTTGTGCACGTTCAGGCTGCAGTGGAAGCTTGTATGACTTCATGTAGATTCTTCAGGCCTGGACATTTAGCGGATGAAACCACCCACGACTCTCTATATCAAACCATTCAAGAAAGTAAGAAAAGTAGGAACTATAAAATATCGACCAATCAGAAGAAGGGACGGAGCCAATTTGCACCAATTATGGTCAAGGACTCATAACCATGTCCGATGACACCACCCCCGAGTCTTTATGTCAAACCATCCATCCATCCATCCATTATCTATACCCGCTTTATCCCTTGCGGGGTCACGGGGGTCTGCTGGAGCCTATCCCAGCTCATTTCAGGTGAGAGGCAGGGGTTACACCCTGGACAGGTCACCAGTCCATCACAGGGCCACATGCTCACAACCACACTCACGCTCAAACCTACAGGCAATTTAGAATCACCAATTAACCTAACGTGCATGTTTTTGGACTGTGGGAGGAAGCCGGAGTACCCGGAGGAAACCCATGCAAGCACGGGGAGAACATGCAAACTCCACACAGAAAGGCCCTATGTGTCAAACCATTCAAAGGTTATTGCAGAAAATAGGAATTATCAAATATCAACCAATCAGAAGAAGGGGCGGGGCTAATTCATGCCAATAAAGGTCAAGTACTCAATACCTAGTCAGATGACACCACCCACGACTCTTTATATCAAACCATTCAAAAGTTATGGCAGAAAGTAGGAACTATCAAATATGGACCAATCAGATGAAGTGGGGGCATGCTTTTTGGCATCTATCGTCACGAGGGTAACGCTTTTGACTGAGAAAAATAATGCCCATTGTCGTCGGATCTAGACGCACATTTTGATGTATAACACACCTGGGTGCACGTTACGGTTCGGGCCGCATTAACGGCCGAAAAAATTGCATAAATTGCGCCAAAATTACACGATTCATTCAAAATGGCCGACTTCCTGTTCGGTTTCGGCCATGGCGCCACGAGACTTTTCTTTAAGTTGCAACATGATACAGGTGTGTACGATTTTCGTGCATGTATGTCGAATGCACGCCCATTAATGCAAACCATTAAATATCAAATATGGTCAGGCCTGGCTTGCGTGCAAATTTGGTGACTTTTGGGGCACGTTTAGGGGGGCAAAAAGGCCCTTATTTCGTCGGAAGAAGGAAAAAAAATGAAAAATGAAAAAAGAAAAAATTCCTACAGATACAATAGGGCCTTCGGGAGTGTCAGACAATAAAGGATTGTCAGCACACTAGTACTCCTACTCCTTTCAATATTAACTTCCACTCACTCACTCACTCACTCATCTTCTTCCGCTTATCCGTTCCCGGGTCGCGGGGGCAGCAGCCTCAGCAGGGATGCCCAGACTTCCTTCACCCCAGAGACTTCCTCCAGCTCTTCCTCAAGCTCTTCCTCCATCTCTTCCTCCAGCTCTTCCTCCAGCTCTTTCGAGGGGAGTCCGAGGCGTTCACAGGCCAGCCGAGAGACATAGTCTCTCCAGCGTGTCCTGGGTCTTCCCCGGGGTCTCCTCCCGGTGGGACATGCCTGGAACACCTCCCTAGGGAGGATCCAGGAGGATCCGGTACAGATGCCCAAGCCACCTCAGCTGACTCCTCTCAATGTGAAGGAGCAGCGGCTCTACTTCGAGCTCCTCCCGGGTGACCGAACTCCTGACCCTATCTCTAAGGGAGCGTCCAGCCACCCTGCGGAGGAAACTCATCTCGGCCGTTTGTATCCGCGATCTTGTCCTTTCAGTCACTACCCAAAGTTCATGACCATAGGGTGAGGGTAGGTGCGTAGATTGACCGGTAAATCGAGAGCTTCGCCTTTCGACTCAGCTCCCTCTTCACCACGACGGTCCGGTACATCGACCGCATAACTGCGGACGCTGCACCGATCCGTCTGTCAATCTCCCGCTCCATTGTTCCCTCACTCGTGAACAAGATCCCGAGATACTTGAACTCCTCCACCTGAGGCAGGACTTCTCCACCCTACCGGAGAAGGCACGCCACCCTTTCCCGATGGAGAACCATGGCCTTGGTTTTTGAGGTGCTGATTCTCATCCCTGCCGCGTCGCACTCGGCCTCAAACCGCCCCAGCACATGCTGAAGGTCCCGGTCTGATGAAGCCAACAAGACAACATCATCTGCAAAAAGCAGAGATTAAATCCTGAGGTTCCCAAACCGGATCCCCTCCGGCCCCTGGCTGCGCCTAGAGATCCTGTCCATAAAAATTATGAACAGGACCGGTGACAAAGGGCAGCCCTGCCGGAGTCCAACATGCACCGGGAACAAGTCTGATCTACTGCCGGCAATGAGAACCAAACTCCTGCTCCGATCATACAGAGACCGGACAGCCCTTAATAGAGGGCCCCGGACCCAATACTCACTGAGCGCCCCCCACAGAATGGCACGAGGGACACGGTCAAATGCCTTCTCCAGATCCACAAAACACATGTAGACTGGTTGGGCAAATTCCCATGAACCCTCGAGCACCCTGCGGAGGGTGTAGAGCTGGTCCAGTGTTCCACGACCGGGACGAAAACCGCATTGTTCCTCCTGAATCCGAGGTTCAACTATCGGCCCTATTCTCATCTCCAGTACCCTGGCGTAGACTTTCCCGGGGAGGCTGAGAAGTGTGATCCCCCTATAGTTGGAACACACTCTCCGGTCCCCCTTTTTAAACAGAGGGAACACCACCCCGGTTTGCCACCCCAGCGGTACTGTCCCCTTCCACCATGCAATGTCACAGAGGCGTGTCAACCAAGACAGCCCTACGACATCCAAAGACTTGCGGTACTCAGGGTGACTCTCATCCACCCCCGGTGCCACTGAGGAGCTTACGAACCACCTCAGTGACCTCGGCTTGGGTGATGGATGAGCACGTCCCCGAGTCCTCACTCTGCTTCCTCAGTGGAAGGCATTACAGTCGGGTTGAGGAGATCCTCGAAGTATTCCTTCCACCGTCCGACAATGTCCCCAGTCGAGGTCAACAGCTCCCCACCCACACCATAAACGGTGCCGGCAGAGTACTGCTTCCCCCTTCTGAGGCGCCAAACCGTCTGCCAGAATTTCCTCGAGGCCGACCGAAAGTCTTCCTCCATGGCCTCCCCGAACTCCTCCCAGACCTGAGTTTTTGCCACCAGGACTGCCCGAGCCGCGGCTCGCTTGGCCTGCCGGTACCCATCTACTGTGTCAGGAGTCCCACAGGCCAACATAGCCCAGTAGGACTCCTTCTTCAGTCTGACGGCATCCTGTACTTCCGGTGTCCACCACCGGGTTCTAGGATTGCCGCCACGACAGGCACCGGAGACCTTGCGTCCACAAATTCGAGCTGCCGCGTCGACAATGGAGGCAGAGAACATGGTCCACTCGGACTCAATGTCCCCCGTCTCCCCCGGGGTCTGAGAGAAGTTCTCTCGGAGGTGAGAGTTGAAGATGTCCCTGACAGAGGGGTCAGCTCTATATAAAAAAAATCTGTGTCCCTATAGGGGCTCCGTAAAAAATAGAAAGAAAAAAAAGAATAAAATAAAATGTATTAAATAAATAAATAAATAAATAAAGTGTTTCTGATTGTGCCAGCAACCAACCATATCAGTCCAGTGTTCAAATTAGCAAAACATTATTCAAGTGGAAAAAACTGAACAATTAAGAACAGTATGAGCGCAACTACATACTGTACAGTTTTAATTGCACAGTATGTTTTCCAGTGCAGCCAATGCATCGGACAGTCCGGTGAGTTTTTGTGTATTGATGTCAAAATCATCCGCTCTGTATTTTGGGCAAAATGTAGAATTTTGCTGCCATTGTTCGATGCAACTCCTGCAGCCAATTCTATTCTATTCTATGGCAACACGATGAAACCATGGGCTCGACCACTGGACCTGCACATTTGAATCAGAAAACTTTTTTTTTTTTTAAATACAGTTATTGCACAAGTGGTTACATTATTTATGGCGTCGGGGTCTATTTTCTTCATGGACACTGATACCTGCCTACAAAGTAGAAAACATTTTTATTTACCCTTGCAGACAACACAGCCGAAGGCATCTTTAATAGCTGCTGCTTCAGCCTCTGTCAAGGACACTGTTGTTCTTCGGTTGGAACTTGCCAGGTTTGTCAGCTCCTTAATTGTAGTTGACACCTCCTGAAGACCCTGTGCTGCCAGGACCACCTCTTCAATTGTATCATACACTGCATCCATTATCATCTCGCCAACTGAAAAACAAGCAAAATATACATGTTATAACCTACTTGGTGTCAGCAAAATCCTAACCAGAAAAAATGCAATCATTGTAACCAGTTGTTTAGTCCTGGTGCTTGTGTCATATTTCAAATCCAGCATTCTAAATGCAATAACTCCACCATTGCAACTTCCAATGATCTGTCAAACTAATTCATACATAATAATTATTCGAAGTCTATAAGTTAATGTATTCATAGGGATCCTAACTCTCATGTTCACTCTCAATTGAAATTACAGAGACTTGAATGGCCTATATTGGCAAAAATTGTCACAAAGAAGGTCCTCTTCACTTGTTGATTGAGGAGAATATCCATACAAATATGCCATCATGATGATTGACAAAAAAATGCTTATCAAGTTTACATACCTGAGTCTCCTCTTTTTGCTTCTTTGTAACTGCTGCTAATCTCCTTCACAGCACAAACTTTCCTTGCATTTTGCTTCCAAAATGCTGATCCTGAAAAGAAAATAGTTGATTTAGTGGAACATAAAGTATACAATTTTTCAGAAAGAAAGTGGGTAGTTTTCTTAAAACCAGAGGGTTATAAATGTTTGTTTTTATTTATTAATTTACCTATGGTTCCCTCTGTGTCCAAGATCGGGTTTCCCTGACCGTCATTAAGGATGACCGATTCCTCTTGTTCAAGGGCATCATTTACTTTACTTGTGATGCCCATGACAGAAGCCTCAAATTCCGAGAATCAAACTGCCAGTGTTTTACTGGTTTCCAATCTGCCCTCCACAAGAAGATCAGCAGTCCTGAAGATGAAAGGGTTTTTTAGAACAGAAAGACAGACAGACAGACAGACAGACAGACAGACAGACAGACAGACAGACTCTCACATTGGCCTGATGCGTTTATCTGAATATGAATCAATGCACTAACATATTTATCTGGGTTACACTCTCTCCCTTCTAAATGTCTGATGTCCTCATTGGGCAAACAGGTACAACTAGAAGAAATATACAATTAAGTTTTACCAATGTGTATTATAAATACCCCCATGCACTATGGTGAGCGGTTGATCTTTCGATTTGCCTGGTTGATCATAAGTAAGTTTGACAACAGGTTTAACAGTATGTCTGGGTCTAGAAGATGTTTGTGTCAGTACTATGTTGCTCCGGGGCCTCTCCAACAGAATGAGAACCAAGAACTTTCAGAGGGGCTTCATCTGGGACTGGCAAATGCCACAGGTCTCAGCCCTTCTGGATACTCTTGATAAAGGACAGCCTACTTAGGCTTGCGTTAACATGTAACACGTATCTCTTGTTTGGATTTGCAAAAGCCAATACTGGAGCGATTGTGAGACAATGTTTGATCTGTTCAAAGGTCTCGGTGCATGATTCATCCCATCTGTCTCCAAATGGTTCTCTCTCATCCTGGTAGGCATGTTTTTTTTTTTCCTTTTAGGAATCTGCCCTTGTTATTTTGGGGCATATCCCTTGGTAAGGTCTGTCAGAGGGCGAACTATTGATGAGTAGTTTTTGATAAATCGTCTATAGAACCCGCGAAAGCCTAAAAAGGATTGAAAAGCCTTTAGGTTGTGGGGTCTCGGCCAATTGGTAACAGCTTCGATCTTTGTCGGATCAGCAGCGATACCATCTGCTGAGACTATGTGGCCAATGTACTTGACTTTTGTCTGGCAGAACTGACATTTCTCAAGTGAAATCATGAAAACCTACTTCCTCAAGTCGGTCAAGAGCTTTTAGCAATCTTTCTTCACTTTCCTCTAATGTTTGACCAAACACAATCAAATCATCCAAATCCACAAGTGTAGAATGATCGAGGGAAGGCTTCTCTCATTTAACTCAGCTTTATTAACAGCTCTCGACATACAGCTCACAACGACCAACATACGACAAGCGTGGAGTTTTCTGAATGACCCATAAAGCATCATACCTGTCACCGTAAAACGTCACTGTCGTATAACTGTTGTAACGATCACTTTACATATGAATCAGTATATGACAACAAGGACTTGTAGGAGGTTCATATCGCCAACCGCTCTCCATCAAGGGTTGGAATGTTACGGGCGCTCCAGTGATTCCTTAGGGCATTCTTTCAAACTGGTAGAAGCCAGATGAAGACTGTTTTTTCCTTGTCTTCCTCTCTCATGGCATTCTGATACTAGCCACTTCTCAGATACAGAACGGAAAACCACTAGCTACCTGAAAGGCAGTCAAGCGCTTCATCTATGTGTGGTGTGTTGTATTGGTCAGGTATGGTACGGCTATTCAGTGTGCGGTAGTCTATACACATCCTAACGTCCCCGTTCTTTTTTCTGACGATTACTATTGGAGATGCATGAGGGCTTCTAAACTCTTTGATAATACCCGCTGTCAGCAATTTCTGAATATGCCAATGTACATCATCGATGTCTGCAGGGGTAATGTGCCGGGGGCGTTCGCCCCCAAAATAGTGCCAACAAGGAAATTTGCACTCATCATTGACTCATTTTGTATCAGGACTGTCACAAAGGCGTGGTGTTGAGGACCCAAACGCAAGGAGAGAGAGGGAGGCTGGAGGCAGGAGTTCTCAAAAAAAACACAAGGGTTTATTCCAAAAGGCAAAAAACAAAAGCGCTGCTTGGCAGGATCAAGATAAACTCACGTATACAGGGATCGAAAACCAGGAGCACATGGAGGGAACAAACAGTACGGACCGACAGGCAACAAAGGGATGACAAGACCAGATATACACAGGGGATAACGAGACACGACGAGACACAGGTGCAGACACAATCAGGGCAAAGGGGAAACAGGAGGGACAGAACTGAAAGTCAAACTGGGGGGAAGTGTCAAACCCCCCCCTCAAGGGACAGATCCCAGATGTCCCAACAGTCCACACCCAAGGCAGGCGGAGGGGGCCCGGAGGAGGGCCCAAACCACACACGGCCAAAGTTCCGGGGGCCGTCCTCGGGACCGAGCAGACCAGCGAGAGTGTTCCGGGGGCCGTCCTCGGTGCCGGGCAGACCGGCGAGGCAGTTCGGGGGGTCGCCCTTGGGGCGTAACAGGCGGATCCGGGGGTCGGTCTGGGGGCTTGGCAAGCTGGTCAGGGGGTCGGTCTGGGGGCTTGGCAGGCTGGTCAGGGGGTCGGTCTGGGGGCTTGGCAGGCTGGTCAGGGGGTCGCCCTTGGGGCGTAACAGGCGGATCCGGGGGTCGGTCTGGGGGCTTGGCAGGCTGGTCAGGGGGTCGGTCTGGGGGCTTGGCAGGCTGGTCAGGGGGTCGGTCTGGGGGCTTGGCAGGCTGGTCAGGGGGTCGGTCTGGGACTGCGGCAGGCTGATCAGGGGGTCGGTCTGGGACTGCGGCAGGCTGGTCAGGGGGTCGGTCTGGGACTGCGGCAGGCTGGTCAGATGGTCGGTCTGGGGGCTTGGCAGGCTGGTCAGGAGGTCGGTCTGGGGGCTTGACAGATCCATCCAGGATCGCCTCAGGAACTGGGGCCGACAGGATGCGGGGAGCCAGAACAGGGGCAGACAGGATGCGGGGAGCCGGAACAGGGGCAGACAGGATGCGGGGCGCCGGAACAGGTGCAGACAGGATGCGGGGCGCCGGAACAGGGGCAGACAGGATGCGGGGCGCCGGAACAGGGGCAGACAGGATGCGGGGCGCCGGAACAGGGGCAGACAGGATGCGGGGCGCCGGAACAGGGGCAGACAGGATGCGGGGCGCCGGAACAGGGGCAGACAGGCTGCGGGGCGCCGGAACAGGGGCAGACAGGCTGCGGGGCGCCGGAACAGGGGCAGACAGGCTGCGGGGCGCCGGAACAGGGGCAGACAGGCTGCGGGGCGCCGGAACAGGGGCAGACAGGATGCGGGGCGCCGGAACAGGGGCAGACAGGATGCGGGGAGCCGGCGTCGGGGGGCAGAGGATCCCCGGAGCTGCCCGAGTGGGGACCCAGGTCCGAGGCGCAGGCTGCGGGGGTACCCGGGTCCGAGGCGCAGGCTGTGGGGGGTCCGGGACCATCACCGGAGCAGGGGCCGATGCACTCTCTCCTGCTGGGTCCATGCTGGTCGGTCCGTTCTGTCACAAAGGCGTGGTGTTGAGGACCCAAACGCAAGGAGAGAGAGGGAGGCTGGAGGCAGGAGTTCTAAAAAAAAACACAAGGGTTTATTCCAAAAGGCAAAAAACAAAAGCGCTGCTTGGCAGGATCAAGATAAACTCACGTATACAGGGATCGAAAACCAGGAGCACATGGAGGGAACAAACAGTACGGACCAACAGGCAACAAAGGGATGACAAGACCAGATATACACAGGGGATAACGAGACACGACGAGACACAGGTGCAGACACAATCAGGGCAAAGGGGAAACAGGAGGGACAGAACTGAAACTCGAACTGGGGGGAAGTGTCAAACCCTGACAAGGACTGTACATTGGTTGTTTTCAGTAGCACTGCTTGGTATTACCCTTGGCTGGAGTAATAGATCTTTATGGCTGACGCTTCAGCCATAAAGATTTAATTAGGGAGTGGCTGGTCTAGCGTGATGGTACAGGTGGCTTGGAGACTGCCACCTGGAGGTATGGTCAGAGATCCAGTATCTTCCCATTTTCTCAAGCCGAGCTTTAAATGCCAAAAATATGAGCTGGAATATCAGGGGTGTCTCTACATAGCTGAGCCAAGCGTTTAGAGAGACTGGCTTTGGCATTGGTACTAGGGATGTCCCGGGCCGATCACGTTGTTTCAGACTCGATCGAAATCGAACGTTGCATCCCGATCAGGGATCGGATATATATTTTATTCTCAAAATTTTGATCAATTCATCAAACAAACTGTGGAAAAAATGCTAAACAACTGGTGTATCATCAAACAACTGGTCTATGTAATTTTGCATGACAACCCTGCTAATATGAATAAAGCTATGGTGAGGTGGGGGTGCGGAGTGTGGGCCGTGTTACTTAAAGCGACATCAATAAAGTTGTTGGTTTTTGTTGATCTGCACATGCGCAAAGCAGTGTTATAGCGGAGTCAAATAAAAGTTAAGTTACAACGGTGATTGAAAACCGAAAAAAGTTGGTGTCTGTGTTGTCTTCCTAAGCTGAGCCACAGGCAGTTTCACGCATTCTTGCCGACTTCGCGTGCACAAGGGCAGGGTGAGGGACACCCTGGCTGGTGCAAGGAAAATTGTAGGTCCCTTTAAACAAACGTTTTATTCTTTAAGCCAGAAAAGGATAGATAGGATAAAAAGCACATTACTGGCCTTACTTTATGACACTGTTGTACTTTTATTTGCTTATTTGTTTACATGCCTGCTGGCTATTTTAAGTTGAGGTGCTGTTTTATTTAAGTCAAATTTACGTTTAAATTTGCGCTATTTTTAGTAGTTATTACTTCATTGTTCAAGCTACCTCAAAGAGAACTGCACTGTTTAAGTGCAAAATTATAAAATAAGGTGAATAAAATAAAAATGGGGGACAACCTGTATCTGTTTATTTTGCATTTGTTCATTATTTTAAATCTGTTACGAAAGTATCGGATCGGGACTTGGTATCAGCAGATACTGAAAATCAAATTACTCGGAATCGGATCGGGGCCAAAAAAACCTGATCGGGACAACCCTAATTGGTACCTATGATTACAGGTGTTTGATCAGGACCTGTTGGATCGGGATAAATCAGGTCCAAAACAGACATGATTATTGGGGCCCTGGCCACCTTTTTTGGAAACTCCATATCCACAACCACACAGCCTAGGTAGGGGCAGCTAGACTCACTTAATCCCCATATGTCAAGCTTGTTCACATTGTGGATCAGTGTATTTAGCAGGTATTTTCTGTACCAGGACTCAGAAATGGTGGTAACACGGGAACCACTGTCCAAAAGTGCATCACATAAGTGCGCATTCTCTTTCAATGGCTCAACTGAAGGTGTGCCTATCAAGCCTGCAGGTGTGCCTATCAAGCCTGCAGGTGTGCCTATCAAGCCTGCAGGTGTGCCTATCAAGCCTGCAGGTGGGCCTATCAAGCCTGCAGGTGAGCCTATCAAGCCTGCAGGTGTGCCTATCAAGCCTGCAGGTGTGCCTATCAAGCCTGCAGGTGTGCCTATCAAGCCTGCAGGTGGGCCTATCAAGCCTGCAGCTGAGCCTATCAAGCCTGCAGGTGTGCCTATCAAGCCTGCAGGTGTGCCAATAGGCCCATAGATCTACAGCGCTTTTTCTCACAGTGCAGTCAGGATCAGTAAGGAGTGTGGCTTCAGCTTTGGCTATTGGCTTTCTTGATGGCGTGGAGCAGTCTCTGGATAACTTTGGTTTTCAGGTTTGTTACATTTACCTGCCATTTGACCATTTTCACCACAACGGTAGCAAACACCTTTTTCACTCTCTGTTGAGGACCGATGCATTAACATATTTATCTGGGTTACAAATGTATTTTTCTCTCTAAGGAAAAGTGGCTGTAAGTGTACTGTAACTTGAACACTGTGAGTCTCAAGTGTGAGTGGTAAGTAATTGTCACGCTTTTATCCTCTGTCTCATTCTAGCAAGAAAAGATAATTGTTTGCAACTGAAATCAATATATTTTGACACCAGAAGTGTTTCTATTTTTTTACTTCAAATGCTTTCTGACTCATTCTACATTTTACATTTTACTTTTTGTGTACTTCACATATCCACACCTGTTATGAGGAAAACATTTTTTAAAGATGGTAAGTGACAGCAGGCTAACGCAGGCTAACATAAAATTACACAGCAGTAGGTAATGAGGATGAGATTTCCTTAGCAGGGACATATTCTGAATCTGATTCTGATTCTTTTGATACTGGAATCTTGAAACTTTTGTACTGATAATGTGCCTGTATTGGCATAGATATAATGGATATAATAGAACTGGGAATCATTTGACCCAATTAAAAGCCTTGGAAATCACCATAGTTTAACATATCCACCACCAAGTTCAAAGCACGTATCCGCTTGTGCAGCTGAATGTTGTGGCATAACTAACTGCATTTGTCACGCGTATTGAAACACAGTGTGTAATTAAAAAACAAAGCCCAAACCATTTTTATTGAGCATACATTTTACCATGCATAGACAAACGCACACAGACACTGTTTCACCTAGTGCATGTCGTCAGACATTGGAAAGACGGTGATGTGTGTTCAATACTATGTCAGTAAATCAAAGAGAAGACCTTCGGGATTACCGTTACCTCTGCCATCAGCGAGCCTCCAGAGACAGAAAATGCAAACATGCATATACATATTCAAGAAATAAATGTATTTTGGATTCTATACTTTGGTCTTTCTAAAAGGTAAATATAGGCTTTTGGAGTCATGCTGGGTGCAAAACTGCATGAGGTGTGCTACGGATTAAAATTTGGTGACTGAAAACACCTATTTTATCACTTCAAACTTTCAATTCAATTCAATTTTATTTATATAGCGTCTAATACAACGGATGTTGTCTCTAGAGGCTTTCCAGAGATCCAGAACATGAACATAAACATAAACATACTGTAAACCCCCGAGCAATTATTACATAAACAATGTCAGGTAAAAACTCCCATAGTGGGAGAAAAGCCTTAAGCCAAACAGTGGCAAGAAAAACTCCCCTTTAGGAGGGAAGAAACCTTGAGCAGGACCAGGCTCATAAGGGGGGACCCTCCTGCTGAAGGCCAGACTGGGGGAGTCAGGGGCGTCAAACAAAAGCTTAGTTATGTTTCTTCAACAAGACAGCTACACCTATTTTAAAAGAACTTCAGTTGTTTAAAGTGAAGTATGGGACACACTGAGTACAACAATTTTGTTTTTAAACAGCTTGATGAATATAACATTTTCTTTTTTAGATAGACTAAATACACAAAGGCTCCCGCATTAAAAAATAAGAGTATAGGCCTGCTAATTCCTGACAAATTGTCTAAGAACAAGATTTTATTTTAATTCAGATGAATTATATCAGTGGCCCTGTGATGGACTGGTGACCTGTCCAGGGTGTAACTCCAGCCTCTCACCTGAAATGAGCTGGGATAGGCTCCAGCAGACCCCCGTGACCCCGCAAGGGATAAAGCGGGTATAGATAATGGATGGATGGATGGAATTATATCAGTGTACTGTTTAGTTTTCATCATTAGCGCGGGTATTTTTTTTATTATTTTGACCTTGGAAGGGGGTTAAACCCTTCCCTCCACGGACCCAGTACCAGGTCCAGCAGCTGGATGCACCAGTTCATGTGTGGAGAAAGTTACTCAAGTACTGTCAGGGTATTTTCTTTCAAATTTTCTCTCAAATAAGAAACCATAAAGCCAATATGTCATAACTCATAAGTTTTGTCAACAAAGTATTTGATTTATAACAACTTTAAAATACATATGCAACGAGATATGACGCTTGAACGAGACTTCATCCATCACTCTGCGAGAGGATTTTCCTAATCTTTGCAATATTACGGAGATGGAAAAATGCTATTTTACAAACCTGATTGACATCAAAAACAAAAAAAGAAAAAAAACGAAAAAATAAAAGCTTTTCCGATTTACCTATAAGTTTTGTAATAATTGTAAGCTGTTAACCTTACTTTTTACGCTGCTTAAGTCGGAGGTTTTATATTTTACATTTTTGTACAAATATTTCTGGGCTCATATCGGGACTTCCAGGTCAAGATTTGAGAGGGTATTTCTTTTTTTTATTTATATCTACACGTTTTAAGGTGCTAATATGTATACACCCATGATACGGGAGCAAAAGCTATTAGTGTGTAGGACAGGAAGATGCGTTATTGCACTTTGTTTGTTTTGAAGAGCTTGCTGCTTTTTTTTTATTTTTCTATAGCAGCTGTCTTAGTTGGGGTGGGTGGGTCGGGGGGATATGTCACTGCCAGAAACTTTGCATTAACTCTATTCAACTCATTACTTAATGTGGGTCACATTCAACCTTTCCGTTTTCTTTTTTTTTGCCTAGGTCATTGTGCACACCTCCTAATTTTTCTTCTTAGATATTATGAGTAGATACTTGAAGTTGGTGAGCTGGAATGTTAAGGGTCTGAATCACCCTGTTAAAAGGAAGAGGATCTTCTCACATCTAAAACACCTTAAAACAGAAATAGCCTTTCTACAAGAAACTCATATTCGCAGTTCTGATAATAGCCGCCTGTTCCCGAGGTGGTCAGGGCAGGGATTTCACTCCTCCTTTCAAGCTAAGGCCCGAGGAGTTTCAGTTCTGATCAGTCAGGATGTTTCATTTGAGCAGCACAATGTGATTTCTGACAAGTTTGGTCGCTACGTGATCGTTTCTGGGAAATTATTCAATACATTGGTCGTACTTGTGAACGTTTATGCCCCTAATTCAGATGATGCAGTCTTTTTTGAACAACTGTTTTCACTGCTCCCTGACCTTAATACATATTCTCTCATAGTGGGTGGTGATTTTAATTGCTGGCTCGACCCAGTCCTAGACCGATCCTTTACCAACCCCGGCACAGCAAGTAAGTCAGCCCGTCTTATTCAGGCGTTCCTTTCTGACTACGGTGTTTGTGATGTGTGGCGTTCTTTACATCCATGTGACAGAGAATACTCCTTTTTCTCACAAGTGCACCACACATACTCGAGGATTGATTATTTTTTTATTGATAATCAACTGATTCCCCTGGTTCATTCCTGTGCTTATCAGAGCATTGTCATTTCCGACCACGCTCCTGTGGTCCTAACCATGTCCCTTCCTGACCTACCTCAGAGAGACAGACAGTGGCGATTCAATTCAACTCTGCTGTCGGACAGAAATTTTGTTAAATCAATGGAAACGGAAATAGCCTTTTTCCTATCCACGAATATGACTCCAGGAATGTCTAGTCTAATTGTCTGGGATTCCCTCAAGGCTTATCTCCGGGGACAGATTATATCCTACACTGCTAGGGTGAGGCAAAAATCTTATAGGGAGCGATCAGACCTTGCCCGCCAAATCAAAGAGGTCGATGAAGAATATTCTCGGACTAAATCCCCAGATCTTTACAAAAAGCGGCTAGAACTTAAAACTAAATTTGACCTGCTTACCACTCACTCAATTGAACAGTCACTTCTGAAAAGTAAAACCAGGTTTTATGTTTATGGAGACAAATCTGACAAATTATTAGCCAACCAACTTAAAGGCTCTAAGGCTAAACAAAATATTTCTAAGATTCGATTACCAAATGGCCATGTAACTACAGATCACTTACTCATAAATGAAGCATTCAGGGACTTTTATACCCAGCTATACACCTCGGAATCTCAGACTGATCGAGATGAGATTGCGGACTTTTTAAATAGTCTTAGTGTTCCCAGTCTTTCACCAGATCTAAGGAAGACATTAGAAGAACCGATATCCCTGATGGAGATAACTCGAGCCATTTCTTCACTGCAGTCGGGTAAATGTCCTGGCCCTGATGGCTTCCCGGCAGAATTTCTAAAGAAATTTTCTACTCTGCTTTCCCCATTGCTATCTACAGTTCTTTCAGAATCCTTCAGCCACGGTTCCCTCCCTCCTTCATTTTCAGAGGCCTGTATCACCCTCATAGCTAAAAAAGGGAAGGACCCTACTGAATGCGCCTCCTACAGGCCCATATCCCTCTTAAACACAGATGCTAAAATCTTAGCTAAAGTCCTAGCCCATAGGCTGGAGAATGCCCTCCCCACAATTATATCTGAAGACCAAACTGGCTTCATTAAAGGTAGGCAGTCTTACTTCAACGCAAGGCGACTGTTCAATATTATCTACTCTGCCTCTGAGGCTATCCCTGAATGCGTTGTCTCTCTGGATGCGGAGAAAGCATTCGACCGCGTCGAATGGGATTATCTCTTTGCTGTGCTGGACAGGTTTGGTTTTGGTCCGAACTTTGCTCTGTGGATTAAACTTCTCTATTTGTACCCAGCAGCCTCAATTCGTACTAACTCTCAACGGTCAAAACCATTTAATCTGCATCGTGGAACCCGTCAGGGGTGCCCCCTTAGTCTCTCTCTCGGATCTCTGGAAAGCGTCTAGAGACAACATCTGTTGTATTAGACGCTATATAAATAAAATTGAATTGAATTGAACTTAGTCCCATGCGTTTTGACATGGCTATCGAGCCGCTTGCCACAGCGCTCCGATCTTGTGAGGATGTGTCCGGTATCTGGAGAGGTGGCAGGGAGCATAAGGTCTCGCTTTATGCCGATGACCTCTTGCTTTTCATCTCTCACCCTCTGGCCTCATTACCCCCTGCGCTGTCGCTTCTCCGTCAGTTTGGGAAACTCTCAGGCTACAAACTGAATCTCAGCAAAAGTGAGCTTTTCCCTACCAATCTCGAATCGCATGCTTTAGACCTTTCCAATTTTCCCTTTAAAATCGTAAATGACAAATTCTCCTATTTAGGCATATCTGTGACAAGGAAACACAAAGACCTGCTCCAAGATAATCTTATCTCATTGTTAAATGAGACCAAACAAATCCTTACACAATGGTCACCCCTGTCAATGTCTCTTGTGGGTCGCATCAATTCAGTTAAAATGACCATTTTACCTAAATTTTTGTACCTTTTCCAGACCTTACCACTCTTTATTCCTGGTTCTTTTTTTCACAATTGTCAGGGGGAGTGTCTAATAACATTGGCCAGATTTCTAGACATAAGAGCTGCACCATCCCGGGTGGGATGAATGCCGTCCCTTCTGATCAGACCGGGCTTTCCCCAGAACGTCTCCCAGTTGTCAATAAAGTCCACGTCGTTTTCTGAACACCACTGAGATGTATCATCAAATCAGCAAAGTATTTTATAGCCAGATTGCCTCAAAAAGGGTAAAAAACGCATTTGGCAAATTTTGGCACAGTAGACTATAGGTATCCAAGTGCCCAAATAGACAGTCCGCCTGGTAGGCTACTATCTACACTAAAACCTTTATAAAATCTATGTGCTTTAAGCTATTCTCATGTAACTTGGTACAGTTGTAGTCAAGGAGTTGCTGAATCCAGACAGATGTGTCTTTATAAGTATATGCATTGCTAGCATGGTGTGCAACCTAACCACTGTGCAACCTAAAAAAAAAATTAGACAGGATAACAATTTCATTTTTTTTTCTTCAGTTTATCACAATTTGCTCAGGCATGTGAACATTCACAATTTTTCTGACACTGGAAATGTATGCTGTGAGGTCTTAACTATCCATTGAGACCAAGATTATGCATATTGTCCTTATAATTGTGGAGATATTGTTGATTTAATTTGGATATGCCTGTTCAGGCAAAGTTCACCTCCAAAATCCCTATGGGTGAACAGGTTAAGGGATGGGACTGCCTGATCGTAACCCTGGCCCTTTGTGTTATCCCCTCTGCCTACTGTCGACATTTAGCTTTTAGCCGTTGGTATGGGCCCATATTATTTGCCCAGGTATGTACTCTGTGAGCCACATGGAGAGGACATTGATTAGCTCACAGAATGCACAACTGACTATATTGACTCCAATGTGACAACAAGGATTGTGAAGTGTTACTCAAACAACAAACCCTGGGTAACAAAGAACATTAAATAATAATAATAATAATAAACTTTATTAAGGACACAAGGTCCATAGCACAACAGACAACAGACAAAGGGTACAAAAAATAAAAATAAAATCCACAGTAATCACATATCACATGACATTTACATAAAGGCTTTTACGCCAATGATTCCAGATTCTGGAGAAGAACCTGACTGAGCTCTGTGCAGGGTTAGTCAGTTAGTGTGAGAATTAAATTGTTCCCAGAGTCCGACAACCTGCACATACATCTGTGCATAAGGTTACGCAGTACAGCAGTGCAGGTAGGCACACCGACACTGACAAACAGCTGACTTGCACTGTTCCAGCGTGGCACCTTGAGCAACAGCCTCATCCCATCATTATAGGCTACATAAAGTTTCTGCATACTGGTCTTTTTATAGCGACGCCACAAGTGAGCAGTATACATGGGGGTACAGTAGGCTCTAAAAAGTGCAGCCTTCACAGGTACAGAGCACACACCAAATTTGCGTATAAGTGTGTTCGCTTGCGCATACAATGCACGACGCTGTCTGTAAATGTCCCTATCATCAGACAGGTCGTCATTAAAATAGTGTCCCAAGTATTTAACCTCATTGCATACTTTGAGGACAGTGCCAGACAAAAAGAAGTCAGGAAATGACAGTTTGCTGTCCTCTTTGGTCCTGACGATCATTATGTTGCTTTTCTTTGCATTGTAGAGAATGTCAAAGTCGAGGCCATATTGTGAGCAGACCCTCAGTAGCTGTTGAAGACCAGCACTATATGGTGAAAAAACAACTAAATCATCAGCGTACATCAGGTGGTTGATGATGGTGTTACCAACCACGCAGCCTGTACCACAAGCACTGAGCAGCTTTGATAGTTCGTCCATATAAATATTAAATAAAAATGGAGATAAAATGCTACCCTGTCTAACTCCATTGCATACTCCAAATGGAGCAGACATAAAGTTACCCCACTTTACATGCATTGCCTGATGAGCATACCAAAAAATCAGAATCCTTAAAAGATACTTGGGAACACCTCTGCTGTGCAATTTATAAAACAATTTTTCATGGTTTATACGATCAAAAGCTTTAGAAGCATCAATAAAACACAGAAACATTGTAGAATTATGCCTGTTATACAGATCTAAAATCTCCTTTAGAGCAAAAATACACATGTCGGTCCCATGTCTGGGTTTGAAACCAAACTGGTTATCAGATGTCAGGACAAACAGTTCTAGCCTGTTCAGTAAGATCCTCTCCAGGATTTTGGATAAAATACTGGCTAAGGCTATAGGCCGATAATTTTCACTACTATTTATTTTACCAGCTTTGTCTTTAATAATAGGCACCAATACAACAGATAAAATGGAATCAGGTAAAATACCATGAACTAAAAACCCAGTAAAACAGATGGCAAGCAGAGGACAGAGTCTTCTACTTCCAAATTTTAAGTGCTCCGCAGAAATCTTGTCCTTACCACATGCCTTATTATCTTTTAGCATCATAACTGCATCAAAGACTTCTTGTGGAGAGACTGCCACATCTTCAGAGGTATCAATACTGCCCACTGTGAAGCTGTTACTCTTAACACAGTTGAACAGTTCATAATAATGTTTCTGCCACAACTGAGTAATTTCCTCTGGACCGCTTACACCATCAATATTCGTCGGCAGAGAGGTTTTACAATTATTAATCTTTTTAATTTCTTTCCAGAAATCATTTAAATTATTATTTTGCATTTTATTTGCAAGTGAGTCGGACTTGATTTCATTCTCATTTCTTTTAATGAAACGTAACGCATATTTAAAATCTGCATTTGCCCGTTTCTTGTATTCAAATAAAGGACCATGTTTATGTCTCCCTGACTCCACCCAGGCTTTGAAGGCCCTCCTAGCTT
Source organism: Cololabis saira (assembly GCF_033807715.1). Taxonomy (NCBI): domain Eukaryota; kingdom Metazoa; phylum Chordata; class Actinopteri; order Beloniformes; family Belonidae; genus Cololabis; species Cololabis saira. Next base: position 202,338 of record NC_084599.1, on the reverse strand, counting down.
CAGCATGAGCCTCTTCAACATATTCATTCCAGCCTGGCTTGGCTGTGTATGTCTTGTGTGTCTTATACAGAGGCCTACTTGACACAAGGAGGGACTCTACAATATGAGCATACAAGGAGCACAACTCTATACCATGTTGCGGATTCTTACAGTTAATATCACCGCATATAACTGCATCTTTTGGTAGCTTCACATTACTCAGCAAGATGTCAGACTGAACATAGTATGCTTTAAGTTCTTCCTCAGTCGACTTGGACCAATCTATTCTCCCTGCACGCATATCATTGCTCATAGATGAGAGAGCAGGTAGGTTGCCCAGATTCACAGATAAAAACAAAGGCACATGATCAGAAGTGGCAAGTTCATAATTAATGGACATGGACTCTAAGGAGTCATGTGCAGAAGATGTACATATGCAGTGATCTAGCCATGAGGTTGTGTGCCACGCTTCACTGATGTAAGTGAAGCTATTATCTGGCAAGAGCACTTTACTGGATAAAGTCAGACCATTATCAGAACAGAACCGTAATAAGTGATTTGCAAATAAGGAGTTACCATCAGAAATATCTGCATTCATGTCACCCACAATAAAAAAACAGGTAGAAACGTTGTCCTGTATAAAAGACATAACCCAAGCCAACCTGTGCAGGTATTCATCTTCATTCTGGTGACTTTCAAAGGGTGTATAGATGTTAAGAATAACACATTTTTTGTCACCACAGCAGAATTCAATTCCTATAGCCCAGTCCACATCTAATCTGACCACGTTAACCAACTGATCATATTTTTTGTGCCATAGGACAGCAACGCCGCCAGGTATACGGCCACGAACTATACTGTTGCTCAGGTCAGTCGTGGATTCTCCCGCTCCATAGAAGTCTTTATGCAGAGAATTAAGTCTGTCCAAGTCCTGTTTAGGTAGAAAAGTCTCCTGAACACACAGTACATCACAGGTCTCCAAAAGTTTATCTACTACCAGGCGACGTGATTTATCTGCTTCACTGTGCCCAACGCGCAATCCTCGCGCATTATATGACACGATATTGATCTTCATTTATTTCTGATTGTGCTGGGCCCCCGCCTGGTTGCTGCTCTCCCGTGGAGCTGCAGGTGTAATGCCAGACACGGAAGGCTGCTGTGACAGATCAGCTGATCCGCGGGCCGCGCTGTCAGCCCTGGGTCTGCGAGCCTCAAAGTAGCGGCGGACATAGATCCCCGCCGGCCAAAGTTCTGTGTCATACATGTCTGCCACCTCGTTACATTCAGCAGACACATGAAACGAACTGAATCTGTTCCGGGTTGAGTCAATCTTTCGACAGGTCACAGGTCTGCCCAATTTCTCAGTCAGATAAGAACAGAGAGTGACAGCATCCAGATCGGGAGAAAATCTGGTTGCAAACACACTCACCAGTTTAGTTGTAACAACTGGGATGTTGCTCTCGGTGACGGTACCGATTATCCCAATTTTTCTCCGCTGCTCCCGTTTCCGACGAGCCTGCACAGCACCTGTATGGGGCTGTACGGCTGCGTTTGGAGGTTTCTGGCTCTTGCGCGCTCCTTTCCCCACCACCGTGCTCCACGCCGGTGACTGCGGCAGGAGACTCGGGGTTCCTCCCCGTGACAGGTGAGCAGGCGCCGCCTGCCGCTCTCTCTGCCCCTCTCTCTCCTGAGACGCGGACGGGCCACCGTCCCGGTGAGCCCGTCTAGGAGATCCACTGAGCTTTTCAATTGCCGTCACCCGGCGATCCATGGCCGCTGTAGCCGCCCCGAGGTCCTCATTTACGCGTGCTTGCGCTTCCAGGGCCTCTCTCAGCCTGGAGACTTCCCGGCTCAGCTGTTCCACTCTACTGAGCAGCGCCGACGCATCCATGCTGCCAAATCCAACAGGTGAAAGTTCATCCAGGTAGTGCGAGACAAATCTCGGGATGTTTTCACCGCACTCATTTAGCACCTTCAGACAGTCTTTGATGTTGTTATTGTCCTTTTGAGGGCCTTTGTGCTTAATGCAGCGTATAGTAGTCGCGCACACGTCAAACAGCATTCGTTTGGATTCCTCAATCCACTCAGATGAGAAGTTGTTTGAGGCCAACAAAACCACCTCATCATGTGACAGAGTTTTCATTTTGATGACAATAAAGTTCAAGAGCTCGTCCTCCACAATCACTTTACCATCAGATGTTTTATAGATTAAAATCTCCGATTTTGTTCGAGGGCATGCAGCACTTCCAGCACGCACTGCTGCACCTGCCGCCATCTTCCTTCCTAGTCCTAGTCCTTCCTAGCTGTTGGGAATATAAAGATGGCGGCGTTAACAGATGGAAACAAGGAGGAGCTGAGGTTCATTCAGGGTGATGTGAAAAAAAGATGAGGGAGGCCAAGGAGTGTTACAGGAGTTCAAACTCCATGCAAACAACATGTTGGAGGTCTGGGGTCTAGAGTGGGATGAACACCACCACTGGCTAGGATGTTGAAGGCAGTGTGGACAGGGCCAACAAACTGAATATGTTTTTCAATAGATTTGACAAAGCAGCAACAGTTCAACTCCCATCACTCTCTCTCAGTTCCCATCATACTTTCTTTTAAGTCATGATATATCCCCCTCCTCCCTCATCCAGTGAGGGCCTCAGACCACCACTTCACACCTTCACTCATCGCCCCACCCCCCACTTCGCACCTCAGCAGGCAGAACCCACTTCTCCCTCCTCCCCACAAGAACTAGTGACCCTGACTGTTGACCAGACCAGCAATCAGCTAAGAGGCTTCCACTCAGGCAAGAGAGCTGGCCTTGATGGCATGCGACCTGGAAGGCTCAAAGCTTGTGACCCCCCAGCGGTGTGGAGTTGTACACCGGCACTTGATCATGAGTCTTGGCCTTCAGAAGGTCCCTGTGGTGTGGAAGATGTCCTGCCTGGTTTGAGTCTCAAAGACTCCTCATCCAGGGAGTCAGAAGGAATACAGACCAGAAAAACCTGCTAGGAAAAAGTAGTTGCAAAGTCAGTTATGTGACCATTTGTATAGAAATGATCTGTTTGAAGTTTTTCAGTTCAGGGTTCAGAATGCATCATAGCACAGAGACAGCACTGGTTCGAGTCACGAATGACCTTCTTATGACCTCAGATAAGGGATTAGTGTCCATACTGGTTCTACTGGACCTCAGATAAGGGATTAGTGTCCATACTGGTTCTACTGGACCTCAGATAAGGGACTAGTGTCCATATTGGTTCTACTGGACCTCAGATAAGGGATTAGTGTCCATATTGGTTCTACTGGACCTCAGTGCTGCTTTTGACACTGTAGATCAGCATTTTACTGCACAGGTTAGAGCATGTTGTTGGGATTAAAGGGACAGCTCTACGTTGGTTTAAATCATATCTATCTGACAGATTCCAGTTTTTTGATGTGCATAAGGTTTCTTCCGAACAGTCAAGGGTCTGTTATGGTGTTCCGCAGGGTTCAGTGCTAGGGCCAATCTTGTTCAGTTTACACATGCAGCCGTTGGGAAGTATAATCCAGAATCACGGCATACTCTTTCATTGTTATGCTGATGATACGCAGCTCTATTTGTCTATGAAGCCGGATGAAACAGAACCGTTAGCTAAACTTCAGGCATGTCTTAGGGACATCAAGGACTGGATGGTTTGGATTTTTTTGCTTCTAAATTCAGATAAAACAAAGGTTATTATTTTTTGTCTAAAGCAGCTTAGGAAGGGATAAGAAGATGTTGCAATGGCTTCCAGTGCAATTGTGAGAAGCCTTGGTGTTGTTTTCGACGAGGATTTGTCGTTTAAACCAGATAGTAATCAGGGCCTCATTTATAAAGCTTGCGTGCACACAAAACAGGGCTCGAAAGATGCGCTATCCACCTTCTACGCAAAGGTTGGGATTTATAATAAAAAACTTAACGGGAAAATGTGCGTATCTCTACGCAAACTTTGATCCTAGGGCACGAACATTTTGAAGATATGGGGAACTGGCGACATAGACGGTGAGGTGGTGAAATGAAGCCAGATTCATGTCATACTCTTAATAATGTCATCACATATCAGACTTATAATATAGTAACGCTTATCGTGTCCCTCTGTGTTTGAAGCACAGCGTCAGTCAGGACACGCCACTTCCAGCTGTACCATGCGCTTGCGACGCTCTGGTGCACAGCCATGGTGCCAGGACATGCCGTGCCGGGAACCTCCTCGTCACTCACCGCTTCCAACAGGAGAGTGACTGAGGACAGAACAAATGAGTGCCGGGCCACTCTCCTCTTGGTCTCCACCTTCAGATCCCACCACTTCTTTTTTATTTCTGCCACAGATCTGGCTGTGGCACTCAGGGCGTTTAGCGCAGCAACGACGTGCTGCCACTCACTCGCTTTCTTTTTGTTAGTGATGCCACTACTGTGACCACCAAATAATGTGGTTTTCCTGCCTCCACCTCATCCACAACATCTCCATCTCAGTCTCCGTGAAATTTAGAGGCACGGTGGCTCCACACGTCTCATTCATCCTGACGCACAGCAGAAACAGACTGCAGGAGCCGCTGCGCATGCTCAGCAGGCTTATTTATATGCAAATACAGTCATCAATTACTTTGCATTGACCATTAATGGTAGAAAGTGGGCGTGTAGAGGGCGGGATATGAGGCAAATTCACGTGTGCAACCTTCCAGCTGGACTGTGATTTATAAAGCGAACATTGCGTGTAAGTGTGCGTGCACACGGTTTTATAAATCAGGATTTTTTTTTGCGCACGCCATTTTCGGCTTTTGAACGCACGTACACTTTTAGTATGAATCCTATGCACTCTTTTATAAATGAGGCCCCAGGTTTGTAAAATAGCATTTTCCCATCTACATAATATTGCAAAGATTAGGAAAATCCTCTCGAAGAGTGATGCGGAAATTTCTAGAATAGATTACTGTAATGTGTTATTAGCAGGATGTCCAAGTAATTTGCTGAATAGGATCCAGCTGATCCAAAATGTAGCAGCACGAGTGCTGACAGGAATCAACAAGAGAGGACACGTTTCTCCAGTGTTAGCTTCGCTCCATTGACCGTGCATGAAGATAACAAAATGGTAAGGAAATAAAATATACTGCTTTTGGTGAGAATTGCTTTGGGATTTGTTGATGTACCGTGTGTTGAACACGCAATCTGATGTGCTGGCTGTGAAATGTGAATTTTGGCTTTCTGTTTGTTTTCAGATTAGCATGAAGTGATTATGTTCGATATCATCTGAAATTGTAGCTTTTTGTAGTTTCATATGATACCCACTACGTTGGGGTGGAGAAAATTGTTCTTGCGTTCAGTTGTGTTTTGTTGCGGGTGTTGCTCATGTTGGTGGCGCCATCATTAGTTGCATATGTATTTTGAAGTTGTTATAAATCAAATACTTTCTCGACAAAACGTACTTGGAATTTTGACGTATTGGCTTTACGGCTTCTAGTTTGAGTAACAGTTGAAATAAAATACCCTGACAGCACTTGAGTAACTTTTTCACACATGAACTGGTGCATTAAGCTGGTGGACCCGGTACCGGGTCTGTCGGGGGCAATAGGTTAAGATTAAGGTTAAGGCACTCTGATATGAATTTAAAGACACCATCCCCGAAACCAGCGTTTCCAGTAAGAACAGTGTTTCCTCCCCTTCCACTGTTGAGATTCTTCTTGAGCCTTTTTATCTAGTTGTAATAATGATTTCGGTACTAATTCCTGTCAAAACTTAATTCTGTATGAAAATGTTTCAGTGGATGCTATTTTGTTAAACCTCACATCAGCCCAAACAAAAAACTACAAGTGGATATTTCAAACATTGATATGCAGTAGGTCAAGGGAATAGAAAAAACAAGTTGTACGTTGAAGTTTCAATTATATTAAAAATGTGATTATGTTATTAATATGGGATGGAAATGCAATTAATCACCAACTATTTCGATAATCGACTAATTGTTTCGGATCTTTTATTTTAAGAATAAAAAGTCAAAATTCTCAGATTGTACCTCCTTAAATATAAACTTTTTATAGTTTCTCTAATTTATGACAGTAAATTGAATATCTTGTGATTGACATTTGAGGGAGTCTTCTTGAGCTTTGGGGAACAGCAGCACATATTGATAAAAAAACACACACACACACACAAAAACATACCCTCTCCAATGGCGGGAAAATACACCATATCAACTAACGAAAAAAAAAAACGGGAGAAAGGAGCCACCAAAATGTGAAAATCCATTCAAAGGTGCAAAGCAATAGCTACTGTGCAGCAAAGCAGCAGTCCATTACGATACTAGAAACCCACTTGAATTTAGCCTGTGATGCCTTGCCTTATGGCATTGAGGCAGTCATCTCACATGTGATGGAAAATGGGGAGGAGAAACCCATAGCTCTTGTCTCTTCCTTATTAACAACAGCAGAGAGCAAATATGTACAAATAGAGAAGGAAGCCCTAGCAATACATTTTGAAGTAAAGAAGTTCCATAAGTGGGCAGCACGGTGGCATGGTCCAAAGGCATTCACGTCGAGGCATGCAGAGTCCCTGGTTCGGCTCCTCTGGGGCTCGGAACACTCGTGGGCCACCAGTTGCAGCTCCAGACAGACGCTTCTTTGGTCACGATCATGGCAGAGGTCCGTGGCTAGTGGCTCTTCATGCTATAGTAGTTCCTTGCTCACAAGGAACTCCATGAGAGCGTGGACAGGTCCGAGGCAGCAGAGGCCTGCAGGAAGGAGAGAGGAAAGAGAGAAGAGACCGGGAGAGGGGGGAGTCTGCTCTTTGTAGGGGCCCAGGCTGCAGAATGCACCCCCCCCCCCTGCAGTTTGGGGCCCATACCCAATCAGAAGGCTGTTCCTTATCTCTGAAGGGCTGTCAATGCCAATCCTTTTTGGACTTTGAGACACCATGGGGGGTTCCTTTGTTTCAACCATGCGGTCAGCTGTAAGGAAAATCAAGGCTGGTCTCAGAGTTAGGCCTTAAAGGCCATAAAGTTCACTTAAGGCCTCCACTGTTCATATAATCACATAGTTTGCATCGGACTGTGGGCCATGAGTATGTCTGGTTGTGTGTATATATGTGGCCCTGGGATAACTGGGATAGGCTCCAGCAGACCCCCGTGACCCTGCAAAGGATGTAGCGGGTATAGATAATGGATGGATTGATGGATTGATGGATGGATGGATGGATGGATGGATGGATGGAATGGATGGATGGATGGATGGATGGATGGATGGATGGATGGATGGATGGAAGTTCCATAAGTATCTTTATGGAAGACAGTTTACTCTCATCAGTGATCAAAAACCATTCCTGGCAATGTTGGGGCCCAAGGTACTTATTCCTTCATTGGCTACCCTAAGAATGATCTGCAGATCATGGCAATGCAGATGGTCTATCCAAAATGCCAAGAATCAGCAAAGACCGCCCTGCAGAGGAAAGAAATTCTTTAATTTTCACTGATGGAGGATTTGCCTGTTAGAGCCTGTGATAGAGCACAAAATACAGCCAAGGTAAATCAAATCATCTCTGAGGAAGCAGGCGCTGGAAGCAGGAGAAGGTTAGTCTTTTGTATTAGGACAACATAGGTGCCTCACTCTATGTGATGGATAACATGTTCTAATCCATACTGTATCTGCATAATGTTCCGTACTTTGCAGATGGTCATGTCACTTGGGGTGCTTCTTATGTCCTTCATTTACAAGTCCTACGGCTTCTGCAGATTCTGGTTTTGTTCAGATGTAATTTCCCACAGCCAGCCATTCATTTTCTTATTAATTCTTACTGGTTCCTAAAATATGTCATTGTATTGCAATTTGGCATTTAAAACATCCATGTTAGGGCTGCTGGGTGGCACAGTGGTTAAAACAAGCGGCCCATGTAATGATACTACAGTCCTCCTGCAGCGGTCGCAGGTTCGAGTCCTGGCCTGCAGCCGTTTGCTGCATGTCGTCCTCATTCCTCTCTCTATGCCCTTCCTGTCTACACTTAAAATGAAGGCCACTAGGGCCACAAAATCTTAAAAAAAAATTCTTCATGTTAACTCAAGCTATTATTAGATGCGGGGGGAGGGCACTCACTCACGCACTCACGCACACATACACATATATATATTCATACATGTACACATACGCACACATAGTTACAAATATGCATAAACACACACACACTTAGCCACACATACATATACACGCATGCACACACACACATACAGCCACACACACACACATAGACATACACACTGGCTTGTTCACCTGCATGCTTGCTCTGTAGGTTTTGGGGTTAGTTAGCAAAAAAAAAAGCTATTATTAGATGGACATTTCAAAAAGTATTAAAGGTACACAACACAGTAGCAACACATCCCCCTCTAATGTCATTTTTTTTTACATTTTCATTTGTCTTGTTTTGCTATCTTTTGTCTTGTTACTGTGCAATTTACAATGATTTTACTCTGAATGTTTGTGCTTACATCAAATGTTAAACATCCCACAGTCCAAAAGCATGCATGAAAGGCTGGGATTCAACATTGACAGGAATGACTGAGTGGTGGTTTGTCTGGCCTTGTGATGGACTGGTGATCTATTCAGGGTGACCCCCATCTCCCTGAATAGGAAGAAGGTTTAGATGGATGGATGTTAAGTACATCTCTATGTTTATCAAGCTACTTGCAACATATCTAATGACATATGTTCACGTATACAACAGTCTAGATAGAATATGAGGGCACACTATAAAATGACAATCTTAATGTATTATGCAGTATTCAAACTACTGCGCAACCTGGATGATGTAAAAAGATAATTTATTAAGTCAGTCATATGCCATCTCCTTACTCACCTATAACTTTTTAGCTTGAATCACCCAGTTTTTCTCCCCACTCTTACCTAAGTGACAGTCGTGGGCATTGCCATCCTCTACCACTCCAGGGAGGGCCCTACACTGAGCTCAAGCCTCCTACATACTACAGACGTAGCGCGTGGAAGGATCACGTTATTCTGGCAGGATCCTCCCCACCCAATCTGGCGCCCCGGCTGGCCAGAGGGGGCAGTACTGTGTTTTTGTGAGGTTAGCTCACATCTACCAAGGGAACATTGGGAGAACATGCACACTCCACACAGAAAGTCCCTTTCGCCAGCCCCACCCAGGGTGTGGGCGCTGAAGTCGTGGGGGAACTTAACACGCATTCAGCGCCCACAGCGGGAATTGAACCCAGGACCTTCTTGCTGTGAGACGGCTGCAATACCAGCTGCGCCACCGTGCCCCTATAGCTTGAATACTTTGTGCTAAGAAGTAGGACATCACAATGACAGAGTGGTACAAAGTACAGTAGCCAATATGCCAATTGAAATGTCTATAATTTAAAAAGGGTAATTGTCTAATCTTTGGTTATTCTGCCTTTATATAGGACACTGCAGTATGTTATCGGTGCATGAGTGTATGTGTGTGTTTGGCGTATTTCCGTGCAAGATTCCCAAAGCAACAACAAAACAGGACCACCAACCGCAGGAATTATTTGTCCAGTATACTTGTTGAGAACTGCTATCCATCTATCACAAATGCCATATTTAATTGTAAAAGCCATATTTAGTTCCAGCAAACGGCGGCTTTTTCAAGGCAGGGAGAAAAAATGGAGCAAGGAAATATTCCTGTGATCGATGACTGTGACCCTCTTTTTGGTTACACTTCGACAAGTGGACAGCTGGATAGATCGAGCAAAGAAGAGAAAATAGAGAATGGAGGGGGTTGGGAAGGGGGGTGAGGAGGAGGAAACTTGGTATTCAGAGAATCACTCCAACTTTTCATCTGCCCTCAGGCCGAGTGGGGGGAGGGGGTGGGGGGGGGGGGAGGGGGGGGGGTCTCAGGGGAATAACAAGCATCTCCTTCAACCTCTTCCTCAGTTCCTGTGTAAAGCCCTCTAAAAATAGTGTGAATGTATTCCTTTGTATGTGTGTCTGCTGGCTAGCGCAGGCAGACTACATGCATAATGACTTCCATTAACCTTCACACTCGAGAAGGAGGGCTGGAAAGATGAACAGTACATTTAGCATGACATTTTACTTTTTAGATTTTTTAGATTTTCTGAGTTTTCTTGTTCAACCCTACCTGAAAACTTTTTAGAAAATTTACTGAGCAAATATTTTTACCTACTCGATTCATATATATATATATATATATATATATATATATATATATATATATATATATATATATATATATATATGTATATATATATATATATATATATATATATATATATATATATATATGTATATATATATATATATATATATATATATATATATATGTATATATATATATATATATATATATATATATATATATATATATATATATATGTATATGTGTGTATAAATGATTCAGAACCGGACCTGGCTTGTGCCTTTGCCTACACTTTGATGGGATAAAATATCAGTAAAGACCCCCACAGCAAATCAGGCCACACTGGCTCTCAGAAAGTCACATCCTCTTTCCTGACCCTGTGAACAGTGAATGCCAAACTTTGGTTTGGACTCGTGTATTTTCACTATCATATAGCTGTTTATACGGAAACCACACACACGCACACGCACACGCACACGCTCGTGCGCGCGTGAGCATCCTGGTAGCTCTTGGTGGAGGCTGTGTTTGCCTCGTTGGGTTGTCCCTTGCTTTATTTTTTATCAGTCTTTTTATTAGGGCCCGAGCACTGACAGTGCGAAGGCCCTATTCTATCTGTAGGAATTATTTTTCTTCTGACAAAAGGAGGGCCTTTTTGCCCCCCGAAACGTGCCCAAAAAGTCACCAAATTTTGCACGCAAGCCAGGCCTGGCGAAAAATGTGATATTTAATGGTTTGCATTAATGGGCATGGCCTAACGGCTCAACAGCGCCCCCTTGAAAACTTTGTGCCTCAAGCTCCACAATACGGTTTGACGTACATGCACGAAAATCGGTACACACCTGTATCATGTCACAACTTAAAGAAAAGTCTCTTGGCGCCATGGCCGAAACTTAACAGGAAGTCAGCCATTTTGAATTAATCGTGTCATTTTGGCGGAATTTATGCCAATTATTCGGCAGTTAATACAGCCCGAACTTTAATGTGCACCCAGGTGTGTTATACATCAAAATGTGCGTCTCCATTCTGCGACAACACGCATTACTTTTCTCTTTCAAAAGTGTTACCGTGGCGACGCTAAACGCTAAAAAGCGCACCCACCCTTCATCTGATTGGTTCAGACAGAAAAAACTTTGTGCCTCAAGCCCCATAATACAGTTTGACGTACATGAACGAAAATCGGTACACATCATGTCGCAACTTAAAGAAAAGTCTCTTGGCGCCATGGCCGAAACCGAACTGGAAGTCAGCCATTTTGAACATTCTGAATTAATCGCGTAATTTTGGAGCAATTTATGTCATTCCTTCGACAGTTAATACGGCCCGAACCGTAGCGTGCACCCAGGTGTGTTATACATAAAAATATGCGTCTCCATGCTGCGACTACGCGCATTACTTTTCTCTTTTCGTTACCGTGGTGACGCTAGACGCCAAAAAGCGCGCCCCCCCCTTCATCTGATTGGTCCATATTTGATAGTTCCCCAAAAGTCACAAAATTTTGCATGCAAGCCAGGCCTGGCGATAAATTTGATATTTCATGGTTTGCATTAATGGGCGTTGCCTAACGGCTCAACAGCACCCCCTAAAATACTTTTCTCTGCCATAACTTTTGAATGGTTTGACATAAAGAGTCGTGGGTGGTGTCATCGGACTCGGTATTGAGTCCTTGAGCTTCACTGGCCTTAATTAGCCCCGCCCCTTCTGCTGATTGGATGTCCCTTTTTTCTGCTATAACTTTTGAATGGTTTGACACAGAGTCGTGGGTGGTGTCATCAGACTCTGTTTTTGAGTCCTTGACCTTCATTGGCCTGAATTAGTCTAGCCCCTTCTTCTGATTGGTTGTCCCTATTTTCTGCTATAACTTTTGAATCGTTTGACATAGAGAGTCGTGGGTGGTGTCATTTCTGATATGCTTTTGGGGGGTGGTGGCCGTGAGTGCGAGGGCCTGTTCATCGCTGCTTGCAGCTTTAATTCCAATTATTTTTGCTATTTTAGATTCAATTAGTGAAATGTAAGGTTTCCATGATAAGTTTTCATCAATTAGCACACCAAGAAAACGAGTCGATTTAACATTATCTATTGAAACATTATCAATCATCACTGTTAAGTTCTTAGTGTGTTTCTTGTAATTGTGACTAAACAGAATGAAGTTTGTTTCCTTAATGTTTAGTGACTGTAGCAGGGTGATGCTACGGGGGTCACAGAGACAGCGGACACCGGGATCTTTGCAACGACTTTTATTTCTCTTTGTTTCGTGCACAAACAATTCAGAGGCCTCGTCAGCCGAGCTGCTCGTCCCCTCTGGTCTGCTTCCATCCTTTTCCCGTCTCCAGAGCCCACACCCTACTGAAATACACAGAGAATGATTAGATTCACCTGTGTACCGTCAGCTGTTCCAGCCGCGTCACCTGTGCGCCACTCCCCCGCACTCCCTCTCTCCCCTGCAGACCACGCCCCAATCCTGCACCCTGCCACATACCCCCATCGCCCGACTCAGGCCGGGGACCGTCCGGCCTAGCCAACTCTCCCCCCCCCGGAGCGGGAGAGGAAGTCAGGGACCGCCATCTGAGCCCCCGGCCTGTGAACCACTCTGAAATTAAAGGGCTGTAAAGCCAAATACCAACGTGTGATCCGCCCATTGTTATCTTTCATGCGATGGAGCCACTGGAGGGGAGCATGATCCGACCAGAGGGTGAATGGGCGCCCCAGGAGGTAGTAGCGCAGGGACCCGACCGCCCACCGAATGGCGAGGCACTCCTTCTCCACCGTGCTATACCGCCCCTCCCTCTCCGACAGCTTGCGGCTGATGTATAGCACGGGGCGGTCCGTCCCCTCCACCTGCTGGGACAAAACGGCCCCCAGCCCTCTGTTCGAGGCATCAGTCTGCAGAACAAAAGGGAGAGAAAAGTCAGGAGTATAAAGGAGCGGCTCCCCGTAGAGGGCCTGTTTCACCCTCTCAAACACCTGCTGGCACTGCTCCGTCCACTGGACCGGATCTGAGGCACCCTTTCGGGTCAGGTCAGTCAGGGGGCTGGACAGATCGGCAAAGTCCGGAATGAACCGCCGATAATACCCCGCCAGCCCCAAGAACTGCCTAACCTCCTTTTTGGTCTTGGGTCTTGGGCAGGCCGCAATCGCAGCTGTCTTGTCTACCTGGGGACGCACCTGCCCGCCTCCCAAGTGGTACCCCAGATACCGTACCTCCCTCCGTCCAACCACACACTTCTTCGGGTTGGCCGTGAGCCCCGCCTGTCTCAGTGAACCGAGCACCGCACCCACCTGCCGCACATGCTCCGCCCAGCTGTCACTATAGATGATGACGTCATCTAGATAGGCGGCAGCATACGCAGCATGCGGGCGCAGTACTCTGTCCATGAGACGCTGAAACGTGGCAGGGGCTCCGAACAAGCCGAACGGAAGTGTGCGAAATTGGTACAAACCGTACGGAGTGGAGAAAGCCGTGTTCTCCTTAGACTCTGGAGACATGGGAATCTGCCAGTAGCCCTTGGTCAAATCCAGTGTCGTGAAAAAGCGAGCTGTGCCCAGCCGATCCAGGAGCTCGTCGACCCGAGGCATCGGGTACGCGTCAAAACGTGACACCTCATTCACCTTGCGATAGTCCACACAGAAGCGTATAGACCCATCCTTCTTCCGCACCAGAACGATGGGACTAGACCAGCCACTGTGGGACTCTTCTATTACCCCCATTGCCAGCATGGCGTCCAATTCGGCCTTCACCACTTTGCGTTTGTGTTCCGGCAGCCGGTAGGGACGTGAGCGCACCGTCACCCCCGGGCGTGTCACAATCTGGTGCTCTATGAGGTTTGTGCGTCCTGGTAAGGGAGAGAACACATCAGCAAACTGCTGTTGCAACGAGGCCAGGTCTGCCCTCTGGGACGCGGAGAGCTGGTCCCCACAAGCGAGCGAGGCTGGATTCGCCGAGTTTGGCACCTCAGGCCCCAACTCATCTCTCTCTCTTACCTGCGTCACCAGAGCGACCGGTACCGCCTCCCTCCAGGCTTTAAGGAGGTTGACGTGATACATCTGTGTCGCTCCACCCCTGTCAGGACGCACCATCTCATAGTCCACGTCCCCCACTCGCCGCGTGACCACGAAGGGCCCTTGCCACTTGGCGAGTAATTTGGAGCTAGAAGTGGGCAGCAATACAAGTACTTTGTCTCCCGGAGTGAAATTTCTCAGCCTGGCTCCTCTGTTGTACAGCCGTTGTTGCCGCTCCTGGGCTGAGAGCAAATTCTCCCCAGTGTATGGAGTTTTGCTCTCAGCTCCAAGACGTGCTGAACCTCATTTTTACTGGGGCTTGGACCATCCTCCCAGTTTTCCTTAACCAGGTCCAAAACCCCCCGTGGTGTTCTGCCAAACAGCAGCTCAAAGGGGGAAAACCCTGTCGAGGCCTGGGGAACCTCACGCACTGCAAACAGCAGAGGATCAAGCCACCTATCCCAATTCCGGGCGTCCTCGTGAATGAACTTACGGATCATGGACTTAAGCGTCCGGTTAAAACGCTCACATAAACCATCCGTCTGGGGATGATAAACGGAGGTCCTAACCGACGTAATGCCCAGTAATCCGTAAAGTTCCCTCAGTGTTCGTGACATGAACTGCGTGCCCTGGTCCGTCAAAATCTCTTTCGGGATCCCGACGCGGGAGATGACCTGAAGCAGCGCCCGCGCCACACTCGTTGCCGAGATGGTGCGCAGCGGCACTGCCTCTGGATAACGTGTTGCATAATCCGTCAGGACTAGTACAAAACGATATCCCCGTGCGCTCCGCTGAAATGGACCGATGAGGTCCATGGCGACCCGCTCAAATGGAACCTCCATTAATGGCAATGGCTGCAAAGGTGCTTTTGGCACAGCCGGGGAGTTAACTAGCTGGCATTCGGGACAGGAGGCGCACCAGCAGCGCACCTCCTCCCAAATGCCCAGCCAATAAAATCGGTCCATTATACGTGCCAGTGTTTTGTCGCACCCCATGTGACCAGCCATCGGGTTATAATGAGCCGCCTGGAAAACCATTTCCCGGCGGTTTTTTGGTACCAACAACTGGGTAATAATCCGGCCAGATTTAGTGTCACGGCTCACTCGATATAACCTGTCCCTATTCAATGCAAAGTGCGGATATGTGAGCGCTGCATCAGGGCGCACCTTGTGACCATCAATTTGTATCACTTGGTCGAAGGCTGAGCGTAGAGTATCATCACGAGACTGCTCGAGTGGAAAATCTTCCATAGAGTGCAGCGGGTCCCGCCGAGCCTCCGCCGGAGCCTCCGCGGGTCCCTCTCCCTCTCCGTCTGCAGCGTCGGACAACCTCGCGTCACCACTGAGCACAGCGCACATACCGCATGTCCCTGTCTGCCGTGATTGCATCCCCACACACTGACTCACCAAATTTCCAAACCCCGGCCAATCGAGTCCTAGAATCAGAGGATGCAAAAGGCGGGAGCTAACCGCGGCCTTTATTCTATGCTTTTTCCCCTTGTGTCTAATTTCCACTGGTACCACGGGGTACTTATGCACATCACCGTGAACACACACCACCTCAACCCAGGACGACACATTCATCAAAGCCTCGGGTCGCACCAGGCTTTGGTGAATTACCGACTGCATGCAGCCAGAATCCACCAAGGCCGAGTGTATACCCCCCTTTAAGGTCATGGCTGATTGAAGTGTTAGGCATGACACGTCTAACTCTCGGACAGCTAATTTTAAATTTGGAAAGTGGGTAAAAAGGGAAAAAGAATCCCCAATGTTCCACAATAAAAAACAACCGTCTTGTCTTTCATCACTGAAATAACAATCACAAGCACTCTTTGCTGTGGAGGAGTAATCTTTGTTTCTCCACTTCCTTATGGTGATCTCAGACCCTGACTCCTGAATTTACCGGGACAAAATGAGTTCCTCTGAAGAGTATTGCTCACATACCTCCAAAGGACCAAAGGACCAGACTTGTGATTATTAAAGCCTTAATGGATTCTTGTGTCAGACTCCACGAAACCTGTCATTTCAGGGGGTTACGGCCCATCAATATCCTGCGGAGGTGTATCCTTTTTGAGGCAGATTGGTCATATCCTTGACATTCTCTACCGGCTAATAAGATTGAGCTTGGATATCATGTACATCTTCTTATTTATATGGGAGGGGATCTAATTCCAAAAGGCATTTCAAAAACTTCAAAGGAAAAAGATAATATGTGTTATTTCAATGTTGTGTAACCTTTCTTATGCCTGCAGAGATGCTGATGTTTTTGAAGTGTTAATACAGCTACATCTAAAGCATGGTAACTGTCTTTATCTTATGAGCAGATCAAATTGTCTCATCTGAAGCTTCTCTGCCCCAGTGAGAGTGATGAAAAACTGTTTATTCAAACTTAAGTAAGCAGCATTTGTCTCATGAAAGCCTTTTGTATTGCTTTGTGTCTTGTCCTTTTGGCAGCCCTGCTTCAATTAATTCTTTATTTACATTATCACTGACAAATGGGTTGAAGAAATGTCTCTTCACCATGATTTGAAATAACAGTTCAAAGCCTGGTCACTTAATCCCAACCTTGATCTTCTGTGCAAGTCGAACGCTATTGTATTATTAAAGTTGGAAAATGGCAATGTTGCGTCAAATTTAAACTTCTAGGATCTTTGAAAAAAGACGAAGAGAGATTAACATTGGTAAAGTATGTATTTATGGTCATAATTTGTTCAACCATGTTTTTATTGTATGTTTTATGGCTATTATAATGATAATGTGGAAGAGCTACAAGCAAGGGAGCAGGGGGATGAATCACATTTGGCTCATGCATATCGTGGATATAATTGACTTAGTCAGAGAGCTGTCTGCCTTCCTGGGCTAAGCATACTTAGAATGTGTCCCGCCCTTGCTTCTCCTGGCAACTGCTAAGGATAATATATTCCTGGAGAAGACAATAATTTTAATAGCGCCTCCATTTGTTCAGGAGACAATTGATTTTCTCTGTTTCCATGCACATTGGTCACATTTGATTTCTCTCATCCTATTGTGGAGCTTATGCTCATGCTTATTGATAGGAAATCTTTATTCAGGTGCCAGAGCTGGTGTTTAGGCTGAATCTATATGAAGCTGGAGGCTGCAAAGAAGTGTCAATATATCACTGGCAATTATGTAGACGACAACTCAGAGGTGAGGAATTTGGAAAGAATCCTATCGCCAAGATCTTTGACTGGCATCACAGGGCCGCCCCTCCCTAAACGCAGAACATGCCGGGCCGCATCTTCCAACGGGGGCCACTTTTGCGCGAGAGCGCATTTGAACGGTAGCCCACATGCACAATGGAGGCGCATATGCGCTACCATGAGACGGAAGAAAGAAAAGAGACCTGTACTCTGCTTCCACTAAACATCATTCGGCAGAACTGCAGTCTCTCTGGTCTCCGATTAAAGGCTTCATCCAGTAGTGGGGTTGGGTGAGTGATGATCCTGTGGTTGTGCAACACAGAGGGCGCTGTTTCAGTTATCAAGAGAGTTATTAATAATTGTCCTTCAACAATTATTAATAATTAATAAAGTAGATTATTTATCAAATTGAATTATCAAAATGACTTAATCAAAACGGGGCACCACCTGATTTAATCAGGGAAATTATAACTTAACAGCAGAAATCAGTCTCAAAGTATTAATTATTCTACAGAATAGTGAGTAGTGAAGGAGGCAACGAGTTCGGCACGGCCCTGGCAAACCAGCAATTGTAATAAAATATGTGCAAAACAAACACAAACAACTTCTCTCATTTAAATCAATCAGAATGTATTTACATTAGGTGTCAAGCAGGTGAAAAACGACACATTGGATACATTCCGATGGCTCACTACATAGAAAAACACAAACACTAACTATAAAGAAAAAGAACAATAAAATGTTAACTACATAAAGGAGAAAAACAAATCATGTGATGCAAATCTTCCGATCATCTGTGTGTGTGTGTGTGTGTGTGTGTGTGTGTGTGTGTGTGTGTGTGTGTGTGTGTGTGTGTGTCTGTGTGTGTGTGTGTGTGTGTGTGTGTGTGTGTGTGTGTGTGTGTGTGTGTGTGTGTGTGTGTGTGTGTGTGCGTGTGTCTCAAAACAGCTTCACGCCACGTGAAACAAAAGAGAAATGGCGGACACGGTGTTCAACCTACGAATAACTGGCGAAACGGCGCCAAGCGGGTCTAACAAAAGTGGGGACACCTCGTGGTCTAATTACTAGCGTGTCCGTGTGTTTAGGAAAAGGAGGAGAACAAAGAACAGTCCCCTCAAAAATAAACAAACAACGCTGCTGGTGGTTGCCGGCGTTACACAGTCCATCCATCCATCCATCCATCCATCCATCCATCCATCCATCCATCCATCCATCCATCCATCCATCCATCCATCCATCCATCCATCCATCCATCCATCCATCCATTGTCCACCGCATTATCCGAGTCCGGGTCGCGGGGGCAGCAGTCGGAGCAGGGATCCCCAGACTTCCCTCTCCCCGGACACTTCCTCCAGCTCTTCCGGGGGGACTCCAAGGCGTTCCCAGGCCAGCCGAGTGACGTAGTCACTCCAGCGTGTCCTGGGTCTTCCTCGGGGCCTCCTCCCGGTGGGACATGCCCGGAACACCTCACGAGGGAGGCGTCCAGGGGGCATCCTATACAGGTGCCCGAGCCACCTCAGCTGGCTCCTCTCGATGTGGAGGAGCAGCGGCTCTACTCCGAGCTCCTCCCGGGTGACAGAGCTCCTCACCCTATCTCTAAGGGAGCGCCCCGTCACCCTGCGGAGGAAACTCATTTCGGCCTCTTGTATCTGGGATCCCGTTCTTTCGGTCATGACCCAGAGTTCATGACCATAGGTGAGGGTGGGAACGTAGATCGACCTTTAAATCGAGAGCTTTGCCTTTCGGCTCAGCTCCTTCTTCACCACGACGGACCGATACAATGACCGCATTACTGCGGCCGCCGCACCGATCCGCCTGTCGATCTCGCGCTCCGTTCTCCCCTCACTCGTGAACAAGACCCCAAGATACTTAAACTCCTCCACCTGAGGCAGGAACTCTCCCCCGATCTGGAGGGTGCAAGCCACCTTTTTCCGGTCGAGAACCATGGCCTCATACTTAGAGGTGCAGATTCTCATCCCAGCTGCTTCACACTCGGCTGCAAACCGCCCCAGTGCATGCTGAAAGTCCTGGCTCGAGGGAGCCAACAAGACCACATCATCTGCAAAAAGCAGAGATGAAATCAAGTGGCTCCCGAACCGCACCCCCTCCGGCACTTGGCTGCGCCTAGAAATTCTGGTTCCCCTGGAACCTGGATCTGGAAGGGCCGCGGTGTCCTGAAGGCGTTGGGAGAGCCCTTGGCTCAGTTCGACTCTATCAGGCGGTGATCCCACAGCTGATCGCTCCTGCCGGGGATCCTCCGGTAGCGAGCAGCCTCTCGGTCCCTCTTCTCCTTCTAACTCTGAAATAGACAGTTGTGCACCGTGCAACAGCCGGGCGATCTCTCCTGATCACGGAGCCTCTCACGCGGCGAGCGGGTCGGTCCACCATAAGAAAGCGCGGCTCCCGTTTCATCACAGAGGCGCATGGGCGTCACGGATCCAGGTGGATCAAGCTTCTCGGGCTGGTATGGGCACGCTGACCGGAGGATGGGGTCCTCCTGGCGAAAGGGACTCAGAGCAGAGAAAAAGTTAGTAGGAGAGAGGGAGCCGGGAACGCGCAGCACTCCGGGGCCACAGCTGATCGTTACGGATCCCCAGGTAACCCTGGTCCGGGCGCGTCTCGCGCCCCCCCTGACCGAGGAGGGAAGGAGACTGTGGTCCCGACGGGCTGGTGTCTGAAGAGAAGTGGTGGCAGCGAGAAGAGAGAGATTTTCACGTCATTTCAGGCGCCGCCCTTTGTTCACACGCCGCCCTTTGTTCACACCTACAAGCCCGCTGGGCTGTAGTCTTTTCTTTGCGGCCATTTTAAGGTGCGGGTATGGTTCTGCGTCACACACACGCAGAGCACACGGCGCACCCGTGACCCCGTCACGAATCGTTCAGAGTTCTCCGTCTCTCCATTTGGTCGCGGTGCAGTACCCCCCGCGGCCACTAGTTAGCGATCTTTTTCTGAATGGTTTATCCGACTTTTTCCGGTCAAAGTAAATCAAAGAAATAAGGACAACTATTGTGCAAAAAACAAAAACAAAAAAAATCACATATAAACGAAGAAAAAAGCCCTGGAAGTTCACTACTGATTCAAACCGGAAACCGGAAATGCTTCGCTTTCAAACGAACCAATCACAGCCCTCTCGGTCTGCGTGTGGTCTGCGTCTCCTCGACGCGTAGTTACAATTTTCGGGAGGTGCACGTCACTGACGGCGCATGTGACGGCGTGTCCTCTGCGTGTACAAAAACCACACGCCGTAGGCACGGCGTCGTTTTGACGCAGAACCATAATTCAGCCTTTAGGTGAAAGCTGATTCCCAGGCTGAGGAGTCAGACAGCTTTAAAGTCGTTTTTCACCTAATCACAAATGTTCGAAAAAGTTTCATAATCACAGTGGCCCAACACTGTAGCCCTTGGGACTGGGGGTTGACTTGGGGTGCTGGGTTATGGACTTCTTGTGGCCCTTGGGGGGCGGGAAGTGGGGGGTGGTGGGGTCGTCGCAGTGGGGCTCTGTCCCTGGCCTGGAGGGGACCTTGGTGGTCTATGGGGGGGTTACCTCGTGGTCGTTAGGGCGGGGGGCGCGTGCCCCGGCGTCTGTGGGGGCTTGGGCTCCCCCTCCCTGTTTTTACCGCATTAGTCACATCTACACACACTCATCACCAGAGGCAGGAGCGAGGCTTACTCCACCCATGTTTCCCGGGTTTGGCCTGGGGCGGGGGGACGTTGGTGGCCAGGCCCGGGCATGGGCTCGCCGTGCTGCCTGGGAGGGACTGCGCGGCGGTGCCGGACCTCCGGAGGGAGATGGGAGTGGTGAGAGAATGATTGTCCATGTCTTTGTCAGTGAGTGGATGCGATGGAAGATGCACCAAACTTGCTTCCCTCCGCTTCCCTCTCGCTGCCCTTGCAACTGGGCACGCCTTTGGCTCTGGGGTTTCCGCTTTTGTCGGGGTGGGTGCCGGCCCGCCAGCATTGACGGTCGAGGTGACCCCGTCTCTCCGGGGGGGGCTGACCTCTTGCCGGGTGGGGGTTATGGGCCTGGAGGGTGTGGACCCCCTGGCCGCATGTTCGGCCCATGCCGGGTGGTTGGTGCTCGGCTGGGTCCCGGTCCATCACCATGGGTTTCCTGGCTGCCTCCTTCCGCGATCATGGGGGCCCAGCCCGGGGGTTCCCTCTGTCACCGCTAGAAGGGGGCAGGGCTTACTGGTGGAGGTTTCCTCCCGCCCTCTTCTGGTCCTCCGTGGGGCTGTGGGCGGTCTGGGTTCGGGTTTTTTCCTTGTCAACTTCTGGTCTCTTGGGCGGCATAATTGTGCCCTACCTCCTCCACTATTTTTTCAGTTCAGGTAAAGCCTTGTTTTCACTTTGCACACACACCTACATGCTCACTCCACAGTTTTGGGGGACAGATAGTCGCAGTAGCCTAGTCTTGATTCAGTTTCAGAGACATGAAATGGTTGCTGTTTGTGTCTCTTCCTGTTCTCGTGTCTATTTGTTTGTTTGTGATCTCTCTTACATATTTCAAAGGCTTGTGGATGCCAGTGGATGCCAACAGCAGGAGCACATTCCCAACTCCAACTCTATCGCTCCTTGATTCCAGAAAATGCAGGCAGACGGGTTTCAAGCGGAATGGCAAAAGTAGGGTGGTAGAATTAAAATTCTTGTCATCAACTGATGGTATACTTTTACTGGGAAACATTGTTTCTGCAGCCCTCACATTGGACTGTTGTCTGCAAGTTTTCATTCATGGTATACTGGTAAAGTATGGTAAAGTGCGAAGGCCCTATTGTATCTGTAGGATTTTTTTTTTTCCAAATTTTTTTTTCTCGTTATTTTTATTTTTCTGACAAAAGGAGGGCCATTTTGCCCCCCTAGACGTACCCCAAGAGTCAACAAACTTTGCATGCAAGCCAGGCCTGGCAAATAATTTGATATTTAATTGTTTGCATTAATGGACGTGGCCTAATGGCTCAACAGCGCCCCCTAGAATACTTTGTGCCTCAAGCCCCACAATACGGTTTGACGTACATGCACGAAAATCGGTACACACCTGTATCATGTCGTAACTTAAAGAAAAGTCTCTTGGCGCCATGGCCGAAACTGAACAGGAAGTCGGCCATTTTGAACATTTTGAATTCATCGCGTAATTCTGGCGCAATTTATGCCATTCCTTTGACAGTTAATACGGCCCGAACCGTAACGTGCACCCAGGTGTGTTATACATCAAAATATGCGTCTTGATCCTGTGATGATGCGCATTACTTTTCTCAGTCAAAAGCGTTACCGTGGCGATGATAGACACCAAAAAGCGTGCCCCCCTTCATCTGATTGGTCCATATTTGATAGTTCCTACTTTCTGCCATAACTTTTGAATGGTTTGACATAAAGAGTCGTGGGTGGTGTCATAGGACTCGGTTTGGACTCCTTCACTTTAATTGGTGAAAATTAGCCCCGCCCCTTCCTCTTATTGGTCGATATTTGATAGTCCCTATTCTCTGCCATAACTTTTGAACTGGTTGTGATAAAGACATGTGGGTGGTGTCATCGGACTCGGTATTGAGGACTTGACCTTCATTGGCCTGAATTCGCCCCACCCCTTCTTCTGATTGGTCAAAATTTGATAGTCCCTATTTTGTGCTATAACTTTTGAATGGTTTGACATAAAGACTCATGGGTGGTGTCATCGAACATGGTTTTGAGTCCTTGAACATAATTGGTGCAAATTAGCCCCGCCCCTTCTTCTGATTGGTCGATATCTGATAGTTCCTACTTTCTGCCATAACTTCTATCTACATGCAAGTCATACAAGCTTCCACTGCAGCCTGAACGTGCACAAGGGTGTGAGGGCCCGTTCATCGCTGCTTGCAGCTTTAATTCGCCAGTGTTATTGTAGTAGCAGTACACACCCTGCCTTCAGATGCAGATGTCAAAGCATCTGACGTCATCAGTTCAGTTACTGCTACACTAAAAGTACAACACTCACAAACACTTGTGGTGATCTATGGAGATTTCAAGCATAACTCCCTCTGCCAGAACATTTTAAGAGATGCACACAGCTCCTCTGCACTGTCTGCTCTCTGCAAGGCTGATCAAAATCTGGACTTTCTCTACTCATCCTATAAGCTCCTTGATCAGTGGCAAGCTGTTACCAAAGGATTCTTAGGAAGTGATCAAAGGAAGCTGTAGGAATGTTTTTGAGGTGACACTTGGATCCACTCTGTAGACCACATGGAGATTATGTCTGTAACTGAGTCATGACTGAGTCTTGACTGAGTGTGTGATTTATTTATTACATTCCTGTGTGGACAACCCCACCAGGACAGTGATTTGCCATCAAGAAAAAATTGAAGGAGGGAAAAAGGAAATAATTGAGGTCATTACACAAAGAACAAAAAACTTAAGATTAGAGAAATGAAGGAGGTGTATGGGAGAAAGCTGCAAAACAAGCTCCAATAGATTAATGTAAGAGATGTGTGGTCAGGGATGAAAAAGGTTACAGGCTTCAAGCAGATGGAGGATGGGATAGATTGAAGTCTGGACAGAGGCAACAAACTGGACATGTTGATGGATCATCTATGAATAAATTGATCATCATCATAAAGGTCTGTAAAAGTCTGTTAATGGCAAATTCATTTGAAACAGGTGTACAAGCAAGGCAAGGCAAGGCAAGTTTATTTCTATAGCACAATTCGATAACAAGGTGATTCCAAAGTGCTTTACAAAGACATTAAAACATAAATAAATAGCATGATTTAAAACTTAAACCAAAAAGAAAGAAATAGGAACAATAGATACAAATCAGATCAAATCAGTAGTTAAAATAGGAACAAGTTTTGGGACTGCAACTTTAGAGCTTTACTCAAAGTCTTCAAGCTAGAACTATATAAACTGTTTCAGCTGATCTGAGGCTTTCGGATAGTTTGTTCCAGACATGTGGAGCATAGAAGCTGAACGCAGCTGACAGAACTGATAGAAAACCAGATCCAGATGACCTGAGGGGTCTGGAAGGTTCATACTGGGTCAGGAGGTCCCTGGTGTGTTCTGGTCCTGGACCATTCAGAGCTTTATAGACCTGCATCAGAACTTGAAAGTATTTCTATACCTCTTATGGACAGGCAGCCAGTGTAAAGACCTCAGAGCTGGACTGATGTGGTCCACTGTTGGTCTTAGAGAGGACTGTGTCAGTGTTTGACATTTCCCCCAGTTTGTGTTTTCTGTTCTGCTCCGCCTGTTTTCCATCTGCCCTGATTGTTCACACCTGTGTCTCGTCATCCCCTGTGTATATCTGGTATCGTCTTCCCCTGCTCCCGGTCGGTCCATACTGTTTGCTCCCTCAATGTTGTCCCGTAGTTTTTGGATCCCTGTTTCTGTTCTGCCTCTTTTTGATCCTGCCCAGCAGCGTTTTTGGTTTTGTTTTTTTGCTGAATAAACCCTGTTTTTTGGAACTCCTGCCTCTCGCTCTCCTGCATCTGGGTCCTCAAACAACCATCCTTCACAGAACGGACCGACCACCATGGGGAGAAAGTTTTGCCTTCTGGCAATACGTCTACAGGGAGGCAGAACTCTCGATTCCTGGTTGGCAGGACCCGGAGGAGGAGGAATCTCCCTTCTGGGGAACACACCTCGCTCGGGGTGAGCCCAGGAGCATTCAGGCTCAGGGGAGATGACGACGGCGCCGGCGCAAGCCCCAGCTAGCCTTTGTTCCGGCGGTGGTCCTGGGCGCTTCGTTCCCTGTGTCGGCGGTGGTCCCGGACGCATCAGCCCCTGCTACGGTGATGGTCCCGGACCCCCCGCAGCCAGCGCTGAGGACCCGGGTTCCCCCGCAGCCAGCGCTGAGGACCTGGGTTCCCCCGCAGCCAGCGCCACGGACCCGGGTTCCCCCGCAGCCAGCGCCACGGACCCGGGTTCCCCCTCAGCCAGCGCCACGGACCCGGGTTCCCCCGTAGCCAGCGCCACGGACCCGGGTTCCCCCTCAGCCAGCGCCGAGGACCCGGGTTCCCCTGTAGCTGGCTCTTCGTACTCTGAGTTCCACGCCAAGTCAAAGTTCCCCACCGAGTCCAAGACCCACGCCACAGCCCAAGCCTAGGCCTCGTGGGCGACCCCCAGAACCGTCTCACCGGTCTGCCCGGTCCCGAGGACGGCCCCCGGAGCTTTGGCCGTGTGTTGGCCTGAATGAGCTGCAGTTGTGTAACTAATTTGTAAGGTAGACCCGTAAAGATGCTGTTACAATAATCAAGCTACTAAATATGAATGGATGGACTAGTGTGTCCAGGTCCTGCTGAGATATCAGATCTTTTAACCTTGATATATTCCTAAAGTGATAGTAGGCTAACTTTGTTATTGCCTTAATGGGTTTTTCTAAATGTAATGAATCTCTGTGGTGACCTGTACTAATTTCTCTTTGGCTCCAAAAACAATTCTCTCAGTTTTGTTTTTGTTTAGTTGGAGAAGGAACATCTGGCACATCCAGTCCACATGCAGGAAAAACAAAGACTGGAATTTGGCAACATTGTTCAATAGATTCAGTTCAGAAACAAGCTCAGCATCCTCCTCAGCAGTCACCAACCAAGGATACTTTTCACTCTCCCTTGAATCCCTGTAACAACTCCAGCCACGTCATGAATGTCCTGGAGAGACATTTATTGGCTCGCCTGAATGAGCAAACAAGCACCTTCCAGGAAACCCTAAAAGACACAAGTACAAGACTCTGCAGTTGTAGGGTGTATCAGTGGTGGACAAGGAATTAAGAACATAGAACAGGACTTTGTGGCATGGTGTGGGGAAAATCCTCTCATCTTGAACGTGAACACAAAAAAGGAGATTCAACAGGATTAATTCGAATAGTTTTTCCATCATGGGAGAAGAAGTGGAGGTAGTGGAGGAGTAAAAATACATTGGTGTCTACCTGGGCAGCAGTCTGGACTGGAGATATAACATGACCATTTATAAGAAAGGACAGAGCAGAGTTTATTTCTTCAGGAAGTTTAGGTCATTTAGAATATTCAGCAAAGTGCTTATGCATATCTTTTATTTGTCTGTTGAGGAGAATTTATTCTCATTTGCAGTCATCTGTTAGGGTATTAGGATCAGAGAGAGTGACTAACAAAAAAAAGAACAACAAATAAATCTAATAAACTAATAAAAGGCTGGCTTTGTTCTGGGGACTGCGCTGGAGTCTCTAAAACATCATTTGCAAAGGAGGGATGCTTCATGAAATTAAAAAGCATAGTGGATAACTCAGAGCATCCTCTTCCAGATACACTGATTCAACAACAGTCTCTTCAGACAGAGGCTTCTACAGCTATAACAATCGGAAATTAAAGCTGCAAGCAGCGATGAACGGGCCCTCGCACTCTCGGCCACCGCCCCCCATAAGCATATCAGAAACGATACCACCCACGACTTCCTATGTCAAACCATTCAAAAGTTATAGCAGAAAAAAGGGACAACCAATCAGAAGAAGGGGCAGGGCTAGTTCAGGCCAATGAAGGTCAAGGACTCATTACAGAGTCCCATGACACCACCCACGACTCTCTATGTCAAAACATTCAAATGTTATAGCAGGAAATACGGACAACCAATCAGAAGAAGGGGCGGGGCTAATTTTCACCAATTATGGTCAAGGACTCTATACCGAGTCCCATGACACCACCCACGACTCTTTATGTCAAACCATTCAAAAGTTATGGCAGAGAAAAGTATTCTAGGGGGCGCTGTTGAGCCGTTAAGCCACGCCCATTATTGCAAACCATTAAATATCAAATTTATCGCCAAGCCTGGCTTGCATGTAAAATTTGGTGACTTTTGGAGAACTATCAAATATGGACCAATCAGATGATGGGGACGCCCGCTTTTTCGCGTCTAGCGTCGCCACGGTAACACTTTTGAAAGAGAAAAGTAATGCACGTAGTCGCAAGATGAAGACGCACATTTTGATGTATAACACACTCGGGGGCACGTTACGGTTCGGGCCGTATTAATTGCCGAAGGAATAGCATAAATTGCGCCAAAATTACACAATAAATTAAAAATGGCTGACTTCCTGTTCGGTTTCGGCCATGGCGCCAAGAGACTTTTCTTTAAGTTGCAACATGATGCAGGTGTGTACCGATTTTCGTTCATGTACGTCAAACCGTATTGTGGGGCTTGAGGCACAAAGTTTTCCGGGGAGCGCTGTTGAGCCATTTTGCCACGCCCATTAATTTAACCATAAAATATAAAATTTATCGCCAGGCCTGCCTTGCATGCAAAATTTGGTGACTTTTGGGGAACTATCAAATATGGACCAATCAGATGAAGGGGGGCGCGCTTTTTGCCGTCTAGCGTCGCCACGTTAACACTTTTGAAAGAGAAAAGTAATGCGCGTAGTCGCAGGATAGAGACGCACATTTTGATGTATAACACACCTGGGTGCACGTTACGGTTCGGGCCGTATTAATTCTTGAAGGAATGGCTCATATTGCTCCAAAATTACGCGATTAATTCAGAATTAAAATGGCCGACTTCCTGTTCGGTTTCGGCCATGGCGCCAAGAGACTTTTCTTTAAGTTGCGACATGATACAGGTGTGTACCGATTTTCGTTCATGTACGTCACACTGTATTCTGGGGCTTGAGGTGCAAAGTTTTTTCGGTCTGAACCAACCAGATGAAGGGTGGGCGCGCTTTTTGGCGTCTAGCGTTGTGACGGTAACGCTTTTGAAAGAGAAAAGTAATGCGTGTTGTCGCAGGATGAAGACGCACATTTTGATGTATAACACACTTGGGGGCGTGGAGGAGGTGGCGCTGGCGGCGGGGGAGGTGGTGGGACACGGCTCCATCAAATCCGCCGCCCGCATGAACAAGTCAGTTGTCCTCTTTCTAGAGAAGGTAAAACAGGCAAACCGTCTGGTGGAGAGCGGGATCACTGTGAACGGCTTGTTTGAGTCAGTGCTGCCGCTGACGCAGCCAACAAGCCGGATCCCACTGTCAAACGTCCCGCCTTTCATCAGCGACGCCTTCCTGATCAATGAACTCTCTCGTCATGGTAAAGTTGTGTCTCCGATGAGGAAGATGCTGGCCGGGTGTAAATCACCGTTGTTAAAACATGTGTCGCATTGGAGATAGGTGATGATGATCTTGAACAATAAGACGGAAGAGTTCAACTGTGTGTTCAAAGTGCGGGTGGACGGGTTTGATTACGTCCTGTACGCCACCTCCTCCCTGCTGAAGTGCTTTGGTTGCGGGGAAGAGGGACACCAAGCCCGGGCCTGCCCGAAACGGGCCGGATCGGCCGAGGCGGGGCCCGCCCCGCAGAGCGCGGGGGACGCGGCGGCTGTTGCCGCCGCGGGTAGGCGGGGCAGCCCCGTACCTACGGCCCCGAGCCGGACTCCCGATGCAGCGCAGCGGGAGGGGGACGGGGGAGAGAGAGAGAGGCGGGAGGAGCAGAGCAGACACACGTAGGGGAGTGAGGAGGGGAAGCGTGAGGCTGAGGAGAGAGGCGGCACGGGTGAGGTGGTGGGAGAGGCAGCTGAGGTGAGGGATGAGACAGGTAAGGTGGGGGACGAGACAGGTGAGGTGGAAGGTGAGAAAGATGAAGAGAGTGGTGGGAAAAAGGGGGATGAGGTGGAGACAAGAGAGGTGGAGGGTAAAAATAGCGAGGAGAGGGGTAAAAAAAGCGAGGAGAGGAGTAAAAAAAGTGAGGAGAGGGGTAAAAAAAATGAGGTGGAGGGAGAGAAAGGCGTGGTGGAAGGTGAAACAGCGGCAGGTCAGATTTTAGATTTAGGAGCAAAAAAGAATGTGACAGGTGAAGCAGAAAGGTTGGAGGAGGAGATGGAGATAGGTGAGCTGATGGGAGAGAAGAGGGAAACTGTGGTGATGGTAGGTGGGGAGAAAGTGTTGGACAAACAAGAAAAAGCTGATTTTTCTGGGGACAGAATGGGCGAGTCCAACAACGCCGGTGCGTCAGGAAATGTGTGTGAGGGTGCACGCTTTCCTGCGCAGAGACGCAGCAAGAGGCAGAGCTCGCTGTCTGAGGAGGGAGGCTGTAAGGCCGGGCAGATGGACCCCCCGGCAGCCACCACAGCAGACAGCGACAGTGATGCTGAGCCTGAGGCATACCTGTCTGACTGCAGTGGCGTTTCTAGCGTCGCTGCAAGTCAAGAAACAAGATTGTATCCAGAAAAAATGCTGAAAAGTTATCTGGAGCAAATAAAAGGTATAAGAGGAATAAATATTGAAAAACATTTCCCAGATAAGCTGCTATTTTTGAAGTCAGCAAAACATGTTATTAAGAACAAAGCCACCACTGTTTTAACAAATCAGGAGGTGTTTAGACTGAAAAAGCTCATGGTTAAAGTGAAAAAAGAGCTTGATTTTTAGTAACATGTCTGCTTTAATACTGTCTTTTTTATCTTTTTTACAGTTGTTTTTTTAGCCTCTCCAGAATGGATTCTTTTAAAGTGGGGAGGCTGAACGTAAACGCCAGGGTGGCAGAGAAGCGGGCTTTGGTCTTTGACACAGCAAGGAGGAAGAAGGTGGATGTATTGTTCCTGCAAGAGACACACAGCGATGTAGGCAATGCACCTGACTGGGAGAGGGGATGGGAGGGACAGGTGGTTCTGAGCCACCATAGGTCTGCAAGTGGGGGGGTAGGACTCCTGCTGTCCCGGTCCTTCACTCCTTCTTCACTTGAAGTGGAGCACGTGGAACCAGGGAGATGTCTCGTAGTTAAGGCACTTTTTGAAGATAGAACACTGGTTTTTATCAATATTTATGCCCCGAATAATGGAGCAGAGAGGAAGAGCTTCTTAGAAAAAGTAAGTGAAAAACTGAACAGCTGTTCATTGGAGGATTTTTTAATTTTGGGTGGGGATTTTAACTGTACAGAAAATGGTTTGATGGACAGAAACCACACAGAGCCCCATCTGGGATCCCAATATACACTGAGGCAGCTGGTCCACTCTCATGGTCTCGTGGATGTGTGGAGGCGGACGCACACAGACTGCCGTCAGTATACATGGTCTCACCTAGGGGAGGGGATCATTTCTATGGCTAGACTTGATCGGTTTTATGTTTTTAAGAATCATTTTAACGCATGTAAAGGTTGTCGCATTGTGCCAGCCGGTTTTACAGATCATGCTCTAGTTTTATGTAATGTTTTTATCAAAAATATTTTACCTAAGAGTGCTTATTGGCATTTTAACTCGGTTTTAACATTTGATAAGGGTTTTAGAGAGGCTTTTATTTTTTTCTGGAAAGGTTTTAGACTTAGGAAAAATGATTTTAAAGGGATTGTGACATGAAAAACACATTTTTCTTGATTTTTTGTGTTTTGTTGGGTGTCTTGACATCAATTACACCCAAAAAACAACGAACTTTTAACATTCAGTGTATTGTGTGCTTTCTGGGATTTTCCGCATAACTATGCAAAAACGGCGCATGTGGTTTGGTGGCGGGCCGTTACGTAACGGCCCGCTAAATCACCGCCCCCTCCACCCAGCTCCCTGCCTCCTCTCCTCTCCAGTGCACCATAAAGGCTGATTTATGGTTCCGCGTTACACGACGCAGAGCCTACGGCGTAGGGTTACGCGGCGACGCGCACCATATGCTGAACCCTACGGCGTAGGCTCTGCGTCGATTTAACGCGGAACCATAAATGAGGCTTAACACGGAGCAGTTTAGAGCCTCTTTTGTTCTAATCACCGGAGGAAAACTGCTAAGAAGACCCGCGGCCACTGACTGGACTTAAGATAAGGGGACAGTGCTGCTTGCATGCCTTTATTTTTATGATTGTTTGCTGTGGTTCGCCCTCCTGCTTTTCCGTGCATGCTTCGCCTGTCGCTCCCGCCGCTGTGAGCGTATGGCTGGAGGAGGAGGAGGTTTGGAGGAGGAGCGGAGCAATGATTGACAGGAAAGGGGGGAAAGGAAGCATTTTTCACGGCGCAAAAAAACACTGTAATAAAAAGCCAGGAAAGGAGTACTAGAGTGAAGTTTTTCTTGTTACACTCTTTTAGACACATTTGAGGGATGTTGGCCAAGACTTTTAATAGTGTTAAAAGCATGTTAAAAATGATGTCACAATACCTTTAAATGTCTTAGACAGTGGTGGGACCATGGCAAGACTTTAATCAAACTTCTATGCCAACAGTATACGCTCAATGTCACACCCGATGCATGCAGATCTATTAGAGAGCTGGAGAATGAGATTGTGGACTTGGAAACATTAAGTGTGTCCACCGAAAATAGAGGATATGTTGAAATCCTCAAATCCAAAAAAATGGCCCTGAGAGACCTGCTGGGTACTAAGGTACAAGGTGCATTGGTCAGGTCACGGATCCAGAACATAACGGAGATGGATGCCCCCTCCAGCTTCTTCTTCAGCCTGGAAAAGCAGAATGTGCAAAGCAAGCACATACACTCGTATTTGAGTGACACGGGGCAGGAGATAACGGAGCCTGGCCAGCTCAGGAAACATGCCACAGAGTTCTACTCCAAACTCTATTCTAGCGAATATGAGGAGAGGGGGGAACTGCTGGACGATTTCTGTGGCGACCTGCCTCAGGTCTCAGAGGCCACGAACAACCTCCTTGACAGGCCGCTCCAAGAGCCGGAGCTTTGCGCCGCCCTGACTAAGATGCAGGGACGGCGGGCTCCAGGCCTGGACAGCCTGACTGTTGAGTTTTACAAGGCCTTCTGGGACATTATATCAGCTGATGTGCTGGAGGTATTCAATGAGAGCTTGGCCGAAGGCTCAATGCCAGTGTCCTGTGGGAGAGCGGTGGTGACCCTCTTGCCAAAAAAAGGTGATCCCCAGGACATCAAAAACTGGCGCCCCGTGTCACTCCTTTGTACGGATTACAAGATTCTATCCAAAGTGCTGGATACCAGGCTGGGGGAGGCGCTGGAGGAGGTCATTCACCGTGACCAGACTTACTGTGTACCCGGTAGGTCCATGGTGGACAATGTCCACTTAATTCGAGACGTTTTGGACATCTCCAACCTTTTGGGACTTAACACTGGTTTGATTTCACTGGACCAGGAAAAGGCATTTGACCGTGTTGAACACTGCTTCCTCTGGGAAACTATGGAGAAGTTTGGGTTCTGCATGAGTTTTATTGCCAAGATCCAGGCATTGTACGGAGGCATTGAGTCTATACTGAAGCTGAACGGCAGTCTGTGTGCTCCCTTCAGGGTGTCTAGAGGCGTCCGGCAGGGCTGTGCTATGTCCGGCATGCTCTATACACTCGCCCTCGAACCCCTCCTCTGCAAAATACACTCAAGTATTGACGGTTTGATTTTACCTGGTTTTAATAGGAAAATTGTTTTATCCGCTTATGCCGATGATGTAATTGTGATGATGAGAACTCAAAAGGATGTTGACATTTTAAATATTCTTATTGATTCTTTTCATGTTTTATCAGCGGCAAAAGTCAACTGGCACAAAAGCGAAGCCCTCGCTGTCGGCCAGTGGAGTGGGAGCCTCCCAGTACTACCCCAGAACCTTTCATGGAAAAAATCGGGTATAAAATATTTAGGGGTGTATCTGGGAGAGCACAGCACAGTCCAGAAGAACTGGGAGGACGTACCATCAAAAATTGAAAACAAGATAAAAAAGTGGAAATGGTTACGTCCTCAAATGTCGTTCAGAGGTCGTGTCCTGGTGGCAAACAACGTAGTAGCTTCTACACCATGGCACAGGTTAATGTGCCGGGAGCCGCCACCAGGACTACTGGACAAGATCCAGAGTGCACTGGTAGAGTTCTTCTGGGACAACAAACACTGGGTGTCTAAGGGGGACCCGATCTACAGGGAGCAGAGGCCTTGGCCGCACATCTGGGGGTCCGGTCTACCAGGCTCATCCAGAGGGCCCTTCAACTCTGGAAAGAGAGACTGGGCAACAAAGAGAAAGTCCTCCTCCAGAAATACAACAGAGCCCGTACAAAGAGACCCTTTTCCGGACCTCCAACTGACCCCCCAGCTGGGAGAAACATCTGGCCCGTTGCTGGAGAGGGCGACAACAGTGTCTCTGCATAACAACATCAAGAAGACGTTGTATAATAACTGTGTAAAAGTGTTGTGCAGGAAGGAGTTGGAGAACAGGACTGTGTGCGCATGGAGCAGGAGGATTGGAGATGGAGAAACTCCATGCTGGGAGATCCTTTATACCCCCCCAATCAAAAAGCAGACTGCAGACCTACAATGGAGGGTGTTACATGGTGCCATTGCCTGCAACGCTGTGGTCTCTGTTATAAATCCAGCTGTGTCAAATGCCTGCCCGTTTTGTGGTCACCCTGAAACGATTTTTCATTTTTTTATTGAGTGTGAGAGACTTTTGAACTTCCACACTCTTTTAACTCAAGTTTTTAGCTCTTTTAATGTACAGTGTTCAGAAAAAGTTTTTATTTATGGACACAGAGAGAGAAAGACAAACAAAAAAGAAGTGGCAGCTCCTCAACTTTGTTTCTGGCACAGCAAAGCTGGCCATTTACGTGTCTTAATTCTTAATAGTGCTCTTAACTGAAAACTGTACATGTGTAAAAATAAAGTTTGATTTAAAAATCAAAAAATCTTCTTCTTCTTCTTCTTCTTCTTCTTCTTCTTCTTCTTCTGTGTTTCCGGCAGTTTCAACGCAACCAGGCGTATTACTGCCCTCATCTGGTAGATTGGGGCTGAATTAGTTCACAATGGTCACTTATATTCTCGAGTAAAGCCCAGTGGCATGCAGAAAATGTATGACTGCCCTTGCTATCAGTTGGTGGTTCTCATGTTGGCCGAGTAATATTCTAACAGAAAAACAAGATAAACCTAGATCTAACAGGGTTCTGTATAAAATACTCCTTTCTGCAGAATACTTTCTACACTTCATCAGAACATGTTGAACTGTTTCCGGCCTCCCACACTCACACAACCCACTTGGAAGTTTTCCTACTACAAATAAGCTCTGATGTAGCCCACAGTGCCCCAGCCTCAATCGGGTTAATTTAACCACGTCAAATCCACTTCCAGAATAGTAATATGAAGTATTGAAAATTTCCTGCCACTCTCTCCCAATTCCCTCCTTGATATTAAACCTATACTCAGCCTTTCCTAGTGGGATCTCAACATCCACACCGTCTCGCTTTAGTGCTGCTTTCGCCACCCTATCAGCTAATTCATTCCCTACGACTCCGGCATGCCCTGGAACCCACATAAATGTCACCATACACTGCAGTTTTTCGAGTCGAAACAACACTAATAATATTTCGCTTAGTACATCTGGTCTAGACTGACAACCAGCGGCGTAGCTATAAACAGTGCAGGCAGTGCAGCTGCACTGGGGCCCGGCACGTCAGGGGGAAGTCACGGGCCCATGATGAGTGCGAGCGGGCCCCGTAAATAACTTGTGACTAAAGAAGTCCTACATGAGCCCCATTCACACGTCATTAACAGCTTGTCCTAACTGCATGCGAGCGTCCGACTGTCGCGCCGCACTGCGTGGCATCGGACGCGCTCTGTCCACACTGAACGCGTTATCGGCCCCACGTTCTACCACGTTCTTTTGATTGACAGCTGAGACTCGCCTTTTAAAAGGCTGATTTATGGTTCCGCGTTACACCAACGCAGACCTTATGGCGTAGGGTACGCGGCGCACTCACCGAACGGTGCGCGTCGCCGCGTACCCTACGCCGTAGGCTACGCCGTCGATTTTACGCGGAACCATAAATCTGCCTTTATTCACCCGCCCGAGACTCGCCTTTTATTCGCCCCACCAACCGCCTGTGCGCTCCTGAAAGAAACTCAGGTCTAACGTCCGACCAAAGTGGGGAAAAAAACGAACAAAATAACGGCGTGTGGTGACGCAATCAAACAACGAACAGCGTGGAGTGACCGGCGTGTTCGTGGTGTTAAATGCAGCAAACATGACAGCATGTCAGATCATTACTGGGATGTGGGGAAAATGCAGAGGACACGAGAAATGATCAAATAGGTACCAGATCTAGTTGGATCCGGCACAAATTAAGCCCTAATAAGATTAAGATAAGATTCTTATTATATCTTATTATTTTATCAGAACCTTCCAGCTCCTTGGCGATCTCCCTCCAGCAGCTGCCACTTTATTGAGGTTCTTGTATTGAAATGACTGTTTCCTACAGCGCTTTCAACTTTTTTTTCAACTTTCAACCGGTTTTCAAAGCGAGCGACAGGAAGAAAATAGAAGCAGGGCGTGCGACAAAAGTCCAGCTCAAAACGACGCTGCGTCGCTCGCAACCAGTGTAGACAGTGCAAATAAAAAATAAAGCAATGGAACTGTTTTTGACGCTGACGCTCGCTCGCTCGCGTCGCATGCAGTGTGAACACGGTGTAACGTAACCGCCTCAATGGGAGGACAGCCCGCACTCGCGGTAATTTATACATCATCTCCTCTAATATGTATTGTACACGTTCATCTGGGTCATGGTGTCACCACTTTGGTTGGAGAAAAAGTCAATGAATCACAGTATTAGTGTACTTTATGTTATTTTATATAGAGAAAATATAATAACACTGACACAAACTCAAAACGTGATGAAAAAAGATATATCACGTTATGCATAGATGAATTATGGGTAATATATGTATGCTGCATGTCGAGGCGACCAATCAGGATTGATCATGTGACAAGACGAGATTAACCGGCGGGAAATTCAGAAATTTGAAATGTAAACATAGAGCGGAGCGAGAGACGAGAGCGAAACAGACAGAAAGAGTGATAGAGAGAGAGAGAGAGACAAATATCCATTGGAGAACGAGAACTCAGAACTAATTTAAAGTTAAAATATATATATCTGTAAGAATCACTTCTTACAGCAGCAAAGACGCTGGTCAATACAGCACAGCTGTAGCCTATAATGTATTGAAGGTGGAGAGGCGGAGCTCCCAGCATGCAACGGGTAATTGAATGAGGTTTTATTTTATATTACTTTTTGTTTTCTACTGATTGTAAAGTGAATGTGCAGCGATGTATTAATGTTGATATAAACTTTTACTCAGCAAGGGAAGGTTTCAGTGGATAAGAGTCACCGCACGCTTATGATATTAAAGTCTAGTCTAGCCACCGTGAGTGAGTAGGTCTATTCAGTTAAAGACGTTGTCCTGCAGTTTGCGTCTCAATGTACAGTGCGACATACTAAAGGGCCTGTACATCGGCCTTGCACTGGGGCCCGTAGACATAACGTTCCGCCACTGCTGACAACTATTGCTTTTTATGGCTTTCAGGGCTGCTGCGGAGTCTGAGCAAATCACCACCCCTTCTGGCTTACTGTCCTCCACCCAGTATAACGCCCAAAGTACTTCACCTGTGTCTCGTTATCCCTTGTGTATATCTGGTCTTGTCCTTTCCCTGCTCCCTGCTGGTCCGTACTCTTTCCTCGCTCCATGTTTCCACCTTCAGGTTTTTGTAGTCATGTTCATGTCCTAATGTTGTATCCTGCTCAGCAAAGTTTTTGGTTTAGTTTGAGTGAATAAATCACAGTTTTTTGAGAACTCCTGCCTCCTGCTCTCCTGCAGCTGGGTCCTACTACAACCTTCCCTGACACAACTCATAAAAAGTGAAATAAAATAATGATTTTGGTTGAACTGAGAAAGCCAACGCCAACCTCATTCTAGAACAGTTTGAAAACATTTCTGAAATATGGAAATAAAGAACTTTCTCTCTTGAGGTCTTAAATGCAGACCCTAGTTTGTAGCACCAGTGTCTGCTCTGCCCTGTCGTAACATTACAACAAGAGTTTACTGCTTCATAAGTAAACACTACATAATGATGTTTTTCTGCTGTCAAGATCAGATATTGCAGCAGCCTGTACAGGTAACCCTTATTTTTCCTTTCTTACTTTAGTTTGTTATTTTAGTTTGAGTTGGAGATTGAGGGTAGTCCTTTTTTGTCTGTTTGTTTTAGGCTATAGGTTTACCTGGTTTTTCTTATTTAGTGGGGAAAGTGCGTGGTCCGACGGCCCATCGCGCAGCCCTGTGCTTACCCCTCTTTTGTTCTTTTTGGCCGGGATCTCCATCTCCTTTTGGTTCACTACTTTTGGGTTAACCTTTTTTCCTTTTTTATTTTCTTTGTTTAAAAACAACAATCAATAGAAATTTGATTTCAACCCTTGAAATCTTTGTGTGGCATCCTTAATATGTTGTGGTCTCATTGAGCCTAATTTCTTTACTTTTATGAGGCTATAACAACCTTTTAATACATTTAAAGACCGGGATGGTAGATACATTGTTAAGAAAAGAAGGAGGGATTGCTGTATTTGTGAATGCAAGTTGTTCTAATACAAACATATTCCCTAACATTATCTTCATTTGGACTTGGGTATCTGACCACTACACTGCTCGCTTACAGCTTAAGAAAACTCAAATATCCTATCTCAAAAAATTAGAATATTCTGGGAATCTTAATCTTAAACTGTAAACCATAATCAGCAATATTAAAATAATAAAAGGCTTGTAATATTTCAGTTGATTTGTAATGAATCCAGAATGTATGACATTTTTGTTTTTTTAATTGCATTACAGAAAATAAAGAACTTTATCACAATTTTCAAATTTTCTGTGACAGTCCTGTAGACATGTGAGCAACTAGTTCATTTAAAAAAGTCCAAAGCAGTTTACCAGGAACACAGCAGATTTATGAAAAGCTGTAAATGTCAGGTTCATAATCAAAAGTCTGTACCTGACCAGTGCGACAGATGCAGTGTGATCGTGTTCCAACACAAGCAACCTAAATACAAACAGCAGTACCTGATCAGGGGCCTGTACTACGAAGCAAGTTCAACATACCCAGGATATCTTTTCCTTATCCAGATTCACTAACCCGGACAATTGCAATCACGCTAAGCGGTCACACGACGGTGGTTATCAACTCGGTATATCAACCCAGGTTTCTCCAATCTGGATATGAGCGCGTGCACATAAAAGGGGCGGTGTTTTCAGCGCATGACCAATCGCAAGCATGGAGAAGTCCGCTGTCAGAGCCGCTTATTTCAGTAGCGAAGAGCAAACAATAATTTTACGGAAATATGATGAGTATAGGCATATAATACAGGCAAAAAGCAACACAGTTGCAGCTGCAAAATGCAGGAAAGACAGCTGGCAAAAGATCGCTGACTGTATAAATGCGTAAGTTCATAGGGATATAAACTTCACTGCCCCATCATTAGGGCATAAGTAGATCTGACTATAATTACAGTTGTCTATTCTGTTAAATGTAGATTTGGAGGGCGGGCGTTCTGCTATCAGGCACCACTACTATGGAACCAACTTCCAATCTGGGTTAAGGGGGCTGACACCACCTCCACCTTTAAAACTAAACTTAAAACATTTCTGTTTAGTAAAGCCTATAGTTAGTGTTTAGTAAACCTCTAGCTGGTGTTGGTAAATCTCTAGGTAGTGTAAACTTTAGTGTGTCAGAGTCGCTCCTGTAGTTTCTTGTGCTGGCCCCCCCTTCTCCTCCCTTTTCTCTCTTTTGTCCATGTTGCAGCATCCTTTGCCGGACACCGGAACCTGCAGGTGGTCGTGGGTGACTTGTAGCTTGCATTACGGAGCACAAGTCTTTCCCTGACCCTGCACCCCAACCTGGGACTTGCTGATTGGGCCGGAGCTTCGGGAGCTGCGTGCTGGCCTGCGGTCCCCACCCCTGGTCATCCCGTTGCTGGCCCCCCCTTCTCCTCCCTTTTCTCTCTTTTGTCCTGCAGGTGGTCGTGGGTGGCTGTAGCTTGCATTACG
Source organism: Cololabis saira (assembly GCF_033807715.1). NCBI lineage: Eukaryota > Metazoa > Chordata > Actinopteri > Beloniformes > Belonidae > Cololabis > Cololabis saira. Next base: position 163,384 of record NC_084599.1, on the reverse strand, counting down.
GAGCACAAGTCTTTTCCTGACCCTGCACCCCAACCTGGGACTTGCTGATTGGGCCGGAGCTTCGGGAGCTGCGTGCTGGCCTGCGGTCCCCACCCCCGGTCATCCCGTTGCTGCTTCCACCTGCCTGCTGTGCTGTTGCCGTCCCTGACCCACCAGTCTGGCCCTCGGCAGGAGGGTCCCCCCTGATGAGCCTGGTCCTGCTCAAGGTTTCTTCCCTCCTAAAGGGGAGTTTTTCCTTGCCACTGTTTGGCTTAAGGTTTTTCTCCCACCAGGGGAGTTTTTACCTGCCATTGTTTATGTAATAACTGCTCGGGGGTCATGTTCTGGGTATGGGTCTCTGTAAAGCGTCTAGAGACAACTCTGTTGTATTAGACGCTATATAAATAAAAAATTGAGTTACAGTATATGGAACTGAGATGTTTTTAATTTAGTGTTAATTGAATATTGGTAAAAATTATACACATTTTAATTGCTACTCTATATTTTGCAGTTGCTGGCCTCCAGGGCTAGATGTGTACAGACTCCCACTGAAATGGAGTAATCCTCTCGGGTGCAATTTTCTTTTGCACCAGTAGAGGTTGCTGTGCTTGGGGGGGGTTGGGGGGGTGGGGCTTGGGGGAGGTTGGGGGGTGAGGTGAGGTGGGTCCTCAAGTCTGGAATGTCACACCTTTGTGTGACAACCCTGCTGAGCTGGCTACTCCAAACACAGCACGGGTGCAAACAGCACTCCAAACACATACAATATGGGTGTTTCCGGACCGGGGAAATTTTTCGTTTTCGGCTGGTTTACCTTACATAAATTCCCGTGCTAGCACCTGAAATACCGGGGGTATACACAGCCGTAAACCCTGTTTTTTTTGCTGTGTAAGTGGGCATTGCCATCCTCTACCAACCCCGGGAGGGCCCTGCACTGAGCTCAGGTCTCCTTCTTATCCTGAGGAGTGAGCAGGCCGCATCTTTTCACCAGACTGGGTGGGGTTTCTCCGGCCGAACGTAGCGCGTGGAAGGATCATGTTATTCCGGCCGGATCCTCCCCACCCCATCTGGCGCCCTGGTTGGCCAGAGGGGGCATGTATAGCCCAGGACTGTGTGCATGTTTTTGTGAGGGTAGCTCCCATTAGCTACCCAGGGGAACACGGGGAGAACATACAAACTCCACACAGAAAGATCCTTTCGCCAACCCCACCCAGGGTGTGGGCACTGAAGTCATGGGGGAACTAACACGCACTTCAGCGCCCACAGCATCCCCGGCGGGAATCGAACCCAGGACCTTCTTGCTGTGAGACGGCTGCACTACCTGCTGCGCCACCGTGCCCCCCTTCGAAGCTGTGATTTACAAAGATTTTAAGTCAAAATGCCTGCCAAATCGCACCATACCCAAAGGTTTTTTAGCAACCTTTAACGGTTTATTAACAACCCTAGACTACTTCTTGGCCATTATTAATCACCCTAAACCTCACAATCCCGAAGCAGAGAGTGTGGTTTATTAACAACCCTAAACCACACGCCCTGTGGGGAGCACAGGAATGAATGCAATACAACCATAAACACCTCAAACTGACATAGAACCACCCCGAACACAAACACTACACAACCACTACACAACCACTACACAACCATTACACAACCCCTACACAACCACTACACAACCACTACACAACCACTACACAACCACTACACAACCACTACACAACCGCTACACAACCGCTACACAACCGCTACACAACCGCTACACAACCACTACACAACCATTACACAACCACTACACAACCGCTACACAACCACTACACAACCACTACACAACTGCTACACAACCACTACACAACCCCTACACAACCGCTACACAACCACTACACAACCGCTACACAACTGGAGTCAGAACAACCACCTACAAAGTGCCTATGGAGCACATACAGAAATAGAAGATTAAAATACTAAAACCCTACCATGTTGCCAAATCAATAGGGATAAGGAATATAGTGAATATTATGGGACCCAATATCATGAGCATCACATTGAGCTCGCATGCTTGGTCTTTCAAACTTTTTCTCAAATTTTGACTTGGAAGAATGTTGTGTGGAGGATCAGAGGATAGACTTTGGCAAATGCAAGCCTACGGTAAGCCCAAGCAGCTACAGTCCTCTTTAAAATGTCTAAATCTTAGTGATCCACCAATAAGCAAATTAAATGTTAAATAAATACATGTTGTATTTATGCTCAGTGATTTACATTTACTGTAAATCTATAATTGCACAAATAGGCCATACTGAAATGTTTGCATTGCTTCCTTCAATACGTAATACATTATTACATTTTTTTGTTTAATTGACTTCTTTTATCTGCATTTGTATTGATGACATTTGTAAAGGGTTCATCTGAGCACCACCGTATCTCTTGTAGTAACTAAAAGGAAAGGAAAAATGCATTTTTTAACTGAATGTCAATGTTCAATATGATCTTATGAAATCACTTTTGATTTAGATGAACGTACATGTCCACTTTTTGTTTTGGGAGGGAGGAATCTCCAATGGGCACCTGTGGATCACAGATTGATTTCAGCCCTTTCCCTCAGGCTGCTGACATTAAATCACATGCAAAGGCCAGACAGTAGAACTGATTAAAAACCTTTACTCACACAGCTCCTCTCCATTGTTGACTTTCATCTTACTTCATACACATTTTCACACAGGTAGCCTTATTTGCTAATGCAACTCGGAATTATTCATGTATCTGGATCCCCCCCATCCCTCAGGTCATCACGTTGTTTTGTTTTTTTCCTTTCATGTTAATTCATCTAATAAACAGGCATTGAAACTTAACGTACCTCTCACTAAGTCTGACTATAAGCCATATCACTCTTCTATAACAGTGTATATTTTTCAAGTAAACACTTCTCAAAATAAATACAATTTCTTTTTCTTTTTCTTTTCTTTTTAATCAGGTGATCTTACAGGTCGTTTGTCAAAATAATGCTTTTAAGACTCAGCTTTCTAGCAGCTGAATGCACTTTGAAAAGCCTTCCTAGCTGAGTGTCACTTCTACCGTGAAATTGAAAGGATAGAAAGAAGTGTGATCGAACAGCACTTTCAAAATGATAAAAAAAAAGAAAAATCGAAGCTGAGGTGGGATACGTTAGTATCCTCCCTACATTCCCAGCATCTGCAGGTTCCCTTACATCTCAGCCACATGTGCATGAATGATCATATTCAGGCCCATGGACCATTCACTCATTTTGGAATATCTAGACAAATATTTGTAGCCCAATCTATTCAGCAAGAAACTGGCAGGTCACATGATCATGTAACTAAAGGTTTTCGAGTCGGCTATTTCCTTATAAGTTCAATGCCATTTGTTATGTCATCAGTGTGAAGTGTGGAAGCCAGTAGGGATATTTCATCAGGTTTAATCAACGCTTCCCTGTCATATCTGTTCTTTTTGGTTTGTTAGAGTATTTGAATAATCCCCTTTTAGAGCTGAATATAAAATTCCTTCCCCTTTCTTTCTTCAAACGTTATTGTATCCCCCCTACTTCCTCTCTATTACAGGCTGTGGCAGAGTGGAGGAGCTGCAGCCACTCAGGCTGACGGGGCACAGGTGTGGCCCGTCAACCTCATCACCCTGCCAGCCTTGATAAAGAGGACTGAGGAGTCAGACTGGGGCGGCTGCTGCTGGCATGAGGATCTGAAGCACGTGTGTCCTGTGTTGGTGTCTGGTGATTGCTAATAAAAAAGGGTTCTGCACTGAACTCTGTGTCCTCTCCATCCTGTCGGTCGGGCCCCCGTAGCACTAGCCTTGCTACACTGGCACCCAACGTGGGGCCCGACGGGATGGAGAAGGGAGGCACGGAGCAGGCCCTGGACGCGCTCACCCAGGCCATGGCGGACCTGACCGCCCTGCTCCGGGACCAGGGCGAGCATCAGCTCGCTGTGCTAGCGGCGCTGATGCCCGCGGATCGACCTACCCCTGCGCCCCGCTTGAGGTTCACCGCAGCAGCGCGGGAGGGGCTGGCGGCGCCGCAGCTGAGAGGCCGGGAGGCAGAAGCTGCGGGCCGCCAAGCGACGGCTCCCGAGACGGCGGGGCCGACGGAGCGACCCATCCCGGCTCCACGCCTGAGGTATGCCGCGGCAGCGCTGGCGGCGCTGCAGCCGACCGGCCATGAGGCAGTCGCTGCAGGCCGCCAGGCGACGGCTCCTGGGATGGAGTCGGAGGCGGAGTCGGATGCGATGGCGGAGTCGGGTGCAGAGGTGGAGGCGGACCAGCAGGGCGGCGTGACGGAGGAGGCGGTCCTGGACACGCCAGCTCCAGACCAGGGCTGCGCCGTGGAGGAGGCGGACCAGCGGCCGACGCGGGTCCGCGTCACGGAGGAGGGGGTGGTCCTGGATGCACCGTCTGACCCGAGGCCACCATGGGCCCGGTACCGAGAGCGGCGTTCCCGCTGGTCGGCCCGTCGCCGAGGACGGCCGCCCGACCGTTCCCGCTGGTCGGGAGGTCGCCCTCGGCCCGGGGCGCAGACGGCGGTTCCGGGCTTCCTCTCCCGCTCCGCGGGGGGGAGTAGGCTCGGCTGGTCTGACCCCGGCGCGAGTTTGGCGTTGGGGGTGTGTGGCAGAGTGGAGGAGCTGCAGCCACTCAGGCTGACGGGGCACAGGTGTGGCCCGTCAACCTCATCACCCTGCCAGCCTTGATAAAGAGGACTGAGGAGTCAGACTGAGCCTGATGCTGTGGGAGAAGGTGCAGGAGCACGTGTGTTGGTGTCTCTGTTGATTTAACGAAATAAAAGGGTTCTTCACAAAGCTCCGTGTCTCTCCATCCTGTCGGTCGGGCCCCGTGGCACTCACCGTGCTACACAGGCATTGTAAAATAAAAAACAAAATTAATAATTTTACTTACTTGTAGTGATCCAAGTCTGGTTTACGACGCGTCAACCCACAGACGCAATCTCCCCAAATCCAGGGAGAGTGAAATTCACATGACCTTTTTTCAATAGGTCACAGCTGAGGTACACATCGAGGGCCGAAGAACATAACCTCCTATCTGAAAATTTCACTTTTTTGGGAAAACACAAAAAACTGTGTATGCTATTTTGTTTTAAGGATACCTATATGGGTGGAAATAACGTACAGACAGGCTGATTAGGTGCAGGTGCAGCCCACCTTGTGATGTCATCTAAAGTGAAAAACACCAGTCAGACAATTTTGCAGATAGGAGGTTATGTTCTTCAGCCCTCGACATGTTATCCATGAACAATCCAAAAGAAGAATTTGGGAGAGTCCTTAAAAGCAGGACGAGTATCCACATCAACCTATCCATGAATAAATTACACCTATTCAATTTTGTTTATATAGCGTCTAATACAACAAAAGTTGTCTCTAGACGCTTTCCAGAGATCCAGAACATAAATCCCCGAGCAATTATTACATAAACAATGGCAGGTAAAAAACTCCCCTAGTGGTAGAAAAACCTTAAGCCAAACAGTGGCAAGGAAAACTCCCCTTTAGGAGGGAAGAAACCTGGACCAGGACCTGGATCATAAGGGGGGACCCTCCTGCCGAGGGCCAGACTGGGGGGTCGGGGACGGCAACAGCACAGCAGGCAGGTGGAAGCAGCAACGGGATGACCGGGGGTGGGGACCGCAGGCAGGTGGAAGCAGCAGCGGGATGACCGGGGGTGGGGACTGCAGGCAGGTGGAAGCAGCAGCGGGATGACCAGGGGTGGGGACCGCAGGCAGGTGGAAGCAGCAACGGGATGACCGGGGGTGGGGACCGCAGGCCAGCATGCAGCTCCCGAAGCTCCGGCCCAATCATCAAGTCCCAGGTTGGGGTGCAGGGTCGGGGAAAGGTTGAAAAGGGGCAGGGCCAGGGAGTAACCGCCTGTCAAGAGCACCAGGCGAAGTCTTCGGGGGAGGCCCAGCAGGGCCTGGCACAACCAGAAACTAAGGACTCTATAGTCGTAAAAATCATCACTTTGAGAAAAGCCAGAAGCATTCACATTCTCTCAGGCCTTGCAGAACTCTGAGAGAAAACTTTAATCTTCTCTCGCGAGATGCTGTCGTATCGCGAGAGACAACGAGATAGCAGAATCCAACATGGCGAGCTAAAAATATTTTTGTCTTCAGCAAATGATTTAGCGAAAACAACTGAGATTAAACTAATGTAAAATTATTTAATAGATAAGCTATACAAATGTAACACAATCTGGAGCAAAGCGAAACTTTGGACTCACTTACGGAATATATAGTCCGGCGCCACCACGTTAACACTGAAGAGATCTCGGGCCGAGGAATCACCTGGAGCCGTCTCCCCTCCAGGCAAGTCCACCGCGGACATCCTGCCGTTTGTCCGCCTTTGATTCTCATCTGTCCCTCTTAGAAGTCCTCCGCAAAGAGATCCAGGCTCTGCATGAATCTCTGGAGTTCAGCCAGCAGCAGGTAGAAGCTCTCGCGGCCAAAAACCGCGGTTTGAAGGAGTGGGTGATCTCACAGAGGGAACACGGGCGGTCATATCCGTGGTGTTGTGCCACAGGGGGGCGCTGTCCCGGTTATCAAGAGAGTTATTAATAATTGTCCTTCGACAATTATTAATAATTAATAAAGTAGATTATTTATCAAATTGAATTATCAAAATTACTTAATCAAAACGGGGCACCACCTGATATAATCAGGAAAAGTTCGGCACAGGCCATGGCAAACCAGCATTTATGTAACAAAATATGTGTAAAATAAACACAAACAACTTCTCTCATTTAAATGAATCAGAATTAATTCACACAGGTGTCAAGCAGGTGAAAAACGACACCTCGGATAAATTCCGATGCCTAAACTATACAGAAAACACAAAACATTAACTACATAAAGGAAAAAAAAAAAACAATAAATCATGTGATGCAAATCTTCCGATCATCCACGCGTGTGTGTGTGTGTGTGTGTGTGTGTGTGTGTGCGGGTGAGTGTGTCTCAGAAAAACGTTGCATCACGTGGGCCCGTAGCCAAGATGGCGGCCCACGTCACGTGGAACAAAAGAGAATGGCAGGCACGGTATTTAAACCACAAATAACTGGCGAAACGGCGCCACGCGGGTCTAACAAAGGACGGTCGTCTCACAAATAAACAAACAGCGCTGCTGGTAGGTTGCGCCGGCAGCGGTGAGAATATCTCACAGACGCAGCAGCCGTCAGACCGTCGCTGCGTTGCACAGTAATCTACATACAAAATTACAGTAAACACAAGTCAATGTTAACCGCTTAATAAACTAATTAACTGCCCAAACAGCCTCACGTCTCCCCTCTGGATCTGGAGGGGTCCTTTGCTCCCATCGAGCTACCGCCCAATAGGATTAATAAATGTAGATCTTAAAATAATCAGCAAAGCTCTTTCCAAACGTCTGAAAAGAATTACCCTTTCTATTATACATCCAGATCAAACAGGTTTCATTAAGGGTAGACATTCTTCTACTAACACTTGTAGATTACTCAATATTATAGATCATTCGAGTATCAATAAACAGGAAACTACAATTATATCTCTAGACGCAGAAAAAGCATTCGATCGGGTAAATTACAAATTTTTATTGGCAACTTTACATAAATTTGGATTTGGCAAATCTTTTATCGACTGGATAAAAATATTATACAGCTCTCCCAAGGCATGTGTAAGGACAAATTATCAAATCTCTACAAGTTTTAACTTGCAAAGAGGTACCAGACAGGGTTGTCCTCTTTCTCTTTCACTATTTGCAATATTTATTGAGCCCTTAGCATCCGCTATTAGGCAAAATATTAAAGGTATACAATGCAAAAACATTAGATCACAAAATAAGTCTTTATGCGGATGCTGTACTCCTCTTCCTCCAGAATTCACAAACCTCACTTTCACAGACAATTGCACTTATAGAGGGTTTTTCATCTCTGTCTGACTATTCTATTAACTGGTCTAAATCCACAGTTTTGTGTGTTAACTGTAATTTTAGAAATACAGCCCCTACTAAATTATAATCAGGGATCATTCGATATCTAGGCATAAACATCTCCCCTAGGCTGTCAGAGTTAATAAAACTAAATTATGTCCAGCTTTTAAAGAAAATAGAAGACAATCTTACCAGATGGAACTCTCTTCCCATTTCACTCATCGGAAGAATTGTCACCTTCAAAATGATGGTTTTACCATAAATAAATTATCTTTTTTCAATGACACCCTCCAAACCCCCTCCTCTTGGTTGAAGTCACTGGATTCATATGTGTCAAAATTCTTGTGGAAGTATAAAAGACCACTTATTAGCTTAAAGACATTACAAAAACTCAAAGAATGTGGAGGCTTAGACTTACCTAACTTCCAGTATTACTTCCTAGCGAATAAACTACGGTATATTTTAAAATGGTGTAAAAATCATTCATTAGATAGTCAATGGCTGGATTCAGAACAAGTGTTTTGCAATGATCTGGAAATCTCAGATTTAACATTCATCAGTAAAAGCAGTAAACATCAGAAATGTTTCAAAAGCATTAATATTAGCTCATTATTTGCTAATTATCAGCCTGGTGGGAATTCTTTAAAATAGCTAAAGTCTCACTTTTTCCATTTGACCGCACACCCATCTGGAACAACACCTGTATCATGTCCCAACTTAAAGGAAAGTCTCTTGGCGCCATGGCCGAAACCGAACAGGAAGTCGGCCATTTTGAACATTCTGAATTAATCGCGTAATTTTAGAGCAATATATGCCATTACTTCGAGAATTAATTCATCCCGAACCGTATCGTGAACCCAGATGTGTTATACATCAAAATGTGCGTATCCATCCTGCGACTACATGCATTACTTTTCTCTTTCAAAAGTGTTACCGTGGCGACGCTAGACGCCAACAAGCGCACCCCCCCTTCATCTGATTGCTCCATATTTGGTAGTTCCCCAAAAGTCACCAAATTTTGTATGCAAGCCAGGCCTGGCGAAAAATTCGATATTTCATTGTTTGCATTAATGGGCGTGGCAAAATGGCTCAACAGCGCCCCCTAGAAAATGTTGTGCCTCAAGCCACACAATACGATTTGACGTACATGCATGAAAATCGGTACACACCTGTATCATGTCGCAACTTAAAGAAAAGTCTCTTGGCGCCATGGCCGAAACCCAACAGGAAGTCAGCCATTTTGAATTAATCGTGTAATTTTGGCGCAATTTATGCCATTTCTTCGGCCGCTTCTTCGCCCGAACCGTAACGTGCACCCAGGTTTGTTATACATCAAAATGTGCGTCTCCATCCTGCGACAACGTGCCTTACTTTTCTCAGTCAAAAGCGTTTCCCTGGCGACGCTAGACGCCAAAAAGTGCGAACCCCCTTCATCTGATTGCTCCATATTTGATAGTTCCTACTTTCTGCCATAACTTCTGAATGGTGTGACATAAAGACTCGTGGGTGGTGCCATCAGACTCAGTTTTGAGTCTTCGAACATAATTGGTGCAATTTAGCCCCGCCCCTTCTTCTGATTGGTGGATATCCGATAGTTCCTACTTTCTGCCATAACTTTTGAATGGTTTGACATAGAGAGTTGTGGCTGGTGTCATCTGCTAAATGTCCAGGCCTGAAGACATCTACATGCAAGTCATACAAGCGCTTCCACTGCAGCACGCCTGAACGTGCACAAGGGTGCGAGGGCCCGTTCATTGCTACGTCCAGCTTTAATTAAGTGTTTCTTCTTTTAACATTATTTTCATACTCACAGATTTTTCTCTTTTTTAGTTTTATCATTTATAACAGAAAAACTTTCAGCTGGCAGGTGAACAAAATGTTTCCACTGGAAGGATAAAGCATCAATTAAAGTCCCATTGAGTCTATTTCTTAAAAAGAAATTTAATTTAAATTTCCATCATTTTATGTGTATGTAATGGTGGAATATAGAGGGAGGCTTCGGTCTGCACTCAGATCAGATTTGTTTTTCTATGTGATGCTTTGAACTTTAAGATAAATCTTTTATCCGTTCATACATCTTCATATCTGTTTCAAAGTTGCATGGGTTGCCGTGCCAAGTACTTGGGTACCACTGACAGTACAAACCACTCAATACAAAATGCACATCATTTTTTATTTTTGACTTTCTCTTCATAGTCAGATTGTCGGGCAAAGTGTTTTTGCTAATGCCAGTAACATTCTGTGACAAACTGATTTTTTTGTGGATTTTATATCATCGGTATCTTTGAAGGATCTAGAAGACATTTTGAAATCCATTTTGAATACCCTAGGCTCATAGAAATGTGAAATGAATCCAACTTCTTATGACTGCATAATAAGATGGAGGCATGTAATATGTTGGATGTTGCCTGAATCCAAAACATCCAACTCAAATAAATGGGTCATTATCAGGCCGCTGCAGACATGATGATGAGCTGACCTGACATTCATTTGAATCAGGTGAGCTGGCACACAGGAGCAAAACGTGCAGAGGATAAAGCAGTGCTTTGGATGCACACCATTTTTAGCTCATGTAGAAATTAATAGCTACATTTGGAAACATTTTGGGATGTAGTTATGTCGTTAATGTCTATTCGTTAAAGCATCAAGCAACATTTTGTCATGTTTTATGAGCGTGCTGAAACGATCTGTGTGGGTAATTAGATGACGCCTTCACAAAAGAAAGTGATTTCACACACATTAGGAATGTTGATCAAATGAAAGGCGAAATTATGCCACACTTGAATACAATTAAATCTAATTCCTAATATTTGATTGACAGCAACACAGAAAATTCATTTTAAAAAGAAGACAAGTCCAATTTGTCTGCTTACTGGATGAATAAGACAACTGAAAAAGATATGAGAAAATGGTGATATCTGCTATAAAATTGAAAATACAAGCTTTGTTTGTTTTTTTGACACTTCTCAAAGTTTGAAAGAAGTGTGACAATACAAAAAAGAAAAAAAAACTGAACAAAAAAGTCCATTGACAAGACCAACTGAAAAAAAAACTACCTTCTCTACGTCAATAAGTTTCTAAATACAGTGGGGCAAAAAGTATTTAGTCAGACGCTAGTTGTACAAGTTCATGTCAACCAAAGAGGCAGAGCGCTTATTATGAGCATGGTGACAGGGCCAGTTGATTACTGGCTCATCAACTACGGCGACAGGCCGCTTCCCGTTTGATACCCAGCATTAAAAACACTAGTGGTACAATTACTACAGACCCTCTGGAAATGAATGCTACTTTCAAATCATTTTACTCCACATTGTACAAAGCTGACTTTCCTACAAACAATGCTAGAATGAATGAATTTCTTCAAAATCTTTTTAATCCTGTGATTGATTCTAATATTGCTAAACAACTGGACTCCCCTCTCTCTCTTGAGGAAGTATCCAATTCAATTACAGCTATGCAGTCCAATAAAGCCCCCGGCCCTGACGGGTTCCCGATTGAATTCTCTAAAACATTTATTGGAAAATTGGCACCACTACTCTTATCCGTTTTCAACGAATCCTTGGAATCTGGTTCTTTACCACCAACTTTGACAAAAGCCACTGTAGCTCCCTGTGAGGGACAAAGCAGTAAGATGCCAGAACACCAGGTGTGTAAAGTAAAAAAGGCTTGGAGTTTATTTTACAAAATAACTTTAACTAACAAAATAAACCTCCAAAGTACAAACAAAGGAAACCAACTTATGAAAAATAGGATCCTTTAAATCAAAAATGAGGTCAACAGAAACAAAGAATAACTTAACATGAACTCAACATAACTGACCTCCACACACTCCCCCTCCTCTGGATTCTCGCTGGGACAGCGGCAAAGGTAATCAGCAGTAGCATTAATCTTGCCTGGGATGTGATGGACCTCAAACTTATAGGGCTGCATGGCCAGGTACCAGCGGGTTATTCTGCTGTTGGTATCCTTCATTCTCTGCAGCCACTTCATGGTCTTCATTTCATTTATGGTCCGTCTCCAGGACAAACTCCCTCCCGAGGAGGTAGTACTTGAGGGAATCCAGAGCCCACTTAACTGCCAGGCATTCCTTCTCTACTGTAGAGTACCGCCCTTCTCTTGGGTACAGCTTCCTACTTATGAAAGCCACTGGATGGCGGTCCTCTGGCGGGCCCTGGAGGAGTACTGGACCCAGCCCTCAGTCCGAAGCGTCTGTCTGTAAAATGAACTGCTTTTCGAAGTCAGGGCAGTGCAGCAATGTGTCGCTGCTTAGTGCTTGCTGAATGTCCATGAAGGCGTTCTTTGCTTCCTCAGTCCAAAGCAGTTGGTTAGGGTGCTTGGGGCTGATCATATCTGTAAGCAAAGCAGCTCGAGCAGAGTAGTTAGGTACAAACCTGTGGTACCAACCTGACATGCCAATAAATGACCTCAGCTGAGTCCGTGTCTGGGGCAGAGGGCAGGTTTGTACAGCCTGGACCTTCTGAACTTGGGGCTTGATGACACCATTTCCAATAACATAGCCAAGGTATTCAGCCTCTGCTCTGGCCAGTGTACACTTGGCAGGGTTGATGGTGAGACCTGCTTTGCAAAGACACTCAAACACAATGCTCAGATGTTCCAAGTGCTCCTCCCAGGAATTACTGTTAATCACCTCATCATCCAAATAAGCAGAGGCAAAATTTGATAGGGCCATACAGTACTTTGTCCATGAGCCTCTGGAAGGTAGCTGGAGCTCCATGCAACCCAAAAGGCATGACTGTAAACTGAAAGAGTCCCCATGGAGTCCGAAAGGCAGTCAGCTCACGAGACTGCTGTGTCAGCGGAACCTGCCAATAGCCTTTAGAGAGGTCAATGGTGGAGAGATACTTGGCCTTGCCTAGTCGGTCTATGAGGTCATCAATACGGGGTGTTGGATAAGAGTCAAACTTAGAAATGGCATTCAGATATCTGAAATCCATGCAGAACCTGATGGTGCCATCCTTTTTAGGTACTAGCACAATAGGGTTACACCATTCACTCTGGGAGACCTCAATAATTCCCATGGACAACATCAAATCAATCTCCTTTCTTAATGGACCGAGGAGACGTTCAGGAATTCGGTAACTCATCCGTTTTATTGAGGCATTTTCCTTTAAAGCAATGTGATGTTGAATGACATTTGTATGGCCAGGGTTGGCTTGAAAAACATCAGGGTTACAAAGGGCTCTCACCTGTGACTGCTGGGCTTCAGTTAAATGGTCAAGGTCAGAGACTGCAGGAATTGGCACTGGCAGATACTGCTCCTCCACCTCCTCATCCTTCACATTTCTAATGAGCAGGACACTAGCCGTCTCTCCAGACCTGGGGACCCACTCCTTTAACAGGTTGACATGGAGAATCCGAGTGGCACGACTCTGACCTGGAGTAGAGATTTTATAGGTGGTAGAGCCTAGTTTTTTAATTACCTCAAACGGCCCTTGCCATTTTGCCAACAGCTTGCTCTCCTTTGTAGGCAGCATCACCAGCACTTTCTTGCCAGGGTTAAAGCCCCTCTCTCGAGTGGTTCGATCGTACCAAGTCCTCTGTTGATGCTGTGCTGCTGCCATGTTCTCCTGGGCAAGTGTCGTCATTTTATCCAGCTTCTCTCTCATCTGAAGAACATAGGTGACAACATCAACAGGTTCCTTACACCCCTGGTCTCTCTCCCAGATTTCCTTCAGGAGAGTTAAAGGCCCCCTGACCTCATGACCAAACAGCAGTTCAAAGGGTGAGAAGCCAGTGGAGACCTGTGGAACTTCTCTATAAGCAAACAGGAGGTAAGGAAGCCACTGGTCCCAGTCAGAGCCTGTGTCATTAACAAACTTACGAAGCATTTGCTTGAGAGTCTGATTAAACCTCTCTGTGAGTCCATCCGTCTGCGGGTGATAGGGTGTTGTCCTCAAACCCCTGATTCCCAACAGCTGGTATACATCCTTAAGCAATTTGGACATGAAGTTAGTGCCCTGGTCGGTCAGTATCTCCTGGGGAAACCCAACCCTTGAAAATAACTGTACAAGACATGATGCAACAGGCTTAAATTTTATTAACTTTAGTGGAAATACTTCAGGGTATTTTGTGGCATAATCGGTAATGACCAACATAAATCTGTTTCCTGATTTGCTCCTCTCCACAGGGCCCACAATGTCCATTCCAAGGCGCTCAAATGGGGTGCCAATTATTGGGAGGGGCTGGAGGGGAGCTCTAGTGGGGAACTTAGCCGATGTTTGTTGGCACTGGGGGCAACTCCTACAAAATTCTGCTACCTCTTTACTAAGGCCAGGCCAGTGAAAATTACGTAGGATACGTGCTGTGGTCTTATGTTTCCCTACGTGGCCAGCCCAGGGAATAGAGTGGGCCAAAGCAAGGACAGTGTCTCGGGCTACTTTTGGAACCATCAGCTGTCTGACTGACCTATGGCGACGGTAAAGAATACCATCCTGCAGAATATAAGCTCCAGTCTTAGGCTCATCACCCCCCACCCCTTTATTCTCTCTGGCTCTCTGCAAACACTCAGCTAAACTAGCATCCTGCTGCTGCAACTGAATTATATTTCCAGGGAGCTTAAAACCCAATGGTAGTTCAGGGGCAGTGACTGAAGGAGACGCCACTGTATGCCTGAATTTCTCCTGCCGTCTCTGTCTGCGGGACTTGTGTGGTTTAGCGGGCCCTGACTGTATTTCAGCATCATAGAATGGCAGTGCCCTCAAGGTTTGCCCTGTCTCATCTGACTGCTTTGTCTGGGCCCGGGTCAGAGCTACATTACTTGGCTGAACAGGATGAATCAAGTCTAAAAGGATAGGCAGGTCATGGCCAATCACAACAGGAAATGGGAGGTTATCTACGACACCCACATTCAACAGGTAAGTGTGACCTTGTACTTTGACATACACATCAGCAGTTGGATATGGTTTTTCATCCCCATGAACACAGCAGATTGGAACAGTTTCAGTAGAACAAATGGCATGAGCAGGAACATACTGACGATGCACCAGAGTCTGTGTACTTCCTGTATCCAGGAGCGCTTTAAGAGTCTGACCATTAATTCCAATTAAGGTCACCTTCCAGGGCTGCTGGGGTGTTAACTCCGGCTCAAATTTCTGTCTTGGTACGTAACACATCTGGGTGAGTTTTACTGTATTTTGGGGGCACCTTGGTTTTGTATGACCCTCTTGTCCGCATAAATAACAGATGGGGAGTCTGAAACTCTTTGAGATGGTGTTAGAAACTGTCTGGTTCTCATTTACAGGAGGCTTACCCACAGGAAATGCTGGTTTTGAGGCATGCTGAGCTGAGCCAGGCTTTGGCCCCTCCATGGTTGACTTCCAGGATTTGTAGGCCCAGGATTGGCTCTTTGGACGTGCAGCCACAAACACGTCAGCCAGTGATGCAGCTTTGGCTGCTGTCCGGGGGTCCTGTTCCTTGATCCAAACCTGGAGCTCGGGGGATAACATGTTTAAATACTGTTCAAGAATAATGGTTTCACTTATTTCATCAGCCGTTTTATCTTTCGGTTGCACCCACTTCCCATAAAGCTCTTTAAGTCTCACATACAGCTCTTTAGGGGTTTCCTCGTGGTCCACATGAAGTGATCGAAACCTCTGTCTGTATGTTTCAGGGTTAATATCATACTTCTTGAGAATTGCAGCTTTCACTTCATCATAATAAAGAGCCTCATTGGCATCCATTAGCACATAAGCACTCCTGGCTTTACCTGTTAGCAGTGGAATTAGCTGGAAAGCCCATTCTGACTTCGGCCATTGACATGCAGTTGATATTCTTTCAAAGGTGATAAGGAAATGTTCAATATCATCTGAATCAGTTAGTTGTTGCAGTTTAGGTTGCCTAAAGAACCGAGACTGACCTTGATTCACACCATCTTGCCGGGAAGTTCCTGGTGGAGAAGCAATCCGTACTGGGGAGTCAACAGAGCCAGAGTCCACCTGAAGACTCTGTGATGCAGCAGGTTGAAGCCCAGACCCACCTCGTGTTTGAACCTCCAGCTGGAGAAGGCTAAACTGTTGCTGGAGAGACTTGAACCTTTGGTCCTGCTGGACCCTTTCTTGGTCCCATAGAGCCTCTCGTGTTTTCTGCTGTCCTATGTAGGTCTGGAGGATGTTTGCCAGATCTGTAATAGTAGGTTCTCTAGCCTCTTCATCATCTCTGCCTGTTACCCCACCAGTAGCTCCACACTCCTCTCCTTCACTTTCTGTCTGTCCTTCCATTTCACACTGCAGTCCTCGGAAGCCACCTGATTTAGCTGTTCTGCTTATTCTTCCTCCTCTTACTCCCCGCATTCCTCCAGCAACAAAAAAAATGAAGTGAAAAATCACCAAGAAAAAAAAAACACACCTGGGTTCTTAACTGGATGATCCCACCACTGCCACCAATTGTGAGGGACCAAGCAGTAAGATGCCAGAACACCAGGGGCCTCATGTACAAAGACTTGCGTGGATTTCCTACTGAAACATGGCGTACGCTTAAATCCAGAAAACGTCCTACGCACAAATAAATCCAGATGTATGAAACTGTGCGTAGGCATGAATCCAAGCACATTTCCTCTGAACATCCCAATCAACGTGGAATTGAGCGCACGTGTAGGAGTACCAGACTCCTCCCTGTCCACGCCCCTCATTTAAATATGCAAATATATTTAAATAGGCCCCGCAGCTGAGATTTCCCTTTCTGCGCAACCAAATAAAACGAAAAAACGATGAGTAAGGCCGCGAAAAAGCGAAATTTCACAGAATGTGAGTTGGAGACGCTCCTCAGTGAGGTAGAGGCGAAGAAGAGAGTCCTTTTTGGCTCGCTGTCCTCGGGCCTAACGAGGAAACGTAAAAGTAGTGAGTGGGACAGTGTGTGTGAGGCGGTCAATGCTGTGGGGTCGGAGCAGCGGACACACGCAGAGCTCAAAAAAAAGTGGTCAGATATCAAGGTGGAGGTGAAGCGGAGGACTGCTGCCCACCGCCAAAGTGTGGCCAAAACAGGCGGGGGGACAGGAGAGGAGGATCTCACCCCTTTTGACCAGAGGGTGGCCGCAATCATCGGTGACACTGCGCTCACAGGGGTGGTGGGAGCACATCTGGCTGACTCCGATTGCCTCCAAGGTAAATAAATAATAGGCTATATATGTTATTTAAATGAGTGCTTATCCCATTCGGTCTGAATTGTAATGAAATAAGCACAAGTTCCCTTCTGAAATTACTAATGAATGAGAAGATCACTCCATTAATTCTTGTAACTCACAACAAATGTGTTCATTATATGGGTCATAGACTAGCCTGCTCACAGCCCAATAAGATAAAAGTTCATGCGTAAATATGGAGGATATCAAAGACTTTGACTCGTGTTTGTTTAATTACTCAATTTATTGTCTTCCAAACAGACGATGAGATAGGAGGGGACACGCGGTCTCAGCCTCTTGTCACAGACTCGGGGGATTCCCCCGGCGTCTCCGGCGTCCCCGGTGTCTCCGGCGTCCCCGGTGTCTCTGGCGTCCCCGGTGTCTCCGGCGTGCCCGCCGGTGTCTCCGGCGTCATGGGGTCCTCCAGTGCGCCGCCACCGCCGGCTGCTGATGTCCGCCCGACCGGCCGTGTCCTCACCCGTGCTGTGCTGGAGTCACAAGAGGACATCGTGAGAGCAATCGACAGAGTCACTGATCGCCTGGACCGACAGATTGCCGTACTCGCAGATATTAACAGAGCCTTAATAAATTTGGGTGACGGGCCAGACTAAGAGCGGTTCACAAGCCTTTCATGATGACCAATAAATCAAGGACCGTTACGTCGCCTGGATCGGCGTCATCGGGGCCCCGCCCTGGAGCCAGGCCTGGGGTTGGGGCTCGTAGGCGAGCGCCTGGTGGCCGGGTCTTTGCCCGTGGGACCCGGCCGGGCTCAGCCCGAAACGGCGACGCGGGTCCGCCTTCCAGTAGGCCCACCACCCGCAGGAAGGACCATGGCAGGCCGGTGCATTGTGGGCTGGGTAGCAGTCGTGGCGGGGTGCCTCGACGACCCAATCCCTGGACATCAACCCTCACAGTGGGGACATGGAATGTCACCTCGCTGGGGGGGAAGGAGACGGAGCTTGTGCGTGAGGTTGAGAGATACCGGCTAGAGATAGTCGGGCTCACCTCCACACATAGCTTGGGCTCTGGAACCCAGCTCCTTGAAAGGGGCTGGACCCTCCACTACTCTGGAGTTGCCCAGGGTGAGAGGCGGCGGGCTGGTGTGGGCTTGGTTATAGCCCCCCAGCTCAGCCGCCATGTGTTGGAGTTCACCCCGGTGAACGAGAGGGTCGCTTCCCTGCGCCTTCGGGTCGGGGATAGGTCTCTCACTGTTGTTTGTGCCTACGGGCCGAACAGCAGTGGGGAGTACCCGGCCTTCTTGGAGTCCCTGGGAGGAGTACTTGATAGTGCTCCAACTGGGGACTCCATTGTTCTACTGGGGGACTTCAACGCTCACGTGGGCAATGACAGTGATACCTGGAGAGGCGTGATTGGGAGGAACGGCCTCCCCGATCTGAACCCGAGCAGTGTTTTGTTGTTGGACTTCTGTGCGAGTCACAGTTTGTCCATCACGAACACCATGTTCAGGCATAAGGGTGTCCATCAGTGCACGTGGCACCAGGACACCCTAGGCCGGAGGTCAATGATCGACTTTGTTGTCGTTTCATCTGACCTTCGGCCGCATGTCTTGGACACTTGGGTGAAGAGAGGGGCTGAGCTGTCAACTGATCACCACCTGGTGGTGAGTTGGATGCGCTGGCGGAGGAGGAGGTTGGACAGACCGGGCAGACCCAAACGGATTGTGAGGGTCTGTTGGGAACGTCTGGCTGAGCCCTCTGTCAGGGACATCTTCAACTCCCACCTCCGGGAGAGCTTCTCTCGGATCCCGGGGGAGGCGGGGGACATCGAGTCCGAGTGGACCATGTTCTCTGCCTCCATTGTCAACGCGGCGGCTCGAAGCTGTGGACGCAAGGTCTCCGGTGCCTGTCGTGGCGGCAATCCTAGAACCCGGTGGTGGACACCGGAAGTACAGGATGCCGTCAGACTGAAGAAGGAGTCCTACCGGGCTATGTTGGCCGGTGGGACTCCTGACGCAGTAGATAGGTACCGGCAGGCCAAGCGGGCCGCGGCTCGGGCAGTCTTGGAGGCAAAAACTCGGGTCTGGGAGGAGTTCGGGGAGGCCATGGAGGAGGACTTTCGGTCGGCCTCGAGGAAATTCTGGAGGACCGTTCGGCGCCTCAGAAGGGGGAAGCAGTACTCTGCCGGCACCATTTATGGTGCTGGTGGGGAGCTGTTGACCTCGACTGGGGAGATTGTCGGACGGTGGAAGGAATACTTTGAGGATCTCCTTAACCCGACTGACATGCCTTCCACTGAGGAAGCAGAGGGTTGGGGCTCGGAGGCGTGCTCATCCATCACCCAAGCCGAGGTCACCGAGGTGGTTCGTAAGCTCCTCGGTGGCCGGGCACCGGGGGTGGATGAGATTCGCCATGAGTACCTCAAGTCTCTGGATGTCGTAGGGCTGTCTTGGCTGACACGCCTCTGCGACATTGCATGGAGGAAGGGGACAGTACCGCTGGGGTGGCAAACCGGGGTGGTGGTCCCTCTGTTTAAAAAGGGGGACCGGAGAGTGTGTTCCAACTACAGGGGGATCACACTTCTCAGCCTCCCGGGGAAAGTCTACGCCAGGGTACTGGAGAGGAGATTACGGCCGATAGTCGAACCTCGGATTCAGGAGGAACAATGCGGTTTTCGTCCCGGTCGTGGAACACTGGACCAGCTCTATACCCTCCGCAGGGTGCTCGAGGGTTCATGGGAATTTGCCCAACCAGTCTACATGTGTTTTGTGGATCTGGAGAAGGCATTTGACCGTGTCCCTCGTGCCATTCTGTGGGGGGTGCTGAGTGAGTATGGAGTCCGGGGCCCTCTACTAAGGGCTGTCCGGTCTCTGTATGATCGAAGCAGGAGTCTGGTTCGCATTGCCGGCAGTAAGTCAGACTTGTTCCCGGTGCATGTTGGACTCCGGCAGGGCTGCCCTTTGTCACCGGTCCTGTTCATAATTTTTATGGACAGGATTTCTAGGCGCAGCCAGGGGCCGGAGGGGATCCGGTTTGGGAACCTCAGGATTTCATATCTGCTTTTTGCAGATGATGTTGTCCTGTTGGCTTCATCAGACCGGGACCTCCAGCATGTGCTGGGGCGGTTTGCGGCCGAGTGCGACGCGGCAGGGATGAGAATCAGCACCTCCAAGACCGAGGCCATGGTTCTCGACCGGAAAAGGGTGGCATGCCTTCTCCGGGTGGGTGGAGAAGTCCTGCCTCAGGTGGAGGAGTTCAAGTATCTCGGGATCTTGTTCACGAGTGAGGGAACAATGGAGCGTGAGATTGACAGGCGGATCGGTGCAGCGTCCGCAGTAATGCGGTCGATGTACTGGACCGTCGTGGTGAAGAGGGAGCTGAGTCGAAAGGCGAAGCTCTCGATTTACCGGTCAATCTACGCCCCTACCCTCACCTATGGTCATGAACTTTGGGTAGTGACCGAAAGGACAAGATCGCGGATACAAGCGGCCGAGATGAGTTTCCTCCGCAGGGTGGCTGGACGCTCCCTTAGAGATAGGGTGAGGAGTTCGGTCACCCGGGAGGAGCTCGGAGTCGAGCCGCTACTCCTCCACATTGAGAGGAGTCAGCTGAGGTGGCTTGGGCATCTGTACCGGATGCCTCCTGGACGCCTCCCTAGGGAGGTGTTCCAGGCATGTCCCACCGGGAGGAGACCCCGGGGAAGACCCAGGACACGCTGGAGAGACTATGTCTCTCGGCTGGCCTGGGAACGCCTCGGACTCCCCCCGGAAGAGCTGGAGGAAGTGTCTGGGGTGAGGGAAGTCTGGGCATCCCTGCTGAGGCTGCTGCCCCCGCGACCCGGTAACGGATAAAGCGGGAGAAGATGAGTGAGAGAATGAGTTAATAAATTTGGTCAATAAGTGAATTCTGTGTGTTTGCCTCTTTATATCGTTGAAAGCACATGTTGCCGGGCCCGAATGGCCTCCCGGGTAGGATGTACATTAAAGGGTCCAGCGTCTGGTTCGTCTGGTGGGGGGATATGCTGCTCTGGCAGTGGTATTGCGTGCCGGTGCGCCACATTGTGGAGGACGCCGCATGCCATCACAATGCGGCACACCTTCTCAGGTCGATATAGCAGCACTCACGTACACATATTCATCCAGTGATGGTGCTTTTATAGCAATGTGTGTGCAGTCGATAGCTCTGATTACATTAGGAAAACCGGCTCTCGCTGCAAATTGCGCTTTAATTTCTGCACCACTTTGCGCATGCTTTTATATCCACTCTGTGATTGCCGACAGGTGAATGTGTTAATTGTTCATCAGTGTGTCTCTGATGCTCACATCATTCTGAGGGCTTATTGTTTTCACATTATTAACAGTTTCCCAGCATCACCACTAAGTGTCGCCAACGGACCAATAGCTGTGGAAACGTGCGTACGCCAGCCATGAAGTTGGCTTCGGGCACTGCACATTTCCACGGTCATTTCACTCTTGATCCATCTGAACGTTTGCGTGGAAACGGGCGTACGCCATGTTTTTGTGCGTACGCACGCTTTGTACATGAGGCCCCAGGTGTGTAAAGTAAAAAAGGCTTGGAGTTTATTTTACAATATAACTTTAACTAACAAAATAAACCTCCAAAGTACAAACAAAGGAAACCAACTTATGAAAAATAGGATCCTTTAAATCAAAAATGAGGTAAACAGAAACAAAGAATAACTTAACATGAACTCAACATAACTGACCTCCACACTCCCCTTCTTAAAAAGGATAAAGATCCAACCTCCTGTGGTTCCTATAGACTGTTATCTCTGCTTAATGCTGATGTGAAGGTGCTGGCTAAGGTAATCGCTCATTTAGAGAACGTTCTCCCTTCTATCATATCCAAAGAGCAAAATGGGTTTATAATAAAACGCCAACTGTTTTTTAATACCAGTACACTTTTTAATATAATTTACTCTAAGCATTCGGCGGATCTTCCTGAGATTGTAATTTCATTAGACGGTGAAAAAGCCTTCGACAGGGCAGAGTGGGAGTGCCTGTTTGCAGTTTTGAAGAAATTTGGATTTGGTCATACATTTATTTCTTGGATCTGCCTTCTTTATTCATTTCCAAAAGCTAGTGTGCATACTAACGATATCTATTCTGATTATTATGTTCCTGGTTGTGGTTTTCGTCAAGGCTGTCCTTTGTCATCTTTGCTCTTTGCCGTCGCCATTGAGCCATTATCTCTTAAATTAACGTCCTCTCCTATTTTTAGAGGAATCATTCGAAATGGTATTGAATACAAATTATCATTATATGCTGATGATTTGATTTGATTTGATGATCCTGCAACTTCTATCCCTGCTGTTTTAAGTATTCTGGAGAATTTCAGTTCCTTTTTAGGTTACAAATTGAATTTGGAGAAAAGTGAATCTTTTCCCATTAACACTGCAGCATGTCACCTCCAACATTAAGATCTGCCTTGTTAGGGTTTGGCACACCTTTCCTCCACCAGATGGCGCCAAAGTCTGGTCAGGCTTGGCCAGAGCACCACAGCTGATCCCTATCTTCGTCCCCACACCTGACACCACTCAGCCTTGTCACCCAGTCTGCTCTTAAGCTTGCCTCCCACAAGCTGTGGTGTCGGATTATTTTCTCCAGCTCAGAGCCCTGTATGCTGCCCGTTTTCCTGGTCTTCCATGGTCTCCTGTTCGTGGGCCTTCCCTTCCTGGGTCCTTGGGATTACTTTTTTCAGCCGTGAGTTTCCCTCCGGTCTGCGCCTTTTGTTTGGATCTTCCAGCCGTGAGCTTCCCTCCGGTCTGCGCTTTTACTTGGACTTTCCAGCTGCGTTTTTTCGGTCTGTGATTTTGTGTTTGCATTCCTTCCCTCCTGTGGAGCGCCTTTTGTTTAATAAACTTTATTATACCTGAACCTTGCTTGTGTTGTCCTGCATTTGGGTCCGCCCTCCTTCCCTCGAGCCTAACATAATAATCCGACCAATATGGACCCAGCAGACACACAACAAGGTCTCAGTAGCCAGGATGCTGCCGTTGCTCTACATGAGCAGTCAATACGGATGGCGCATGACAACATTGCCTTGCTGGCTCGTTTCGTGGACACGTTGGTGCAGCGTCTGGGTCAGACCGGCATGTCTGCGACACCCGGTTCCTCCAGTGAGGGAGAGGCGTTCTCCTCTTGCGCTCGAGACCCGGACCCCTTTGACGGCGATCTTGGAAGATGTCGTGGGTTCATTTTTCAATGCGCGCTCGTTTTTTCTCAGCGCGAACGCCTGTTCCCGTCCGACATCTCCAAAATCAACTATATCATCAGTTTGCTGCGGGGGAGAGCTCTGGCCTGGGCACAGGCAAACGCGTCCGCCCGCTTCGACTCTCTGGCTGAATTCCTCACCCACTTTAGACGGGTGTTTGACCGCCCCAACCATGCGGGCTGTGCAGGGGACCGGCTGCTAACTCTCCGTCAGGGGGGCCGTTCGGTGGCGGAATATGCGGTGGAGTTCGACACCCTGGCCGCCGAGAGTGGGTGGAATGAGCCGGCACTCTTATGCGTTTTCCGCCGTGGACTCAACGACACGGTTCGCGATGTCCTCGTCTCCGGGTCCCGACCTGGGGGTCTTTCCGAATTGGTTGACCGGGCAATCGATTTGGATAACTACTAGCGAGAGCGAGAGCGGGTTCGCTCCCCTCCTCCAAGACCCCAACTCTCGCCAAACCGTGAGCGGCCTCCGGTTGGCGCGCTGTCCGGTGACGAGGAGCCGATGCATCTGGGGGGAACTCGCCTCTCGCCGGCGGAGCGATGCCGCCGTCTTGCCTCCGACTCCTGCCTCTACTGTGGCAAGACGGGACACTTCATTGCCTCCTGTCCGTTGCGCCCAAAAGACCAGGCTCGCCAGCAAAGGTAGGCGTGCTGGCGAGCGCAGTTTCTGCCTACCCAGAGTTGTCGCGTCTGATCCTGCGGGGAACTCCTCGCTTCCGGTTCCCCTGATGGTGGATTCGGGCGCAGACGACTCGTTCATCGATGAGGCCCTGGCGAGACAAGCTGGACTTCCTGTTGTGGAACTCCCGGAACCCAGCACCGTCCAGGACCTCGATGGCCGCACACTCGCCCGTTCCACGCACCGTACCACCTCGCTCACCCTGCTCACGTCAGGTAACCCCGGGAGCGCATTCATCTGTTTTTAATCCCTTCCTCTGCAGCTCCGGTGGTCCTGGGCTCACCTTGGCTGGCCACTCATAACCCCCAGATAGACTGGACGACGGGGACGATCACGGCATGGAGCGTGGCTTGCCACTCACGCTGCCTGCGCTCAGCTCTTCCTCCGTCTCCACGGGACCTGACCTCCCCCTCCGTGGCAGTGGATCTCGCCACGGTCCCGCAGGTGTATCAAGACCTGGGGGAGGTGTTCAGCAAGCAGCGGGCTCTCTCCCTTCCTCCACACCGACCCTACGACTGTGCGATTGACCTGCGTCCTGGGGCCCCGCTTCCATCCAGCCGGCTCTACCGGCTCTCCAGACTGGAGCACGAGGCCATGGAGAGCTACATCGGTGAGTCGCTAGCCTCAGGGCTGATTGTTCCTTCATCATCCCCGTTGGGGGCGGGGTTCTTCTTCGTTAAGAAGAAGGACGGGTCCCTCCGCCCTTGTATTGATTACCGCGGCCTCAATGACATTACGGTCCGTAATAAGTACTCGCTGCCGCTCCTCGACTCTGCCTTCGCCCCACTGCAGAAAGCCAGGGTTTTTACTAAACTCGACCTCCGCAACGCCTACCACCTGGTCCGGATCCGCAGTGGGGATGAGTGGAAGACTGCCTTCAAGACCCCCATAGGACACTTCGAATATAAGGTAATGCCTTTCGGGATCACCAACGCCCCAGCAGTATTCCAGGCGCTCGTCAATGATGTGCTCTGCGACATATTGAACAAATTCCTCTGTGTTTACCTTGACGATATTCTTATCCTCTCGGAGACAGAGGAGGAGCATATTCAGCATGTCCGCCTGGTTCTGAGACGTTTGCTCGAGAATAGTCTGTTTGTAAAGGTCGAGAAGAGTGAGTTCCACGCCTCCTCTGTGTCCTTCCTGGGGTTCATAGTCCGGGAGGGTCAGCTTCTACCTGACCCTTCCAAGATCCAGGCTGAGGCCGGGTGGCCTACTCCCACCACCAGGAAACACCTCCAGCAGTTCCTGGGATTCGCAAACTTCTACCGGCGTTTCATCAGGGACTACAGCAGAGTGGCAGAGCCGCTAACCAGACTCACCTCCACGCTCCGTCCCTTCTCTTGAACTGAAGAGGCCGAGGCAGCCTTTGAACAGCTCAAGGTGCTTTTTACCTCTTCTCCTATTCTCTCCCACCCAGATCCGACCCTGCAGTTCGTGGTGGAGGTGGATGCCTCGGATACTGGGGTGGGAGCCGTTCTCTCCCAGCGGAGCGCAAAGGACGGGAAACTGCATCCCTGCGCTTATTTTAGTCGGCGTCTCTCCCCTGCCGAGAGAAATTATGACGTGGGGAACCACGAGCTTCTTGCCCTTGTCCTGGCGCTCCAGCAGTGGCGTCACTGGCTTGAGGGGGCAGCTGAACCTTTTGTCATCTGGACAGACCAACCCCCGCTCCCCTACCTCCGTGGGGCAAAGCGCCTCAACTCCCGCCAGGCCAGATGGTCCCTGTTCCTCGGGCGGTTTTCCTTCACCCTCACCTACCGCCCAGGCTCGAGGAACACTAAACCTGATGCCCTATCCCGCCAGTTCTCCGCAGACCCGGTCTGTCGGGACCCCGACCCGATCCTGCCCCCAGCCTGCATCGTCAGGGCAGCCATCTGGCAGGTCGAGGAACGTGTCCGGGAGGCCCAGGGGTCGGCAGAGGACCCTGGCGGAGCACCTCCCAACACCCTGTTCGTTCCGAAGAACGTCCGCTCGGAGGTGTTGCAGTGGGCCCCCTCGTCCCGGCTGGCGTGCCACCCCGGGGTAGCCCGCACGCTTCACCTCCTGCGACAGCGGTTTTGGTGGCCATCCCTCTTCCTTGACACCAAGAGGTTCATCGCTGCCTGCCCGACCTGCGCCCGGGGAAAGTCCTCCCACCAGGCGCCCTCTGGTCTCCTCCACCCGTTGGCGATCCCACGGCGCCCTTGGTCCCACATCGCCGTAGACTTCGTCACAGGCCTGCCGCCCTCTGGAGGTAACACTGTTGTACTAACTATCGTGGACCGCTTCTCCCGGTCTGTCCACTTTGTTGCTCTCCAGGGACTCCCTTCGGCGGCAGAGACTGGGGAACTCCTCGTGCAGCATGTGTTCCGTCTCCACGGGATCCCGACGGACATTGTGTCGTACCGAGGGCCACAATTCACCTCCAGGGTGTGGAGGTCCTTCTGCACGGCCCTGGGAGCTTCACCAAGCCTTTCCTCCGGTTACCATCCCCAGTCCAACGGCCAGACTGAACGGATGAGCCAGTCGCTGGGGAACGCGCTCCGGTGTGTGGCGGCTCGGCACCCGACCTCCTGGAGCACCTACCTTCCCTGGGTGGAGTACGCCCAGAACTCCCTGGTGTCATCGTCTGGCGTCTCCCCCTTCATGGCAGCTATGGGTTACCAACCCCCCCTCTTCGAGTACCAGGAGAGGGAGGCGGCTGTTCCCTCGGTCCGGGTCCATCTACGCCGGTGCCAGAGAGTCTGGCGGCAGGTACGCTCCACATTGACTAAATCCTGTCTCCGCTCTCAGCAGCAGGCAAACCGTCGTCGGGTCCCCGCTCCTTGGTACAGGCCTGGGCAACGAGTCTGGTTGTCCTCCAGGGACCTGCCTTTGAGGGTGGAGTCCCGGAAGCTGGCACCGCGGTACGTGGGCCCCTTCGAGGTCGACCGAATGATCAACCCTGCGGCGGTGCGTCTGCGGCTCCCAGACTCCATGAAGGTCCATCCCACCTTTCAAATAACTCTTGTGAAGCCAGTGGTGGAGTCCGTCCTATCACCCCCAGCCGACGATCCTCCCCCGGTCCGGATCGTGGATGGAGCGCCTGCATACACCGTTCGGGAGATCTTGGACGTCCGCCGCAGAGGTCGAGGGTTCCAGTACCTTGTGGACTGGGAGGGGTACGGCCCGGAGGAGCGGTTGTGGATCCCACGACGCCATATCTTGTGCAAGGATCTCCTCCGGGCCTTCTACCGCGACCACCCTGACAAGCCCGGTAAGGCGCCGAGAGGCGCCCGTTGAGGGGGAGGTGATGTCAGGGTTTGGCACACCTTTCCTCCACCAGATGGCGCCAAAGTCTGGTCAGGCTTGGCCAGAGCACCACAGCTTATCCCTATCTTCGTCCCCACACCTGACACCACTCAGCCTCGTCACCCAGTCTGCTTCCCACAAGCTGTGGTGTCGGATTATTTTCTCCAGCTCAGAGCCCCGTATGCTGCCCGTTTTCCTGGTCTTCCATGGTCTCCTGTTCGTGGGCCTTCCCTTCCTGGGTCCTTGGGATTACTTTTTCCAGCCGTGAGTTTCCCTCCGGTCTGCGCCCTTTGTTTGGATCTTCCAGCCGTGAGTTTCCCTCCGGTCTGCGCCCTTTGTTTGGATCTTCCAGCCGTGTGCTTCCCTCCGGTCTGCGCTTTTAGTTGGACTTTCCAGCCACGTTTTTTCGGTCTGTGATTTTGTGTTTGCATTCCTTCCCTCCTGTGGAGCGCCTTTTGTTTAATAAACTTTATTATACCTGAACCTTGCTTGTGTTGTCCTGCATTTGGGTCCGCCCTCCTTCCCTCGAGCCTAACATGCCTTTTCATTTTAGTTTGTTGGGGTTTAAATACTTAGGTATAAATGTGACGCGTTCAATGTCTAACCTAACATCAGCTAACTTTACTCCTCTTATCTCGAAGATTACATCAGATATTCAAAGGTAGGGCAACCTCCCCCTTTCATTGATTGGCAGATTCAATGTTGTCAAAATTAATATTTAACAACATTTCTTCTCCTATTTCAGTCAATTCCCCTTTTTCTACCAAAACACTTTTTTGACTCTCTTGATAAGATAATTTCTTCTTTTATTTGGTCTGGGAAGTCACCAAGGGTTCGTAAATCTTTATTGCAGAGATGAAAACTTAGTGGTGGACTTGCGTTACCCAATTTTCAATTTTACTACTGGGCATCACATCCATAAGCTTTGCTACTGGTTACAATCTCCTAACACCTGCTGGTGTAAGTTACAACTATCGTCTTGTAGGGGATCCTCTAAGCTACTTTACTTTATTCTTCTTTACCTACAAAACTCTCTTCATACACTGATAACCAAGTGGTTCTTAATACATTAAAGATCTGGTATCAATTTAGACAACACTTTAAATTCATAGCTATATCTTCTTTGGGTCCTTTAATCCAGTGGTTCCCAACCTTTTTTCCTTGTCCCCCCTACTTGTGTCTAAGACCAGCCTGCCCCCCGACCCGTACATACTAGCACCAAAAGAGTAAAGTGGTTCGTTACAAATCTTTAATTGAAAAAATGAACATTATGTTTTTGTGATACATTTCTCTTTGGTTTACCCTGTATACATATGACTTTGTCTTTCTCACCTTCATTTTGTGTCACCAATGTATAAAATACGCACAGAAAATAATTGCAAGGACATAAAATAATTTCTGAAAAATGTCTCTTTCAATATGAGCTCAAACATTTTTAACATTTTTCCTTTAACAACCTGTAGTAGTAGTATGATTAAATGTTGAATAATGATATAATTTAAGTTTTTATCCTGCTAAATAACTTAGAAATATATTTTGGTCATTTTAAAATACTAAGTGGGTTTATACAGACTTGGATTACAGTATTCCATTAGGTGTGTTATTTTTTATCTATTTAACATGCGCAAATATAATTTTTACAACTGCATATCCTCAAAGCAGACAAAGTTTCGCGCCCCCCCCCCCAGAGATCTCAGGCGCCCCCCCAGGGGGGCCTGGACCCCAGGTTGGGAGACACTGCTTTAATCAATAACCACTTATTTCCTTCTTCTCTTTTAGACTCAACTTTCTCAGTATGGTATGACAAGGGTATGAAACAATTCAAACATTTACCTACCCTGTGGAAAACATCCATCATCATCCCAGTGCCCAAGAAACCCCGCCCCTCAGAGCCCAACCACTACCGTCCAGTTGCACTCACCTCAATTCCGATGAAATGCCTGGAGAAACTGGTTCTTGACATCATCCTCCCATCTGTTGAACAACACTTGGATCCATGCCAGTTTGCATACAAAGTGAGGAGGGGAACAGAGGATGCTGTGGCATGCCTCCTTCATTCACTCCTCCAACACCTTGAAACTCCCGGTAATTTCGCCAGACTTCTCTTCATCGACTTCAGCTCCGCCTTCAACACCGTCCAGCGCCACCTGATGATCAGGAAACTCCATCACCTGAACATCCCATCACTCCTCATCCACTGGGTTCACAGTTTTCTCAGCAACAGACCACAATCCACCAGAGTGGGCAGCGTGACATCATCATACGCCATCACCAACACCGGTTCCCCACAGGGCTGTGTGCTGAGCCCGTTCCTGTTTACCCTCTACACTAATGACTGCATCAGCCCCTCAACCACAAACACATATCTCAAATACTCAGATGACACTGTCGTAGTTGGACTTTTAGACACTTCACTCACAGAATACCAGAACTCCATTTCTCACCTCACACAGTGGTGCTCTGACAACCATCTGCACCTCAATGTGTCCAAAACCAAAGAACTGGTCATCACCTCCCCAAGCACAAGCAAGTCAACCCCCCTCCCCACCCACAACCCCATCAGCATCAACGGAGAAGCCGTAGAGGTGATAGATACCTTCAGATACCTGGGATTCATTATAGACAATAAACTCACCTTTGAATCACACATCCACGACATCCATAAACGCAGCCAACAAAGACTTTCTGCCATCAGAAAACTGAGAGCCCTCTCAGTGGCCCCTCACCTCCTACTGTTACTGTACAAGAGCATAATTCAGCCCATCCTCCTCTACTGCTCCCCCTGTTTCTTCAACATGTTGTCATCCCCCAACACAAAAAGACTGACACAAATCACTCACAGAGCTGCCAAAATCATTGGCCTCCCCACCCCCATCCTCTCTGACCTCAACACCATAGCCATAACACGCAGAGCACTTACCATCACCCAGGACCCCAGTCACCCCCTAAACCCGTACTTTGTGCTGCTTCCATCTGGCCGCCGGTACAGGTCCCTGACCTGGAAGAGGGTCAAGTTCAGCCGAAGCTTCGTCCCCTCTGCTATAACAGAACTGAATAGGTTGCGTCGCTAAATGTGTGTTCCTGTTTAATGTGTATGGGTGGGTGATGTAATGTATGTATTTATGTATCTTGAGGTTGTGTGTGGCGTACGGGGGTGAAAACAAGTTTCCTTGCAAAGGACAAATAAAGCTGAATCTGAATCTGAATCTGAATTTATATGTAGATGGTGTCTTTGATAGTTTTGCCAATTTGTCATCTAATCATGGCCTCCCTGTTACTCATTTGTTTTGCTATTTTCAAATTTGTAATTTTGCCCCCAGGTCTTTCCCTAATTTTCCCTCTGTACCTCCAGAGCAACCTCGGGAAAGCTTGCTTTCACGTACTCCACATCAAAAAAGAATGATTTCAAATGTATATAACTTCATTCTGGCACTAAACAGTCAGTCAAATGAGAGGATTAAGAATGCATGAGATTAAGGGTCTGGGTCGCGGTCTGCCGCCGCGGGATCCCTGGCTGCTTCTTTCCGCGCCGTGGGGGCCCCCCCCTCCCCCACTATAGATACACTTCAGGTGGAGCTTTGTTTGGTTTATTACACACACACACACACACACACACACACACACACACACACACACACACACACACACACACACACACACACACACGTACAAACACACACACACACACACACACACACACACACACACACACACACACACACACACACACACACGCATGATCATATACATACACGCATACACACACATAGACATACACACTGGCTTGTTCACCTGCATGCTTGCTTTGTAGTTTTTGGGGTTAGGTAGCGGTAGCGGTAGCTTAGCTCAGACTGCGATCAGATCTCAAGATTTGGGTCGATTGCCCTTCATGTTTTGGTCGGCTCCGTGCCGGTTTCGTACTTTGTTTGTGGTTTTTTTGTTGCAGATTTCCAGTGCCTGACATACAAAACACTGGGTTTGTATGTATATATTTATGTATGTGTATGCATATGTATGCGTATATATGTATATATATTAAATATAGTAATAATGCACATATATATACCTTAGGTTTCTACCGTCATGGTATCAATTTTCAATAAAAACATTATTAAAAAAAAACCAAAAAACAAGACAGCAAGCTTAGGGTTATTGCTTACGGCTCTTGTACATTAACAGCAGCTGAAAAAGACTATCACCTCCATGCGGCAAGCTAGAATTTTTTGCTTTAAAGTGGGCGATCATTGATAAATTCCCGGATTACCCGTACTATGCTCCGACGTTCACTGTGTATAGTGATAATAACACGCTAACCTACATCTTATCGACTGCAAAACTGAATGCCACCACCTCTAGGTGATTTTCACTTTGCAATCAAGTACAGACCAGGGAAGGAGAACAGTGACGCTGATGCTTTGCCGAGAATGCCGCTGGATGTTGAGTCACTAATGAGAGAATGTTCTGTGGAACTGCCGCTTGACACCATTGCTGCTGCCATCCAAGCTGTTGAGGTACAGAAAGAGTCCCCTGTAACTTGGTCACTCGCAGCTGTATCCATGTCAATCTCAGCTGAAAACGAGCCAGACGCTGCATCGATCAGCCCAATACCAAAAGAACAGTTGAGAGAAGCACAGAAAGCTGACCCAGTCATTTGTCCCGTGCTAGAATGTAAACTGTCAGGTTCTAAACCCCCAGTTAAAGAGGTAAAGAGTGTTTGTTCAAAGTGTTTGTTAAGAGAATGGGACAAACTGACAATCAATGATGACTTGAGTAAATGCTCTGGTTCGGAAAAGACTGCATCATTCTTGTGATTATTTCTCGCCCTTTTTCTGGTATGTTACCGGTAAAATTTGCTATATAAATAATTGGAATAAGTTTGTGATATATTTCGGAGTAGTTACAGAATTTTTTATGTTTGTTTAAAAGTAATGTAGAGCAGAGTTTTACCGAGTGTTGTCGAGTGTGTGTGTGTGTGTGTGTGTGTGTATGTATGTGCGTACGGAGCCGCTGCCATTTTGTGTACCGCCGGTGCGCATGGACCTGCCATTGTTTTGTGTATCTACGTCCAGTTTTCTATTGTATTACAAGTCTACAGGTGCATATAATGTAAATGTATTGTGAACAGTGTTGTTTATTGGTTATTAAGGAGGTTTTATGATTTTTGGCGAGAGTCTACTAAAATTCTTGAGCTAATATAAGACATTATTTACATTTAATCAAAATGGGATGTATGTCTCAGAAGGAATACTATGTTTTATATATGTAACCTCTGTAAATGTGATTATTGTTAACATTGTTAACTCTCTTGTGATTATTTCTCGCCCTTTTTCAGAGGCGTAACAGAAGCAGTTTCACTACTGTGAAGGATTAAATCGTGAGTTCTGGTCAAAGAATGCTGTGGATAGACTGAAAATGACAACGAAAGGGTAAAGAAAAATATACTACTTTGGGTCGGAATAGCTTTGGGATTTGCTGACATATTGTGTGATGAACACGCAATCAGATGTGCGGGTTGTGAAATGTGAAATTTGGCTTAGGTTTTTTTTTTTAAATCGGCATGAAGTGATCGGCCCAGAAAAGATTATGTTCAGTATCATCTGAAATTGTAGCTTTTTCTAGTTTCATATGATACCCACTACGTTGGGGTGGAGAAAGTTGATCTTGCATTCCCTTGCGTTCTGTTGCGGGTGATGCTCATGTTGGGGGCGATATCTTTGTTGCATATGTATTTTTAAGTTGTTATAAATCAAATACTTTGTTGACAAAACGTACTTGGAGTTTTGACATATTGGCTTTAGGGCTTCTTGTTTGAGAAACACATGAAAGAAAATAACCTGACAGCACTCGAGTAATTTTTTTCCACACATGAACTGCTGCATACATCATCAGTCCACAGATTAACAAGCTATCAAAGAAGACAACATTTAGCACTCTGGCTACCCTTTGGGGTGTCAGCACTCAACTTTGATTACTGTGAAGGGGCAACGTGAATTGCTTTAAAGACCGCTGAGTGACATATAAAGACCTAAGGGAACTGTCTTTTTTCACGCTTCTACTGTACACCAGTTATGAAACAGCAAGGTAACTGTTACTGGACACATGGAAACAGGAAAAAAAGAAACTGTGGCTTTAACTTGAAGTTTTTATCCCGACAAGTCCCTCTGTAATTGTATATTTGTAATTCAGCGACAGATTTGTCCTCGCCCATCTGAGCACAAAGACATTTGGACAGTTGTTTATTCCTGCTGCTCTCCGACTTTCTAACCAGGCCCTGCAGGCCCAGGCAGACCTGGAGCTCTGGAGCCTGGAGCCTCCAGCTCCAACCTGGAGCTGAAGTTGGTAGGATAACTGTCTTTTATCTGCACATGTTGCACTTTAACACATGCACATGTTGTTATCTGCACATGTTTCTGTTTGTCTTCCTCTTAAATGTCATGAGCTGTTTGACAACTGATTTTCCCCAGAGGGGACAATAAAGGTTTCAATCAATCAATGTAGGCGTGGATGTCACTTGTACAACACTGTCTCCTCGTTTGGTCCCTTGGTCAGGTACTCTAGTTTTCTTGCATGTCCAAATTCTAACCCTAACCATTAGGTATGAACACATCACTCCTGTTTTATCCTCTCTTCACTGGCTCCCTGTCAACAAAGAGTAGATTTTAAAGTACTTCTTATTGTTTTTAAATCTATGAATGGCTTAGCTCCCTCCTACATGGTTGACATGCTGACTGAATACATACCGGACAGATCCCTTAGATCAGGGGGGGCCAACCAGTCAGAGGCTAAGAGCCATGATTGGTTACTATGTTACTGCAAAGAACCACATCATACACAACAACTGCCCCATCCTTCACTCCCTGCTCTCTCTGAGACATAACAATACGGAATTAAAGCTGCAAGCAGCGATGAACGGGCCCTCGCACTCACGTCCACCGCCCCCATAAGCATATCAGAAATGACACCACCCACGACTCTCTATGTCAAACCATTCAAAAGTTATAGCAGAAAAAAGGAACAACCAATCAGAAGAAGGGGCGGGGCTAATTCAGGCCAATGAAGGTCAAGGACTTAATACCGAGTCCCATGACACCACCCACGACTCTCTATGTCAAACCATTCAAAAGTTATGGCAGAGAAAAGTATTCTAGGGGGCGCTGTTGAGCCATTTTGCCACGCCCATTAATGCAAACCATTAAATATCAAATTTATCACCAGGCCTGGCTTGCATGCAAATTTGGGTGACTTTTGGAGAACTATCAAATATGGACCAATCAGATGAAGGGGACGAGCGCTTTTTCGCGTCTAGCGTCGCCACGGTAACACTTTTGAAATAGAAAAGTAATGTGCGTCGTCGCAGGACAGAGACGAAAATTTTGATGTAAAAAAAAAAAATTTCGGGATACAGCCGGTCTCGAACTCCGGACCTCCGGCACCATAGACCGTAATGCTCTGGTTGAGCTAAGACTCAACTATAACTTTCAGTTTGACTTACTGGCTTATGAGAGACCAACATAGCGATACAATGTCTGGAACTTTTTTTCCTAATTTTTTAAATATTTGTAAGGTATAAATATTAGTAAAACACTACTATTTTATTATTACTTTTTCTGTAACCATTCAACCGAGGTTCTAACCGGGCTGAGCACGGGACTATTTCTGATGTCACCACATTACAACAGCGGATTGGTCGGGGGCGGGGCCGTCATCACCCTACTCGCCACTGATTGGTCGGGGGGCGGGGCCGTCATCACCCTACTCGCCACTGATTGGTCGGGGGGCGGGCCGTCATCACCCTACTCGCCACTGATTGGTCGGGGGGCGGGGCCAGCAGACGTTTGAATCAGGAAGCGGGACTCTCTATGTCAAACCATTCCAAAGTTATAGCAGAAAATCGGGACAACCAATCAGAAGAAGGGGCGGGGCTAATTAAGGCCAACTAAGCTTAAGGACTCATTACAGAATCCCATGACACCACCCACGACTTCCTATGTCAAACCATTCAAAAGTTATGGCAGATAAAAGTATTCTAGGGGGCGCTGTTGAGCCGTTAGGCCACGCCCATTAATGCAAACCAAGAAATATCAAATTTATCGCCAAGTCTGTCTTGCATGCAAAATTTGGTGACTTTTGGAGAACTATCAAATATGGACCAATCACATGAAGGGGGGGCCGCGCCTTTTGGCGTCTAGCGTCGCCACGGTAACACTTTTGAAAGAGAAAAGTAATGCGTGGTGTCGCAGGATGTAGACGCACATTTTGATGTATAACACACCTGGGTGCACGTTACGGTTCGGGCTGAATTAACTGCCGAAGGAATGGCATAAATTTCGCCAAAATTACACAATTTATTCAAAATGGCCGACATCCTGTTCGGTTTCGGCCATGGCTCCAAGAGACTTTTCTTTAAGTTGTGCCATGATACAGGTGTGTAGCGATTCTCGTGCATGTACGTCAAACCGTATTGTGGGGCTTGAGGCACAAAGTTTTCCGGGGGGCGCTGTTGAGCCATTTTGCCACGCCCATTAATGCAAACCATGAAATATCAAATTTATCTCCAGGCCTGGCTTGCGTGCCAAATTTGGTGCCTTTTGGGGAACTATCAAATATGGACCAATCAGATGAAGGGGGGGTGCGCTTGTTGGTGTCTAGCGTCGCCACGGTAACACTTTTCAAAGAGAAAAGTAATGCGTGTAGTCGCAGGATGGAGACGCACATGTTGATGTATAACACATCTGGGTTCACAATACAGTTCGGGCTGAATTAACCCTCGAAGGAATGGCATATATTGCTCCAAAATTACGCAACTAATTCAGAATGTTCAAAATAGCCGACTTCCTGTTCGGTTTCGGCCATGGCGCCAAGAGACTTTTCTTTTAGTTGCGACATAATACAGGAGTGTACCGATTTTCGTTCATGTACGTCAAACCGTATTATGGGGCTTGAGGCACAAAGTTTTTTCTGTCGAACCAATCAGATGAAGGGTGGGCGCGCTTTTTGGCGTCTAGCGCCGCCACGGTAACGCTTTTGAAAGAGAAAAGTAATGCGTGTTGTCGCAGGATGGAGACGCACATTTTGATGTATAACACACTTGGGGGCACGTTACGGTTCGGGCTGAATTAACTTTCGAAGGAATGGCATAAATTTCGCCAAAATGACACGACTAATTCAAAATGGCCGACTTCCTGTTCGGTTTCGGGCATGACGCCAAGAGACTTTTCTTTCAGTTGCGCCATGATACAGGTGTGTACCGATTTTCGTGCATGTACGTCAAACCGTATCGTGGGGCTTGAGGCACAAAGTTTTCAAGGGGGCGCTGTTGAGCCATTTTGCCACGCCCATTAATGCAAACCATTAAATATCAAATTTTTCGCCAGGCCTGGTTTGCGTGCAAAATTTGGTGACTTTTTGGGCGCGTTTAGGGGGGCAAAAAGGCCCTCCTTTCGTCAGAAAAATAATAATAATAATAATAATAATAACGCGAAGAATTCCTACAGATACAATAGGGCCTTCGCACTGAAGGTGCTCGGGCCCTAAATATGGAAAACCGAAAGGTGAAATCCTGCAATCTGATTGCTGTGCTGTGGTATAATGAGCATATAATTTTTCATTTCAATGTATACAGTATACTGTTTATATTTCGTAATTAGGGCCCGAGCACTTGCAGTGCGAAGGCCCTATTGTAATTGCAGGAATTATTCTTCTTCTTCTTCTTCTTCTTCTTCTTATTGTTCTGACAAAAGGAAGGCCTTTTTGGCCCCCTAAACGTGCCCAAAAAGTCACCAAATTTTGCATGCAAGTCAGGCCTGGCGAAAAATTTGATATTTAAGGGTTTGCATTAATGGGAGTGGTAAAATGGCTCAACAGCGCCCCCTTGAAAACTTTGTGCCTCAAGCCCCACAATGCGGTTTGTCGTACATGCACGAAAATCGGTACACACCTGTATCATGGGACAACTTAAAGAAAAGTCTCTGGGCGTCATGTTGAGAAACCGAACAGGAAGTCGGCCATTTTGAATTAATCGTGTCACTTTGGCGCAATTTATGCCATTCCTTCGGCAGTTAATACGGCCCGATCCATAACGTGCCCCCAACTGTGTTATACATCAAAATGTGCGTCTTCATCCTGCGACAACACGCATTACTTTTCTTTTTTAAAAGCGTTACCGTGGCGACGCTAGACGCCAAAAAGCGCGCCCACCCTTCATCTGGTTGGTTCAGACCGAAAAAACTTTGCGCCTCAAGCCCCAGAATACGGTGTGACGTACATGAACGAAAATCGGTACACACCTGTATCATGTCGCAACTTAAAGAAAAGTCTCTTGGCGCCATGGCCGAAACCGTACAGGAAGTCGGCCATTTTGAACATTCTGAATTAATCACGTAATTTTGGAGCAATATATGCCATTCCTTCGAGAATTAATACGGCCCGAACCGTATCGTGAACCCAGATGTGTTATACATCAAAATGTGCGTCTCCATCCTGCGACTACACGCATTACTTTTCTCTTTCAAAAGTGTTACCGTGGCGACGCTAGACGCCAAAAAGCACGCTCCCCCTTCATCTGATTGGTCCATATTTGATATTTCCCCAAAAGGCACCAAAATTGGCACGCAAGCCAGGCCTGGCGATAAATTTGATATTTCATGGTTTGCATTAATGGGCGTGGCAAAATGGCTCAACAGCGCCCCCCGGAAAACTTTGTGCCTCAAGCCCCACAATACGGTTTGACGTACATGCACGAAAATCGCTACACACCTGTATCATGGCACAACTTAAAGAAAAGTCTCCTGGAGCCATGGCCGAAACCGAACAGGATGTCGGCCATTTTGAATACATTGTGTCATTTTGGCGAAATTTATGCCATTCCTTCGGCAGTTAATTCAGCCCGAACCGTAACGTGCCCCCAGGTGTGTTATACATCAAAATGTGCGTCTACATCCTGCGACACCACGCATTACTTTTCTCTTTCAAAAGTGTTACCGTGGCGACGCTAGACCCCAAAAGGCGCGCCCCCCCTTCATGTGATTGGTCCATATTTGATAGTTCTCCAAAAGTCACCAAATTTTGCATGCAAGCCAGACTTGGTGATACATTTGATATTTCATGGTTTGCATTAATGGGCGTGGCCTAACGGCTCAACAGCGCCCCCTAAAATACTTTTCTCTGCCATAACTTTTGAATGGTTTGACATAGAGAGTTGTGGGTGGTGTCATGGGACTCTGTAATGAGTCCTTAAGCTTCGTTGGCCTTAATTAGCCCCGCCCCTTCTTCTGATTGGTTGTCCCTTTTTTCTGCTATAACTTTTGAATGGTTTGACATAGGAAGTCATGGGTGGTATCATGGGACTCTGTAATGAGTTCTTAAGCTTCGTTGGCCTTAATTAGCCCCGCCCCTTCTTCTGATTGGTTGTCCCGATTTTCTGCTATAACTTTGGAATGGTTTGACATAGAGAGTCCTGGGTGGTGTCATAAGATTCTGTATGGAGTCCTTGACCTTCATTGGCCTGAATTAGCCCCGCCCCTTCTTGTCATTGGTTGTCCCTTTTTTCTGCTATAACATTTTAATTGTTTGACATAGGAAGTCGTGGGTGGTGTCATGGGACTCTGTAATTAGTCCTCAAGCTTCGTTGGCCTTAATTAGCCCCGCCCCTTCTTCTGATTGGTTGTCCCTTTTTTCTGCTATAACTTTTGAATGGTTTGACCTAGGAAGTCGTGGGTGGTGTCATGGGACTCTGTAATGAGTCCTTAAGCTTCGTTAGCCTTAATTAGCCCCGCCCCTTCTTCTGATTGGTTGTCCCGATTTTCTGCTATAACTTTGGAATGGTTTGACATAGAGAGTCGTGGGTGGTGTCATCAGATTCTTTATGGAGCCCTTGACCTTCATTGGCTTAAATTAGCCCCGCCCCTTCTTCTGATTGGTTGCCCCTTTTTTCTGCTATAACTTTTGAATGGTTTGACATAGGAAGTCGTGGGTGGTGTCATGGGACTCTGTAATGAGTCCTTAAGCTTCGTTGGCCTTAATTAGCCCCGCCCCTTCTTCTGATTGGTTGTCCCGATTTTCTGCTATAACTTTGGAATGGTTTGACATAGAGAGTCGTGGGTGGTGTCATCAGATTCTGTATGGAGTCCTTGACCTTCATTGACCTGAATTAGCCCCGCCCCTTCTTCTGATTGGTTGTCCCTTTTTTCTGCTATAACTTTTGAATGTTTTGACATAGGAAGTCGTGGGTGGTGTCTTTTCTGATATGCTTATGGGGGGCGGTGGCCGTGAGTGCGAGGGCCCGTTCATCGCTGCTTGCAGCTTTAATTATATATATTTTTTTACTTTTTTTACCCTTTCCCTGCATGTGTGTGTGTTGAGTGTACTGCTGCTGTACAAAGTGAATTTGTCCATTGAGGAAGAAATAAAGGACAATCTTATCTTCTATTCTAAAGCCTTATCACAGCAGATCATTCCGTGTCAGGGAAGCAACAATGTTTCCATGACAACCAACTGTTACATATTTATGACGGTTACAGCAGGTAGCAAAAAGTAGCTGGTGTTATTTTTTTATTTTCGTCAACAATTAATTTGGCATGTTGATGGTAAACTTTGATCTCCGGGGAGGAACTAACGATGGATGGATGGATTGAGGAGTTCCTGTCTGCGAAAAAAAAGACGAGGAAAAGACGACATGTGGAGCTACATCTGGAGAGATGGGACTATTTTTTTCCACAGTGGGCTATTTTTACTGGATAATATTTATTTCTGATTAATTAAAAACGACATAAAATATATTGTGAGTTCCTCTTTCATATTTACATTATTGGTAACCGTTTTATAAAAGCAATACATCACTTGGCGTTGGGCCAGAGACGCCGCTCAGCTGTGTTAGTGTATACCACGGCCTGGCGGGATGTATTGCTTAAATATTAATATTTAATTTATATTATAAATATATATATATATATATATATATATATATATATATATATACTTCTACCACAAAAATAATTAGTCTAAAAATGCAATGAAAAATGCAATGAATTGGAAGACAGGTTTTATTTGCAACAGAAATTCAATTTTAAACAAAACTCGGCCAGCGGGGCTTTCCTTCGTGCTTTAGTCTCTTCACAGGTACATCCACGGCGCATGTGCAGTGCTTCACCTGAAGCCGTCCGTGTGAAACGACCAGACGTGGTAGTAACGAGTTACATTTACTCCATTACATTTACTTGAGTACGTTTTGGGAAATGTTGTACTTTTAGGGGTAGTTTTGAATCACTATACTTTGTACTTTTACTTGAGTAGATTTGTGAAGAAGAAACTGTTCCTCTTACTCCGCTACATTAGGCTACGTTGAGCTGTTACTTTTCTTTTATCCCTTTTATCCACGTACGCGTCAATCTCATGACATCACTGGGTGATTCTTTGGGAAAAATGTTAGTTTTTGCATGTTTTGTCACATTTACACAGACTCAAACACACACAGAGTTTCTATGAGTTCATGTTTGTTGTAGTTCTGCCTGGTTAAAAAAGAAAAGTACAAAGGCTGGAAATTTTGTGCTACTTGTGCTTAATTTATTTTTTTTATTCTGTTATTATTTTATTATTTATTAAAGTACTTGAATTTACTTTAAGATTAATTTAATTTAATTTAGCTATTCTTTATTTTATATTCATTTTATTGATTTAATTTGCCTGAAGATGATTATTTTGTACTTCAGACGTTACTCAACAGTTACTCAGTACTTGAGTAGTTTTTTCACCAAGTACTTTTTTACTTTTACTCAAGTAATTATTTGGATGACTACTTTTTACTTCTACTTGAGTCATATTATTCTGAAGTAACAGTACTTTTACTTGAGTACAATTTTTGGCTCCTCTACCAGCTCTGGAAACAACATAAACAATCAAATAGAATTTAAAAAACAGGGTAAGTGAAATTATGTTACACACTCTTGTACAGTAGGTGGCGGTATGCACCTTACAGAGAAGAAGAAGAACAAACAGAGAAGAAGAAGACCATAAACAATCCCATTGTTACGGTTAATATAATACATCCATGGTGCCGTTTCAGGCAAGATAGTGACAATTAATGTAAGCAGGATGTCAGCAGGGTGGATATATTTCAAAATAAGGGACGACGACAGGAGCAAGACAGACTGCAGGCTGTCGGCGCGGCTAACGCGGCTAACGTGGCTAACGCGGCTAATCGGCTAACGCGGCTAACGCGGCTAATCGGCTAACGCGGCCAACCGGAATATAACAATGGGATTGTTTATGTTGTACTGTGAGTTACGTGGAGTGTTTAATAAAGTTCCCTGTGAGTAAGGTTTGTCCAGTTTGTATAATTAAGCAAGATAGAATTTACTGAAACATGGAACAGCTACAGCCACAGAGCTGCTGCTCAGCCAGGCTGCCAGGCCTGGGGAGCCGCGGGGCGGCTCAAATGGCACTTTTCCACTAGTATCGGCTCAGCCCGACTCGGCTCGGCGCGGCTTTACACAGTTCCACAGGTGTGTTTTCGCACTGCCAGGGGAGAAGCGGGCAGGTTGGGGTGAAGCTGCTGTGACGTACTCGATTGCGCAACCGCTTTGTTCATGTCGGCGCAGATGAGAAATCAGCTGGAGCCGGGAGCGGCTGAGAAAAAAACAGCCCGTCTACATCCCTTTTTTAATTTTTTCTCGACAGCCACCAGGTTTATGAACATCTGCACCTCAGAGTTGGATCACAAAACAGACGTTTTGCGCTTTATAATAAAATCGCCGCGAGCCGCGAGTCCCCTCGCTCTGACTCCCGCTTCCTGATTCAAACGTTTGACGGCCCCGCCCCCCGACCAATCAGAGGCGCGGAGGGTGGTGACTTCAGAAATAGTCCCTGCTCAGCCCGCAAAGAACCTGGCTGAAATGGTTACAGAAAAAAGTATCGACTTGGAGCGGCTTTACCCGTCTCAGCCCTAGTGCGAAAGCGAAAAACGGGTAGAACCGAGCTAAGGTGATACTAATGCAAAAGCGCCAAAAGTCTCCCCTTAGCGGCGCTAACCAGTAACTACAAGTATCGGTGCGTGGTATTTTTGCGAGTACGAGTACGAGTATATGAGGGCAGTATCGGCCCCGATACCGATACCAGTATCGGTATCGGGGCATCCCTAATGT
This sequence comes from Cololabis saira, assembly GCF_033807715.1. Lineage (NCBI taxonomy): Eukaryota > Metazoa > Chordata > Actinopteri > Beloniformes > Belonidae > Cololabis > Cololabis saira. The sequence continues at coordinate 121,065 of NC_084599.1, read as the reverse complement.
GTGTATATATATATATATTAAACTCTCCCACTCTGTTAAAAACGTCCTGTGTTTATCTTCATATTTTCGTTTGGCCGTGGTTTTTTTCCCTGCCATTTTGAGAGTGGATTGCCCGTATAGATCAACGGGTTGAGCAGGAAACTTACATACAGACAACGTGGGTTCGATTCCAGTCACGGCATATTTTGTCCCCACTTCCTACGTGTCTGTCTTTCAATGCATCTATCAAATAAAGTCGCACGAGCTGCATGACACCGGGCAAACTTACCTTTTTGCACAGGTGTTTGACTAAGCTCTCTTCCTAGTTTTTATTTTTCAGACGAAAGGATGGCCTTTTTTTCCCCCTAAACGTGCCCCAAAAGTCACCTAATTTTGCACACAAGCCAGGCCTGGTGAAAAATGTGATATCTAATGGTTTGCATTAATGGGCGTGGCCTAATGGCTCAACAGCGCCCCCTAGAATACTTTGTGCCTCAAGCCCCACAATACGGTTTGACGTACATGCACGAAAATCGGTACACACCTGTATCATTACGCAACCTAAATAAAAGTCTCTTGGCGCCATGGCCGAAACCAAACAGGAAGTCAGCCATTTTGAATTAATCGTGTAATTTTGGCGCAATTTATGCCATTTCTTCGGCCGTTAATACGGCTCGAACCGTAACGTGCACCCAGGTGTGTTATACATCAAAATGTGCGTCTCCATCCTGCGACGACGCGCATTACTTTTTTCAGTCAAAAAGCCAAAAAGCGCGTCCCCCCCCTTCATCTGATTGGTCCATATTTGATAGTTTCTACTTTCTGCCATAACCTTTTAATGGTTTGACATAAAGACTTGTGGGAGGTGTCATCGGACTCTGTTTTGAGTATTTGAACATAATTGCTGCAAATTAGCCCCGCCCCTTCTTCTGATTGGTCGATATTTGATAGTTCCTACTTTCTGCCATAACTTTTTAATGGTTTGATATAGAGAGTTGTGGGTGGTTTCATCCACTAAATGTCCAGGCCTGAAGAATCTACATCAAGTCATACAAGCTTCCACTGCAGCCTGAACGTGCACAAGGGTGGAGGACCGTTCATCGCTGCTTGCAGCTTTAATTTATTTTATATTTTATTTTTCTCTTCACATCCTTTTTTCCGTTTCTGTTATTGTAACCCTGTAATTTTCTATGTTTGTTTGTTTGTATTTGAGCAGATTGAGTCCATGCTCGTCGTGTGAAATGTTATATAAATAAATTTCCCTTGCCTTGCCACCTCTTTCATGATGTCCACTGTAAACATATAGGATAATTTAATCATAGCTGATGTGTGACATCATGCCATAAAGTGATACAAAGCTGAGTGGGACAGGCTTCATATGTGCTAGAAATTGATAATATTATTTGCTACTGCAACATGAAAACCCTTCTTTTGTTTCAGTAACCTTTGTCTCACAGCTGACTGTAATAACCCAAGACAATTAATGTTACTCTTTTCTTATCAACATACATCCATATTTGCCAGCACGTTTGTAATTCATTCCACAAACATTCGGTACAGGGTGATGGTAACAGCCAACAAATGCCAACACACATTTTGGTGGAATGTCGTTGCATAATGGGTGAGGGCGTAGGCGGAGACTGGACACCCGTGATCTTCATTCACAAGAACCATCAGTCATCAGAAGCTGTAAGATAAGCTACCTTCATGACAAAATTGTTTCCAAGTATATTTGTGCCTTGTTCAAATACTCAAAGCCAAACCACACTCTGCACACATTACAAATGCTTCACTGAGAAAGAAGAGGGTGGAGGAACTTGAGCATCTGTAGCCCTGACCTGTCTCTTACAGAGAATATGTGGAGAATTATGTGAGAACAACTAAACTGTTGCACACCTAGTCTTTGCAGGTACTGTAGGTTACAAGGAAAAAAACTACTGTCATAACTTCATTATCATAACTAAAATAACAAATTAGCTTTTTTCTCTCTCTTTACTGTTCAAAGCTTTTCTGATTTGTCATTGGAACTAAATTCATTGATTTATTTTTGAGCACAACAATCATTTCTCAACATAGGTTATCTTTACTTTCAGCATTAGTGCAAATATCTTTCTGGAGAAATACATGTTACAGCATAAAAGGCTCAACGAAGCAGTTGAATTATTTTCAAACAGCTCTAAAAATATTCATAGTGCGTGGGCGGACCAAGACCAAATGTTATAATTTGACTGGATGTTGAGCTACAACTTAAAAATCCTGCCCAAATCTTTCAGATTTGTTGACACAGGGAACTAAAACAGCATTCTCTCCCACTTTGGTCTCGTCACTGTGGGCTAGTTCCTGTCATATCATCTCAATCTGTTCAACACATTTATTCACACTGAAGGGGAGGAGAAGTTGACTGATGCATGTGATGAAACAAGAAGGACATCATTTAGAAATGCAATGGATGTAAATGTGTTCTGTTTGATTTTAGCCCCAAGAATTGTTTTTTTCACTGCAGCACATCCTACGCGATGCCTAATCCTCCAGCACGGCTCTCACTGATGCACTGATGTCTTTACTGCTCACCTGACTCTGTTTGAAGTCAGAGCATTACCCCGAGGTCATGAAAACACTCTGCATTATGATGAAACCTTTACATATAAGCATCCACACACTGATATGCAAATGCTTTCTGAAAGAATTCTAGCTGTTGGCAGTGGGGGAGCTGAAAGCGCTGCAGCTCTTTAATCTTTACAACCTGAGATGTTTTGCTGTTTGCTGTCTGCGTCACATTCAAATTCCAGCACAGTAATGATCCGTTGTAGCGTCTGTTAAAATACTAAACGACTAAATATCACACTTAGCGGTCAATTGAAAATCGATAGTTTATAAAATATCTTAAAATACCTGGCTGCTAAATATCAGATAAAACAAAGGCACTTTTGTACTCACTCCCACCATCTGTTGTCTATAAAATGTGCACAAATGTGTTATGATCAGAGCACACTGCACCAAATGCAGCAATACTTTAGCCCCTTTTACGTTGGTGGATACATCGTCTTTTCTTTCGATCTAGCGTGCCCTGTGCCCCTTTTACTTTGACCGACGCAGGGTGTCGTGTCGAGCTGCCCCGCAAATAACTCGCAAAAAATAAATAGCAATTTATGCCATTCCTTCGGCAGTTAATAAGGCCCGAACCGTAACGTGCCCCAAAGTGTGTTATACATCAAAATGTGCGTCTCCATCCTGCGACAAAACGCATTACTTTTCTCTTTCAAAAGCGTTACCGTGGCGACGCTAGACACCAAAAAGCGCGCCCACCCTTCATCTGGTTGGTTCAGACAGAAAAAACTTTGCGCCTCAAGCCCCATAATACGGTTTGACGTACATGAACGAAAATTGGTACACACCTGTATCATGTCGCAACTTAAAGAAAAGTCTCTTGGCGCCATGGCCGAAACCGAACAGGAAGTCGGCCATTTTGAACATTCTGAATTAATCGCGTAATTTTGGAGCAATATATGCCATTCCTTCGAGAATTAATACGGCCCTAACCGTAACGTGCACCCAGGTGTGTTATACATCAAAATGTGCGTCTTCATCTTGCGACTAAGCGCATTACTTTTCTCTTTCAAAAGTGTTACCGTGGCGACGCTAGACGCCAAAAAGCGTGCCCCCCTTCATCTGATTGGTCCATATTTGATAGTTCTCCAAAAGTCATCAAATTTTGCATGCAAGCCAGGCCTGGCGATAAATTTGATATTTCATGGTTTGCATTAATGGGCGTTGCCTAACGGCTCAACAGCGCCCCCTAGAATACTTTTCTCTGCCATAACTTTTGAAAGGTTTGACATAAAGAGTCGTGGGTGGTGTCATGGGACTCGGTATTGAGTCCTTGACCATAATTGGTGAAAATTAGCCCCGCCCGTTCTTCTGATTGGTTGTCCCGATTTTCTGCTATAACTTTTGAATGGTTTGACATAGAGAGTCGTGGGTGGTATCATCAGATTCTGTATGGAGTCCTTGACCTTCATTGGCCTGAATTAGCCCCGCCCCTTCTTCTGATTGGTTGTCCCGATTTTCTGCTATAACTTTTGAATGGTTTGACATAGGAAGTCGTGGGTGGTGTCATTTCTGATATGCTTATGGGGGCGGTGGCCGTGAGTGCGAGGGCCCGTTCATCGCTGCTTGCAGCTTTAATTAGGGTCCGAGCACCTTCAGTGCGAAGGCCCTATTGTATCTGTAGGAATTTTTTTTCTTTTTATTCTTCTGACGAAAGGAGGGCCTTTTTGCCCCCTTAAACGTGCCCAAAAAGTCACCAAATTTTGCATGCAAGTCAGGCCTGGCGACAAATTTGATATTTAATGGTTTGCATTAATGGGCGTGGCAAAATGGCTCAACAGCGCCCCCCGGAAAACTTTGTGCGTCAAGCCCCACAATACAGTTTGACGTACAAGCACGGAAATCGGTACACACCTGTATCATGGCGCAACTTAAACAAAAGTCTCTTGGGGTCATGCCCGAAACCGAACAGGATGTCGGCCATTTTGAATTAATCGTGTCATTTTGGCGAAATGTATGCCATTCCTTCGGCAGTTAATTCAGCCCGAACCGTAACGTGCACCCAGGTGTGTTATACATCAAAATGTGCGTCTCCATCCTCCGACACCACGCATTACTTTTCTCTTTCAAAAGCGTTACCGTGGGGACGCTAGACGCCAAAAAGCGTGCCCACCCTTCATCTGATTGGTTCAGAGAGAAAAAACATTGCGCCTCAAGCCCCATAATACGCTTTGACGTACATGAACGGAAATCGGTACACACCTGTATCATGTCGCAACTAAAAGAAAAGTCTCTTGGCGCCATGGCCGAAACCGAACAGGAAGTCGGCCATTTTGAACATTCTGAATTAATCGCGTAATTTTGGAGCAATATATGCCATTCTTTCGAGAATTAATTCAGCCCGAACCGTATCGTGAACCCAGATGTGTTATACATCAAAATGTGCGCCTCCATCCTGCGACTACACGCATTACTTTTCTCTTTCAAAAGTGTTACGGTGGCGACGCTAGACGCCAACAAGCGCACCCCCCCCCTTCATCTGATTGGTCCATATTTGATAGTTCCCCAAAAGGCACTAAATTTGGCATGCAAGCCAGGCCTTGCGATAAATTTGATATTTCATGGTTTGCATTAATGGGCGTGGCAAAATGGCTCAACAGCGCACCCCGGAAAACTTTGTGCCTCAAGCCCCACAATACGGTTTGACGTTCATGCACGAAAATCGCCACACACCTGTATCATGGCGCAACTTAAAGAAAAGTCTCTTGGAGCCATGGCCGAAACCGAGCAGGAAGTCGGCCATTTTGAAATCTGATTGGTCCATATTTGATAGTTCTCCAAAAGTCACCAAATTTTGCATGCAAGACAGACTTGGCGATACATTTGATATTTCATGGTTTGCATTAATGGGCGTGGCTTAAAGGCTCAACAGCGCCCCCTAGAATACTTTTTTCTGCCATAACTTTTGAATGGTTTGACATAGGAAGTCGTGGGTGGTGTCATGGGACTCTGTAATGAGTCCTTAAGCTTCGTTGGCCTTAATTAGCCCCGCCCCTTCTTCTGATTGGTTGTCGCGATTTTCTGCTATAACTTTGGAATGGTTTGACATAGAGAGTCGTGGCTGGTGTCATCAGATTCTGTATGGAGTCCTTGACCTTCATTGGCCTGAATTAGCCCCGCCCCTTCTTCTGATTGGTTGTCCCTTTTTTCTGCTATAACTTTTTAATGGTTTGACATAGGAAGTCGTGGGTGGTGTCATGGGACTCTGTAATGAGTTCTTAAGCTTCGTTGGCCTTAATTAGCCCCGCCCCTTCTTCTGATTGGTTGTCCCTTTTTTCTGCTATAACTTTTGAATGGTTTGACATAGGAAGTCGTGGGTGGTGTCATTTCTTCTGACACCACCCACATTTCTTCTTCTGCGTCGTTGTAACGCGGAACCATAAATCAGCCTTCACCCGGTACATACATAGGTTTCTCTAAACATCTGTCCCCGCTACAGTTTTAACTAAAAGAAAATGTTCTCCAATACAGCAGGTCTCATAATTTTATTTTGAACACTGCAGAAACTCTAACTTAAAACGTAACTAGAACTTAAAATTTTCTTGACACAAATGACACTATTATGGCTGCTGCTACTACTAATAGCCTTGAAGTGCACTTTATATTATATTCCTTGTGGTACAAAAATGTCTTTTTGTTACTTTTGTATCAAATAAATATTTGATTAAGGAATACATTAAAATGTCCTTTGTATTTTATATAAGCAAAAAAAATTATGTTTGTATCTCAGATGGGGGAAAAACACCGCTTATCAACTAATCGATGATCGATCGATAAGGTTATCAACTATCAATTAATGAAATAATCGATAATTTGCATCCCTACTCGGGGGTCATGTTCTGGGTATGGGTCTCTGGAAAGCGTCTAGAGACAACTCTGTTGTATTAGACGCTATATAAATAAAATTGAATTGAATTGAATTGAATTTCTGAAATGCTTATGGGGGGCGGTGGCCGTGAGTGCGAGGGCCCGTTCATCGCTGCTTGCAGCTTTAATTAATCTTAAATTTGTAAGGAGACAAAGTGTTAGTCCGTGAGGAAATAGAGCGGAACCAAGTGTGCCTCCGTGCGTGTGTGTGTGTGTGTGTGTGTGTGTGTGTGTGTGTGTGTGTGTGTGTGTGTGTGTGTGTGTGTGTGTGTGTGTGTGTGTGTGTGTGTGTGTGTGTGTGTATATATGTGCCCAGACCGTGGAGGTGAGGGATGTCTCCCCCCCTCTAAATTTAATGTAGCGTGAGTGTGATGAGTTTTGGTGACATAATTAAGTGTTTTATACAGAGTTTAAAAGAGCGCGAGTGTAGAGCTGTGCATGACGTCACCACTAGAAAAAATGTTGCGCTGTGTGAGAAGCACCACATAAGTGTGTATATTGTTTTGTTATATTTTGGTTGATAGGGGCCCTGAACACCTGACAGATCTTTGGTTTAGTGTTATTTTTGTTTGTGAGATGTTTATAAGACCCGTAGATGTTCTCATTTGATGAGAAATTGGTTAAAGTTTAAACAGTAACTTCTCAGCCTGGTGAAATTGGATTAAGAGAGAGGTTGATACTGTATTTTCAGTTCATAATGTAGCCCTGTGGGGATTTGAGATTAAAAAGGCATTAATTAGTGTTAAAAAGTCATTTATTAGAGTTATTTTCAAAATAAATAACCTTTGTGATTGAAAAGAAAGAAAAAAAATGTTAATGGTTATGTTATGTCAAATGTTTATTTGTGTTACAAAAAAAAGTGCATTTATTATGTTGTTATGTCATTATTGTGAATGTCATTCGGGCCTTTTGCTGATGTTGAAGGTACAGGAGTAAATGTATGTATTTTATTTTGAAAAGTCGGGTACGGATGAAAAGACGCGAAGAAGACACAGGAGCAGAAGGCGCAGGGAGGACGGAGCAGAGAGACGACACGAGAGCTGAGGAATGACGGTTGGCAGGAAAGCAGACAAAACGTGGACAACTTTGGCTAAAAGTCTGTTGAGTTTTCTGTCTGTTTCACCAGAGTCGAGAAGGAGTTCGACCAGGACTCTGAAAAGACGTGTGGTGATGGTCGTGTGCGGTCCAGTGGCAAACTGAACCCGAGAACGACCATGCAGCAAAGCTAGAGGCTAGTCCAGCCGCACGTGGTTTCCCGGGACTTTGTGGAGGGCGCGGCCAGCTACTTGGACGGCAAGGACCGGGAGAAAAGCGGGCGTGGAGCCGAGCAACGCGGGATTGGCAGTGGCGGTTCCTCAGGACGGGTCCTCTTCGCAGAACCTCATCTCTCCTCCGGCCATCAGTCTGCGTGTGTGTGTGTGTGGATACGACACTCGAGGGGTAAGGTACATTTTTTCTTTTGTCGCCATTTCATGGTGAAGCAGTCATTTTGTTTTGGGCTTCAACGCACACAAGCTTCATTCAGGCCTGCAACGTTGGGACAATTAATTGAGAGTGCTCAATTTAATTTGCACGTGTTTTAAATTTGAGTTTATGGAGACCCTTTAAAGTGGGATACATTATATTCTTTCATTTTGTGAACGAACTGTTTTTGTTTTATCTGTTTGAAACCAAGTTTGAGTAAACAAGTTATTTTTTGGTAAACTGGTTTGGTTATTGAACGTAGCAGGTGGTATTTTTTAAGTTTATTACAAAAACCCATTTTTTTGTTTGGAGGAAAAAAGAGCTCAGGTTAGCCACCTCTCACTTATAGGTTTTCACCCTAGAGAGGCGCTACAATAAGCATTCCCTATGTGATGTGTTAAGTGTTTTGGGATGAGAGCAGTCATCTATGAGTCATTTAAACAGTTAGCCTCACACTGATGGACTCATTTTGATGATTATTTGCAGATCTCTCACAGTCCAGAGCAGCAGGTCCAACAGCCTCATCTGAAGGTATTTGCTCCTGCAAGGTAACAGGAACAGGTGCTTCCAGAGAGACTGGTACCAACAGTATCCATGGCTTGAATATTCCCAAAGCCAAGACGCATCAACTGTGCAGTGCAATACAAAAGCAAGTGCTTATTGGGAACCTCTTATTGTTCTTGACTTTAAAAGTTTATAGAAGAGTGTGTTGTTGTACATACAGTAGTGTATTGTTATCATATTGTGTTTGACTTTAAAAGTTTATAGAAGAGTGTGTTGTTGTACATAGTGTATTGTTATCATATTGTGTTTGAATTATTTATAATTTATTTAAATAAATATTCAATGGAATCATTACTTTTGACCTGTATCATTTTTTAATGATTATACATTATACCTGATATTATCGGCAGATTGATTTTGTTGAGGACTTTAATGTTCCACAATGAGAATGGCTCTGAAAATGTGTAACTACCATAATAGGTGGAAATGGAAGAGGAATAGAAAAACTGTCAAATGTCAAAACAACAGTCTGACAATTCAATGAATGCTAACATGAGTTCTAGAATTCAGTTATTATACATATGTGTAGATGTTGATGCAAAGCAATGCAATATTTACACATTTTGATCACATGCCATTCATAAAGGTTCTCCCTGTATGGCCACCCCAGTCTGGCTCTGTGTCCCATCTTGGCCACCCCAGTAAAAATGTCCTGGATACGCTACTGGCCGTCATGAACCTTCGGACTTCTCCGTCACTCCATTTCGCCGCTGTGCAGAACCCCTTGCGACCGCTAGGGGGTTGCGATCTTTTCCTGAATGGTTTATCCGACTATTCCGGTCACAGTGAATCAAAGAGATAAGGACAACTATTGTGCAAAAAAACAAAACAAAAAAAAATCACACATACACAAAGAAGAGCGCTGAAAGTTCACGACTGCTTCAAACCGGAAACTGGAAATGCGTTGCTACCAAGCGAACCAATCACAGCCCTCTCGGTCTGCGATTGGTCTGCGTCGCCTCGACGCGTGGTTACAATTTTTTGAGGTACGCGTCAGGGAAGGCATGTGCTGCGGTGTGGGGTGCGCGACACGGCGCAAACCTGTGGCGTAGGCACGGCGTCGATTTGACGCAGAACCATAATTCAGCCTTAAGGCCAAAATAAGACTTACCTCCCTAACTAAATAAACAGGAGAAAACAAGGTTAGCAAAACTGGCAGCCCAACCTTACTACTCACAAATAACTAATTACAAAACATATACAAAGTTTTAAGCAAAAGGTATGGCCGGTTGGGAGAGGAGGAGGATGAGAGAGCCTGCAGCACGTTGGCGGCCGCCATCTTGGCTCCTTATGTATCAGGTGGTTGTCGGTTTCAGCCAATCACCCCCCAGGGCTGGAACCTTCCCACCAATGACTGCACGGATGTGGCACACACCTATTTCTATATTAAACTGACACAAGAAAAGCACAGGGAACACACACACTCAGCAGACAGACTACAAAATATGACCATAGTCGTAACACCTCCACACCCAAGAATTAAATATACTCCTAAATGTTTAATTCCTATGGATCTGAGGAAACCTAGACAAAGCATCTGCTATCACATTTTCTGTGCCCTGTTTGTGGTGAATCTGCAGATTGAAATCCTGTTTATAATTACGCATATGTGCGAGGAATATTAACGGGTTGTGATCTGTGTACACTTGTACAGGCTGTGAACTAGACCCGAGAAAAACCTTGAAATGCTGAAGAGCAAGCAGGAGGGTAAGAGCTTCCTTCTCAATAGTGCTATAATTAAAGGGGACCTATAATGGCATTTCATGTATTTTTTAAACAGGCTTTGAATGTCTTAAAAACAATCAAAAGCTTGTTTTTTCTACATAAATGAGAAATTCAGCCTTTATGAGGGATTCTGAGGGGGCGGGGCTATGATAATGAGGCTCTGTGCTGATTGGCTGCCTGAATGACGTGTAGCAGGGGAGGAGAATAAAGCCTCTCCGGTATTTCCGGTATTTACTCCGATTCCTCATCATTTCATTTCTTATGTTACAAGACAAATGAATCATGTTAACTGTAAAGAAATCACAACACTGAATGTTCACAAATGGCAACTTTATTGTTAAAAAAAAAACAAACATTTGTACACATTATACACCCCTTATATACACCATACACTGTTTATAAACACCAAGTTGTATATAAATAACATGTATGCACTATTGCTGGCTCAAGGAAGGGCCGTGTGTCTCCTGAAACTGTCGTTGAAGCTTGAGGTGCTTGGAAGATCTGGAACAAGACAGAAAAAAATGTATTACTAACAGAGCTACGGTGTTACCTAACGGGTAACACCGTAACGGATAACACCGTAGCTCCGGTGAGTGGCTCCGTTAGGTAACACTGGAGCCACCAGAGCTACTCACCGGAGCTACGGTGTTACCTGTAGACAAATATAAATAACATAAAACATTTACGTCACTTACCGCTGACTCGTGTGCAGTTGCCGGGTCCGTACTGTTGGTACTGATCCTTTTATGAGGGTAAGTGTCAATGCAAAACCTAATTTTTACTGTCCCTCGTTGTTTAAACAGCCAGCGATTCACTTATACGCTTCGGAACAATGGCGGACGCTCTGGCCGGCGGAGTTAGTTGTGGGCGTGGTTTCAGCAGCGGAGGCCGACCTATGGAAATCGCTCTTGTCATTACGTAACGACGGAAGCAGAATCTGAACGGCTCGTAAAAGTCACATGACAATGGAAGGATCCTCCGGGCGGCTGTACAGACACTGCAGAATTTGGTTGCTTTCCTCCTTCTCTGAGGTGGCAGGCTGAGGGGAGACCACTTTATATATGTTAAAGGAGCATGAGGCTCCTTTTAAGAAATGAGACTCTCTAGCGCCACCCCTTCGCCACGACGGCCGTCGGGGGTACTGCAGCCAACAGTGAAGCCGGCACGGGAGAACGGGGAGAACGCGCATGCAGCGTCATTTGACGTCACATCCGCAGGACAGCGCATTTTGCAGCACACAGCCTGTTCAAGGCAACGGAGAGATACACTAGAGGGATCATTCTTTTTGGTTTGGAACGCTTCATCTGACATTATTACTAGAAAACTTAAAACGTACGCAAATTTTTTTTCATAAATCCTGCCTCAATCCTGCCTCATGCTCCTTTAAAGCAAGAGAAAACAGGTTTTTCATAATAGGTCCCCTTTAAGCTGGTGCTTATTAAACTTTCTTGAGAAGTAGCAAACAGAGTGGTCAATGGCCTGATCATCCTCTTGCAAGAGAACCGCACCTGCACCGCACGCGCTGGGGTCAACCTCTAGTTTAAAGGGTCATGTAAAGCAGGGTGCAGCGAGGACAGGTGCACTACAAAGTAACGCTTGGCTGACTCAAAGGCAGCCTGGCAAGGTTTTGCTCTGAGAGAACGCAGTGGGATGGCCTCAGTGTACTGCGTCGCTGTGCACATCACAGTCAAAATATACTGATGTCCGGATTTAGTTTTTGGTAACGGGCCCACACAATCCACCAACACTCATTCAAACGGCTCCCCAAGCACTGGGATCGGATGCAAGGGTGCCGGAGGAACAGGTTGGTTGGGCTTTCCTACAAATTGACAAATATGATGATGTGCAAAGCCCATGTGCTCATGTGAACTCTGAACTTATAAATGTATATGAACATTTGGTGAAATTTTATTTTTAACTTCGAAGTCGGTCCAACCCCGATCGGCTTTAATGTGCCTCCTAAAATGGCCGCCGTGCCATGAACTACAAACCCCCAGCATGCCTTGCGGGGTGGGGCGGCGCCTACAAGCGGCGCGCATCCAATCACAAGCGAGGCACTTATGACGTCACCGCAGCGCGCGGAAGGACAAAACTCTGCAGCTTCAACAGTTTCACTCTCTTCCACACAATCTCTCGTCCTGAACCAGCTGGATCTTTGGCTCCCGGCCGAAGATCCCATCTCCTTTCTCCCCCCGGCTGGGGGGAGGCAGAAGGCCCGCATCGGACCGGGCCCGCCCGTTGGAGCCGCGGTCTGCGGAGCCGCGATCCCCGAAGGATCCCTCCGGGCTCCCATTAACTCTTTTTCTCTTCATCAACCGAGCTGGTCGGTTCATCCAGCTTGGCCTCGTGCCAAGGTCGGTCGGGACCACGTCCCCCCCCCGCCCCTCCGGTGGGGGAAGGAGGGTCCGAGGCGGACTGGCCCGGGGACCAGCGCACGCGGATCCGCTGCAGCCCGGACCGGCAGCGCTCCGTACTCTCTTCCGATCAACCTTTCATCCGGTCTCCCAGGTCCCTGGGAGCTGAAAGGGGGGGGAAGCCGCTTCAAAGCTCGGCACCTGGTCCAGGGTGAGAACCGCTTCCTCTTTCTAACCTCTCTCTCCGCTCTGAGTTTCTCTTGGAAGGACTCTCCGGTGAGCCTGCCGGGCGCACCGAGACGACGTGACAGCCTCCGGACCGCTTGGATTGAGGACTCCGACCAAAAGAACCCGGCAGAAACCCCTGATCAGCACCCGGAGACTCCGAGCGTTTCAGAGATAAATCTGTGTTCAGAGCTGAGTTTACTGCATACATCATCATAATTGTTATCATTTTTGTGTTCGATTATTTTGTGGCGACATTTTCTGCCAGTTATTCACGTTTAAACATCGGGATCACCATCCGGTCTAATTGCACGTGGCGTGGTTACAGTCCAGCCATCTTTAAATACCGCAGCTGTCTTTGGCAGCCACGTTGTTGAACTGTAGATGTTGATATCATGCTATTGCTTTGATTTCTTTTTCATTCCATGCATTTAACTTTCATTTCATGTTTTTTGATTGTTGTTTTTCTTGTTAGTTGATGATTTTTTTTGTTTATCGTAGTGTGCCATCAGGATTTGTTTGGGGTATTTATTTACATCTGCTTTGATACCCGTATGTAAATAAATTCTGATTGATTTTTAATGAGTTGTTTGTGTTGTTTCATAAAATTTTAGTCACATTGATTGTTTGAACAGATTCAGTGCTCGAAGTGCACGCTTTCAATTGTTATTCTGTAAGTGATAGTAAGATTTTCTGTTCTGCAGAATAATCCTAATCTCTGAGACTGATTTTCTGCTGTTAACGTTATCATTTCCCTGGTTAAGGCCCAGGGTGGTGCCCCTACGAGAGTTATCATTTTGATCATTCAATTTGATAAATAGTCGACTTTATTAATTATTAATAATTCTTGAATAAAATTATGAATAACCTTCGATAACTGGACAGCCAAGCTAACCTGTGTGGCACAACAATGACAGGTAATATTAGCGGCAATATTTCGCTACGTCGGTTTTTAACCCTGCCTAAAAGAAATTGCGCAACACACGATGATACGTCTTTTTAACACCGAGGTGACCAACTAAGATGGAGTCATGTGCTAGACTCAAAATTTGCGCTCGATAGTCTGTTGGCACAACGAACTGATTGACAACGCGCATCTCACTGGAGTCGGGACTCCACCGTCTCATTAAGACACCGTTGTCCAAGAAAAACACACAAGGCTGGCTGTTGTCCCCGGCGGCTACAACAGAGGACAGACACAAAGTTAGAGACGGATCATTTCTCTGAGCATTTATCAACATTTCTCAGGTCACGTTTAAACTCAGGTCTGCATCAGCAGGAAACACATGAAGCTCAGTGACACATTTTGGTAGCTTTTCACACTCAGTAGCGGGGGACGCTGAAAAAGAGGGCTCAATAGCCATAAACGAGCTAGACAAATCCACAGCATCACCCAATTTATGAGCCTGTGCGCGCGTAATTGCGCATACAGGAAACAAATTTGGCACAGACACAGCAGAAAAGACAGAGGTGGGACAGCAAGCAGGTGCAACCGAAATGGGATCATTAACGACCTCTGATAGAGGAAACACATTTCCTCCGGTCAGATCGTTACCCAAAATAAACGAAATGCCACTAATCGGAAACCGTGGGAGCATGGCAACTTTCACAGGTCCTGACACAAGCTGTGAATGCAAATGGATCATGTGAAGTGGGGCGTTCAGTTCACTCATTTTAATTCCCCACACTAACAAATCAGAAGAACACGAAGTTTCGTTTGAGAGGGGCAGAACACTAGCCAGCATGAATGAATGATAGGCGGTTGTATCTCTGAGGATAGTTACCAGCACTTTATCTGCTTCGTCACCGGTTACTGACACAAATCTGCGAGAAACAAACGGTTTGAAACAAGGGTCAACCTCCGCATTTAACTCTGCGGTGAAGACTGTGTTTTACAGGTGGCTACGCGGTGTTTATAAAACCCACACCTGCGGGAGGTTTAACATTTTTGTGTTGTCCTTTTTTCCTAAGAGCCGGACAGGCAGCGATCAAGTGGCCTGGCTCATGGCAATAGAAACACTCGCGGCTCTCACCTGCAGCTGGTGAGGTGCTTTTACGCATCAGCTTTGGCGATCGGGTTCTGCGCTCAGATATTGCATGTGAGACACGAGGTGCTGGCATAGAAAAAACACTTTTGTGAGTCAAAATGAACTTATCAGCAAGCACGACTGCTTTTGTTATAGATGCCTCTTTTTGTTCGTTCAAATAAACAACAATTCGCTCCAGCAAACACTTTTTGAATTTCTCGAGCAGAATGAGCTCTCTCATTTCTGCCATGGTTTTAACATTACACGCTTGGCACCATTTATCGAACAAAACACTCTTGTCACGCACAAACTCAACATATGTCTGGTTGGGAGTTTTCTCACTGTTCTCACTGTCTCACCAGCTCGTAGGCCTGCAACACAGTCTTTTTCAAGATTTTATAATCAAGACTATCCTCAATAGATAGACTGGCACAGACTTGCTATGCTTTCCCCACTAATTTACACTGGAGGAGAAGGGACCAGAACTATTTGGGCCAACTCAGGGCAGCAGCTATCCACTCGAGAGCGCTAAAATCCACCTCAGTCCACCTCAGACTCATGAAATGAAGGGACTAAAGAAATATGCTTACTAATGTCAAACCCAGGAGCAGAAACTGAGCTGTGGCCAAGAGGAGACACTGGGTTGGAGGCTTCAGAGGCTCCTTTTTCCAGCTCGAGAGCCCTGATGCGCAGATGCATGGCTTGCACCTCTAGCTGTTTGTTTCAGGTCTCTGCCTCCTTCATTTTGAGTACTATGCGGAGATCCTCTGTAGTCATGTTACCCACAAGAGGATCTGTGACCGGCCCAAGCTCTGCACCAGTAGCGAGCCGTTATGTTTATAGTCTATAGATGTTGGTTGATTTTACGGCATAAGCAAGACATGACATCTTGCGCCAGCATTATCATAGGGCTATAATCTATAGCCCGGACTTAAAAAGGGCTTTCCCATCTGTGACCAATTCTTGGACATATTTGAAATATATTGTTGCTGTTACTGATGTTTGATTTTAAATAAAAAAGTTATCTTTTTTCCCAGGGCAAGAAATAATCATTGCCTGTCTTAATCTAAATGTTCAAACATTGAAGATCCATCAGACTGATATCTGCTGGATATCTGCCGACATCTTGACCTGACTTTGAAATGGCACTACCGTGAATGATGCTCTCATGTTTAGAACTTCATACTTGTGCACGTAAACTCTGATGGTTGGACTAGAAGCAACCTCAAAACAGAAGACATTATGTTACGACGCTGCAAGTTATGTTTTTGCAAGTTAATAAAGTCAGATATGCAGATGTTGTCTATTAGAATATGGACCTAATATGTCATAAAAACATGATTTAATGACTGAGTTGTTCTATCATGGTCAACACGAATTTACCAACAGTGCATCGCACTCGCACTCACAGCCACCATCCCCCATAAGCATATCAGAAATGACACCACCCACGACTCTCTATGTCAAACCATTCAAAAGTTATGGCAGAAAAAAGGGACAACCAATCAGAAGAAGGGGCTGGGTTAATTCAGGCCAATGAAGCTCAAGGACTCAATACAGAGTCCGATGACACCACCCACAACTCTCTATGTAAAACCATTCAAAAGTTATGGCAGAGAAAAGTATTCTAGGGGGCACTGTTGAGCCGTTAGGCAACGCCCATTAATGCAAACCATGAAATATCAAATTTATCGCCAGGCCTGGCTTGCATGCAAAATTTGGTGCCTTTTGGGAAACTATCAGATATGGACCAATCAGATGAAGGGGGGCGCGGTTTTTTGGCGTCTAGCGTCGACACGGTAACACTTTTGAAAGAGAAAAGTAATGTGCTTAGTCGCAGGATGGAGACGCGCATTTTGATGTATAACACACCTGGGTGCACGTTATGGTTTCGGACCGTATTAATTGCCGAAGGAATGGCATAAATTGCGCCAAAATTACACAATTAATTCAAAATGGCCGACTTCCTGTTCGGTTTCGGCCATGGTGCCAAGAGACTTTTCTTTAAGTTGCGCCATGATACAGGTGTGTGGCGATTTTCGTGCATGTACGTCGAACTGTATTGTGGGGCTTGAGGCACAAAGTTTTCCGGGGGACGCTGTTGAGCCATTTTGCCACGGCCATTAATGCAAACCATGAAATATCAAATTTATCGCCAGGCCTGCCTTGCATGCAAAATTTGGTGACTTTTCGGGCATCTTTAGGGGGGCAAAAAGGCCTTCCTTTTGTCAGAACAATAAAAAGAAGAAGAAGAATTCCTGCAAATACAATAGGGCCTTCGCACTGCAAGTGCTCGGGCCCTAATAATCCTGCAAATGTAATACATTTCCCACAAACGTAATAGTCGCTGCCTACTACAAACGTAACACGCGATTTCCCACAAATGTAATAACTATTACATTTGTGGTTTATTACGTTTGGTGGCATTATTACATTGGCGGGCGTTACAGGGCCAATCTTCAGTGCTAGGCCAATCTTGTTCAGTTTATACGTGCAGCCCTTGGGAAGTATAATCCAGAATCATGGCATACATTTTCATTGCTATGCTGATGATACGCAGCTCTATTTGTCTATGAATGTCCATAGCTGCTTTTGAAGTCATCCCTGTAGTCCACTGGTTAGCCATTGTGTCTGTGTCTCTCCTTTCTCTGTTCTTCATTCTCTCTGTTTTTTCTCTCTTTTCCTGCTCTGCCCAGCTGGCCTTTGGCAGGAGGTTCCCCATTATGAACCAAAGTTTCTTCCATCCTAAAGGGGAAGAACTGTTTGGCTTAAGGTTTTTCTACCACTAGGGGAGTTTTTACCTGCCAGTTTTTAAGTTATGTCTATGTAATAATTGCTCGGGGGTCATGTTCTGGGTCTCTGGAAAGATCCTAGAGACAACTTGTGTTATAATAGACGCTATATAAATAGAATTGAACTATTGCACAAGCGCAAAGCTGAGAAGAAGTGTTGCTGTGTAATATGTCCCAGGGGAAAGTAACATTGTACTGAATTGGAAAAGGAACTAAGTTTTGTAACCAACTTTCAGGTGGTAGTGCCTTACACTAGTTTTACCTGAAAAAAGTAGTCACGTTACAAAATAACGCGTTACACAACACTGATCATTTGTCTTTAGAGATCCCTTATTTGTAAATCACGGTACACAACAGCAGGTGCTTTTACGAACAGCAAACTTATTGTCATTGATCCAAGTATCCATAAACCACAGCTCCAAACTCGTTAAATGTTCCTGTTTGTCCAAAACACTCACTCAAATTAGCTTTCATTGAAATATTTACCCTGCAAAGGATAAAGCGGGTATAGAAAATGGATGGATGGATGGATGAAATATTTAATATAGGAGTTCACATCCTTTTTCATCCAGACCTAAGATGGTCAAGATAAGATAACTGCTTATTGAAAGTGTCAAGCCTTTGTCAGGCTGGGGTGGTGAGGACCCAGATGCAGGAGAGAGAGAGAGGCCGGAGGCAGGAGTTCTCAAAAAACAAGGATTTATTCCACAAAAGGAGGCAAAAACCAAAAAACCAAAAGCGCTGCTTGGCAGGATAAAAACTAACAGGAACAGGGATAAAAAAACTGGAGCACATGGAGGGAAGCACAGTACGGACCGACAGGGAACAAGGGATGACAAGACCAGATATACTCAGGGGATAACGAGACACGACGAGACACAGGTGCAGACAATCAGGGCAGATGGGACACAGGCGGGGCAAAACAGAAACTCAAAGACTGGGGGAGGGAAGTGTCAAACCCTGACAGAAAGGGTATTTTCAATATGTTTGCTTTCTGGGTGTGTTCAATAAAGACAGAGGGAATTAAAGTTTGTTTGTGTGTTATCAACTCAAGCACATTGTGGCTATTATTGTGACTTATGCGAGGATCAAATCCCATTTGATCTCAAATAAGGCAGAAAACTAGTTAGTGCCACATGGTTCATGTAATTTTTCTGATATGCTTATATAATTCACACATATATGTGCAGGTGTGGTAGCCTGTCACACAGGGTAGGATTATTGTAGTGTTATAGAGAACGGCAGACAGGACTCTCTGAACTGCTATTTGTGGAGCAGGGGAGATGGAGTGGGTTGCAGAGCTCAATAAATCTTTTGCAAAAAGATCTCTGCTGCCTCTGGAGTGTGTCATGAAGAGGCTGAGACTGACTGTCCAAGATGGAAAGCATTGTGTTCATTGTCCTTCTGTCCCTCAGTGAATCAAACATATCTTGTCCCTGTACAATGACGTTACCAACTTTACAGATCAGTCTGTCCATTCTCTTATGGACAGAAACCAATACTGCCCCCCAGCAGACAACAACAAAGAACAGACTGGTACAAAAAATTCAACATCCTGCTGCAAAAGAAGAAGGATCTGAGATCCTATGGAAATATAATCTGCTCATACCCTTCTTGTATAGTGTATCGGTGTTGGTGCTCCAGTCCAGTCTGCCATTCAAGTACACCCCCAGGTGCTTGTAGCTGTTTACCACGTCCACATCCACACCTTTGATCGGCCGGGGGGTGGTCCCAGTCTTCTTCCTCCTGTTTTGCTGTTCTGCAAGTTCAGAAGGAGGGGATTCCTGTTTGCATAACTTGGAGTCAAGGACCCTGGTGAGTAGTTGTGTGTGGTCAAAGATGTGCACTGGGGAAGGTATATATGTCTGATTTGAAGTTCTCTCCTTCAGCAAGACATTTTAAACCTTCATCTCTCCTTGGATGATCTCAATTCAATTCAATTTTATTATATAGCATCTACAAAAACAGAAGTTATCTCTAGGCACATTCCAGAGACCCAGAACTTGATCCCCTAAGCAATTATTACATAAACATAACATGTGACTCACGGGTATAGCATGAACTGTGAAGCCATTTACTTCATAAAAATAATGTTTAATTTAGAACAAAGTACTAAATTAGTACAGTTTCATTGGACACCTTTTTTTCCTCCCCCTATACTTGGACACACGATACATAATACATTTATCCACTGTGTTGGAAAATAACCTTAATTTGCTGTTAATCAGGTTTACTTAGTATGTGTAAAAGCAGCTGGTGAAGCTACATACTGCTTTTATAAAAGTCCTCACAGAGTGATGACAGACCAGTTAAAATAATAAAATGGAAAGAGTATTGAGAGATCCGAGTGTATTTGAATGAAAACACACACACACACACACACACACACACACACACACACACACACACACGCGCACACACACACACACACACACACACACACACACACACACACACACACACACACACACACACACACGGGGCTATTACTGCAACTAGAGATCTGGCTCTAAGTGTAGATTTTCTTTGCAGTAAAGGTCAAAATTCAACTCCTCATTATGAAGTGATAATGGCAACAGCTGGCACTGAAAACAAACTGATAGATAGTGAGACGATCTTTGACTTCCCAAACCTACAGGGCTGTGCCTGTCATTAACCTCCTTCAGCCATCTTTCTATCATCTCTCACACAAGTTTACCTCCTCAGAGTCCCCTCAAGAAATGCATTTATGTCCATTAGTTCACTGTCTCAACAAGTTATTCTTAACTACCTTAATTACATGCCGGCTATTCTTTATTCACACTATGTGCATATTGTGCTCTTTTAAAAAACAAAAACAAAGTTTTAATGAAATGTTTGTAATATGTTTTGGTCAAACTTGGGCCCTGATAGCTCAGGGGGTTGAGCAGGTGCCATTTGTAGAGGCTATAGTTCTCGTTCGGGCAGCGCAGGTTCAAGTTCCAGCCTGTCACTCTATACTGCAATGCCCCCCCGTCTACCCGTTTCCTATCTACCTACTTTCTCAATAAAGGCCATTAGTGCCACAAAAACATTTAAAAAAAACTTAATATTGCAGGACTGGAACAAAGTAACCCAACTTTTCTTCACGTTGTCCAATCTTCCAGTGTCCTTTTGAAGAAGGACGATGTGGGTTTATAAGACCAGCACAACAAACTACGAGTACGATGGACAAAAATGATGGCTATGAGATACTTATAATTAATTAAAAATGGAAGAGGTGAAAAGAAGAAGGGTGAGAGGCACCGCCCAGCGGATCATGTCGGTGCCCCCCTGCAGCAGAGTCCTATAGCAGCATATCTACCACAAAGCTATATTTGAGACTAACTATTATAGTCTTGTTCTATAGCTGCAAGTATGACTACTGACTCTAACACACTAGAGTTTATACTAACTAGAGATTTACTAACACTAACTATAAGCTTTACTAAACAGAAAGGTTTTAAGTTTAGTTTCAAATGTGGAGGTGGTGTCAGCCTCCTTAACCCAGATTGGAAGTTGGTTCCATAGTAATGGTGGCTGATAGCAGAACTGTCAGGGTTTGACATTTCCCCCAGTTTGTGTTTTCAGTTCTGCCCCTCCTGTTTCCCATCTGGCCTGATTGTCCGCACCTGTGTCTCGTTAGTCGTTGTCTTTCCCTGCTCCCGGTCGGTCCGTACTGTTTGCTCCCTCCATGTTCTCCTCGTCAGTTTTGTCGTTCATGATCCTGGTTCAAGTTTTGATCCTGCTCAGCAGCGCTTTTAGTTTGTTTTTGGTTAATAAACCCTGCTTTTTGTGAACTCCTGCCTCCTGCTCTCCTGCGTTTGGGTCCTCAACAAACCACACCCGTGAAAAGGAACGCCCACCCTCCAAATCTACATTTGTATACTCTAGGAACTACTCTAGGAACTGCACTCTGAGAACAGAAAGCTCTGCCAGGAACATAAGTTACTATGAGGTCTTGCAAATATTGCTGAGCTCAGCCATTTTGGGCTTTAAACGCAAGTATAACATTTTTTATTGGATTCTGAATTTTACCGGTAGCCAATGGAGCGACGCTAACACTGGAGAGATGTGGTCTCTCTTGTTGATTCCTGTCAGCACTCGTGCTGCTGCATTTTGGATCAGCTGGAGCCTATTCAGCAACTTGGACATCCTGCTAATAACACATTACAGTAATCTAGTCTAGAAAATACAAACGACCAATAGTGTTACTCCAGTCAACATTCACGCTATTGGGAGCGGTAAAAACTCCAAAACATCAACCTCTAGTGAGTCAACACTATTACTTCAGATACCACTTGTAACTAAGTACTGCAATATTTCCAAAAAGTGACATTTCTACTGGCTGGATCAAAGGCAATAAAAGATAGTGACAACTTCAACTTGCATCAATGAGATCTTTAATTTTACCTCGGATTTAGATATCATCTTATATTTATATATATAGATATTATTCTGGCATGGTCCCTCACCCAAGTCTGCCGAGTGATGGGCACAGTCAGTAAAAAAAATAACATGTAAGCATTTAAATGAATAAATGAATGAACACAAAAGATCTCTACAATGCATCACTTATCCTTATTGTCATTCTGGGGTATTACATTTCATGACGCTATGTGACCTGTAACTGACTGTATTATGAGTATCAGTTTAATCCATATTGTTCTGCATGTAACCACAATAAATCATACAAAAACAATCAGTTGTTCAAAGAAAACGTGTAAGGTTGTCTCAGAATCATTAAGCCTCAAGAATGTTTTGTCTGCATCAAAAACTGCACACTGAAAAAACGTTGTAAAGAATCCCACAAGTAGAACAGAACAGCGTCAGCTCTGAGCTCGGTTTGTTTGTTTTTATATTGCTGTGAATGTTACGTTTCTGTTTTACTCTGGAATCATACCAGAGGAGCTTCAGGGAGGGCTCTGGTGTGGATAGCTGTACCGGTCGGAGAGCTTTGGAGCTGATGTGGAATGGCTGCTATTAAAATCCAGTGTTTGTGTGGCCCTGACTGCAGAGCTGCAGATGAGCCGGCTGGCAAAGATTCATGGCTTGAGGATGGCTGTGTGTTTACTGCAGGGTCTCTTAGGGCAACACACACTGGGCTGAGTTAGCATGGCTATCAGTCAGTATGACACTAGTACACATTTGCGCAACCCCAAAAATAGACATAGGCTCAAATACACACTTTGACTTATACATAGATATGTCTATGTACATACAACTCCATGTGCACATATCAAAATGTGACCACCATTTGTAGCTCTTCAAATGTTTCTGTAGTCAGACTCTGCCAATGGCCCAGTGAATCAACCTTGCTATTGAACAGGTTAGTTATCAGCTTCCATGTCCACTCAGCTGTGTGAGTGTGACACTGATTGTGATGTAATTAGTATTGGCCCCTATAGTTCCACAAACTCTACTGGTGGGATACGAGTTAGTTTAAAAGAAATTGTTTATGCATGTTTAACTGCTCGTTGATGCAAATATCTCAGCCAGTCACATGGCAGCAGCTCAATGCATGTAAACATGTAACTTGTAGAATTCCAACTAAGATTAGCATCACAGGTGTGCAACCGACAAATGTGCAGCAAGTGCAGTGACGGTATAGTATTGGTAGGAACTTAGACCATTGAGGAATGTTGCCTGCACCTTGAAGATTCCATGCCATGACAAACTAGGACATTTAAGGCCAAAATTAGTTGAACCCACTTGTCGTAAGATATACCTAGAAAAGTCGCCACAAAGTAGAATTTTACTGGCCAACAATGAGAAAAAGAATTGAAGTACATTTTAAATAGACTGTATTGAAAAAATGTTATGCAAGAACATCTTCTACTGTGTTTCCAAGCTGCAGTTCAGTGTCTGAAGTTGCCCTTCCGGGGAGAAGCACACAAAGAGTGAAAGTAAAACTTTAAAATGAAAAAAGGATTGGGGAGGGCTACCAGGTGGACCAATCAATGTTTTGACAGTTTATCCACAGCACAGTGCATCCATGGCAGCAGCCTGCCACTCTCAGATACCCTCCTGAGGCTCATTTACATCTGTCTCTCCTGCTTTCTCTTTTCTGGTTTGTGATTCTCCCATCCCTTTCACTACATCCTCTTTCCCTGCTTATACATCCCACAAATTCCTCCCTCCCCCCCTCCTTCTCTTTCAAGTTTTATGAAGAAAGAGCTTGAAAGAGAGAGAGAGAGATCCTGCATTGCTGTTTTTCTCACTGAACATCCAGGCTTCCTTCTGTGCTTTAGAAATGCTAAAGAGGTGGAAATATCTAACATACATTGTCATTGTTTATCACAAGAAGTTTTGTCTTTGTCTCTAGTCTGAAAAACAGCATGTGCTATATTCAGAACACAGAGGCTGTTTAAAGAGTTTTTGGAGTGGGGATGCATACTGCCTGTCTACCATTTTATGATGCTGTTTATTTTAGTGTGGGAGCCAATGCAATGAAATGGTTTGGGGGGGGGGGGGGGGGGTTATGACAGTTTAATACAAAACATGAAGTTAATCATAAAGATGGGTCTTGGATGATGAGCCAGTACATATGAACCAAAAACTAGATTACCGACATGTACATCTCATAGTCATCATTTTTGTCCATTGTTCCTGTGCAGTTTTGCCAAAAAAACATCAGTAGTTCTCTCCTGGGATCTCATGCTTTTCTAACACAGATGTCCGAAATGACAGATTATCGTTGTATTTCAGGAAAAGTAAATTAATCCTACCGAGCAGCATCAGTTCAGCTCTAGGCAACATCTCTTTCCCATTCTGGGTATCTATAACTCAACTGTAACAATAAATCTGCAATAATGTTATAGCAACAAATGCATTACATTGAGTTAATATCAATAGCATATTTGCATTATCCTTTAAGAATGACTAGGTGAAAAATTAAAACAATATGAAAAACAGAAATGATCTGTTTGAAGTCTTTCAGTCAGGGTTCAGAATGCATCATAGCACAGAGACAGCACTGGTTCGAGTTACGAATGACCTTCTTATGGCCTCAGATAAGGGATTAGTGTCCATACTGGTTCTACTGGACCTCAGATAAGGGATTAGTGTCCATATTGGTTCTACTGGACCTCAGTGCTGCTTTTGACACTGTTGATCAGCATTTTACTGCACAGGTAGAGCATGTTTTTGGGATTAAAGGGACAGCTTTACGTTGGTTTAAATCATATCTATCTGACAGGTTCCAGTTTGTTCATGTAAATGAGGTTTCGTCAGAACAGTCAAGGGTGTTATGGTGTTCCGCAGGGTTCAATGCTAGGGCCAATCTTGTTCAGTTTATACATGCAGCCATTGGGATGTATAATCCAGAATCACGGCATACACTTTCATTGCTATGCTGATGATACGCAGCTCTATTTGTCTATGAAGCCGGATGAGACAGAACCATTGGTTAAACTTCAGGGATGTCTTAGGGACATCAAGGACTGGATGTTCAGAAATTTCTTGCTTCTAAATTCAGATAAAACAGAGGTTATCATTTTTGGTCCAGAGCATTTTAGGAAGGGATTAGATGGTGTTGCGATGGCTTCTAGTGCAACTGTGAGAAACCTTGGTGTTGTTTTCGATCAGGATTTGTTGTTTAAACCATATGTTAATCAGGTTTGTAAAATAGCATTTTTCCATCTCCGTAATATTGCAAAAATTAGGAAAATCCTCTCGCAGAGTGATGCAGAAAAACTAGTTCATGCGTTTGTATCTTCTAGACTGGATTACTGTAATGTGTTGTTAGCAGGATGTCCAAGTAATTTGCTGAATATGCTCCAGCTGATCCAGAATGCAGCAGCGGAGTAGGCTACTGACAGGAATCAGCAGGAGAGACCACGTCTCTCCAGTGTTAGCGTCGCTCCATTGGCTACCTGTAAAATTCAGAATCCAATTTAAAATTGTATTACTTGCATATAAAGCCCAAAACGGCTTAGCTCCGCAGTATTTACAAGATTTGATAGTGCCTTATGTTCCTGGCAGAGGTCTCCGTTCTCAGAGTGCAGGTTTACTCGTAGTTCCTAGAGTATCGAAATGTAGATTTGGAGGGCGGGCGTTCTGCTATCAGGCACCATTACTTTGGAATCAATTTCCAATCTGGGTTAAAACTAAAACTAAACTTAAAACCTCTCTGTTTAGTAAAGCCTATAGTTAGTGTTTAGTAAACCTCTAGCTGGTGTTGGTAAATCTCTAGGTAGTATAAACTCTAGTGTGTTAGAGTCAGTAGTCATAGTTGCAGCTATAGAACAAGACTATAATAGTTAGTCTCAAATATAGCTTCGCGGTAGATATGCTGCTATAGGCCTATGCTGCAGGGGGGCACCGACATGATCTGCTGGGCGGTGCCTCTCACCCTAAATATATCTCATAGCTATCATTTTTGTCCATCATTTCTGTAGTTTCTTGTGCCGGCCCCGCTTTTTTCTCTTTTGTGCATGTTTGCAGACCAGAGCCTCGGGAGCTGCGTTCTGGCCTGCGTTCCCGCCCCCCCCCCCTCCCCGGTCATCCCATTGCTGCTTCCACCTGCCTACGTGGATGTCTGCTGTTGCTGCTGACGTCCCCCCCCCCCCCTCTCTGATCATCCTGTTGCTGCTTCCGCCTGCCTGCGCCCCCCCCCTCTGGTCATCCAGCTGCTGCTTCCACCTGCCTGCTGTGTGCTGCTGACGTCCCCGACTCCCCCAGTCTGGCCTTCGGCAGGAGGGTCCCCCCTTATGAGCCTGGTCCTGCTCAAGGTTTCTTCCCTCCTAAAGGGGAGTTTTTTCTTGTCACTGTTTGGCTTAAGGCTTTTCTCCCACTAGGGGAGTTTTTACCTGCCATTGTTTATGTAATAATTGCTCGGGGGTTTATGTTTATATTTATGTTCATGTTCTGGATCTCTGGAAAGCGTCTAGAGATAACATCTGTTGTATTAGACGCTATATAAATAAAATTGAATTGAATGAATGGGGGGGGGGGGGCTTCATAATATTTGTGTGTCTTGGCCTTATTTAGCACCCACCAGTGTGGATTAGTTTTGCTTATACCAAGGTCTGTGTGAATACTCGATTCTGATTGGCTGGCAGGTATCCATTAAAAGTGTTAATCATTATTGTGCTGGATCAATTGCCAGGTGGTAACCACGGCAACGGAGATTCAGAGAAGAAGAGCCGGCTACCACAGGACGGCAACATTAATTATTTTGTAATTTATTTGGTGAAATTAACAATTTTGAAACGTTTATTTTTTTGAATGGTTGATAATATTTCTAGCTTAATGAAAGGTTTGTTTATTTATTTGAATGATTGATGATATTTGTAGCTTAATAAAACGTTTGTTTGTTTATTTATTTGAATGATTGATAGCCCAATATTTGTAGCTTAATGAAACGTTTATTTTTTTTAATGGTTGTTCATATTTGTAGCTTAATAAAACAATTTAAGAAACTATCTGTGGACTTTGATTCTTTGAAACAAATATATATACTGTTTGTTACTGCAGCATAGCCAAGTGGAGCTGAGTGGACTAGAATATCTCCCGTTGCTCAGTCGTATCTCAGGTCCGTCTTAGTTACTGGAGAAGTCTACACTGTGTCCATTGCATAAGGACCTTATGGGACGGTAGTGATTGTTCCAGGTATTAGTCAAACCCTCAGGTGTTACCAAGGAAACAGAGTTATGGCTTGTTGAAAAACTTTGTAACTTACCAGGCTACAACGGCTGCAGACGAGAGGTTTAATAGTCCGCTCAGCCACTCAGCTGTGGCTTGTTATAAAACTAATGATTTCAACTGAAAACACATAAAAAAATGGATAACTGATTTAATATTTATGTTTTTTGGTAAGTGACCTTGGTATAAGCGGGATAAGGCCCTTCGGGGTTCCATTAACATAAATATATGGACTTCGTGGAGGCCCCGACGCCCCCGCGTCGTCCATGTATTTATGTCAATAGCCACCTCGTGTCTTTTGTTGTTGTTGGTTGGCGTTGGTTACGGCCCACAGTAACCTGTACAGTTGTTTAATAAACAACTCTAAGCTGGGAACGTCTCGGTGAGTTTGTTGAGATGTTACACTGGTGTCAGAAGTAAAGCTGACGAGACGTCGCCTCGGTGTTGACGCATCCGCTGTTTTAGCTGCAACAATCGAGAAATTGGAGATAATGCTGCCAACAGTCCGTCCCAAAATTAAACAGAAGAAGGCTGACGAGCTGGATCAGTATGCCACCGCTGGGGCTTGGGGAGCGCCCGAGGACAGACAGCAGTTGAGAAAAATGACTGCTTCAATGGCTGCTGAGGCGGGCTTTTATCGGTCTAGCTGCCCTGATGAGGGACAGGACACACACAGGGGTGCACTGCCCCCAATCAAGACCCCCAAGGCCAATTGGGAAGCTTTTCATGCCCATTTTGAACTGCTAGCTCGGGCCGGCAAGTGGTCCACTGAAGTAAAAGCCCTCCAACTAGCGATGTGTCTGACCAGTGTTGCACTGTCAAGTCTGCTGCTTCTAAGCCCTGATGATAGGAGCGATTATGACGCTTTAGTGGGCGCATTAAAAACGCGTTTTGGACTATGCACAGCGACTAGCCTTCTCCGCTCTGAGCTGGCGCCGGGGCGGCTCTGTCTCTCCGGGCAGGCTGGCCCCCTGCCGGGTGGGGGTCGTTGGCCTGAAGGGTGAGGGCCTCCTGGCCGCGTGTCCGGCCCGGACCGGGTGGCCGGGGATTGCCTGGGTCGCGGTCCGCCGCCGCGGGATCCCTGGCTGCTTCTTTCCGCGCCGTCGGGTGGGGGGGGGGGGCCTCGCAGGCGGTGGGTTGCCTCCCTCCTACTTCTCCCCTCTGTGGGGTTGCCGGTGGCCTGGGTTCCGGGCTCTTCCTTGTCGGCCTCTGGTCTCGCGGGTGGCGGGGTTGCTCCCCCCCCCTCCCCCACTATAGATACACTTCAGGTGGAGCTTTGTTTGGTTTATTACACACACACACACACACACACACACACACACACACACACACACACACACACACACACACACACACACACACACACACACACACACACACATGCATGATCATATACATACACACACACACACATAGACATACACACTGGCTTGTTCACCTGCATGCTGGCTCTCTAGTTTTTGGGTTTAGGTAGCGGTAGCGATAGCTTAGCTCAGACTGCGATCAGATCTCAAGATTTAGGTCGATTGCTGTTCGTGTTTTGGATGGCTCCGTGCCGGTTTCGTGCTTTGTTTGTGGTTTTTTGTTGCAGATTTCCAGTGCTTGACGTGTGTCTCCGTGTGTTCCTGCTTCCTGGATTGGCAGTGGATGTCGTCACCCCCCCCCCCCCAAAAAAAAAAAAAAAAAAAAAAACACTGGGTTTGTATGTGTATATTTATGTATGTGTACGCATATGTGTGCGTATATATATGTATATATTACATATAGTAATAATGCACATATATACACTTTTGGTTTCTACCGTCATGGTATCAATCAATAATATGTGTGCAGACAAGGTAACAAAAAAAAAAAAAAAAAAAATGTTGCCAGACCTGGCTTGCGTGCAAAATTTGGTGACTTTTGAGGCACGTATAGGGGGAAAAAAGGCCCTCATTTCGCCAGAAGAAAAACAACAAGAATGAGAACGAAGATAACATCTCCTACAGATACAATAGGGCCTTCGCACTCTAAGTGCTCGGGCTCTAATTAAAGCTGCAAGCAGCAATGAATGGGCCAATTTAAGTCAAGGACTCAAAACCGAGTCCGATGACACCACCCACAACTCTGTATGTCAAACCATTCAAAAGTTATGGGAGAAAATAGGATCTATCAAATATGGACCAATCAGATGAAGGGGGGGCGCGCTTTTTGGTGTCTATCGTCGCCACGGTAACGATTTTGACTGAGAAAAGTAATGCCCATCGTCTCAGGATGGAGACGCACATTTTGATGTATAACACACCTGGGTACACGTTACGGTTCGGGACCCAGGTGACCTATTGTGGCATTTAATGTATATTTTAAACAGGTCTTGAATGTCTTAAAAACAAGCTTTTGATTGTTTTTCTACATAAATCAGAAATTCAGGGATTCTGAGTGGGCGGGGCTATGATAATGAGGCTCTGTGCTGATTGGCTGCCTGAATGACGCGTAGCAGGGGAGGGAACAAAGCAAGTTTTTACAACCAACAACAGAGGAATACGCATGTCTAGCTCGAACAGACGCCATCACGATACACCACTACGAAAAAATGGTGGAAGATCCAGCCAGCGGAGTTTGTTGTTGTTGTTCCGGCCAGAGTTAGTTGTGGGTGTGGTTTCACGCATCGGAGGACGACGTTTTTCATATTACTGTTTTTCATATAATGTGGTACAACAATGACAACACCAGTTGAAGAAACAAATTACTTGTTACAAAAAAAACATGGACAATCCCATTAAATTGATTAAATTACTAATATTGGAAGATGTGAATGTTGGTACTTATTTTCATGTGGCACCATGGCAGTTTTGTAAATGAGCAGTCCACTTGTAATTAAGACGGAAATGATAAACAATAATATGTCTTGCCACGTTATATTTAAGTATAATTAATTGACTGTTTGCTCAGCTGCAGATACATTTATCTAAACACATCAATGATCATGAGCCACATTGATTTTGGTGATAATGGAAACATCATCTCGCATAGGAATGGCATACCTAATGTATTCGTCAATCAATGTTAAAAGTAAGAAAATAAAAAAAAGAATCAGTTCCGAAGGTTCCTTTCATGTTTACATCCTTTATTCCTTGTTTAGCCTTTCATCATCTTTGTGTATGTCAATTAAGATCACTGTGACCTTTTACCAACTCTTCCTTCTCACATCCTCCTTCAGGTTTACTATATGACAGATGAGTGTGAGAAATACCTTAGCCCTTTATCGTTGTCTTTTTAATATAGAGGCAGAAATCCAGAGAGAGACATTGATTGGATAAACCACAATTCATCTTGTTGGTAATTGGAACAAACACTGTTTAATGCCAGAGAGAACCAATTATTGGCAGAGCAGAACGCAGCTCTTTATAGGACGTCCCAGAAGAACAATACCGTTCATAAAGTTGGCTCGAGTATTAAACATTGACTATTTATTTTTCTCTTTTTTTTCCTTTGCTGACTCCTTAAAATAAGCAGTTCTTATTCCAACAAATGCTCCATCTGTCCTTTACCTTTGTCTTTCCGTTTTTGAACAAGTGGTGTGTCGGCTTTATCATTGAAAGCAGTTGCTTGTTTTCAACTGGAAATAAGTTTGATAAAAATTTTTAAAGTATAGAAGGCATGCAGTTAGAATTTGAATCAGAAAAAAATTAAAGTGCTAAAATACTAACTGTTGGATTACCTTTCTTAGATTTAAATGTACAAGTGATCTTACGGTCACATTCACATGTTTTTGTACGAATAAAAAAAAAAGCATGATGAAAGCTCCTGTTTAAACCATCATGAAGGGGAGAAACAGATTTAGATAAGCACATTTAAAGGTAGGCATTCCAGATTGGATATTTCAAAATCTGCAGTGAGTAGAAGCTCACATAATCAGTAAACTTGAGTGCTAAAAAAGATGGCCTTATTTATGAGATCTATGTTTATACCAAGAGTTACAAATCATTTTGATATCAACGGCAGTTACTTATTACAG
This sequence comes from Cololabis saira, assembly GCF_033807715.1. Lineage (NCBI taxonomy): Eukaryota > Metazoa > Chordata > Actinopteri > Beloniformes > Belonidae > Cololabis > Cololabis saira. Next base: position 89,819 of record NC_084599.1, on the reverse strand, counting down.
TGCCTTGCGAAAGTATTTGGCCCCCTTGAACTTTGTGACCTTTTGCCACATTTCAGGCTTCAAACATAAAGATATAAAACTGTAATTTTTTTGTGAAGAATCAACAACAAGTGGGACACAATCATGAAGTGGAACGAAATTTATTGGATATTTCAAACTTTTTTAACAAATAAAAAACTGAAAAAGTGGGCGTGCAAAATGATTTGCGTGAAAGGCTCCGTAATCAGGAGAGATGGCCCGGCTGTTGCACGCTGCACTGTCTTTCTATTTCAGAGTTAGAAGCAGGAGAGGGGCCGAGAGGCCGCTCGCGACCGGAGGATCCCCGGCAGGAGCGATCAGCTGTAGGATCACCGCCTGATAGGGCCGAACCGAGCCGAACCGAGCCGAACCGAGCCGAACCGAGGGCTCTCCCAACACCTGGGAAGGCTCACAGACCTGGAACCAAGGGAGGCGTGAGGTTCCTGTTTTGGGCAGTCAGTTAATTTACAGCGGTGTAAAGAAATTGTGTTTAATGTAACGTTGTATGCATATTATTGTGTAACGTGTACCGTGTCCGCCATTCTCTTTCATTTCACGTGGCGGGACGAGGGCCCGACTAAGATGGGAGATCTTAGTCGGGCCCACGCGAAGCCACGTTGTTTTGAGACACAGCAGTTGATCGGAAAATTTGCATCACATGATTTATTGTTTTGATTTATCTCCTTTACGTAGTTAACTTGTTGTTATTTTTCTTTATAGTTAGTATTCTGTCCTGGCTGACAGATAGCGAACAAATTTGAGAGACCCAGTAGATTTGACTCAAGTCGCTTTACTGAATCTTCTCAGTCAATATTTTGTAAAACTGCAACACAATAAAATAAACACAATGTTACAAATACAATTAAATGTATGCAACAACACAATTCGTCTTCCTTTCCAGGTTATAAATCAGGTACATAAAATACTCTATTAACTAAAGTCGGCATCCTTTTTTACAGTAGCCTATGCTTCTACAGGTGAGTAACATAGCAGAACATAAGCACAGTAAACTGCAATAACACACAAATGAGGCTTCACAAAGAACTGAATTAGCCACAGCAGCTAAACTAGCCTAATGCTAGCGGTTAGCCTCGCGGTTAGCATTAGCATCGTTAGCACGGTTTTTCGTACTCAAAACAAACATTCTCCACTATAGGTTACTCACTGTTGGTTCCACTTTAGGGCTCAGACAACCAACTTCTGTGGTGGAGCACTGAGTTAGTCTGTTAGTCTCTGCAGGTACCGGATCATTAAACTGAACTCAAATCACCAACAGGGGGAAACATAACTTCAGTCACTGATAGGAGTTAGAACAGTTAGGGCCTGATTTACTAAAGGTTTGCGTGTGTAAAAACGTGTGCAAACTTGACATCACCCGCAAACCAATGTGCAAGCTGATCTACTAACAGCGTGCAAAGAGGACGGCGCCTCTCAAATGAGCAAAATAGCACACGCTATTCATAGTACTTTTGCCCTGATAAATAATCAATATGGGGCGTACCTGCCAGGAATCACTAAATACTGGGAGGGGAAAATGCAAATATGTCCATTTACCACACGCAATGAGATTTACCAAGCCTGAAAGTTTTTGCGGGGATTGTGATTGCGTCTGTATTTAATACGTTCGAAAGGAAGGTGCTAATCTGCCCAGCATTACGCAGGGATGCTTGTTGGTGCCTGATTTGAGGACTGGGGTGGGGATGGCTCAACTTGTGGTGAGGATTCTCCACATGCAAAAGGAGAAATATTTTATATGAATGTTAAATCGAGTATTATTCAGCAAAAGGTTGCCACAGGAGGCACCTTCATTTTTTTATTTGTGATAATAAATAAATCACGTGTTTTCATGGAGAAAAAAGTGTTTCTTATTGTGCGCCTATACTTGTTCTGCAGTTGTCATACCCCGGTGTTGTGCCGTATTCAGCACCCCTGCCGTGAAAAGCACCCCCTCGTCTGACAAAAATGATATTCTCATTCCGTGTCACGTTCTGTTTAGCGTCCATTTTTGTGTTAATGATTCATGTTTAAATGCGCTCATGGATTCCACAATAGTCATACTTTCCCACAATCACAGTCACAGATAACAAAAATCGGGTAAATGGTTATTGATGTCATTAATTAATAGCCTGCTTACTGTGTTGTCTTCCATAATATTTGTAAATATATATAATATAAACTCCTAAGTATGTGTTTGTGTGAGTGTGTATATATAAATATATTGAAGTGTCAGTGTGTTGTTTTTTTTCTTGGTCTACTTATCATTGAATATACGAGGGGGTGCTTTTCACGGCAGGAGTGCTGAATACGGCACAACAATTTGCCTCTTCCACTAATATCTCTAACTCCAACTCGTCAAATTTCATTTTGCGCTCGCAAACCGTAAGACACCTCATTTAAATAGTGCTGTTTGCACCTGTTATCAATTGCGCACGCAATCTTAGTTGATCACCCGCAAAACACACAACAACAGCACGTGCAAACTTTTTCAGTGCACACGCAATTTAGTACTCTTTATTTAGGATCTTAGTAAATCGGGCCCTTAGTGTTTTGTGTTTTCCTATGTAGTGAGCCATCATAATTTATCCAAGGTGTCGCTTTTCATCTGCTTGACATCTAATGTAAATAAATTCTGATTGATTTGATTGATTTTAATGAGAGAAGTTGTTTTGTTACAAATGCTGGTTTGACTGGAGTCAGTGCCGAACTCGTAACTGCCTTCAATATTATTCTGTAGAATAATCAAAGCCAATAAAACTCGCCATGATGAACTCATTGCTTAGATCAAGTGGAGCCCACTGGGCAATACAAATGATTTGAAGCGTGATCATTTAAATCAATCTGACTAATTCAGACCTACAGACCTATTTGTGTCACTTTCGAAGTTTGAACTGCTGCTACGTTAATTCAGCTTCTGTTCAGCCGTGTAGAAGATTCTATTGATGAAAGGTAACACAGTAGAGCCGGGATACGTGGTAAAATCCAGATCATACCTGCAACCAAGAAATAGAAAAACCAATGATCTTTCTGACTCCACATTTCCAGACAAAGAAGGCCGTCTTGAAATTAGTGAATCAGTGAAAAAAAAATCTGCGAAATTAAACCTTTTCTTCCTTTCTTTTTTTATGTGAGATGCAACTTTTTGTTTTTTCTTGCACTAGTAGAGCACAGCTATGATTGCTCCACCCACAATGTTTGCATTAAAATGTGTATATGTGAACATGTAATTTCCTACACAACACAGACTTATGAGTTTGATGTTGTAACAATACAGTTTTTCCTGAAAATCAGTGGCATGCTGGGCCTTGTTTTTAAAACTCTATGGTGGGGTGTCATGAAAAAAAATACATTGTGTTCTCTGTTAAAAAAACAAAACAAACTGTATCCATATGGCCATGGTCGGCCAACTTTCCTGCACAAAATACTTTTTTTTTTGGGAGCATCTTGGAAACGAAAGCAGCATTCTTGGCAGATCAATCCAAGACGTGAAAGACAGTTTGGCTCTACAATGCCTGGTCATTCAAGGAAATGTCACCCTCTGTGACATCATAGAGAACAGATGTTCTAACAGACAAAACTCTCAAAAGGCAAGCACTCTCAGCACCATAAAAACCAAGCATTTTGTGCATAAGTATACTAAGACATACTTTTACCTTGTTTTTAGAACATCCAGTAACATCTAAAATTAAAGCTGCAAGCAGCGATGAACGGGCCCTCGCACTCATGGCCAACGCCCCTCCTTCCAGCCCCCCCCAAAAAGAGAATATTAAAAATACGATAAATGTAAAAAAAAAATAAAATTAAACAAGATTTATCTTCTCATTACAAGCAAAAAAATCTTGTTCCACTGGCAGATTTTTCTACTTATTTTAAGTGAAAACAGGTGAACAGGTGAAACAGATGAAAATGGTGTTTTTTTTTCCAGTTATGAGTCTTGTTTTAAGTGTAATGAGGTTTTTTTTACTAAAATGAGACATTTTCACTAGAAATAAGACAAATATTTTTGTTAAGATTTAGAGTTTTTGCAGTGATCCATGTTACTTATCCTGTGAAAGACAGATGCATATTGATAAGTTCAGAAAACTGTTTTTTATTGTTGTGTTTTGATGTATTTGATGTAAGCCCAGTGGATATTTAAAGCTTACAGAAGGCTGCATTTAACTGCTGCTATGTCATTCCTGCAGTATTTCTGCAGGTGTTTTGGTCACTGCTATTATTTGTAATATATTATAATATTTGTAATCAGAACAAATTATCTGTCCCCATATGATCAAATCCACCACCCCCCCTGATTTTTTTTTACAACTCGAGTACTGGCTGCGGTTCTGTTTAAAGCCGGGCAGACACTGTGCCATTGCCGGCTCGTTTTGAACCAATTTTCCTCTTGTTTCAATCATTAATATGTGTGCAGACAAGGTAAAAAAAAAAAAAAAAGAAAAGCTCAAACTCTTTCAGTTCACTGTGTTTTCTAGTAGTTCTTCTAGTTTTCTATTGTTACTTTTAAGTTTACTGTTCCCTTTGTGGTTTTACTGGTTGTAAAGCATGTAGCTTTAATTATCATGCATGTAGCTTTAATTATCACCCAATTCTGTGTTTCACCTTGTTAGTCAACTTCACTCCAACTCATTACCACCAATTTTACACTTATTTTTGGAATGAATGGTCAATAGACCTCATTTACATAAAATCATAGCTCATTTTTGAGATAGATAAAGATAAGCCGAAATTCTGAATTTTTTTGACTATAGTTAAACTCAGAGGCATAAATTGATGGATTATCACAGACGGGTATATGTGAAAATGAAATGAAATCATTTAAAATGTTTGGACCACCACCCAGCACCAGCCAGTGGTTGGTGGGTCAAATTGAATATCACAGGAGAGGAGAAATTGAATAAAATATCCATAATTCAATGCAAGTAGTGATCAGAGGTGGGTAGTAACGAGTTACATTTACTCCGTTACATTTACTTGAGTAAGTTTTGGGAAATTTTGTACTTTTAGGAGTAGTTTTGGATAACTGTACTTTTTACTTTTACTTGAGTAGATTTGTGAAGGAGAAACTGTTCCTCTTACTCCGCTACATTAGGAACGTTGAGCTGTTACTTTTCTTTTATCCTTTTTATCCGTGTACGCGTCAATCTCATGACATCACTGAGTGATTCTTTGGGAAAAAGGTTTGTTTTTGCATGTTTTGTCACATTTACACAGACTCAAACACACACAGAGTTTCTATGAGTTCATGTTTGTTCTAGTTCTGCCTGGTTAAAAAAGAAAAGTACAAAGGCTTGAAATTTTGTGCTACTGGTGCTTAATTTATTTTTTTATTCTGTTATTTTATTATTTATTAAAGTTCTTGAATTTACTTTACGCTTATTTTAATTTAAGCTATTTTTCATTTTTTTATTAATTTTAATTTATTTTATTATTTTATTGATTTTAATTTGCCTGAAGGTGATTATTTTGTACTTTTGTCTTTTTGAATGGGTGTGTTAAAAAAATAAATCAGACGTTACTCAACAGTTACTAAGTACTTGAGTAGTTTTTTCACCAAGTACTTTTTTTACTTTTACTCAAGTAATTATTTGGATGACTACTTTTTACTTCTACTTGAGTCATATTATTCTGAAGTAACAGTACTTTTACTTGAGTACAATCTTTGGCTACTCTACCAGCTCTGGTAGTGATCATCAATTTTATTTGAAATGAGTGTAACAGAGGCAGTTATATGGATGAAAATCATATTTTTGATATAAAAGAAAAGTGAATATGGGTCAATTTGACCAAAAGACCACAGAAGGGTTATCTATTAACATTTCAACATAATCAACTCATCCAAGAGATATTAGGAAGAGCTTCTCTTCTGCAAATGGTACAGTAGATGAGCTGCCATACAAAGGAATTTCCCTTTGGGGATTAATAAAGTAATTCTTATTCTTATTCTTAAAATCCGTCTAGCTGACGTGACCCAGGCAGACCAAACAACAGGCTTCAGCTTGAGCGGCCGTTTTCCGCTTGGTCCTAGTGCTGACCTGTCTCCATTTAATATAGCGTAACATTGTTTTTGGACGGTAAAAACTGCAGGGGACCAAAACTGCCTTTTGAAAAAGTGCAGGATACATGTCCCCCCCCCCCCCCATATTACGTCCGTGTATGAACGTACAGTCAGTGTGAGCAGGGACCTGTCGCATCAGAGCATCAGGTCCGTCTCAGCCGGTGTTATGCCAATTTCTGCTCCCTGCCGAAAAAATGCTACGTTTGGGTTCTGCGCATGCGCACAGTCGATTTTCAAAGTTTGCATCATTTCTTGCACGATGTAAAATGGATAATGGGATGTTGATTATTTGATCCTTCAAAATACACGACCCATGACATGAATGCATTACACTTTGTGAACATTATACGATAAAGAGAAAAAAAACAACAATTCTATGGCTTTATTTGATATTTATTCAGTCATTCGCCTTTATTTAACCAGGCAGGTCATTAAGAACATTCTTATTTACAATGACGGCCTGGCAAGAGACAAGGACCACTTGGGGGTGAAAGGAAGTGGTTTAGGGAGTAAAACACAGTAAAGTTGTGGTGGAAAACCTTTAGGTAGCATTTTTTGGCAAAGCTGCAGAAATGGGCAGAAACTGGCTCTCGGCTCTGCGCGTGGCCGCGCGCGGCCGCGCGCTCCTGATCGGGATCGCGGATGGAAGCTCAATAATAATATAATAATATAATAAAATCAAATAATTGCAACACGCATTAAAAAAACACAATACAACTTACGTGACGTGACGGCGTGACTCCACATGTTGCTGCAAGTTGCAACAACCCCCCTCCCCCCCCGGCAGCTTCCAGGAGCTGCGGCTGCGCGTTCCCGCGGTCTGCGCGCACGCGGCCAGCAGACAGCTTCATGCTTCTAATCCAACTCAAAACATTCATTATAAATCGCCTCTTGCACATACAATGCTCAAATCATATTATTTTCAACAATATTTTTACGAAGTTAGAAGTTAATTCGACATTGCATGACAAAGTAAAGATTTATTTCAAAATGAGTTCATATTTTGAATAAAGTCGGTGACAAACTGTCCCAAATATAGAATGGATATCAGAATGGAAGCCTGATTAAATGTATTGATTTTGGGTCAATTTGGACCAAGTATTTGAAAGTTAAAACAACTTTTATGTTCATGGCGAGACACCAAAATTTGACAACCTCTAACAGCGACGCCCTTTGAGAAAAACTTACAGTTTTCTCTGTCAGCCATCGTCAATGTCTTACCTATTTATGTGACCAACTTTGAGATCCATCCGCTCATCTCCCTTTGAGCACAGATGCATACTAGAAGACATGACAATTCCTGGTGCCAACAGGTGGCGCTACAACCGATCCTGAATATTCCACCATAGATGTCTTCAGGCTCAGCCTACAATCATGCACATACGTTTTCAACCACATCAAATCATGTATTGCTGAATTACAGCCAATTGATGTTTCATGGCGAGGCTTAAAAATGACCCCAAACTTCGCCGGATCACTACGGTCAAGCCCTCTGCTAAAAACGTAAAAGCTTCGCAATTTAGCATCGGCCATGTGTCTAGATTGTACAAACCAAGTTGTGAGCCAATCTGATAAAATCTCTAGGAGGAGTTCGTTAAAGTACGAGGCCTAGAAATGATCAGAATTCATAAAAAATGACATTTTCTGTTCAAAATGCCGGACTTCCTGTGTAACTTAGAGCATGTGTCCAAGAGACTTTTTTGTAGCTCTTTGTCTAATATAATACACACATAAAGGTCATTGCTGTAAGTAAAACCATATTGTGGGGCTCGTCAAAAACATAAAATAGGTGGCGCTATAGAGCCTAATCCTTTTTGACCCATGCCTGTCGCCCATAAAATACGTAATTTTACGCGACTCTGGAAGCGTGTGCAAAATTTGGTGAGTTTTTGAGCATTTTAAGGCCTCCGAAAAGGCAATTTATTTATGGCGAGAATAATAATAATAATAATTAAAGCTGCAAGCAGCGATGAACGGGCCCTCGCACTCACGGCCACCGCCCCCCATAAGCATATCAGAAATGACACCACCCACGACTTCCTATGTCAAACCATTCAAAAGTTATAGCAGAAAAAAGGGACAACCAATCAGAAGAAGGGGCGGGGCTAATTCAGGCCAATGAAGCTCAAGGACTCCATACAGAATCTGATGACACCACCCACGACTGTCTATGTCAAAATATTCAAATGTTATAGCAGGAAATAGGGACAACCAATCAGAAGAAGGGGCGGGGCTAATTTTCGCCAATTATGGTCAAGGACTCAATACCGAGTCCGATGACACCACCCACGACTCTTTATGTCAAACCTTTCAAAAGTTATGGGAGAGAAAGGTATTCTAGTGGGCGCTGTTGAGCCGTTAGGCAACGCCCATTAATGCAAACCATGAAATATCAAATGTATCGACAGGCCTGGCTTTTCTTTAAGTTGCGACATGATACAGGTGTGTACCAATTTTCGTTCATGTACGTCAAACCGTATTATGGGGCTTGAGGCGCAAAGTTTTTTCTGTCTGAACCAATCAGATGAAGGGTGGGCGCGCTTTTTGCCGTCTAGCGTCGCCACGGTAACGCTTTTGAAAGAGAAAAGTAATGCGTGGTGTCGGAGGATGGAGACGCACGTTTTGACGTATAACACACCTGGGTGCACGTTAGGGTTCGGGCTGAATTAATGACCGAAGAAATGGCATAAATTGCGCCAAAATTACACGATGAATTCAAAATGTTCAAAATGGCTGACTTCCTGTTCGGTTTCGGCCATGGCGCCAAGAGACTTTCCTTTAATTTGCGACATGATACAGGTGTGTACTGATTTTTGTGCATGTACGTCAAAGCGTATTGTGGGACTTGAGGCACGAAGTTTTATCTGTATGGACCAATCAGATGAATTGGGGGCGCGCTTTTTGGCGTCTATCATCGCCACGGTAACGCTTTTGACTGAGAAAAGTTATGCACGTTATTGCAGGATGGAGACGCACATTTTGATGTATAACACACCTGGGTGCACGTTACGGTTCTGGCGAAGAAGCGGCTGAAGGAATGGCATAAATTGCGCCAAAATTACATGATTAATTCAAACTGGCCGACTTCCTGTTGGGTTTGGGCCATGGCGCCAGGAGACTTTTCTTTAAGTTGTGCTATGATACAGGTGTGTACCGATAAAGGAAGCTCTGAAAACCTTAACAAACCATGGTTTACTATAGAACTTAGGAAATCCGCAAATTCAAAATTTAATGTCTATGAGTTTTGGTTCAAATATAAATCATTAGTATAGTATGCATAAATGGCTTTATGAGGGTGACACTTCCATTATAGATAAAATGTATTTCAAAATGGTTTTCAAAAATGAAAGGACACATGAGTCTATCTTTCTTGAAAAGTTAATTTAATTACTGATAATTAAAATATACATTTTGTTAAGGAAATCTATTAATTTTGAGATAAATAACGGTCGCCCCCAATGACTTTTTTAAGGTCGTTGCCCTATTAATGTAGGTTTAAAAACACTAAAATACCTTTGTTTTAAGTTTTCACATATATGCACACTACATTCCAAATGTTTGGAAAATGGCCAAATACATCTTTATTTTAAGTATTTTAAAAATAGGCCTCTCAAAGGCCTTATACATCATTGACCCACAATTGTGATTCAGGCTTAAAGCTCCTCTGCTACACGTCATTCAGGCAGCCAATCAGCACAGAGCCTCATTAACATAGCCCCCCCCCTCCCCTCAGAATCCCTCATAGAGAAGGTTAGAAACGGTAAAAATAAAGACATGGCCCAGAGGCTGAATTTCTCATTTATGTAGAAAAAACCTTCAAAAGCTTGTTTTTAAGACATTCAATGCCTGTTTAAAATATACATTAAATGCCATAATAGGTCACCTTTAAATAATTTTTAAGCAAATGAAGCAACGGTAAATTCTCGCCAAATACAGTAAATTCCAGTTGTCCCTGAACGCACCAGGAGGATAATCGGCTTTTTAGAATTCCGACCGGTCCCTGAATGCACCTCCTCCGCGGCGCTGCGCGGTGCCGACCAGATCTCGGCTGAAAGCCGATAATAATATAATAAAATTGCAAAGCTGCTGTGAAATAAGGTGTAATACATGCACTGTAATTATTTTCTGTATAAAAATTGAATTTAAAAAGACGGGTTTGACTCAAAATCAGTGTGGTTTTATTTAAGTGGTCTCTGTCTCGGTAGAAGACAGAGACATGAAAGACATGGTAAAAAGCGAGCTGCATTACAGACATGCGCCGCCGAAATACATCGGTGAAAACTATTCCACAGGAATATTTCACCATAGATGTCTTAAGACGACTCTACAATTATGCACACAATAAAAAAATACTTACAGATTAGGTTGGGACTCGTGTGAAAACACTGGAGGATTTATGTCGTGTGAGGAACGTCAATACGGTGCGCACGCAACAACGTCTCCCCGCGTCTGACCAATTATGTTTAAGTTACAACAACTTTTATGTTCATGGCGAGACACCGAAATTTTACTACCTGTAACGGCCACGCCCTTCGATAAGAACGTACAGTTTTCTCTGTCAGTCATCGTCAATGTCTTACCTATTATCTGACCAACTTTGAGATCATTAATCTCATCTCGCTTGGAGCACAGATGCATACTAGAAGACATGACAATTCCTGGTGCCAACAGGTGGCGCTACAACCGATCCTGAATATTCCACCATAGATGTCTTCAGGCTCAGTCTAGAATCATGCACATACGTTTTCGGCCACATAAAATAATGTATTGCTGAATTACAGCCAATTGATGTTTCATGGCGAGGCTTAAAAATGACCTCAAACTTCGCCGAATGACTACGGTCAAGCCCTCTGGCAGAAACTTAAAAGCTTCGCAATTTAGCGTCGGCCATGTGTCTAGATTGTACAAACCAAGTTGTGAGCCAATTCGATAAAATCTCTAGGAGGAGTTCGTTAAAGTACGAGGCCTAGAAATGATCAGAATTCATGAAAAATGACATTTTCTGTTCAAAATGCCGGACTTCCTGTGTAACTTAGACCATGGGTCCAAAATACTTTTTTGTAGCTCTTTGTCTAATATAATACACACATAAAGGTCATTGCTGTAAGTCAAACCATATTGTGGGGCTCGTCAAAAAACATAAAATAGGTGGCGCTATAGAGCCCATTCTTGTCGACCCATGCCTGTCGCCCATAAAATACGTAATTTTACGCGACTCTGGAAGCGTGTGCAAAATTTGGTGAGTTTTTGAGCATTTTAAGGCCTCCAAAAAGGCAATTTATTTACGGCGAGAATAATAATAATAATTAAAGCTGCAAGCAGCGATGAACGGGCCCTCGCACTCATGGCCAACGCCCCTCCTTCCAGCCCCCCCCAAAAAGAGAATATTAAAAATACGATAAATGTAAAAAAAAAATTAAATTAAACAAGATTTATCTTCTCATTACAAGCAAAAAAATCTTGTTCCACTGGCAGATTTTCTACTTATTTTAAGTGAAAACAGGTGAACAGGTGAAACAGATGAAAATGGTGTTTTCTTTCCCAGTTATGAGTCTTGTTTTAAGTGTAATGAGGTTTTTTTTACTAAAATGAGACATTTTCACTAGAAATAAGACAAATATTTTTGTTAAGATTTTGAGTTTTTGCAGTGATCCATTTTACTTATCCTGTGAAAGACAGATGCATATTGATAAGTTCAGAAAACTGTTTTTTATTGTTGTGTTTTGATGTATTTGATGTAAGCCCAGTGGATATTTAAAGCTTACAGAAGGCTGCATTTAACTGCTGCTATGTCATTCCTGCAGTATTTCTGCAGGTGTTTTGGTCAGTGCTATTATTTGTAATATATTATAATATTTGTAATCAGAACAAATTATCTGTCCCCATATGATAAAATCCACCATCCCCCCTGATTTTTTTTACAACTGGAGTACTGGCTGCGGTTCTGTTTAAAGCCGGGCAGACACTGTGCCATTGCCGGCTCGTTTTGAACCAATTTTCCTCTTGTTTCAATCATTAATATGTGTGCAGACAAGGTAAAAAAAAAAAAAAAAAGAAAACTCAAACTCTTTCAGTTCACTGTGTTTTCTAGTAGTTCTTCTAGTTTTCTATTGTTACTTTTAAGTTTACTGTTCCCTTTGTGGTTTTACTGGTTGTAAAGCATGTAGCTTTAATTATCACCCAATTCTGTGTTTCACCTTGTTAGTCAACTTCACTCCAACTCATTACCACCAATTTTACACTTATTTTTGGAATGAATGGTCAATAGACCTCATTTACATAAAATCATAGCTCATTTTTGAGATAGATAAAGATAAGCCGAAATTCTGAATTTTTTTGACTATAGTTAAACTCAGAGGCATATAAATTGATGGATTATCACAGACGGGTATATGTGAAAATGAAATGAAATCATTTAAAATGTTTGGACCACCACCCAGCACCAGCCAGTGGTTGGTGGGTCAAATTGAATATCACAGGAGAGGAGAAATTGAATAAAATATCCATAATTCAATGCAAGTAGTGATCAGAGGTGGGTAGTAACGAGTTACATTTACTCTGTTACATTTACTTGAGTAAGTTTTGGGAAATTTTGTACTTTTAGGAGTAGTTTTGGATAACTGTACTTTTTACTTTTACTTGAGTAGATTTGTGAAGGACAAACTGTTCCTCTTACTCCGCTACATTAGGCTACGTTGAGCTGTTACTTTTCTTTTATCCTTTTTATCCGTGTACGCGTCAATCTCATGACATCACTGAGTGATTCTTTGGGAAAAAGGTTTGTTTTTGCATGTTTTGTCACATTTACACAGACTCAAACACACACAGAGTTTCTATGAGTTCATGTTTGTTCTAGTTCTGCCTGGTTGAAAAAGAAAAGTACAAAGGCTTGAAATTTTGTGCTACTGGTGCTTAATTTATTTTTTTATTCTGTTATTTTATTATTTATTAAAGTTCTTGAATTTACTTTACGCTTATTTTAATTTAAGCTATTTTTCATTTTTTTATTAATTTTAATTTATTTTATTATTTTATTGATTTTAATTTGCCTGAAGGTGATTATTTTGTACTTTTGTCTTTTTGAATGGGTGTGTTAAAAAAATAAATCAGACGTTACTCAACAGTTACTCAGTACTTGAGTAGTTTTTTCACCAAGTACTTTTTTTACTTTTACTCAAGTAATTATTTGGATGACTACTTTTTACTTCTACTTGAGTCATATTATTCTGAAGTAACAGTACTTTTACTTGAGTACAATTTTTGGCTACTCTACCAGCTCTGGTAGTGATCATCAATTTTATTTGAAATGAGTGTAACAGAGGCAGTTATATGGATGAAAATCATATTTTTGATATAAAAGAAAAGTGAATATGGGTCAATTTGACCAAAAGACCACAGAAGGGTTATCTATTAACATTTCAACATAATCAAGAGATATTCAGAAGAGCTTCTCTTCTGCAAATGGTACAGTAGATGAGCTGCCATACAAAGGAATTTCCCTTTGGGGATTAATAAAGTAATTCTTATTCTTATTCTTAAAATCCGTCTAGCTGACGTGACCCAGGCAGACCAAACAACAGGCTTCAGCTTGAGCGGCCGTTTTCCGCTTGGTCCTAGTGCTGACCTGTCTCCATTTAATATAGCGTAACATTGTTTTTGGACGGTAAAAACTGCAGGGGACCAAAACTGCCTTTTGAAAAAGTGCAGGATACATGTCCCCCCCCCCCCCATATTACGTCCGTGTATGAACGTACAGTCAGTGTGAGCAGAGCCCTGTCGCATCAGAGCATCAGGTCCGTCCCAGCCGGTGTTCTGCCAATTTCTGCTCCCTGCCGAAAAAATGCTACGTTTGGGTTCTGCGCATGCGCACAGTCGATTTTCAAAGTTTGCATCATTTCTTGCAAGATGTAAAATGGATAATGGGATGTTGATTATTTGATCCTTCAAAATACACGACCCATGACATGAATGCATTACACTTTGTGAACATTATACGATAAAGAGAAAAAAAAAAACAATTCTATGGCTTTATTTGATATTCATTCAGTCATTCGCCTTTATTTAACCAGGCAGGTCATTAAGAACATTCTTATTTACAATGACGGCCTGGCAAGAGACAAGGACCATTTGGGGGTGAAAGGAAGTGGTTTAGGGAGTAAAACACAGTAAAGTTGTGGCTCTACAAAGGTGGAAAACCTTTAGGTAGCATTTTTTGGCAAAGCTGCAGAAATGGGCAGAAACTGGCTCTCGGCTCTGCGCGTGGCCGCGCGCTCCTGATCGGGATCGCGGATGGAAGCTCAATAATAATATAATAATATAATAAAATAAAATAATTGCAACACGCATTAAAAAACCACAATACAACTTACGTGACGTGACGGCGTGACTCCACATGTTACTGCAAGTTGCAACAACCCCCCTCCCCCGCCCAGCCCCCGGCAGCTTCCAGGAGCTGCGTCTGCGCGTTCCCGCGGTCTGCGCGCACGCGGCCCGCAGACAGCTTCATGCTTCTAATCCAACTCAAAACATTCATTATAAATCGCCTCTTGCACATACAATGCTCAAATCATATTATTTTCAACAATATTTTTACGAAGTTAGAAGTTAATTCGACATTGCATGACAAAGTAAAGATTTATTTCAAAATGAGTTCATATTTTGAATAAAGTCGGTGACAAACTGTCCCAAATATAGAATGGATATCAGAATGGAAGCCTGATTAAATGTATTGATTTTGGGTCAATTTCGACCAAGTATTTGAAAGTTAAAACAACTTTTATGTTCATGGCGAGACACCGAAATTTGACAACCTCTAACAGCGACGCCCTTTGAGAAAAACTTACAGTTTTCTCTGTCAGTCATCGTCAATGTCTTACCTATTTATCTGACCAACTTTGAGATCCATCCGCTCATCTCCCTTTGAGCACAGATGCATACTAGAAGACATGACAATTCCTGGTGCCAACAGGTGGCGCTACAACCGATCCGGAATATTCCACCATAGATGGGTTCAGGCCCAACCTACAATCATGCACATACGTTTTCGACCACATCAAATCATGTATTGCTGAATTACAGCCAATTGATGTTTGATGGCGAGCCTTAAAAATGACCCCAAACTTCGCCGGATCACTACGGTCAAGCCCTCTGGTAAAAACGTAAAAGCTTCGCAATTTAGCGTCGGCCATGTGTCTAGATTGTACAAACCAAGTTGTGAGCCAATCTGATCAAATCTCTAGGAGGAGTTCGTTAAAGTACGAGGCCTAGAAATGATCAGAATTCATAAAAAGGACATTTTCTGTTCAAAATGACGGACTTCCTGTGTAACTTAGAGCATGGGTCCAAGAGACTTTTTTGTAGGGCTTTGTCTGATATAATAGACACATAAAGGTCATTGCTGTAAGTCAAACCATATTGTGGGGCTCGTCAAAAACATAAAATAGGTGGCGCTATAGAGCCTAATCCTTTTTGACCCATGCCTGTCGCCCATAAAATACGTAATTTTACGCGACTCTGGAAGCGTGTGCAAAATTTGGTGAGTTTTTGAGCATTTTAAGGCCTCCAAAAAGGCAATTTATTTATGGCGAGAATAATAATAATAATAATAATAATTAAAGCTGCAAGCAGCGATGAACGGGCCCTCGCACTCACGGCCACCGCCCCCCATAAGCATATCAAAAATGACACCACCCACGACTTCCTATGTCAAACCATTCAAAAGATATAGCAGAAAAAAGGGACAACCAATCAGAAGAAGGGGCGGGGCTAATTCAGGCCAATGAAGGTCAAGGACTCCATACAGAATGTGATGACACCACCCACGACTCTCTATGTCAAACCATTCAAAAGTTATAGCAGAAAATCGGGACAACCAATCAGAAGAAGGGGCGGGGCTAATTTTCACCAATTATGGTCAAGGACTCAATACCGACGCCCATGACACCACCCACAACTTCCTATGTCAAACCATTCAAAAGTTATAGCAGAAAAAAGGGACAACCAATCAGAAGAAGGGGCGGGGCTAATTCAGGCCAATGAAGGTCAAGGACTCCATACAGAATGTGATGACACCACCCACGACTCTCTATGTCAAACCATTCAAAAGTTATAGCAGAAAATCGGGACAACCAATCAGAAGAAGGGGCGGGGCTAATTTTCGCCAATTATGGTCAAGGACTCAATACCGAGTCCCATGATACCACCCACGACTCTTTATGTCAAACCTTTCAAAAGTTATGGCAGAGAAAAGTATTCTAGTGGGCGCTGTTGAGCCGTTAGGCCACGCCCATTAATGCAAACCATGAAAAATCAAATTTATCGCCAGGCCTGGCTTGCCCATAGGAAAAACAACACCAACCGCCGCTGAGTTTGTGTGCAGTTTCCCATTGAAACAATATCTCACACTACTGAGGTTAGATGAAAAACATTAATTAGATGAAGTTGGTAATTAAAGAAGCATGAGGCAGGATTGAAGCAGGATTTATGAAAAAAATGTGTATACGTTTTAAGTTTTCTAGTAATAATGTCAGATGAAGCGTTCCAAACCAAAAAGAATGAGCCCTCTAGTGTATCTCTCCGTTGCCTTGAACAGGCTGTGTGCTGCAAAATGTGCTGCAATTGTGCCCGGAATTTCCCGCGCTGTCCTGCGGATGTGACGTCACATGACGCAGCATGCGCGTTCTCCCCCTCTCCCGTGCCGGCTTCGCTGTTGGCTGCAGTACCCCCAACGTCCGTCGTGGCGAAGGGTGGTGCTAGAGAGTCTCATTTCTTAAAAGGAGCCTCAAGCTCCTTTAAAGATTACAATATTTAGATATCACTCATCACACCAGTAAACAGGAGAAACCACAATGGTCAATTCTCGCCAAATTGAGTAAATTCCAATTGTCCCTGAACGCACCAGTGGATGAAAGATGCAGTGGATGAAGAAATAATCATCAGTTTCCGAATTCCGACGGTGTATATTTTTATTTGCACCTTTTGCTATAAAAAAAAAAAAAAAAAAAAACAGTCAATGAAAAATGGATAGGAATAGTAAGCCAAGAGGACTTATAATATTACAAAGTTCACTCTCACTCTCAAATAAATAAATAAATATATATAAATAAATACAACAACACACCCCTCTCCCCTTCAAATAAATTCAAATGAACAATCAAACTTGTTTCTTTATACAATTAATTAATTTATACATTCATCAATATTCCATACCATGTCTTTGTAAAAGAGCATAATACAAAGTCTTTCAGCATAAAAGTACGTATTTTTAATGTGTGACAGCGTCCTGTTTCATAACTAAATCTCTGCCAGCCTCTCCAAGATGGCCGTCGGTACCTTATCCAAGATGGCGGCCGCGCTGAACGTCAGCTCAAATGCCCCGCCCCCCCGCGGGAGATGCGCGCGCATAACAAGCCCCCGCCTCCCCCACCCCCCACCCCCCACCCCACCCCTCCCTCCGTCCCCCGCGGGAGCACCCCTCCTTTCTCTACTCTCCTCTGGCTGTCACCCGCTGCAGGCAGTAGTCAGAGTTAAGAATCCAGTGAATTTAACATAAATATTAATAGAAAATCACCGGTCCCACTCAGGCTTATGAAATTCACAAGATATTTTCTCATTATAGTAAACAACATATCTACGTAGTCGGATGTTAATTTTGACATTTTGTGACAAAGACATAGCTTTTTATGTTATTAGTTCATTTTTTAAATTTTTAGAGTGACGGAGTTGTTCGAAAATAATATGTTCCAGTGTATGATTTTTTAGTCCTGTTGTAAGCTATCTGAAACTGCCATTTAATTTTCCTTACACAAAATCTCTGATTTTTAATTAATATTTTACCAGAAATACAGAGTGACATAAAAATGCCAATTCCTTTCAAATTACGACCACGATACGCGACACGGTCAACAAGGGACCTACTGACCTTCATCATATGTGTCGATTGGATTAAGATTGGATGAACGAAACAGCAATTATAGCACATAATTTGATGAAAAATGTATACCTGACCAAAAGGTGGCGCTATGGAGTTCATCCAAGATTGTCATATCCACTTGTTCAGAATGGAAGCCTGATTACATGTATTGATTTTGGGTTGATTCTGACCAATTATGTTTAAGTTACAACAACTTTTATGTTCATGGCGAGACACCGAAATTTGACAACCTCTGACAGCGACGCCCTTTGACACAAACTTACAATTTTCTCTGTCACTCATCGTCAATGCCTTACCTATTATCTGACCAACTTTGAGATCATTAATCTCATCTCGCTTGGAGCACAGATGCATACTACAAGACATGACAATTCCTGGTGCCAACAGGTGGCGCTACAACCAATCCTGAATATTCCACCATAGATGTCTTCAGGCTCAGTTTACAATCATGCACATACGTTTTCAACAACATCAAATCATGTATTGCTGAATTACAGCCAATTGATGTTTGATGGCGAAGCTTAAAAATGACCTCAAACTTCGCCGGATCACTACGGTCACGCCCTCTGGCAGAAACTTAAAAGCTTCGCAATTTAGCGTCAACCATGTGTCTAGATTGTACAAACCAAGTTGTGAGCCAATCTGATAAAATCTCTAGGAGGAGTTCGTTAAAGTACGAGGCCTGGAAATGACCATGATTCATGAAAAATGACATTTTCTGTTCAAAATGCCGGACTTCCTGTGTAACTTAGAGCATGGGTCCAAGAGACTTTTTTGTAGGGCTTTGTCTGATATAATAGACACATAAAGGACATTGCTGTAAGTCAAACCATATTATGGGGCTCTTCAAAAACATAAAATAGGTGGCGCTATAGAGGCCCATTCTTGTGGACCCATGCCTGTCGCCCATAAAATACGTAATTTTACGCGACCCTGGAAGCGTGTGCAAAATTTGGTGAGTTTTTGAGCATTTTAAGGCCTCCAAAAAGGCAATTTATTTACGGCGAGAATAATAATAATAATAATAATAATAATAATAAACATCACAGATACAATAGGGTCCTCGCACTTTCAGTGCTCGGGCCCTAATAATAATAATAATAATAATAAACATCACAGATACAATAGGGTCCTCGCACTTTCAGTGCTCGGGCCCTAATAATAAACATCACAGATACAATAGGGTCCTCGCACTTTCAGTGCTCGGGCCCTAATAAACATCACAGATACAATAGGGTCCTCGCACTTTCAGTGCTCGGGCCCTAATAATAATAATAATAATAATAATAAACATCACAGATACAATAGGGTCCTCGCACTTTCAGTGCTCGGGCCCTAATGATACCAATAGATGAGGCACAAAACATGGAAAAGCATAATTTGACCATTTTGATTAAACCTTTCTTTAATCCTCATAAATGATAACTGGCGTCTTGCCTGCTGTGTTTATTTTTAATGTCAAATCAATGAATCAGTTGAGAACCATAGGTTATAATATTTGCAGAAAATGATTGCAAGATTACATCCCATAATTTCATATTGCAGCAGTACAGCTGGAATCACTGCCACATTGATATCTGCTGGGGGTAAGTCGCCCATTTATGTAGCAAAGTACGTGCAAAGCCAAGAATGACACACAGCTCTGTCTGTAAAAAGAGAGAAGCAGCTCAGCGCGATGCAGCGTTGAAATGAACTTATAACTGCACAGTTTCTGTTCATCCAATGTGGATCAGCCCTAGCTG
Source organism: Cololabis saira (assembly GCF_033807715.1). Taxonomy (NCBI): domain Eukaryota; kingdom Metazoa; phylum Chordata; class Actinopteri; order Beloniformes; family Belonidae; genus Cololabis; species Cololabis saira. The sequence continues at coordinate 70,075 of NC_084599.1, read as the reverse complement.
CTGTTTAGTGATCATAACTTTACTGTCAGCGGTGTGTGTAGGTGTGTGTAGGTGTGTGTAGGTGTGAGCATGTGCATGTACGATCACTGGCACTTGATCACCCTTAACTGGCATTTTGATTTGATTTGATTTTTATTTTGTACATCTAAAAGACAACAATTAAAGAGAAGATAAGAAAACAAAACAAAGCAAACAAAAAAAGAAACAACAAAACAAAGAATTTCATACTTTAACACTTAATATCTTAATTACATTTGCAAAAAGGAGTAGGAAGAAGTGTAAACTTATTTAATCATACCCCCATTCACTAATCATTTATTAACACGTATTTATAATAACTAACTATACTATAATTATACTCACACACTTACCTATACATACACATAGTTGAATATTTCTATATATTTGTACACACATGCCCATATAAATATTTATATAAATATACTTATTTACACAATACTATCTCTATATTAACTCCATCTGCTCTATATCTATATATATCTACTTACACACGTATTCACACACATACACACATACACATATGTGTACATATGTGCAGTGTACACATATATATATATATACATACATACATACATACATACATACATACATACATACATACATACATACATACATACATACATACATACATACATACATACATACACACACACACACACACACACACACACACACACACACACACACACACACACACACACACACACACACACATATATATATATATATATATATATATATATATATATATATACACATATAGTTAGCTGCCCATTTCTGTACATAAATATAAACAAATCCATCACCCAATAGTGCTATATGCAGGCCCCTAAAGGCATCATTAAAGTCTTTGAATTTAGACAATTATGAGCCTCATTTATCTGTATTTTGAACCTACATAAACGTATTCAAAGGTTGGGCAGTTTATGCGTAAGTGACTGCTAAGCACAGTTTACCACCTGTTTACCACCATGAATCCTAAGCAGCTCATCATCAATACGTTACAATACAATATGGTTTACTCTTCATACAGAGGCCGATCACACCAATTCCACAATACATTGTCTTCAAGACAGTAAAGTCCTGTCACAATGTGACACTATAAAATGTTGGCTGTTAAATAAGCCAGTTCATTAAACTGAGGTCAGCTGCTCCACATGTAGCAGAACCTTGTCTGTATTTTGAAGGCATGGATAAGGCATAAACAAATCCGCCGATCAGTGTTCTATGTCACAACACTGGGACTTGTTCAGTGATAAATGGGCTTTGAATAATGTATCCAGGTACAACAGAGGGGCAAAACCCCTCAGGTTTGCCTTCTGGTGTCCCACACTCAATACTGAGTTGGAAATGCATTTACTGTTACTCCTGTGAGAAGATCAGTGAATTAACTGTTTATAAGCAGAATAAATGAAAACTCTTGTCATACATAATTGTACGCATTTCACTGGTCAGTGGATGAACCAGACGAGCCAGATGGTTTGTTACACAGAACCATCTGGGTTGCCATGTTTTGAAACTGCTGGGAAAAGTGCAGATGTTTTCAAAAATACTTCTCGTTTTATTTTTCCGACAAAATGAGGGCCTTTTTCCCCCCTAAACGTTCCCCGAAAAGTCACCAAATTTTGCATGCAAGCCAGGCCTTGTGGAAAATTTGATATTTAATGGTTTGCATTAATGGGCGTGGCCTAATGGCTCAACAGCGCCCCCTAGAAAACTTTGTGCCTCAAGCCCCACGATACGGTTTGACGTACATGCACGGAAATCGGTACACACCTGTATCATGTTGCAACTTAAAGAAAAGTCTCTTGGAGCCATGGCCGAAACCGAACAGGAAGTCGGCCATTTTGAATTAATCGTGTAATTTTGGCGCAATTTATGCCAATTCTTCGGCTTTTAATACGTCCCGAACCATAACGTGCACCCAGGTGTGTTATACATCAAAATATGCGTCTCCATCCTGCAACAACACGCATTACTTTTCTCAGTCAAAAGTGTTACCGTGGCAACGATAGACACCAAAAAGCGTGCCCACCCTTCATCTGATTGGTCCATATCTGATAGTTCCTACTTTCTGCCATAACTTGTGAATGGTTTGATATAGAGAGTCGTGGGTGGTTTCATCCGCTAAATGTCCAGGCCTGAAGAATCTACATGCAAGTCATACAAGCTTCCACTGCAGCCTGAACGTACACAAGGGTGCGAGGGCCAGTTTATCGCTGCTTGCAGCTTTAATTGTGATTTTTTTTTCAATTAGGTAAAAAAAAGAGGAAAACTGCCCCACTGATATATATGATCTTTATGAAGTGATAATAATCCAGCTGCCTACAAGAATAACAAATGTGGGATTTCATTTTAAGCTACACATATTATGAACAATACACTTAAAAATGTATAAAGTGAGTCTCAACTTAAACTCTAATGCAACTAATCCCTATCACTTTGACCATTTTTTAATCTGCATACTGTGTGACATACACAGTAATATACTGCAGATTTAGGCTATTCAGGCATGCTGATGGTTTTGTTTGTGCATGTTTTTATTTTGTGGAGGAGCTTTATTTTCATTCTCACTCTACGAAACGATAAATAAATACTGTATAGGGAACAATTTTCTGGCAATTCAATTCAACTTCAATTCATCGTTCCTGTAGTTTCTTGTGCTGGCCCCCCCTTCTCCTTTTCTCTCTTTTGTCGATGTTGCAGCATCCTTTGCCGGATACCTGAACCTGCAGCGTGGGAGTGAGAGGGGCAGGGTAACGGCCCGGGCAGGCAGGGGAGGGGTTTGTCCGTCAAGACTCCTCTCCCTGGCCCTGCCCCTTCTCAACCTTTCCCCGACCCTGCACCCCAACCTGGGACTTGATGATTGGGCCGGGGCTTCGGGAGCTGCATGCTGGCCTGTGGTCCCCACCCCCGGTCATCCCGTTGCTGCTTCCACCTGCCTGCTGTGCTGCTGCCGTCCCTGACCCACCAGTCTGGCCCTCGGCAGAGGGTCCCCCCTTATGATCCAGGTCCTGCTCAAGGTTTCTTCCCTCCTAAAGGGGAGTTTTTCTTGCCACTGTTTGGCTTAAGGTTTTTCTCCCACTAGGGGAGTTTTTACCTGCCATTGTTTATGTAATAACTGCTCGGGGGTCATGTTCTGGGTATGGGTCTCTGAAAAGCGTCTAGAGACAACTTTTGTTGTATTAGACGCTATATAAATAAAATTGAATTGAATTGAATTGAATTTTCTATGTACAGCTTCTGGTGCTGTACCTTTTGATTCTTTGACAACATCATATGCATTCAGTAAAAAAAGAGGATTGTTTGAATATAATTAATCCATAAATCTTGAGAAAACAAACTTACTTTACATACCACCTAACTTTGTCACTGCTTTAACATGTTTGAAAATGCACATAATTTCTTCTTCTTCGGGAATGTCTGTGAATGATTAGATATGCATTTCACTTTGAAATTAAACTATTTTTTTAGATTAGTAGAAAGTCAGTAAAGTGTAAGCAGGGACGCTGTTTTACACAGATCTTTTCATCTTCACAACACTTCTGTGCACAGTGTGGTTATGTAAATAATAAACATTTCTGAGTAACAGAAAATACGTCAGATTTGTACTACTGTTTTTCATCTTTTAATCAACCACAATACAATTATTTTTTCTTTTCATTCTGGAAGGAAAGGTTTTATATCATTAACTCAAATCATTTATGCAAGCAAACATGAACAGATATGTATGTATTAACTTGCAAGTCAGCTTACATTTTAGGGTGACACATCAGTGTCACTTCACATGAACTGAAAACCTTTCTTAAATTCACTTGAACTCAGTTTTCACAAACAACTTAAAGTCCTCACATTCACAACATGCTGTGATGTAGAGTGCAAACTGATAAATGGATTCCTGCTTTGAACATCCTGCTGGCACATGTTGGTGATTTCATCCATGCATAACCCAAGCATATATTACATTATGCCCTTTTTTCACAAGTTAGGTATATTTCTTCAGGTCTTAATAAAGTGTCTGTATCATAGTTTGTTCAAATTGCCACAGAGATAGAGTAGCATGGCTCAATTTTATTCCACCATTCATCCTGCTCTTTTCCAAGCCCTTTTGCTTTCAACCTCTCTTTTCTGCAGTGATGTGTCCAACAGCTTCATCCTAACATGAAAAAATGAATATGGACACAGATTCATGTGACAATTTATGTGGTGGTCTGGAGGTAAAGTTTCAGAAAAAAAAAAAAAGAAATCAGCATCCAGCCACCCTGTGGAGGAAACTCATCTCGGCCGCTTGTCTCCGTTATCTTGTCATTTCCATCATTACCCACAGTTCATGACCATAGGTGAGGGTAGGTGCGTAGATTGACCGGTAAATCGGGGGGCATCGCCTTTCCACTCAGCTCCTTCTTCACCACGACGGTCCAGTACATCGACCGCATAACTGCGGACGCTGCACCGATCCGTCTGTCAATCTCACGTTCCATCTTTACCTCACTCGTGAACAAGACCCCGAGATATTTAAACCCCTCCACATGTGGCAGGACCTCTCCAACTACCTGGAGAGGGCTCGCCACCCATTTCCAGTGGAGAACCATGGCCTTGGGTTTGGAGGTACTGATTCTCATCCCACCCGTTTCGCACTTGGCTGCAAACTGCCCTGGCACATGTTGAAGATCTCCGTCTGATGAAACAAACAGGACAATATAATCTGCAAAAGCAGAGATTAAATCCTGTGATTCCCCAACTCGATTATGCCTAAAAATTCTCTCCATAAAAATTATGAACAGAACCGGTGACAAAGGGCAGAGTCCAACATGCACTGGGAACAAGTTTGACTTACTGCCACTAATGTGAACCAAGCTTCTGTTCCAGTTGTACAGAGAATGAAGTGATCTAAGCAAAGGGCCCCGGATCCCATACTCTTGAAGCACCCCCCCACAGAATACCAGGGACACGGTCAAATGCCTTCTCCAGACCCACAAAGAACATGTGGACCCACCAGTCTGGCCCTCGGCAGGAGGGTCCCCCCTTATGAGCCTGGTCCTGCTCAAGGTTTCTTCCCTCCTAAAGGGGAGTTTTTCCTTGCCACTGTTTGGCTTAAGGTTTTTCTCCCACTAGGGGAGTTTTTACCTGCCATTGTTTCTGTAATAATTGCTCGGGGGTCATGTTCTGGGTATGGGTCTCTGTAAAGCGTCTAGAGACAACTCTGTTGTATTAGACGCTATATAAATAAAATTGAATGAAATGAAAAAATTGAACTGGTCGGGCTGAGGCTTCATGGGTTCCCATGAAACCTCAAGCACCCTGCGGAGGGTATAGAGCTGGTGTTCCACAACCAGGATGAAATCCACATTGTTCCCCTTGAATCCGAGGTTCGACCAACGGGTGAATTCTCCTCTCCAGTACCCTGGCATAGACTTTCTGAGAAGTGTGATCCCCCTTTAGTTGGAACACATTCTCCAGTCCCCCTTTTTTAAAACGAGGGCCCACCAACCCGGTTTGCCACTCCAGCGGCACCTCCCTTTCTGCCATGCAATGTCGCAGAGGCGTGCCAACCAAGACAGCCCTACAACATCCAGATACTCAGGTACTCAGGGCCGATCTCATTCACCCTCGGTGCATTGCCACTAAGGAGCTTACAAACTACCTCAGTGACTTCATCTTGGGTGATGGAAGAGCACACCTCAGAATCCACTGTCTCCTTCCTCAGTGAAAGGCATGTCAGTGGACATCAAAATAGTCCTTCTACTGCCCAACAATACTCCCAGTCAAGGTCAAAAGCTCCCCAACCACACTGTAAACAGTGTTAGCAGAGTACTGCTTCCCCTCCCTGAGGCGCAGGGCAGTTTGCCAGAAATTCTTCTAGGCAAACCAATAGTCCTCCGAACTGCCTCCAGGACTGCCCGAGCTGCGGCTTGATTGCCCTGCTGGTACCCATTGACTGCATCAGAAGTCTCACAGGCCAACATGGCCAACACTCCTTCTTCAGCCTGACAGCATCTCTTAGTTCCAGTTTTCACTGTTTGGGGGTTGCCATCACGACAGGCAACAGAGACCTTGCGTCCACAACTTTGGCTCAATGTCCTCCCAATCACGGCCCTTCAGGTATCACTGTCATTGCCCACATGAGTGTTGAAGGTGAAGTCCCCCAGTAAAACAATTGAGTTTATATTAACTCACCAACTGCCTGTTAACTCAATTTCTAATCAGCCATCACATGGCAGCAACTCAATGCATTTAAGCATGTAGACATGGTTAAGACGATCTGCTGCAGATCAAACTGAGCATCAGAGCGGGGAAGAAAGGTGATTTAAGTGACGTTGAACATTGCATGGTTGTTGGTGCCGGATGGTCTGGTCTGAGTATTTCAGAAAATGCTGATCTACTGGGATTTTCATACACAAACATCTCTAGGATTTACAGAAAATGGTCCAAAAAAAGAGAAAATATCCAGTGAGCGGCAGTTCTGTGGGCGGAGATGTCTTGCTGTGCCAGAGGTCAGAGGAGAATGGCCTAAGCTAGTTCGAGCTGATAGAAAGGCAAAAGTAACTCAAATAACCACTCGTTACAACCGAGGTATGCAGAAGAGCATCTCTGTACGCACAACACGTTCAAGCTTGAGGTGCATGGCCTATAGCACCAGAAGACCACACCAGGGTCACTCCTGTCAGCTAAGAACAGGAAACTGAAACAGTTTTCTGTTCAGGTGAACACCCAGGTACTTGTAAGAGTCCACAATCTCTATGTCCGTTCCCTGGATGTTCACGAGGGGGGGGACTTTGCGCCGGCGAAAGTCCACTACCAGCTCCTTTGTTTTCCCCGCATTAATCTGGAGGCGGTTCTGCTGGCACCAGTCTACAAAGCTGTGGTTCAGTTCGCGATACTCCCTCTCGTCTCCGTTGTTGATGAGACCGACGATGGCGTCATCTGAGAACTTCTGTAGGTTGCAGTTTGTTGTGTGGTGGGTGAAGTGGGCCGTGTATACGGTGAAGAGGAGGGGGGCTAGGACGGTCCCCTGTGGCGCTCCTGTTGTCCAGACCACCGTGTCAGACACACAGCCTCTTGTCCTCACAAACTGTGGTGTGTTTGTGAGGAAGTCCAGGACCCATGATGTCATTTTGTCCCTAAGGAGTTCTGGCTGGATGGTGTTGAAGGCACTGGAGAAATCATAGAACATGATCCTCACAGTGCTTCCAGCCCGCTCCAGGTGGGACAGGGACCTCTGCATGAGGAAGATGACGGCGTCATCAACCCCGATGTTCGGCTGGTAGGCGAACTGCTGCGGGTCGGCGGAGGAGCTCACGAGGGGGGCAGGATGTGGAGGACCAGCCTCTCTATGGTATTTGCCAGGTGTGATGTCAGGGCCACTGGCATGGTAGTGGTTGAATTTGCTGGGTCGAGATGACTTGGGCACCGGTACCACACAGGACGTCTTCCACAGCTGTGGTGCCTTGTGCAACCTCAGGCTTAGGTTGAACATGTGCTCCACAATCCTGCACAGTTACCTGGAGCAGGATCTGAGCAGCCTGGAGGTGATGCCATCTGGACCTGTCGCCTTCTTCGCCTTGAGCCTGGCCAGTCCTCTCTCCACCTGGGCTGTGGAGAGCACCATGCTGGGCGGGGGGTGGTGGGTGGGCTGAGCGGGGTTGCAGGGAGGGGGGTTAGTGAATTCGGTGGTGTAGGGAGTGGGCTGAGGGGTTGTGAAGGAGCAGCGGGGGGCGGGAGGGGGAGGTGTTGGAGTGGGCACAGGGGATGTGGAGGGGGAGTAGCAGGGGGCGGAGTTGAGCAGCAGGGGCTCCAGTCGGGGGAAGTTGCAGCAGGGCTGGGTGGGTGAGGGGAGGGGTGGCTGGTTGTTCAAACCGGTTGAAAAACCTGTTCAGGTCATTCACCCACTCCTGATCCCTGTCCAGCGCCGTCTGGGGTTGCTACGTCCTGAGATGGTGTTCAGGCTCCTCCGGACCCCGCTGACATCATCCTGCTGCAATTGTTCTTCCATCCTCCTCTTGTAGCTGCTCTTTCCCTCCCTGATCTTCCTCCTCAGTTCCGTCTTCAGTATGTCCCTGTCTCCTGATTTAGAGACCCTCCTTTTGTCCTTGAGCAGGTCTTTAATGTCAGGGGTGATCCATGGTTTGCTGTTTGCTCTTCAACACTCTAAGGGCCAAATCCACAAAGAATAGATTGCGCCCGCAAATAGCGCTGTGAATTGCGCCGCATCTGCGCCCGCAATTTGCCCCGCTTTAAGGTCCTATTCACCAAAGATTTTGCTCTAATGATATACCAGCGCAAAGACGCCCATAAAGTTTTGGAGCTGAGTGCAATTTGCACTTGTCTGAGTCGAGCGGAGCTGTTTCCAGTGTTCTCCATATTTCAGCACACACATTGGTCCATAATGAAAACTGCAGAAATAAAAAATAAAGCGAGTGAAAATAAAACGCAGTGAGGCGCAAGGGCGCAATTTCTACTGGGTACAGGGGGGACATGCCCCCCCACTTTTCAAACTCATGCTTTTGTCTCTCTCCCCCCGTTTTTTTTTTACAGTTTAAGAACTAACGGTAGGCTCAGCCTGTAAATCCTCAAGACACTGTGCGAAGAGGGGACGGGAGCCCGCTCCCTCTCCTCCCTCCTCCCTCAGTGCTGTTCAAGGCTGATTTATGGTTCCGCGTTAAATCGACGCAGAGCATACGGCTAAGGTTACGCGGCGACGCGCACCGTACATCTTTCAGGCCCTTTTTGTGCGCAAGCAAGCTTTATAGATGAGGTCCCAGATAAGGATCTGACGGTAATTCATGTTCTGTGTTTTGCTACACACACCTACAGGTCAGCTGTTAAACACACACATTCTACATTTATATGTTTATATGGTGGAATTGTTTGTAATAAAGCAGCCCCTACTGTATGGATGAATCCTGAGCTCCGTCCTGTTATTTTTATTTTTAAATCCGAGATAAGTCCACAACCCCACTTGATCTGACTTCGTACAGTCATGTCTGACTGTAGATTTCACCTTTAAAATCATTCAGTATCACACAGGCTTGAATGATATTGAAGATAGAGAGAAACATAGACAGAGCGGGAGTGAGGAGTTTGCGCGCAGTTTAATACACACTTCTGAAACACGGTATTTGCTCCACTATGTTTGCATGTGGCAAATAGCGCTGGCCTTTGTGAATTAGACGCTTTTTGCAATGAGGCTTATTTGCATAGAAAGGGGGCAATTTTGCGCCGAATGTATGAATATTACCTAATTTGCATGCATGCAAATGGCACCGGCGCAGACTGCCACTATTTGCTTGGCAGCGCAGTTTGTGGAGCAATTCGCCCTTTGCGGGTGCTTTGTGAATTAGACGCTCTCTTTTTGCACCGGTTTAGCGGCCGCAAAAGCTGCGCAATCCTTTTGTGGATTTGGCCCTAACTGTCTTGGTTGGTACGGTGGTGTCATGGTGTGTGGTTGTTGAGGACCCAAATGCAGGAGAGCAGGAGGCTCTTATTTAGCAAAACAAAAACCGAAAGCGCTGCAGAGCAGGATCAAATGCTGAACAAAAACAGGAATCCAAAAAACCAGAGGAGACAGGGAGGGAACAAACAGTACGGACCGACAAGGAGCAAGGAAAAGACAAGACCAGATATACACAGGGGATAACGAGACACAGGTGCAGACAATCAGGGCAGATGGGAAACAGGAGGGACAGAACTGAAACTCAAAAACTGGGGGAAGTGTCAAACCCTGTCAGGTGGAGTCTACCCAGAAGTTTATGTAGTCCGTGACGCAGCTGGTCAGACTGTCAATGTCCTCCCCGTAGTCCTCACAGAACACATCCCACACTGTAGTGTCAAAACAGTCCTGAAGAGTCTTCAGCGACTCTTCGGACCAGATCCGTCTGGTGTGGGTGACTGCTGGTTGTCTGTGTACCAGAGGCTGATACAGGGGGAGAAGGTGGATCAGGTCATGATCAGATCTTCCCAGGGGTGGAGGGGGGATTATGTATATGGCTCTTTAAGGTTGGCATAAAAAAGGTCCAGTGTTTTATTTCCTCTGGTGCTGCAGGTGACGTACTGGCTGAAGGTTGGCAGTGTGGAGAGGCATGATTAAAGTCCCCGGTAATAAGGAGGAAGGCATGTGGGTGCTGTGTTTGCAGCCTGCTTACACTGGTGTGTAGGACATCGCAGCCTGCGTCGGTATTAGCAGAAGGAGGGACACACGCAGTTATCGCGATAACATGCGAGAGTTCCCTCGGCAGGTAGTATGGCCTCATGCTAACGGCTGGCAGCTCAATGTCTGCACTGCAGAGTTCCTCTTTGATAGATGGTGTAACCCTGGGCACATCACTATCGTTCACAAACACAGCAAGCCATCCTTCCTTTTCTCTTACCGCTCCCCTGTGTCCTGTCAGCCCTTATCAGATGAAATCTGTTCAGAGTGATGTTGGAATCCGGTGTTTGCTCCGTTAGCCAGGTCTCCGTGAACAGCATCATGCTACATTCCTGGTATTCCCTTTGGTGCCGTGCTAGCGCCGTTAGCTCATCCATCTTATTTTCGATGGATCTCACATTCCCGGTGATGATGGTGGGGAGTGTCGGCTTGAAGTGCTTCTTCTTGTTCCGGCACATAACACACAAGCGTTGTTCTTTTTTCCTCCTCTTCAGCTCGGGGGGAATGTCGGGCTTGTAGTTGGTTAGCTTCCCTTGGCTACAGAGGGCTAACAGCTGATCACGGCTGTAAACAATGGAGCGTTTACTTCCTGTTTCGGTGGTTGCTGGGGTGATGAACCAGGTGAAAAATAGCAGAAATAATAGGGCCAGCTTCACAGTTTTGTCAAGTAAAACGAGTCGACGGAGCTGCTGCAACAAGTCGCCACTAGCGCGGCGCCATCTTGAAAAAAATAAAATAAAAAGCTAATGTGGTTTAATACCACAGACTAGTTTCCTCATAATCTAAATGTGGGTTTTAATTAAATTTTACAGATTCAAATGGGTGATCCATTCTGACCAGGCATGCTGATTTTATACCTCTATTGGAGAACCTGCAGATGGCAGGGTCTCAACTGAAGGAAGTTATATTTTGTTCATCTCTTGGCTGGATGGCAGTGGGAAGGAGAAGCAGAGGATAACTTATATAAAACCATAAAAGAGCGACCTGTTTTACGAGCTACCAGGACAAGAGAAAACTGCATGACCACCAACAATATTATATTTTCTATTTTATGGATCCACAACAAAAATGAAAGAAATCTTTTTGGTTTCCACAGGGTTCACTGTGAATGTCACACTGGCTGCTGCTATTGTAAGCAATGACCCCACAACAAAAACATGTTACTCAAAGCGTACGTATTTATACAGGCAACTTGTGAAGGTTCTCACCTTGACGTGTCACTGATGGGAGGAAATGGCATATCTGTCTGTGCATGAAACAGGACCTCAGATTTGCCCTCAAAATACACTTTTAGAGGCAATCTGTTCCCCACAAAAGGGGTCAAGCCAGCCGGAGAGATAAATAAATTGTTTTGCTTTTTCTAGGCTTTGTCTTGTTCTCACCAGGTCATTGGATGGATTTGTCTCTCTTTATGTATTCAGTAAAACCCTATAGGATGCAGGCAAGCTATTGAAATGGCAGTAGAAAGAGAAGAGAATGAAATGAGTAAAGAAGAGTTTATATATATATATATATATATATATATATATATATATATATATATATATATATATATATATATATATATATATACACACACACACATATATAAGAAGCTGTAATCAGAGTATAAAAGCAAGGACAGGAGCAAGGGAAGATGGAGGGAAGGAGGAGAAGATCTGAGTAAAAGATGGGGCGGTGTAAAGCCTATAACAGGACCATAAAAGCATGATGCTAAATCCTGGAGAGAAGATTTGATCTGAGGATTGTGGAAAGCAAAAGTGATAAGAAATGCTTGGAAGGGAAGTTTTCATTTCGCTATAAGCTTTCAGCCATAATTAATCAACTTCATAGACAAAACATTTTTTAAAACCAGTAAAAAGAAAATTAGATATTTTATATGCTGCCTTTGGTTTTCTTGTGGATATATTTTATTACTATCACACAGTTCCTTTTATTCTCTGCACCTATTACTTTATAATAGTCATTGAACATTTACTTCAATAGTTTCTTAAATGCCATTTGTGCATAACCTTTTGTAATGGGTTCATAAAGAAGAGGGGCGTGGTTACAGCCTCAGGATGATGACTAAAGATGGTTTCATGTGCAAAGAGCAGTATTCTCATACTGAAAGAGAATTAGAGACAGAAATTATGAGATTCTGATTTTTTTTTTTAAAGAGAGAAAAAACAGTGCTCAGTAGCTGCACAGCTAGACACCATGAAGCGTGGAGGAGAGAAGATCCTGGCTGGTTTCAATGCCTCCAGCAGACAATGTCCCTCCCACACAATATAACTGCACTGGTGATCCTAATCATTTTTTTTTTCAATACTCAGAGCAGTGACAGGCTAGAAGCCTATAAGCCAGTTTTCTCATCATTGTATGAAGCTTTTTTTTTAAAACATATATATGAAGGGGATCAGGGGTGGGGGTGAGGGGTAGCATCCGCTGAAAGTCTGAAATGAGAGAAACACGGGAAAACACACAACGGGCAGTCTTTGGAATCTGCAAGACAGAAAACAAACAAACAGAAACGGGAACAGGCAGAGACACAAACAGCAACTATTCCAGGTCTCTAAAACTGAATCAGGACTAGGCTACTGCGATTATCTGTCCCCAAAACTGCGGGGTGAGTATGTAGGTGAGTGAGCAGGTGTGTATGTCTGTGTTTCTCTGTGTGTGCAAAGTGAAAAGAAGGTTTTACCTGAACTGCAACTATAGTGGAGGAGGGAGGGAACAACCACGCCACCCGAGAGACCAGGGGCCTCATTATCAAAACGTGCATGGATTTCAACTTGTATCCGTGCGTGGAATTTTTTGCATACGCAAAAAAAAATTCCGATGTACAAAACTGTGCATACGCCCAAATCCACGCAGGTTTCTTCAATCAGCGTGGATTTGAGCGTGGATTTGAGCGCACATGCGGGAGCACAAAACTCCCCCCTGTCTCCTCCCTCAAATACATATGTTTTATTATTCTATTAATTGGTCTAAATCCACTGTTTTGTGTGTTAACTGCAATTTTAGGAATATAACAAATACTCAATTACAATCAGGGAACATTAGATATTTAGGCATAAACATCTCCCCTAGGCTGTCAGAGTTAATAAAATTAAATCATGTTCAGCTTATAAAGAAAATAGAAGATGATCTTTCCAGATGGAGCTCTCTCCCCATTTCGCTCATGGGTAGAATAGCCACCATTAAAATGATGGTTTTACCAAAAGTAAATTATTTTTTCTCAATGATACCATGCAAACCCCCTCTTTCCTGGTTTAAATCATTGGACTCATATGTTTCAAAATTTCTGTGGAAAAATAAAACTACACGTATTAGTTTAAAGACATTGCAAAAATCCAAAGAATATGGAGGTTTAGAATTACCTAATTTTCAGTATTACTTCATAGCCAGTAAGTTACAGTATATTGTAAAATGGTCAAAAGATCATCCTTTAGATAGTCAATGGCTGGACTCAGAGCAAGTGTTTTGTAATGAACTAGAAATCTCAGAGTTACCATTTATTAGTCAAAGTATCAAACGTCATCAATGTTTCAAAAGCATTAATATTAGCACAACTTTATCAGCTTGGTGGGAATTTCTTAAAATAGCTAAAATTTCACTTTTTCCATGTGACCGTACACCCATATGGAACAACCCAGACATCGTGAAAAATGATAAAAAAATGGTTAACTTCGTTCAATGGAGAGATCAAGGAATACGGTACTTACAGCACGTAATTGTAGGAGGACAGTTTGTACCTTTCAATACACTTATTGTTCAATACGGAGTTAGCAGGAATACATTTTTAGAGTATCAACAACTTAAGGCAATAATAAATAAAACATACAAAATTAGCCAATTAGATTTACAACTTCCCGCTAAGATAATAGATTTATTGAATCTAAGCACTTTAAAGTTGTTATCAAAACTCTACAGGTTAGTGTCTAAACTGGACGATTCAGTCTCTCTCCCGATCTCTAAGTGGGAGGCGGATCTCTCTCTTAATACCGACCAGTTTTCTTGGTCACAAATATGCTTAAATACGTTTACTATGACTAAAAACCCAAACCTACAACTTATACAGTACAAAGTTCTTCATAGAATACATTATACTGGACAAAGGATGTTCCAGATGGGCTTTGTCACCTCTAATATCTGTTCACAGTGCACAGAGAACACCCCAGATAATTATATGCATGCTTTATGGTTCTGTACACCGGTACAGAGGTTCTGGAAGGAGATTTGTGAGGATTTATCCACATGGATCAACCACAGAATCCCAGTGTGCCCCACGGTATGTATATTAGGTCACCTGGGAGACACTCAAATAGATCCTAATTGGACACACCGGGTTCTCACTGTCTTATGTATCGCAAAGAAAACCATTCTAGTAAATTGGAAACAAAAATCCAGTTTATGTATTAACCATTTTAGGAATCTTTTATCAGATCATATTAGTAGTGAGATAATGTCTGCCTCCACTGAACAACATTCGGCTGAATTGCACTCTCTGTGGTCCCCGTTTATTGGCTTCGTTACCTAGTGGGGGCGGGGGGGTGGTGATCTCGTAGCCCTTGGGGTTGGGGGTCGGCTTGGGGGGTCTGGGGCGCGGGCCTCTGGTGGCCCCTGGGGGGCGGTGGGGGGGGCCGCGGGGCCCTGTCCCTAGCCGGTGGGGGCCTTGGGGGCCTGTGGGGGGGGTTACCTCATGGCGGTGGGGGGGGGTGGCTGGGGAGGGCTCGGGCGGGGGGCTGTGGCTGGGGCGTCTCCGGGCCTCCCGGGGGGGGCGGGGCCGTGGACGTGGGGGTCCCACCCGGAGGGCCCGGCCCTGCCTGGGTGGGGGGTGGCTGTCTGCGCTGGGGGGGCATTGCTGCCTTGGTCCTCCGTCGCTGGGCGGGGGCCAAGTGCCCCTGCGGATGTGGGGACTCCGGGACCCTTGGGGTGTCCGCCGGGGTGGCCTCGGGGGGGGGTGGGGCCGGGTCCGGGGAGCGGGCTTCCCCTGACCGGGGGGTGCACGGGCGGGCGCGACGGCGGGGTGGCACCATTCCCAGGTATCTATGTCTTATGTTGTCAGTATGAATGGGAGGATGTTGGACCGTTTCCCCCTCCGTCTGGGGGCTCCGGCGGCGCCGGGGGCGCCCTTGGAGGTACGGTGGGGCCCTTGCCCGGCTCGGGGGGGCGGCCCCCGTCTACTGGACGGCCGGTGGGGAGACGCGGGTGTCTTATCAGGGCCGGCTTTGCTGGTCCTGCTTCCTGGCTTCGGCCTCCGCTCCCCCTCTTGCCCCTCCTACACGATTCATACGCACATAGGCGAAAGGCGGGGGGTCCGGGTCGTGGGGGGCACTGTCCCGCGGGGCCTGGCACTCCCCGCCTCACGGTTTTAACAGCAAAATAGACACTGCACATTCAACACTTTATAAATACACTTGACAAGGACACGTAGTTCGGGAGGGGGGGGGGGTCGGTGTCAATCGATACTTGGCCCTCCCTCCTCCCTGTTTTTATGGCATTAATCACATGCACTCAACACAAGGGGCGGGAGGGGGTCCCACATCACCCGCGTTCCCTCACCGGCCTGGGCCTGGGACGGGGGGGTCGGGTTACCCGGGCCTGGCGGGGCCGCCGTGCAGCCTGGGGTGCCTTCTGGCGGTGCTGGACCCCCCCGGGGAGGGGGAAACGGTGCGTGATTGTATGTCTGTGTCGGTGAGAATGCGGTATGGAAGGGTCCTGCCATGGAGGATTTGAGCCTCCATTGGCAGGACATCAAAAACTTAATAATTTATCAATATTATATTATACAAAGATGGTTATTATTATTATTATTATTATTAGTATTATTATTATTATTATGTATAGTATATTATATTATTATTAGTATAGGTATCGGATAGGTGAATGGATGAATGAATGGGATGCCTGGGTCTGGGGCCCTCCGTTGTCGGGCCTGCGCGGGTGTCGCCTTGTTGGGGGGTTCCCTCTCTCCGGGCCCGTCTCCGGTCCCCCCCGCTGCCTCTACGGCGGGGCGCCCCTCTGGTCTTGGAGGGCCACTTTCGTGGGGGACGGGTGCGCCTGCCCGCGTCGGCGGCCGGGGCGGCTCTGTCTCTCCGGGCAGGCTGGCCCCCTGCCGGGTGGGGGTCGTTGGCCTGAAGGGTGAGGGCCTCCTGGCCGCGTGTCCGGCCCGGACCGGGTGGCCGGGGATTGCCTGGGTCGCGGTCCGCCGCCGCGGGATCCCTGGCTGCTTCTTTCCGCGCCGTGGGGGCCCCGCCCGCGGGCCCCCTCGGCCGCCGCCGGGTGGGGGGGGGGCCTCGCAGGCGGTGGGTTGCCTCCCTCCTACTTCTCCCCTCTGTGGGGTTGCCGGTGGCCTGGGTTCCGGGCTCTTCCTTGTCGGCCTCTGGTCTCGCGGGTGGCGGGGTTGCTCCCCCCCCTCCCCCACTATAGATACACTTCAGGTGGAGCTTTGTTTGGTTTATTACACACACACACACACACACACACACACACACACACACACACACACACACACACACACACACACACACACACATACACACATATAGTCATTTAGTCACATGCATACACACACACACACACACACACACACACACACACACACACACACACATGCATGATCATATACATACACACACACACACATAGACATACACACTGGCTTGTTCACCTGCATGCTGGCTCTCTAGTTTTTGGGTTTAGGTAGCGGTAGCGATAGCTTAGCTCAGACTGCGATCAGATCTCAAGATTTAGGTCGATTGCTGTTCGTGTTTTGGTTGGCTCCGTGCCGGTTTCGTGCTTTGTTTGTGGTTTTTTGTTGCAGATTTCCAGTGCTTGACGTGTGTCTCCGTGTGTTCCTGCTTCCTGGATTGGCAGTGGATGTCGTCAATAATGTATTATTTAAATATTTATTTTATTATTCTTCCGATTTCCGGTTCATTGCATTATGGGTAATGGTGTTTTTTGCTTTGTGTTGCGTTCCGTGAATTGTGGTTTTATTATGATTGTAAGGGTTTGTGAATGTTTATGGGCAGCGTTAGTGCATCATTACACTCTGCTTTTCTTGTTTGTATTTTAAGAACCGACACCAGAACTTAAGTTGGTGGATGAAAAACGGCTCCTCGTTCCGCTTTATTGTCACGCGTATTATATACGGACGGATTAAGACCAATGTACACGTTTATTGAGTTTTACACATTTTGGATGTCCACGATCACCTCTCTCATAAGTATAACAATGTGAACAATATAAACTTATATTTAAAACACGAAGCAACACAATCTGATTCCTCTGCTGCAGAAATAAAGACAACTTGTGCAACGGGATTATCGAGGTGCAAACGTGAGAAATAAAGAGCAAAGTTGCTTTAACTCGGAGTGTTGCATACGCAGGAGAGACGGGTCTAGATCCTGGTCCAGGACCAGGTCCAGGTCCTGGGAGGAGAGACCGGTCTAGATCCCAATCCATCACCGGAGACACACTTTCTGGACCTGCAGCACCTGCAGCTGACTAATATCAGACTCTGAAAGCTGCCTAAACATTCAATAAAAACTTTATTCATCACTGCTGAATCACATCAGTTCGTACAAACCAACTTTTCCGTGACATCTTAGTTTTATTTTAAAAGAAAACTTTACAGAACCGTTTTTTTGCTGCAAAATGTATTTTAATGTTTTTCTGTCCAGACACAGTTATGGGATGTTTTAGGATCTGGCTTTAATCTCCAGTAGTCGTCCCATACGGTCGTCATGGCGACAGAGATGTCCGACCTGTAGCAGCTCCAGCTGATGGTCCAGTCTTAGTCCTGGACCAGCAGATCCAGACTAAACCAGCTGATGGTCCAGTCTTAGTCCTGGACCAGCAGGTCCAGACTAAACCAGCTGATGGTCCAGTCTTAGTCCTGGACCAGCAGATCCAGACTAAACCAGCTGATGGTCCAGTCTTAGTCCTGGACCAGCAGGTCCAGACTAAACCAGCTGATGGTCCAGTCTTAGTCCTGGACCAGCAGGTCCAGACTAAACCAGCTGATGGTCCAGTCTTAGTCCTGGACCAGCAGGTCGGTGTGATCTGATCATCAGCAGGTTCCTCTAACGGAGCCAAAGCTCCATCAGGATTTGCAGGTTCCATCGTTGAGCTCCTTTAGTTGTTTTGTTCAGATCATGTGGTTGATTGTGAGATTGTTGCAGCTCCACTCTTGTGTATCTTATCTGGTGATGTGGGGACTGTCATGTCCTTCACGTGCTCCTGAACTTATTGTTGACGTTACGTTTCCTCATATTCTGCACTTCCCTGCATCACCAGTGAGTGTCGCCAACGGACCAAACCTCAGAAAAGTGCGTACGCCAGACTTGGTGTGTGAGTGAAAGACCAAAACTTTCTACGTTCAAATCATTCTTTGTTTATCCGACCGTGAGCGTAGAAAGTGGCATACACACGTTTTTTGTGTGCCGCAACGTTTTGTACATGAGGCTCCAGATGTCAACAAGGAAGTGATCCTAATATAAGGAGCCAGAACCCCCCTCTTTTTCTTATAGCTTCAATACTGCACTGAACCATGTTATTATATCAAGTTTATGTCAACAAATTGAAAGTTCAAATCTGAACACTCTTTTGACCTCTGTAATTTCAGTTTTCTCCCTTTTTTCTGTTGCTCTTACTTTGCTATACTGCCATATCACGTAAATTATTTCAGATGGACTTACAGTGTCTTTAAGCTTTCCAGGAATAAACAAATTAAATTTAAAAGAATAATGAAGATCATCTGAAACAGTGTGAGCATTAAGTCTTTCCCATATTTATTCCAGTGTAGCCATTATTGGGTCCCTAGGGAGCATTTCTGTGATCAGTGAACTCTTAATGCTCTGGGGAGTTTAAGCTCCATCATGCAGGTGTACCCTGCATGGGTAAGATAGTTGCTGATTTGAACATAACATGTTCCTCTAAGACTGTGACAAATTCTAAACCTCCTAGAAAGTTGATAAGTTGGTTAAACTGGTTTCACTTCTGAAAAAGGATGAGATGGGTGCTGATTTGAACATCCCAGCTTCCTCCAAGAATGTGAAAAATTTTAACCCACCTAGAAACTTGATAATTTGGTTTGCTTGGTCTCTCCAGCGTGTCCTGGGTCTTACCCGGGGTCTCCTCCCAGTGGAAAATGCCTGCAACACCTCTCTAGGGAGGCATACAGATTACACCTCAGCTGACTCCTCTTCATGTGAAGGAGCAGTGGTTCGACTACTAGTTCCTCATGAGTGACTGAGATTCTCACCCTATCTCTAAGGGAAGGAAACTCATCTCGACCGTACTGTATTTTTGAGACCATTAGGCGCACATAAACGTCTTTTTTTTTTTTAATGTACCGCGCACCCAATGACGCAATGCGCCCATTGTGTTATTGTAAAGGCTGATTTATGGATCCGCGTTACACCGACGCAGAGCATACGGCGTAGGGTACGCGGCGACGCGCACCATACGGCTTAGGGCTGCGGCGACTTAACGCGGATCCATAAGGCGGACGTAATTGAGGCCACCATGAGAAGTTATCGTGATTGCAAAGTGGCGGGCTCCGTGGCGGGACACCTGGGGCGGACGGGGAGACTCGGCCTCCCTACCGAGAAGGAGACGGGGCTCCTGGGGGAGCTGCGCCGCAGAGGCGGGTTGGAAGATCAGAGGAACCGCTGCCCGATCGTCGGCTTCCGCTCGGGCAGCGGGCTCCATCGTTTACTGTTGAAGGATTGTAGATGCATGGGCTGACGTGTCTGCTGGGTTGGACTGTTGTTCGGGCTTTTGAAAAAGCATAATTTCCGAGGGGCCGCATGGCACAGCCAGAGAGCTGCTGCGGGCTCGTGTCCGTCGCAGCGCGCAGCAGTTCTCCCGGTCTCAGCACGATCAGGCTCGGATGAATGCAGAAACGGAGGATGAAGATTTCGAGGGGTTTGATTAATGTAATAACTTAAATAAAGTACAATCAAACTAAGTTTTGCTCACGCTCTATTTTTAAATACGCACACTTGTAAGCTTGTGTTTGTGTGTGTGTGTGTGTGTGTGTCTTGTGCGGCGCGCGTGTGTGTGTGTTGTAAGGCAGCGCTCCGTGTGTGTAGACAGCGCCTTTTCGGTCAGTGTGCCGTATGTGTGTTTTAAATCCAAAAATGACACACAAAACTGAGGGTGCGCCTTTCCACACGGCATGTGCCGAATGGTTGTGAAAATACGGTATCCAAAATCTTCTCCTCTCCATCATTACCCAAATGTCATGACAGTAGGTGAGGGCAGGAGTGCAGATTGACCAGTAAATCAAGAGCTTCGCCTTTCCACTCAGCTCCTTCTTCACCATGGTGGTCCGGTACATCAACCGCAAAACTGCGGACGCTGCACCGATCTGTCTGTCAATCTCACGCTCCATTGTTCCCTCACTCGTGAACAAGACCCCGAGATACTTGAACTTCT
The DNA here is from genome assembly GCF_033807715.1 of Cololabis saira. Taxonomy (NCBI): domain Eukaryota; kingdom Metazoa; phylum Chordata; class Actinopteri; order Beloniformes; family Belonidae; genus Cololabis; species Cololabis saira. The sequence continues at coordinate 49,476 of NC_084599.1, read as the reverse complement.
CCACCTGAAGCAGGACTTCTCCACCCACCCGGAGAAGGCACGCAACCCTTTCCTGATGGAGAACCATGGCCTTGGTTTTGGAGGTGTTGATTCTCATCCCTGCCGCGTCGCACTCGGCTGAAAACTGCCCCAGCACATGCTGAAGGTCCCGGCCTGATAAGGCCAACAGGAAAACATCATCTGCATGAAGCAGAAATGAAATCCTGTGGTTCCCAAACCGGATCCCCTACGGGCCCCTGGCTACGCCTTGAAATCTTGTAGGGGAGAGCGGGGTGGATTGAGCCAGTTTTTACTTAAGGCATCTTTAAAGTGAGGGCATGACAGTAATGTCTCCAACTAAAATATGTACATATATTTCAGGATGTGGTGCATCCATGGGAATAATCACCTTTGATCTAAAATTAACTGTTTTCAAAATATGACTTTTCGAAAAAAAGTGGTCTCTTGGCTCAACTTGCCCCCGGTGAGGGGTAAGTTGAGCCTAGGGAGAGGATAAGTTGAGCCACACGGGGGTAAATTGTGCCACTGATTATGTTGAAGTAAAACTTAACATTTTCACCTCATTTAAAGCCATATCAAAGCAAGACAAATTCAACACCAAATGACTCCTTAAATGTTTTATTGTTAACAATGAAGAAAAAAATGAACTTCAAGGCTACTACTCAACATCCCACTTGTCAATGCTGCACGGGAATACGAATGTCTTCTCCCTTCTGGCTGTTCCCCCAAGTTTTTGCGGTTTTGGGTTTCATGAGCACATCACCTCTAGGGATGAGTCCTTCATCATTCTCTTTGAATGTGAAGTTGGGCTTTTCATTCGCAGAACCATCACAACTTCGCCTCAGAAACTTTGCACTGATGTCAGTGCCCTCAACATTCTCCACCATTCCAATGTAATTATAGGATTTTTTTTTACCTGTAAAGTTCACAATGACGAAGTCACCAGCAGACAGATTCTTGTCACTATCATCATCTGAGCAACTGTAGACAACAGTTTTTTTCTTGGTTCTGATTTGTTTCGACCCTTTCAGAGTCTTTTTCTTCTGCTTTTCAGTCTTTTTATTTGCTCTGTCATTGTGTGCCTTCTGCAGCTCCAGGGTTTCTGGAGTGTCGGTCAAGATTTTTGTTTTCACTTTCTTCCTTTTTATTCTAGGTTTAGTTGGTGTGCCTTTAGGGAAGGGAAGTGTGTCTTCTGGGGACACATACTCCAAATGGGCAGGAGAACCAGTAGCATCACTTGTGGACGAGTGTTCAGGACTGACGATTCTGTTCAATGGTTCAGATAAAGTAGCAGGTGCATCTCTAGGTCTGGAACTGCTGAGCAATCAGGACTCATGGCATGAGTTGATTTTACAGGCAGGTCAGCTCTGTTTGCTGGCTCCTTGGGATTTGGCCTGTCTGTGACCATGGATTGGGCATAATCTTCATCTGGAAAGGTATCCCTGTTAAAAGGGAATATGCCTGTTGTTTTAAATCCTGAGATGATGTTCCTCGGTGTCATTGCTGACATGAATGTTTCCTTCACAAGTCCTGGAATGTCATATATTGTTGCGGTTTTACCAGGGTTTGTACGCATCCAACCATCCATGGCTCTATTGTAGTAGGTCTTCAGTGGTCCATAGACTGTTTTGTCTAAGGGTTGCAAGCGATGGGAGGTGTGAGGGGGCAGAGTGAGCATGACAACACCATTTTCCTTTGCAGTTTTCACAGCCTTCAGTGAAATGTGAGATTCATGATTATCAAGAATCAGCAGAACTGGGTGATCAATAGAGCAGTTTGTGTGACGTATGAAGTGCTCCAGAAAGATGACAAAGGCTTCTTCATTCATCCATCCAGATTTTGTTGCCTGACCTATGGATCCTGCTGGTGATCCCCTGATGAAGTGGTCCTTGAAACGGACACGGGGAAAGATGAACATGGGTGGGGCTGCATTTCCAGTGGCATTTACTGCACAGGCCACAGTGACAAGCTCCCCTCTTTCAGCAGATGTTACAGAACCCACTTGCTTCTTCTACATTTCTGTTACAATTTTCTTCGGTGTCTGCACTGTTGTAACACCAGTTTCATCCATGTTATAGATCATGTGTGGAGGGAAACTGTACCTGAAATAACATTCAAAATTAGTGCTGTTAATCAAAGAAGCTTAAAGCAGTTTGAGGTTGCAGATTTAGTCAGTTTATGTGGTAGGCCTTGTCTATCAATCATAATGTTACCTGTCCATCACTGAAGTGAGGTTATGGAAGAACTCCCCCACATTGTGCCTATTAAAGGCAGTGGCTCTTCCGAGAGAGGTTGCTTCAGGAGACAGATGGTGGCGCATCCTAAAACTCATGAACCAATCACGTCCTATAAAAGGTTAAAAGTTGATATATATCAGGGGTGCCGAATCCTGGTCCTTGAGAGCCCCTATCCAGCATGTTTTAGATGTTAATCAGACATGCTAATAGTTTAACTAGAATCAGGTGTGCTGAATTGACCAGGATGGTTATCTTTTTATTTATCCTTTATTCAACCATTGCAGTTTACATTAAGATTTACATAAGAATGATGGTGGGCATTTCCCTGAAAAAAAATGAATAATATTCCCTATTATTATAAATGTACACTTAGACTAACCTGCTTATTCGTCTCTCATCGAGCTTGCAGGGACATCAAGGCCATTTCTTCGTGCTAACTCAAATGCCAGTTCACAACATTTCATGGCACTTAGACCGTGAAACATTGCAGCTAGATTTTTTATATGGTCTGCAAGCTCTGTCTCAATTTCTTCACTGAAGACTTGATTGGCATGTCCTGTTCTCTTATAGCCTGTTCTTTTCACTTCTCCTAGTTGTTTCATATCCATGTATCTCTTTAAAGTCATCCTGTCGATCTTCATGTCCCTTGCCACCTGACGAATGGACTTCCAATTCTGTACCTCTGCCACTGCTCTTTCCAAATCCACAAGAGGAGTTGAAGCCCTGTCTGTCTTCCGTTTATAGTGGCGTGGCATGATGGTTTCTTTTCTAAAATTCAAAATGTCACATCATTTCGGTGATAAAATGTAAGAATGCAATGACAGTAACATAATACTTTAATAATAATAAGTGGGTGAAATTGAGCCACTGACTGGCTCAACATCCCCCAGGCCTTTTGGCTAAAATGACCCCACCCCTGCCATTTTAACAAACTTGTATCATCCAGCAGTTTAGAGCTAACATCATGCTAAAAGTATAGCCTCATATTATAACTTCCTAATCCACTAAAACATATGTGAAATTTGTTCAAACTTGTCTTTAATTGTTCAGACGCAAGAATCACGACTCCTTGAACATGAAAAATTCACTTTGAACGGCAAAAAAACAGTTTTTTGAACTTAAATATGCTTACCACTTACTGGATCAGCCTCTCTCCATCACAGGTTGAGTACAATGGATGACTCATCAAACACATGTGGTCACGTGACCAAATTTGTCTATGGTTGTTCATAAACAAGGGGTGGCTCAACTTCCCCACAGGCTCAAATTACCCCGTTCTCCCCTACATTAAAATTATGAACAGGGCCGGTGACAAAGGGAAACCCTGCCGAAGACCAACATGCACATCCACAAACTACTTTTGCATTTTTCTTTAGTTTTTTTTTTTAAACACAACGATAGGGAGTAATTTATCATGCTTTGTTCTTCGTAAAGGTTGAATATGCCAAAAGATACGACATGAAAGATATCCAACTGTCCATATGTGTCACTCTTCTTCAGTATTCTTCTTCCTCTCAGATACTTTATTGTACCTTTGTTCAGAAATCTTTTACAATGTCATGTTAATTGGAATCACTATGAATAGTGAAAACATGCTGTCATTTTTCCACGCCAACAGCATCTTAATACTGACATTGGAAAATCTCTAGATTCATGAAAGTGAATTATTGGGTTTGGGGTTTTCAGTATGTCTTCTGCTAAAACATACTTTTCACACACCATAGCTACTACAAATTATATAAATTATACTTATATATATATAAATAAATATATAAATACATTTGCTACTGTATATTATACAGTATGTAAAAGCCATCATCAGAATTCTGTGAGCTTCTAAGGCCTCTTCTCCCCATCTAGCTTGTGTTAATCCTGTGGATTTTAGAGTAATAATGCTCAAGTGCCTCTCTGTAGTTGGTAAAATCCTGTGCTTGTTGATGTGTTTCCCTATAGGGCCCTTCAGCACTCATTTTCGCCATGTTTCAAAGGAAAGCCTTTTGATTCAAGTCACATAGGATTTTAACAACCAATTAAAATTTTTCAGAATCTCAGAACAACAGAATTTTCTCGTAATTTTTTCATACATTTTTTGTGGCCTTTAAAAGCTTTGGAAATTCCACATAATGATGTTCTGACATTAGAAGCTTCTTATAGGCTGACGGAGATAATGTGAGGTTTCCCAAAGACATGGAATTTCCGATTTAGAAATTACAAAAATTTGTAGCAAAGTATCCTAACACATGTAATTTGGCCAGGGTCCAATCCATTGTTATTTCAAGACAAAGTCTCGAGGTGATATTAGTTACTGAGTTGGTATTTTACAACTGTTTGACTGGAATTACAAATGTGAAGTGGAAGTCCAAGATTACTAACTTTGCTTAGATAGTTTGTAATTTCATTGTACCTGCACATATTAAAGCCACTGTGTACCAGACGCAGGAAAACAGCTCCACATAATAACTGAGCATCTCCGTGTTTCATAGTAGTTACAGGCATTTCTTTTCTTTTTTTGTGGCTGTAAACAAAGAGCTGAGGTGACTTGCCAAAAATCTGTCCCATGTATCCAAAGGACATTGTCCGAGAAGGTTCATGGCTTGTCAATATGCATTTCGACAAATTCTCCTCTTGCGTTTTTGTGATTTGTTTCTGACGTCGTCACACTACAGGCCACCGATTGGTCAGGGGGTTGGGAGATGGAAATCAGCGAAAGAGCGACTCGTGGCTTGTTTGACAGGCAATGGCAGCGTAAAAGTCCGTTTGGTGATCCAACTGTACAGATGCCCAAGCCACCTCAGCTGACTCCTCTCAATGTGAAGGAGCAGCGGCTCGACTCCGAGCTCCTCCCGGGTGACCGAACTCCTCACCTTATCTCTAAGGGAGCATCCAGCCACCCTGCGGAGGAAACTCATCTCGGCCGCTTGTATCCGCGATCTTGTCCTTTCGGTCACTACCCAAAGTTCATGACCATAGGTGAGGGTAGGTGCGTAGATTGACCGGTAAATAGAGAGCTTCGCCTTTCGACTCAGCACCTTCTTTACCACCAAATAAATAATAAATATACAAATAAATAACATTGTTCGGCCGAACTTTATCGTAGAGACATCGTTCAAATTTTCAAACACTCGGCCCGATTGGCACTAAAGGACCGTACAACCTCATTATGCCAATTATTACAGTTTTTGCAATATTGAACTGGCAATTAAGAAATAAATTCCATTTGACTTTGGATGTCAACATTCATGCCAAATGGCCCCAATCATTCAGATGGGGCTTTTTTCCATGGTGAAAAAAAAACCTATCCTTTAATGTAGCCTGAACCGGAACATGCACCCAACACATAGCAAACATCATCACATGTGGATCCATTGTGCCTCGAAGGGCAATACTTTTCTCAGTCAAAAGCGTTACTGTGTCAACGCTAGATGCAGAAGAAGTGGAAAAAAAGGTGAAAATTTGGACGCTTATTGGTCGGCCGAACTTTATCGTAGACATCATTCAAATGTTGCCAGACTCGGTTCGCTTCAGACCAAATGATCTTTCAACCAATTAAAACCAATTAAACCAATTAAAAGCCAATTATTACAGTTTTTGAGATATTAAACTTCCTGCATTTTGAACAGAAAAATGTATTTTTCATGAATTCTGGTCATTTCCAGGCTTCGTACTTTAATTAACTCCTACTAGAGATTTGATCGGAGTGGCTCATACCTCCGTTTGTACAATCTAAACACATGGCTGACGCTAAATTGGAAGACTTTTAAGGTTTTAGTTCCGGTGTGGGCTGGGGTGTGGGCGTGGAGCTTCCGCATCGCGGGGCTGGCCTCTGCCTGGGTGGGGGGTGGCTGTCTGTGCTGGGGGGGCATCGCTGCCTTGGGCGGTCGTTGTAGGAGCGGTCGTCGTAGGGGCAGGGGGCATGTGCCTCGGCACCTGTGGGGGCTGTTGTGCTTCTTGGGTGTCCACTGTGTGGGGGCGGGGTGGGGGCGTGACCAGGTTCAGGGGGCGGGTCTCCCCTGGCGAGGGGGTACCCGGGGGGCGCGGCGGCTTGGACTCATTCCCAGGTTTCTATGTTCTCTGTTATGGATGTGAATGGATGATTGATGTACCATCTCCCGTTCCACACTGGGGGCTCTGAGAGCGCCCGGGGCCCACTCCTGGGCATGCGGCGTAGCGCCGGCCGGGCTTGGTGGACCGGGGCCCCCATGCCCCTGATTGGCCTGTGGGGAACACTGGCACTGGCCCTGCCTCCTGACTTTGTGCTCCTCTCCTCCTACCCTACACGACTCCAGCACACACTCACTTAGGTCCGAGGGGTTGGGAGGTCCGGGGCGTGGGGGACACTGTCTCACATACCCCGGGACTGCCTGTTTCTCAGTTTTAATAACATCTTAGACATCTCTACACTCAACAGACATACACTCAACAAGGACACTTGTTGGAGGAGGGCCACTGTCAAATGTGGTACCCTGACTTCCCCCTCCCTGTTTTTACCGCATTAGTCACACCCACACACACTTATCACCAGGGGCGGGAGCGAAACTTACTCAACCCGTGTTCCCCGCATTCGGCCTGCGGCGGGGGGACCACGGGGGAGGGGCTGATGGAGGGGGTCTGCTGGGCTGTGCTGGGCCTCCAGGGGGGAGATGGAAGTGGTGAGAGAATCAATGTCCATGTCTGGGTGGCTCCTTGACGGTTTAAGTGGCCCCTTCTCCCTGGGGGGGGGGCACAGATATCGACCAATCAGAAGTAGGGGCACCAATTATGGTCAATTATGGTCAAGGACTCAAAACCGAGTCCGATGACACCACCCACGACTATCTATGTCAAACCATTCAAAAGTTATGGCAGAAAATAGTGACTATCAAATATTGACCAATCAGAAGAAGGGGAAGGGCTAATTTGCACCAATTATGTTCAAGGACTCAAAACCGAATCCGATGACACCACCCACAAGTCTTTATGTCAAACTATTCAAAGGTTATGGCAGAAAGTAGGAACTATGAAATATGGACCAACCAGATGAAGGGGGGGCGCGCTTTTTGACGTCTAGCGTTGCCACGGTAACGCTTTTGTCTGAGAAAAGTAATGCGCATAGTCATCGTTGCGTGCAAAATTTGGTGACTATTGGGGCACGTTTAGGGGGGTAAAAAGGCCCTCATTTCGTCAGAAGAAAAACGAGGAAAAAACAAAAAAATTCCTACAGATACAACCCTAACCCTAACCCTAACCCTAATTATTATAATAATATATTTTATTTGTAATGCACTTTTCATTAAAAGAAATCTCGAAGTGCCACAAATGTATCAACTTTACAACAAGCATGTCAATACCGGACATGACCTCTCTCTCTTTCAAACTTGAAAATAAAGCATTTTCATCTCACAACTTAAGTTTTTCTACTGAAAGTAGTACATTTTGTGGTGTAGACCATGTATGATGCCCCGGAACTTGGTAGTTGAGCTACTAAATGTCTTTTCACCTTACTGAACCAACACCATCATAAAGTGGTGGACTGAGCTGTGATGGTACTCCTGTAAACGAGGTGTAAAAAAAACAGATGGACTGAACCAAGACATATCCTTTCCAGTTTTCTATATCCTCTCTCCTTTCCCAGTCCGGCAATATTTATTGATTACATTTAAGAATACACCAATACCATGTCAGTTTCCTCCTCACATATGACAATATGTCCAATAATGCCTGCAACACACTCCAGTGTTGTGCCACAGCGGAGCTTTAGCTGATCAGTTATCGAAGGCTATTAATAATTTTGTGAATAATTATTAATAATTAATAAAGTCGACTATTTATCAAATTGAATTATCAAAATGATAATAATTCTCGTATGGGGCACCACCCCGGGGCCTTAATCCAGGGAAAAATGATAACTTTTAACAGCAGAAAATCAGTCTCAGATGATTATTTAAGTGTAATATAATTGAAGGGTGAGATTCGAACACTGGCTCTTGTCAAACAATCAGATGTGACCGAAATTGTATGAAACAACACACAACTCCTCATGAAAAATCAATGAGGAGTTTACATATTTACAGTATATCTCAAAAGTGAGTACACCCTTTAGATTTTTGCGAATATTCTGTTATATCTTTTCAGGGGATAACACTATCCTACTGAAACTTTGATATAACTTAAAGTAGTCAGTGTGCTGCTTGAATAACAGTATAGATTTATTGTCCTTTGAAAATTACTCAGTACACAGCTGTTAATGTCTAAACAGCTGGCAACAAAAGTGAGTACACCCCATAGTGAACATGTCCTAATTGTGCCCAATGATGTTTTTTTCCCGCCCTGGTGTCATGTGACTCGTTAGTGTTAAAAAGATTCAGGTGTAAATGATAAGCAGGGCTGTTAAATTTGGTGTTTTGGGAACAATTCTCTCTGAATGCTGGACAACATGGCACCTCATGGCAAGGAACTCTCTGAGCGGCTGAAAAAAATGATTATTGCGCTTCACAAAGATGGCCTTGGCTATAAGATTGCCAACACCATGAAAATGAGTTGCAGCACAGTGGTTAAGATCATACAGCGGTTTTCCGGGACAGGTTCCACTCGGAACAGGCCTGGCCAGGGTCGACTAAAGAAGTTGAGTCCACGTGCTCAGCGTCACAACCAGAGGTTGGTTTCCAAAAATAGACGTGCGAGTGCTTCCAGCATTGCTGCAGAGGTTGCAGAAGTGGGATGTCAGCCTGTCAATGCCCAAACCATACGCCGCACACTGCATCAAATCGGTTTGTATGGCCGTCGCCCCAGACAGAAGCCTCTTCTGAAACCGATGCATAAGAAAGCCTGCAAATAGTTAGCTGAAGACAATGAATCCAAGAACATGAGTTACTGGAACCATGTCCTGTGGTCTGATGAGACCAAAATAAACCTGTTTGGGTCTGATGGTGTCCGGCGTGTGTGGCGGCACCCTGGTGAGGAACCAAGACAAATGTGTTTTGCCTACAGTCAAGCACGGTGGTGGCAGCATCATGGTCTGGGGTGTGCTGGGGAGTGCTGCCGGCACTGGGGAGCTGCATTTCATTGAGGGACACATGATCCAATATATACTGTGACATCCTGCAGCAGAGCATGATCCCCTCTCTTCGGGAACTGGGCCGTAGGGCAGTTTTCCAACATGATAATGACCCTAAACACACCTCCAAGATGACAACGGCCTTGCTGAAGAAGCTGGAGGTTAAGGTGATGGACTGGCCAAGTATGTCTCCAGACCTAAACCCAATTGAGCACATGTGGGGCTTCCTCAAGAGGAAGGTGGAGGAGTGCAAGGTGTCCAACATCCATGCGCTCCTTGATGTCGTCATGGAGGAGTGGAACATGATTCCAGAAGCAACCTGTGCAGCTCTGGTGAATTCCATGCCCAGGAGGGTTAAAGCAGTGCTAGATAACAATGGTGGTCACACAAAATATTGACACTTTGGGCACAATTTAGACATGTTCATTATGGGGTGTACACACTTTTGTTGCCAGCTGTTTAGACATTAACAGCTGTGTACTGAGTAATTTTCAATGGACAATAAATCTATACTGTTATTCAAGCAGCACACTGACTACTTTAAGTTATATCAAAGTTTCAGTAGGATAGTGTTATCCCCTGAAAAAATATAACAGAATATTTGCAAAAATCTAAAGGGTGTACTCACTTTTGAGATATACTGTATTTACATATGGGTATCAAAGAGGTGGTAAACGCAACACCCAAATAAATCCTGATGGCACACGATAAACAAAAACCATTAACTAACAAGAAAAACAACAATCAATAAAATGAAACATAAACGTTAAATGCATGGAATGAAAAAGAAATCAAGCGATAACAAACATGATATCAGCGACCATCTACGGTTTAAAACGTGGCTGCCAAAGATGGCTGCGGTATTTAAAGATGGCGGGGCTTCTGTGGTATTTAAAGATGACAGAACCCTCTTCAAGCCACGTGCACTCAGACCGGATGGCAAACGCGGGCGTTTCAAGCATGAATGACTGGCAGAGAATGGCCACCACAAAATAATCGAAAACAATAATGATGATAATGATGATGATGTAATCTCCGCTCTGAACACAGATTTAGCTCTGAAACGCTCTCAATTAAACTAATACACTCAGGCCTCAAAACCTCACGCCTCCTCGGGTCTCCGGGTGCTGATCAGGGGTTCCTGCCGGGTTCTTTCGGTCGGAGTCCGATCCAAGCGGTCTCCCGCCTCTCCCGCTCCGCCTCCCGACTCTGAAATCAAAAGGGGATGGTGGTGCAGCGTGCAGCAGCCGGCACTCCCCCCCCCGGTCCGGAGGCTATCATGTCGTCCGGTCCACTTCTTGGGACGTGCGGGTTACCGTCGGGCTGATGAGCGCGTGGCCCCGGACGGGGCGGTGGGATGCGTCTCGGTCTGCGCTGGGCAGGCTGACCGGAGGTCCTTCCAAGAGAAACTCAAGAGCGGAGAGAGAAGTTAGGAAAGAGGAAACGGGGTCTCACCCTGGACCGGGGCCGAGCTTCAAAGCGGCTTCCCCCCCTTTTCAGCTCCCAGGGACCTGGGAGACGTGTGAGGTGAGAGAAGAGAGCGCAGTGCGCTCCGTGGTCCCGAGGCGAGTGCGCATCGGGCCCCCCCCCCCCCCTCAACCGGGGGGGAAGAAGGTGTGATCCTGAGGGGCTCTTGGCACGAGGCCAAGCTGGACGAACCGCTGATGAAGAGAGAAGAGAGTCTTTTGGGGGCTGCTTGTATTTATAGGTTTTGGGGCGGGTCTGCTCAAAGGGGCAGTACCCCCCTTTCAGGCCTGGCAGGAACCTGGTTTCCTGGGCTCCACTGTGTCTGATCCCCCCAGGTGTCATAAACTTCAGGGAGTCTGTTCTCTGGTCTTTGGACTGGCAGGAACCCCGCTGGTTTTATGGGGTTCCACTGTGTCTGACCTCCCCAGGTGTCATAAACCTTAGTCCTGGCTCTCGCTGTCCTCCTTTGATCTGGAGCCATGCAGCGGGGGTCATAAACTGACCAAGAGGTCCGTCGCAGGGGTCGTAAAACTTTGGCTTCAGGACGAAACCAAAGTCTGGAATTCATAATCCTGAAATGTTCATCCAATCACACGTCATGAATTCATAATCATTTATAAGTTCAGAGTTCACATGAGCACATGGGCGCGGCACAACACCAGACTCCAATACAATGGGAGAAAAGCTATTTCAAAATGAGTACCATGACTTCAAAGTCTTTATTTATTGGTGTCTAATATTTACATTTACATTAAAAAGATTGAAAATTTTTCATTGTCTTCACCTAAATTCTTCTACTACTTCTTCCACTAAAACCTAACCTCTATTACTTCCTTTACAGAATTGTTGGATTCTTTCTTCCTCTTTCTGAGCAAATCGGCCCTACTCCTTTGGGGGAAATGTAATTTTCGTTAGTAAAGAGGATGATTCATGATTGACTGGCAAGGGAGATGGATATATATTAATCAAAAGGCCTCAGTAAAGCATCACCATAATGCAAATGGGGTGTTAATTAAGTGCTGTATGGCTTTGAATAATGGCCCAGGCTTTTCACTTCAATCAATGCATGTCACAACAATATGCTGGCAGCACGCCTTCACAATGTAGGATAAATGCCGTCATAGTATAGCTATTTTTTTTTCTTTTTACAGTTCTTTCTTTAACAATATCAAGGTAAGCTGGCCATTTGTGTCTTTATGTGAAATACTGGATTTTGAGTCAACAGAAATGTAGCATTTGTTGCTCAGAAAACATTCAATTATCTTTCTTTATCTCTTTCTATTTTCATCTGTTGTTATTATTTCATGAAAATTTTCCTTTCATTTCAAAACTTTTGCACATTTTACATATTTCACATTACAATGGGTCGGTTTTCCTTACTGAAACTGAAATTCATGGAGAGCTTTATGAGGTTTCTAGCCCGATTTCATTCATTCAAACAGCAAATTCCCTCATCACTCCTTAACCCGTAACCTTTTTAACTTTTTATCAGAAAATCTCAAATAAAGAGATGTTTCAATAGAGCTGAATACTCTTTTTTGCCATCTACTTTGTGAAGTGTACCACTCCCTCCTGTAGCAGCATAGAGAAGGCTTCTCTGCTTTTGTCAGAACGATCCTTAGAAACTCAACATTTAAACTTAAGTCTCATCAGACTAGCCAGGTGGTGAACTAATTTAAAAATAATTTTCAACTCCTGTGTGTGACAGTTCTCAAAAGTTGTGTAATGGATTATTTTTGTTTATTTATTTTGTTCTTAACCTTCCATCCATCCATCCATCCATCGTCCGCCGCTTTATCCGTTCCCGGGTCGCGGGGGCAGCAGCCTCAGCAGAGATGCCCAGACTTCCTTCACCCCAGACACTTCCTCCAGCTCTTCCAGGGGGAGTCCGAGGTGTTCCCAGGCCAGCCGAGAGACATAGTCTCTCCAGCGTGTCCTGGGTCTGCCCCGGGGTCTCCTCCCGGTGGGACATGCCTGGAATACCTCCCTAGGGAGGCGTCCAGGAGGCATCCGGTACAGATGCCCAAGCCACCTCAGCTGACTCCTCTCAATGTGAAGGAGCAGCGGCTCGACTCCGAGCTCCTCCCGGGTGACCGAACTCCTCACCCTATCTCTAAGGGAGCGTCCAGCCACCCTGCGGAGGAAACTCATCTCTAAAGGAGCGTCCAGCCACCCTGCGGAGGAAACTCATCTCGGCCGCTTGTATCCGCGATCTTGTCCTTTCGGTCACTACCCAAAGTTCATGACCATAGGTGAGGGTAGGTGCTTAGATTGACCGGTAAATAGAGAGCTTCGCCTTTTGACTCAGCTCCCTCTTCACCACGACGGTCCGGTACATCGACCGCATAACTGCGGATGCTGCACCGATCCGTCTGTCAATCTCCCGCTCCATCGTTCCCTCACTCGTTGAAGTGAGAAAAAATAAGTTTTGTGTCCTGAAGATGCCCTGGGTTCCCAAAACACAGCTTTAGTTTTAGTCAGCCACGCACCTGCTGTTTATCATAGCAAATGCCTGTTTTTCTGTGAGAAAGAGCCTGGTTCGCACAGGATTTTGGTCCCGTGGGAGCCGAAACTTAGTTTGAGAGCTTGCGGACGGGGGGGCGAATAGGCCTTTCCCCGCCCCCTCCGCAAGGTGCTGAGGGAAAGGTATAAAGACCCGGTGGGCGGAAGTAGATTTGAGAGTCTGCCGTGGGTCGAAGTGCAGGACGCCCGGCGGGTTGATGGCTGCTCTTTGCTTGGACTGTCCGGCTCTCACAGTTCTGTGTCGAGGTAAGAGTTTTAGGCCAGGCCCCTTGTGATGATTGTATGTTGTTCTGCCATTTGCGGGGGGTAACATGACGCAGAGTTATCTTAAAGTTAAAACTGCTGGTTTTGTGGATGTCTTCTATGTAAATGCTTGCTTTTTGCTAATAAATGTATTCATATCTTATAGCAAAAGCGAGTGTGTGTCTGATTCATTTTGGTACAGCTGACCACTCCTAGAACCTAATTGAGATGTCTCCCAAAACACTCGTGAACAAGATCCCGAGATACTTGAACTCCTCCACCTGAGGCAGGACTTCTCCACCCACCCAGAGAAGGCACGCCACCCTTTCCCGGTGGAGAACCATGGCCTCGGTCTTGGAGGTGCTGATTCTCATCCCTGCCGCGTCGCACTCGGCCGCAAACCGCCCCAGCGCATGCTGAAGGTCCCGGTCCGATGAAGCCAACAGGACAACATCATCTGCAAAAAGCAGAGATGAAATCCTGAGGTTCCCAAACCGGATCCCCTCCGGCCCCTGGCTGTGCCTAGAAATCCTGTCCATAAAAATTATGAACAGGACCGGTGACAAAGGGCAGCCCTGCCGGAGTCCAACATGCACCGGGAACAAGTCTGATCTACTGCCGGCAATGTGAACCAGACTCCTGCTCCGATCATACAGAGACCGGACTGCCCTTAGTAGAGGGCCCCGGACTCCATACTCACTCAGCACCCCCCACAGAATGGCACGAGGGACACGGTCAAATGCCTTCTCCAGATCCACAAAGCACATGTAGACTGGTGGGGCAAATTCCCATGAACCCTCGAGCACCCTGCGGAGGGTGTAGAGCTGGTCCAGTGTTCCACGACCGGGACGAAAACCGCATTGTTCCTCCTGAATCCGAGGTTCAACTATCGGCCGTAATCTCCTCTCCAGTACGCTGGAGTAGACTTTCCCGGGGAGGCTGAGAAGTGTGATCCCTTGTTCTTAACCTATTGGTGTAAAATAATTGAAATGTAAATATATTAGCAACACCAGTCCTGCTCCCTTCCCCTTCTCTCCACTTCACTCACTCAGTGCGGTTACATGCACATCTAAATCAAGCTATTGGCAACAATCTAGCTAATGATTAAACTGGAATTTCAGAGAAATCCAATTATACACGTGCAAGAAGAAAATCAATTATTATTAGCACTGACAGTGCGAAGGCCCTATTGTATCTGTATTGTATGTAGCCCTATTTTTGAGTCCTAAAAAATATTATTAAGAGTCAAAAATGTGTCTATATGTTCCCCTATGTGTCACATTTAAAAGGAAGGAAAATGAGTAAAAATGAGTACACAATAAAAGAACTTTACTCAAAAGACAACTTTTGTATCTATGTCTGAAAATGTGATTTTTCTGGCAATCAGAACCTTTAATCAGAGTTGAGGAAGCCACAGATACGGTCTTCTGATTCCTTTAATTGCTTTCAGCTCTTGAATGCACATTTCTATCCTCTTGTTGGAAATTTCTAATTTAGAGCCAATTCATTTATTTTTTCCCTACCCAAGTTCCTATTCTCTGTAGATCAGCAAGCCATTCTGTTCACTGTGGCCATTTAATTGCAGCCATTAATCATTTCAGAATCATTATCAGCATTTTAAAAGGTGAAAATCTAAAACAAACAGTTTTTTATTTGGCTTCCCCTTAATAGGATTGTTTTCTTGTCATTTGTAGCCGTGAAGAATTTAACAGAAACTAAAAAAAAAGCAGTGACTCAACTTATTTGTTCCCTAACAATATCCAATCTCTAATGAATAATTTTCTTTCAAGTGTACAGTTTTAGTAATAAACTAATTTCCACTTAATATATCACTTTGATTATCCATACAGAATTAAGTCCTAGATTGAAAAACTGTTATTGGTTTTTTAAACCTTTTTCATATCCCAACATACATTTTTTAAATTTAATAATTTAATATATTGATTATTTTAAATAAGCAAACAAAAACACAACTACTAATGTAAGTCTTTCTTTGTCATTCTAATTACTGTTAGTATAACATGATATGTGAGACTCTGTCATGTGACATATATTTACACACTATGATGAAGTCTGGAAACGTAATCTGGAGTGGTTCATACAAACACCAAAAACACCAACATCATAGTGCACAAATAAATGTACAGGAGTCTCAGCTAGTCTGTTACACTTGTCTCTGCTAAAAGAGCGTGGCAGCAAAGGTGTATCGGAATTAGCTCCGAGGCTTCTGAAACCATGGCTTTAGTAGGGATGCACCGATACCACTTTCTTCCAAAACCAGTAGTGTACGAGTACTTGCATTTTAGTACTCACCGATACTGATACCGAGTACTTACACCATTACACATGAAGTTGCTTTGAATTTTTTTGTATTTTTCCACATATCGTCTCTACAACATTCCTCTCCACGGCTGGGGCTTTCGCAGACGAGCCTTCCTGCCCCCAAGCGCCGACCGTCGGGATGCCCGGTCGGGACGTGCGGGCCCGGCCGGGGCCTCCACACCCTCGCCAAACCCCCCCCAGCGCTCTCACCCCCAGTGCCGGAGGTGAGAGGTGAACGGAAGGGAGTGCCGTCTCCGTCGAGCCCCCGCTTGCGCGGTGTCTCCGCGCTGACAGCGCCCCCCCCCACGCCTGCAAGCCGGCGGAGGCGGACGCACAGACAGGGGGTGGCGGCGGATGCGTGGGGTGACGGAGCTCCGGTTTGCAATGGCGCCGGAAGTGGGGGGGCCAGGGGGCCATTGACCCCCCCCCACACTTTTCCCTCCTCTCACATTCCTTTTAAGTCGTGAATCACTCCTCAAATGCCCCTATGTTGCAACGGTAAAAAGACATTTAAATCATTCCCGTCTATTAGGTAATACAAATAAGGCAAACATACAACAGGAAGAATGTTTACATTTTAATCCAATCAAAGAGCACAAAATCAAATTGCTTCAATTCTGTGACGTGTGTTGCTGTACTTTGTTTACAGTAAGTCTATTTGAACTGTTAAGCTAGCTTAATAACCTTGACTACCAGTAGGCTATTGCAAATTTCCTTACTTTACTAAGGATTTTAATAATAAAGCTTATTATTATTATTTTATGCCCATTATTATTATTTCATTCCTTGTCAGTTCAGAAAATTCTTTTGCAAATATCTCGTTTAAATAAATTCTTTTATTTGCAAAGCAAAATGCCTTAATGTTAATGAGGGGTTTGGTAACTAGCCTACTCTAAATGTTGTGTACTTTATTGTAAAGTGTTACCAGGATTTCTCTGCAACAAGGTTCCCTTTCAGCACCGCGGACAGCGGCGTTGCAGCACGGCGCTGTCCGCGGTGCTGAACTGAACGACGGTGCTGGACTGGACGACGGCGGAGAGGCGACTGAAAAGTAATTTCTGTCTCTCTTAAGTTCTGTTATAGCGCCACCCTGTGGAGCAAACAAGCTATAGTTACTTCACAGAAGTTAAGTGAGGTCTATCTACCACCACACACACGCACGCACGCACGCACGCACGCACGCACGCACGCACGCACGCACGCACGCACGCACGCACGCACGCACGCACGCACGCACGCACGCACGCACGCACGCACGCACGCACACACTTTTTGCACTTCTGAGATGAATCCGGCGCCGCTGCCGGCTCGTCCCCTCGCCGCGCCGGTGAGCCCGGCCTCCACACCAGAGCTCCGGCCTCCACGCCAGAGCTCCAAGTCGGGGGAGAGACGGGAGAGAGAGGTAAGAGGTAAACGCGTGGGGTCCGCCCGGTCCGCCCGCGGGACTCCACTCGGCAGGTCAGGGACGTTGCTTGTGTTGTAAGAGGTAGATATTGTCCCTCCTCTCGAGAGTTTTGCTGCACATAACTTGCATTCTGCCTTGTTTTTATTGCTTTCATTTACCTGGAAATACTTCCACACTGCTGACATAACTCCTCGCTGCCCGCCTTGCACCGATATCGGTATCGGTGCATCCCTAGCTTTTAGACAAACAAGTGGAATGTCTGGTCATACTTTGTTTGGTGAAAATGAACCGCAGCGTATCAGACATCCCCTGCCAACTATCAGGCATGTGGGTGAAGGTTTGATGATTGTTTTGCACTTGAAGGACCTGGGTTCATCAAAGTTAAATGTTTAGACAGCTGTGAGCCCCTTAAATTGAGAAATCCAACATAACGATTATCCCAAACACACCATCAAATCCATCAAGCGATGGCTGTAAAAAGAAAGACTCAAGAGTCGCTCTGGCACTAATCCTGTAAATGAGCATTCCCCAAAATTCCCTCATAACAATGCTTTATGCTGGTAACTACACAAATCATTACTACTTCAAGATAATATTGCCAAAAGGTGACTCTACAAGCTAATAAACTAAATGAATAATGGGCTGTATTTAGTTTATTTGACACAATACTTTGATATGTTGGTTTAGTTTTTGAAAAATCCATAATGAATTCAGTCAACAGTCATATTGGTCACCTGAGGCTTCATATAGAATATATATATATATATATATATATATATAGAACATCCTAACTGAAGAATCCTGTTTTTGACATGACTCAACTGCATCTAGGAAATAAAAGGAATGAATTGCATCAAATATCATAATGTCAAATTAAAGTTCCTAAATTTCACAAAGTGGCTGCAGAGTGAAATCTCTGCAAAATTCATCAATGTTCCGTTTCACTTTTCTCCCATTCGTATGCAAATACAGGTTTTCAACAAAACCTCTGCAGCGGACTGTGGTGCTACTGAAAAAAGAAAAATGCTGCTACATTATACGCACTTCACATCTAACAGAAATGTCACTGCTAATGGAGACAGACCAGCAGTAGAAGGGGAAAATGAAAGGCAGCGATTGAGAGGCACTTGAATGCCCAACATGCTGCACGGTGTTCCTGGTGCTTTCATACTCCCACATAGCCAGGAGACGGATGACTAGGAAGGAAGGCATGGATCCATCCACATCCAGCAGAGATACATCACTGTCCTGTCAGGTTGACGACGCCACACGGTGGGCCCATAATGTGTTGCATATAGTTGCTTACTATGGTGGGGATGCACACTGTACTTATACAAATAAAATGCTTGATTTATCTATGTCATCTTTACAGTGCCTATTCCCATATTGATGTATTTGGAAATACTGTACATTTTTAGTTTGAAGTGTTTTTCCCTGCAACTTTTGTGGAATAGCTTTTCAAAAATTGTATGAAAAGCTTTTTCTACACCATTAATTAACATTAAAGTACATGTAGTAATAATAATAATAGATTTTATTTATAGAGCACTTTTCATTCAAAGAATCTCAGAGTGCTTGTAGATGTAGATGGACACAATGTGAGTTTTACATAAACAGAGGAAGCTTTCATTCTTCTTACTAGCTAAACATGACAGCCGTCCTTGGGTATAACCTTTATAAATCATTTTTATACAATACACTGTGCAGAACTGCATCCCCAGCATAAATTATATTGTTTCACAATTTAAAAATCCTGCAAGAAATGTCAAGAAAAGGAGCCTACGTTTTGAAGTATAAGAGCTCATACATGGTTTGAAAGCACAAGTACTGTATTGCTATGTGTATATTACACAATACAATAATTAACATGTGACACTATAAGGGAACAATATCGTCATAAAGTATGAAAGCCTGTAAAGCAGATAATTCATATAAATTAAAAGCACAATATATGTATTGCTATGCATGTCCAGCCAAAGTGTTAAACTGTATCCATATAGACACTTTAGTACTGACGTATGCCTCAACACTTTGAGATGACTTGTATATCTTTTTTTTTTTTTTTTCACATATTTTTATTGGGAACCGATGACATACAGAAATCCAACACAAGATACATGGTCCTCCGTATTTTTTTTCCCCCATTTTCCGAAAAAGGCGTGCTAAAACCTGAACAGAGCAGCACTTTCCAACAACCCCCCCACTCCCCTCAACTTTAGAAAAATAATGTAAAAAGAAAATTAATTAATTAGTAAATAAACAGAATAAAACAAACAAAACAAAACCTGTAAGTGATAGCAAGAGTGCATAAAAAGGATGAAAAAGAGACTATATAAAATCAGTTAAATGAAATAAACCGAACACACAAAAAACTAATTAATTTACAAAAAAAAAAAAAAAAAAAAAGTAAATAGATACGAGGGATGCCCTGGGTGCCCACCTCACAGCATGAGAACATAGAATCAGCTAGGATCCAGAGAGGTAAGAGTATTCACATAGGTGATGACAGGCTGCCATCTTATGTAAAAGTTAGCAGTTGAGCCTCTAATAGAGTATTTCACCTTCTCCAAGGACAAGAAGGACATCAAATCACTCAACTAGGAAGTAGGAGAAGGCGGATTGGGGTCCTTCCACTGTAGCAGAATACGTCTGCGAGCTATGAGCGAGGCGAAAGCCACAACATCAGAATGTTTCTTGGTCAGGTTGGTTGGTACAGAGGGCACTCCAAAAATAGCTATCAAAGGACAGGGTTCCAGATTAATATTGAGAGCTTCGCCTAATCTTTTGAAGAAACAGGACCAGAATTCGGCTAGTTTTGGACAAGAAAAGAAAGTATGAGTATGGTCCGCTGGAGACCCGCCACATCTATTGCAAGTGTCACTCTTATCCGGAAACAACCTGTTGAGCTTAGCCTTTGTAAAGTGGATCCTATGTAAGACCTTAAACTGAATCAGATTTAGACGGGCACATGAAGAAGTAGAATTAATCCTGATTAGAGCCTCCTCCTCCCACCATTCATCCGACATGTTTAGTTCAAGTTCCCTTTCCCATTTATCCCTGAGCCCCACAAGAGAGGCCAGTCCTGAGGAAGATATGAGATCATACAAAATCGAAATCCTGCCCTGGGCCTTGGGAAGTAAAAGCACCTCAGTAAGAAGTGAACTTGATGGACGTTGAGGGTAAGAATCAAAGTGTGTTCGGGCATAATCACGAACCTGAAAGAAACGGAACCTATGAGACTGGGGTAAATTATACTTGACTTGAAGATCGTTAAAAGCGGCAAATGAGCCTTTTAAATATAAATCTGAGAAGTGAGTCAAGCCTCTCTCCCTCCACAAGGCAAACGTCACATCCAAATTAGAGGGAGGGAACAAATGATTATTGCAAATCGGGCTGCATAAAGTGGGAGCAGAAAGCTTGAAATGTTGTCTAAATTGTTTTAAAATTTTCAAAGAAGAAAGCACAACTGGGTTTTTAATGTAACTAGGATAAGAAGATGTCAAAGGGGCACCAACCAGATTAGAGAGGACGGGCGAGAAGTGTTCTCTAGTATGCACCAATCCAGACTAGGATAGTTGCACCAAGCATGAATTTTTTGTAGATTGGCTGCCCAATAATAAAATAGAAAATTGGGTAATGCAAGGCCTCCCATACATTGACTTCTCTGCAATATAGCCCTGCGTGCTCTCGGGTGTTTACCAGCCCAAATAAAGTCCGAGATTACTTGGTCTACCATACGAAAAAAAGATTTTGGTAAAAATATAGGAAGACATTGGAAAAGAAATAAGAGTCTAGGCAGAATGTTCATTTTAATAGAACTAATTCTACCCATCACAGAAAGAGGAAGAGAATTCCAGCGCTTCAGATCAGATTTAATTTCCATAACCAACTTAGCAAAATTATATTTATGGATAGAAGTGAAGGAGTGAGCAATGTTGACACCTAAATAACGAAAACTAGTGCGGGCCAGGCGAAATGGTAAGGTGCCTGACGGGATTTGTTTTGCCGCTTCATTAATAGGGAAGCACTCACTTTTTCCGACATTTAACTTGTAACCAGAAAACGACCCAAAGGTTTTCAAAATTTGTAAAATATTATCAACACAATTAACCGGATCTGTGACATACAGCAAAAGATCATCAGCATAAAGGGATACCCGGTGTTCCAGTCCAGATCTATATATACCGGTGAAGAGAGGGGATGATTTGAGTGCTATAGAGAGAGGCTCAATTGCTATAGCGAAGAGTAAGGGGGACATTGGGCAGCCTTGACGGGTTCCTCTCGTTAACGAGAAATAATCAGACCTGTGGGAATTAGTTGTTACGCAAGCTGTCGGAGCAGAATATAAAAGTTGTATCCAAGAAATAAATTTAGCCCCAAAACCGAATTTCCCCAAAACAGAAAACAAATAGTCCCATTCAACCCGATCAAACGCTTTATCCGCGTCTAACGATATAACCATTTCAGCCGCTTGAGCAACATTGGGAGAAAGCACAACATTTAACAGCCGCCTGATGTTAGACGACAGTTGCCGTCCTCTGACGAACCCTGTCTGGCTCTCTGAGATTATGTCCGGTACACAAGGGTCTAACCGACATGCTAAGACTTTAGCCAGGAGCTTTACATCCGAATTCAGCAAACTTATTGGCCTCCAGTTGTCACATTCTTTTGGGTCCTTATCTTTCTTAAGAATGAGCGAAATTGAAGCCTGATTTAGAGTTGGGGGAAGGGAGCCTTGTTTCAAAGAATCATTGAACATATCTAAGAGTAGCGGGGTAAGTAGATGAGATAATTTTTTATAAAAGTCAGCCGGAAAACCGTCAGGACCAGGCGCTTTGTTGTTTTGCATTAATTTAAGACAAGTGGAGACTTCTTCCAACCGTATGGGTTCATCCAGTTTACTTTTGATGTTAGGGTCTATAGTGGGGATAGCTAGGCTATCTAAAAAATTATCCATCGTCACCCTGTTAACAGGGTGTTCGGATTTATAAAGGTCAGAGTAAAAAGACGCAAAGGTAGAATTTATTTTGGCTGGATCGGTGATTATGGAGTGAGACGAGTCATAAATTTCAGTTATAGAACGGGAGGCTGACTGACGTTTAAGTTGGAGGGCCAACAGGCGGCTGGCCTTATCGCCGTATTCATAGTATGTGCCCTTAGTTCGTCTCAAGAGATAATCAGCTTTGCTTATGGTGAGCAAGTCATATTCAGACTGTAGTTTGATCCTTTTGGGCATATAGATCTGGACTAGGGGAATTGGAATATTCTCTATCTATGCTGAGAATTGCGTCGATCAGCTCCTGCTGTTTTCGTTTATTTTTACGGGCCAAGTGAGAGCTATCTGAAATAATATCACCACGTATTACAGCTTTTAAGGTTTCCCAAAGAAGAGAAGGAGAGGTCGACTCAGATCTATTTGTCTCAATGAAAATATTAATTCGTTTAGAGATAAAATCACAAAACCCATCACTGGCTAATAGCGCTGTGTTGAGTCTCCAGTGGTTCTTAGTTACAGGCGAAAGTGACAAATCTAAAATATGTGGTGCATGATTGGAAATAACAATGGCAGAGTATTCAGTGGATTTTACAGCCGAAAGGAGGGCTCTATCTAAAAAAAAATAATCTATGCGCAAGTAGACTTGGTGGACTTTAGAAAAAAAGGAGAATTCTTTCGCAACAGGGTGGAGAAAGCGAAGGATCAAGGCAAGGATCGCAAGGATCAATGCAGCCTAATTGGTTTGTGAGAGAAGACAGTGTTTTTGACATGGAGGTGGGTGCAAACGTCTTAGGGTGTGAGCGGTCAAGCTTAGGGTCTATCACCAGATTCAGGTCACCACCGAAAATAAGATGGTGGGTATCCAGGTTTGGAATAGTGGAAAAAAGGGAGGTCATAAAATTTGGGTTGTCCCAATTAGGGGCATAAACACACACCAATACCACTGAAGTCTGGAACAATGTCCCACTCACCAAGACATAGCGCCCCACAGGGTCAGATATGACCTGTGCAGGAGAGAATTGGATACGTTTGATAATCAGAATAGCAGCACCCCTAGATTTACTGTTGAAAGATGAGTGAAATATTTGCCCAACCCAAGATTTGCGCAGTCTATTATGATCAGAGGAACGAAGGTGGGTCTCTTGAAGGAAAGCTACATCAGTGTTAAGACCCTTAAGGTGCGAAAACACCCTGGACCGCTTTACCGGGCCCCCGAGACCCCGAACATTCCAACTCACCAGCCTGACAGAGGGCCTATCTTTCCTTCCCTGTGACATATTTGGGTTAACCATTCATCACATTGAAAGTGGGAAAAAAAACCCAATAGTAAGAGCAAAAAAGAAGTGACCACCCAGCAGCATCCAGATGATAATAAAGTTGGATTTAAAGAAAAATAAATAAAATGGAGAAAATAAAGAAAAACAAACACATACCCCCAAAAAACAAAAATGTTGAAAATGATATAACTCAAAACTTGTCAAAGTGTTTCCTAAGCTCGTCATAAAACGCAAGACGAGTTGCAGGATTGGATTGCACACAACCGATTCACTTTGCAGTGGATTCCGCCTCCAAACAATCCAAAGTTTACGTCACATGAACATCATAAACAGTGAACAAATGCCAGATTTATATATTTTTAAAAAAGTACAATAAAAAATAAAAACATTTTAAATTGAGAGAGAAAGAAGTTCCACGTCCGACTTCAGTTAGAAAAACAGGTATGTGTGTGTCCTGACAAAAACCGGGGCTGGCGCACACACAAGCGCACACACACCCCGTTAATTATGTCGTTATTCAAACAACATAAGCAAGTCCCCTTTAACTGGAGGTAAACAGAGTAATAAACTCAGTCTTTAGTCCGCCCAAATATTGAAGGTATTTCTTACCTGAAATGAGTTCAGCACACACACACACACAAACGGGCAAAAGGCGAGGGAGAGAGAAAAAGAAAAAAGAAAAAAGGAAAAAACCTCCCGTGCGCAAAGTCCAATGAAGTGGTCGCGAAATCCCCCACTCAGGCTCTCTTTTTACGAATCCTGAATGTTTTCCCGATAAAACAATTCAGCCTGCCCCGGGGAGTCGAAGACACGGTTCACGCCGTTGAAGGTGATTCTCAGCCGGGCAGGATAAATCATGCCGAACCGTATCCCCTTCTGAAACAGCGCGGATTTCACCTGGTTGAAGGCAGCCCGTCTCTTTGCCACATTAGCGCTGAAATCCTCATAAAACTGTGGCCCCGATAGGTCATGTCGCGGTGCTCCTTCGCCCACTGCAGCACCTTCTCCTTCTCGATGTAGCGGTGAAAACGCAC
Organism: Cololabis saira; assembly: GCF_033807715.1. Taxonomy (NCBI): domain Eukaryota; kingdom Metazoa; phylum Chordata; class Actinopteri; order Beloniformes; family Belonidae; genus Cololabis; species Cololabis saira. The sequence goes on along the minus strand of NC_084599.1, from coordinate 24,939 downwards.
AATCGCCGGGCGGGATCCTTGGCGGGGCTTGGGACGGAGGCTCCGTGTTATTTCCGTGCAGGTGTTATCCAGCGCATCCCCGACTACTTCTTTGAACAAATCCGCCATAAACTTCCTTGGGTTAGTGCCCTCAGCGTCCTCGGGCAGGCCAATTACTCTCAAGTTCTGGCGCTTTGAGCGAGAAATCAGGTCATCCACAGCGGTCTGAAGTGTACCGTTTCCCTCCGTTAGTGAAGCCAGCTTGGCCCACAGCTCCACGACTTCCCGCTCCAGGCTCGTAATGCTGTCCGAATGAGACGACAGAGCCGTTTCCATCCCCGTAATAGTAGAAGTGTGGTTGGCCACGGTGGTGGTGATAGATTCAAGGGATGAATGAATTGGGGCGAGCGCCTCGCTAAGAGAGGCGGTGAGCTCCGCAGTCATGCTCTTCCTTGATTTTTCCAGCTCAATGACGAGCGTTTCCAGCGTGAGCGGAGCAGGTCCGGTAGCCATCTTGCGTCTTTCCCGGAGGGAAAAGAAAGTTGCTGTTCTTGAATCTTTCCGGCTGCTCGTGTGGATTTGTTCATTCCCGCACAGAATTGACTTGCCAATGATTAAAGCAAACTGTTATACTAAAGATAGATGAAAAGTTAACGTAATTAACACAAAAAAAGTCGATGCAGAGGCATACACCACACGTCCTTCCACTACATCGTTCAACCGGAAGTCGACTTGTATATCTTTAAGCATGTATGCAGATCAGCTGCTCGTCATCATATCTCTGCATATTTCTGTGAGTCATGGTTCACAAAAAAAACAGCAATGCTTCTCATGAATCATCAAACTTAAAATGTTAGTGTTTCTTTTGTCAAAGCAGCAATGAACCACTACTCAAAACTCACAGCTGTGCAAACTGCTGACTTTAATTAGCTTTACAGAAGCAGGTGGACTATAGATTCCTTTAATTTTTCTTCCAGCACTGTGAATGTTTAATGGATGTTTTCAATAAAGATATGAAAACTGTTTGTGTACTTCAGTTTAAAGACAGTGTTTTAGTGCTTTTAGTATGATTTAGATGCAGTTCAGATCCTATTTTACGGGTTGTTGTGTGTGTAGTGTAACGATGATCCACCATTGAGTTTTAATTTGACACAACAATAACTTTGCTTATTGATTGGTTGATTGATTGATTGATTGATTGATTGATTGATTGATTGATTGATTGATTGATTGATTGATTGATTGATTGATTGATTGATTGATTGATTGATTGGGTTAAGTCTAGTTGTTGTGCCACAGGCCTGTCTGTCGGGTTCCCCTGTGAATGGAGGGACAGCATAGGGGATTTACCCCCACTAATGGCATGTCCCAGTTACATTCACAGGTAAAAAAGTACACAGTACACAGTTGGAGTCATTTTGGGAATGTTGGTTGGGGTTCTTGACCTTCATTTTGTCAAGGAATTACTAAAGTTATAACAAAAGGACCACCAAGTCTTTTTTTTTTTCCTCTGTTGCTAATAGAGGGAATGTGCATGACGTCACAGATGCGACTTCACAGCGGGTTACGCACACTGAGTGTCAGAAAGACTGAGTGGCAGAAAGACTGAGTGGCAGCGTAAACTTTCAGTTTGAGCAACTGGAAAACATCTAAAATGGGAAAGAGCTGTTGTGCGATCGATTGTACTCGGAGTTATCGTTTTACAGACTGCACTCTAAATTCGCCAACAAATCCTGCCTTGAAGTCGGACCAAGCGTCAAGACTTTTGTAAGCCTTCAAGCTTTGCTTCGTGTATTTCCCCGGTGTAGAAATTAAGTACATATAAAGATCAGGAAACTGGATTCGTGGCCGAATATTAATGTCCATGGACCACTGGTTCTTGGTAACTGTACCAAATATTAATGTCCATGGACCACTGGTTCTTGGTAACTGTACCAAATATTAATGTCCATGGACCACTGGTTCTTGGTAACTGTACCAAATATTAATGTCCATGGACCACTGGTTCTTGGGGTAACTGTACCAAATATTAATGTCCATGGACCACTGGTTTTTGGGGTAACTGTACCAAATATTAATGTCCATGGACCACTGGTTCTTGGGGTAACTGTACGGGTCACTGTCAAGTCCAACTGATGCTAATTTAAGCCGATAATCAGCTGTTATCCCGTCTTCTCCACTAGTTGCAGCTGTTTTTGCCACTCAGTGAGAGTAAGTGACGTCAATGCAAACCCTCTATACGGTATGGCAGCTCGACCAGGTGACATGGCAGCAGCAGAGCTGATGATGTTACACAGCGTCTGTCCTGGCCGCTGGCGGGATGTGAGACAGGACCTTACCAACGATCACAATTAGAAGCACTGGTTTAAACCGTTTAAACTGCCCCTCCTTGAACCGCCACCTTACTGTGGTGGAGGGGTTTGTGTGCCCGAGTGATCCTAGGAGCTATGTTGTCGGGGGCACTTTCGCCCCTGGTAGGGACTCCCATGGCAAACAGGTCCTGGGTGATGGGCCAGACTAAGAGCGGTTCACAAGCCTACCATGATGAGAAGAAGAAAAGCAAGGACCGTTACGTCGCCCGGATCGGCGTCACCGGGGCCCCGCCCTGGAGCCAGGCCTGGGGTTGGTGCTCGTAGGCGAGCACCTGGTGGCCGGGTCTTTGCCCGTGGGACCCGGCCGGGCTCAGCCCGAAACGGCGATGTGGGCCCGCCTTCCTGTAGGCCCACCACCCGCAGGAAGGTCCATGAAAGGCCGGTGCAATGTGGGCTGGGTAGCAGTTGTGGCGGGGTGCCTCGACGACCCAATCCCTGGACCAAAACCCTCACAGTGGGGACATGGAAAGTCACCTCGCTGGGGGGGAAGGAGCCGGAGCTTGTGCGTGAGGTTGAGAGATACCGGCTAGAGATAGTTGGGCTCACCTCCACACATAGCTTGGGCTCTGGAGCCCAGCTCCTTGAAGGGGGCTGGACCCTCCACTACTCTGGAGTTGCCCAGGGTGAAAGGCGGCGGGCTGGTGTGGGCTTGGTTATAGCCCCCCAGCTCAGCCGCCATGTGTTGGAGTTCACCCCGGTGAACGAGAGGGTCGCTTCCCTGCGCCTTCGGGTCGGGGAAAGGTCTCTCACTGTTGTTTGTGCCTACGGGCCGAACAGCAGTGCGGAGTACCCGGCCTTCTTGGAGTCCCTGGGAGGAGTACTTGATGGTGCTCCGACTGGGGACTCCATTGTTCTACTGGGGGACTTCAACGCTCACGTGGGTAATGACAGTGATACCTGGAGAGGCGTGATTGGGAGGAACGGCCTCCCCGATCTGAACCCGAGCTGTGTTTTGTTGTTGGACTTCTGTGCTAGTCACAGTTTGTCCATCACGAACACCATGTTCAAGCATAAGGGTGTCCATCAGTGCACGTGGCACCAGGACACCCTAGGCCGGAGGTCAATGATCGACTTTGTTGTCGTTTCATCTGGCCTTCGGCCGCATGTCTTGGACACTCGGGTGAAGAGAGGGGCTGAGCTGTCAACTGATCACCACCTGGTGGTGAGTTGGATGCGCTGGCGGAGGAGGAGATTGGACAGACCGGGCAGACCCAAACGGATTGTGAGGGTCTGTTGGGAACGTCTGGCCGAGCCGTCTGTCAGGGACATCTTCAACTCTCACCTCCGAGAGAGCTTCTCTCTGTCAGGGACATCTTCAACTCCCACCTCCGAGAGAGCTTCTCTCGGATCCCGGGGGAGGCGGGGGACATCGAGTCCGAGTGGACCATGTTCTCTGCCTCCATTGTCGCGGCGGCTCGAAGCTGTGGACGCAAGGTCTCCGGTGCCTGTCGTGGCGGCAATCCTAGAACCCGGTGGTGGACACCGGAAGTACAGGATGCCGTCAGACTGAAGAAGGAGTCCTACCGGGCTATGTTGGCCGGTGGGACTCCTGACGCAGTAGATAGGTACCGGCAGGCCAAGCGAGCCGCGGCTCAGGCAGTCTTGGAGGCAAAAACTCGGGTCTGGGAGGAGTTCGGGGAGGCCATGGAGGAAGACTTTCGGTCGGCCTCGAGGAAATTCTGGAGGACCGTTCGGCGCCTCAGAAGGGGGAAGCAGTACTCTGCCGGCACCGTTTATGGTGCTGGTGGGGAGCTGTTGACCTCGACTGGGGACGTTGTCGGACGGTGGAAGGAATACTTCGAGGATCTCCTTAACCCGACTGACATGCCTTCCACTGAGGAAGCAGAGGGTTGGGGCTCGGAGGCGTGCTCATCCATCACCCAAGCCGAGGTCACCGAGGTGGTTCGTAAGCTCCTCGGTGGCAGGGCACCGGGGGTGGATGAGATTCGCCCTGAGTACCTCAAGTCTCTGGATGTCGTAAGGCTGTCTTGGTTGACACGCCTCTGCGACATTGCATGGAGGAAGGGGACAGTACCGCTGGAGTGGCAAACCGGGGTGGTGGTCCCTCTGTTTAAAAAGGGGGACCGGAGAGTGTGTTCCAACTATAGGGGGATCACACTTCTCAGCCTCCCCGGGAAAGTCTACGCCAGGGTACTGGAGAGGAGATTACGGCCGATAGTCGAACCTCGGATTCAGGAGGAACAATGCGGTTTTCGTCCCGGTCGTAAAACACTGGACCAGCTCTATACCCTCCGCAGGGTGCTCGAGGGTTCATGGGAATTTGCCCAACCAGTCTACATGGGTTTTGTGGATCTGGAGAAGGCATTTGACCGTGTCCCTCGTGCCATTCTGTGGGGGGTACTGAGTGAGTATTGGGTCCGGGGCCCTCTACTAAGGGCTGTCCGGTCTCTGTATGATCGAAGCAGGAGTTTGGTTCGCATCGCCCGCAGTAAGTCAGACTTGTTCCCAGTGCATGTTGGACTCCGGCAGGGCTGCCCTTTGTCACCGATCCTGTTCATAATTTTTATGGACAGGATTTCTAGGCGCAGCCAGGGGCCGGAGGGGATCCGGTTTGGGGACCTCAGGATTTCATCTCTGCTTTTTGCAGATGATGTTGTCCTGTTGGCTTCATCAGACCGGGACCTCCAGCATGTGCTGGGGCGGTTTGCGGCCGAGTGCGACGCGGCAGGGATGAGAATCAGCACCTCCAAGACCGAGGCCATGGTTCTCCATCGGAAAAGGGTGGCATGCCTTCTCCGGGTGGGTGGAGAAGTCCTGCTTCAGGTGGAGGAGTTCAAGTATCTCGGGATCTTGTTCACGAGTGAGGGAACAATGGAGCGTGAGATTGACAGACGGATCGGTGCAGCGTCCGCAGTAATGCGGTCGATGTACTGGACCGTCGTGGTGAAGAGGGAGCTGAGTCGAAAGGCGAAGCTCTTGATTTACCGGTCAATATACGCCCCTACCCTCACCTATGGTCATGAACTTTGGGTAGTGACCGAAAGGACAAGATCGCGGATACAAGCGGCCGAGATGAGTTTCCTCCGCACGGTGGCTGGACGCTCCCTTAGAGATAGGGTGAGGAGTTCGGTCACCCGGGAGGAGCTCGGAGTCGAGCCGCTGCTCCTTCACATTGAGAGGAGTCAGCTGAGGTGGCTTGGGCATCTGTACCGGATGCCTCCTGGACGCCTCCCTAGGGAGGTGTTCCAGGCATGTCCCACCGGGAGGAGACCTCGGGGAAGACCCAGGACACGCTGGAGAGACTATGTCTCTCGGCTGGCCTGGGAACGCCTCGGACTCCCCCCCGGAAGAGCTGGAGGAAGTGTCTGGGGTGAGGGAAGTCTGGGCATCCCTGCTGAGGCTGCTGCCCCCGCGACCCGGGAACGGATAAAGCGGGAGAAGATGAGTGAGATGAGGTTTAAACTGCCCTTTTCTCTTGCTCCACTTTGCTCCAGCTCTACATCCATGAAATTTTTTTTTTAACTCATGGGGGATTTGGGGTCTATGTCTGGGTATAATTTGACCTCCTGGTATCTCGATTTTTTTTATTTTTTTTTATTTTATGTTTGTTTGATATGGACATAGCAATTACATGGACAAACCAGATGCATTGTTTAAGTGTTTTAGCACAAGTGTAATTCGCAACACTTGTCCATAGGCAGCTTTTGAAAAGAATATAGAGCAATAATATATTAAGATAACAAGAATGGGAAAAAATAAAATAAATAAAATAAATAAATGAAAAAAAAAAACAAAAAAAAAACAAACAACAAAACGATTTGAAAGGAAATCAAAGAAATACAAACAATTTTCAATTAGAAACATAATAAAACAACAAAGCAAGCAGTCAACAAGTTAAGAACTATTCATGTGTACACTGCTAAATAGATTTTAACCACTGTTTGTTAAAAGCTTTTGTGTTGGTCTCTAATTTTAACTCAGTGGGTAGAAAGTTCCAAAGTTTTGCCTCCTTTACAGAGAGAGCAGACTGGCAGAAAGAAGTGTTGCATTGTGGGATGAGACAATCACCACTAGATTGGTTGCTCCTTCTTGTAAACGTATTTGATGCTATGTTTACTCATCATAATGGATGGTTAAAAATGAAAAGATCCCTCAAGCAGCTAGGTTTCCAAATGAATGATGTTAATAAAGAGACTCAACAAAAAAAATGTAAAGGGATACTAACGATCAAGAACTACTGCGTAAAGCTCCCCACCCTGAGCAGCATCATTCTGGAACTCATCTGGTCAACACAAAATCTCTAGCTTTCTTTTCTCTCTTCTTGAGATGCAAATTACAACATATAATATAATTGTCTGTGTGGTACTATAATAAAGTCACCATCTATGTTTTCTATTTAACATCCAAGTCTATATTATAAGTATGCATACATAATCATCGTCACACCCTTCAGCAGGTTTACATGAGACTGACAGGAAGGTTCAGTCAGTTTACATGCCATATGGTGTCAGTACACCCAAGCCCATACTGCTCATTAGTCAATGGCAAAATGTCTCGCTCCCTCCCACTGATTACATCTAGCGAGTTAATGAGCCGCACACTGAACATTCCCCTTCCCACACTATATCCTGGATATCACTATCCCATTTCTCTCCACCTTCCTGTCTCTCCCTCTTTATGACTCGTGAACACACTGGTAATATTACAGAGCTTCCTTTCCAAAAACATCACGTTTATTCATCAAGCCAGTGGGAGGACAGTTTAGCAATTATCAGAATCTTGCAATAAAGTACTGTGAATATTCTTGACTGATGTTTCAGAGTGAGAATTGATTACACTTGCAATTGATTTTATCAGATAAGGGATTGTCTCTCTCTAATGAGAGATTTTCATGCTGCATTCAAGACCTTTATTCACAATACTTTGAATTACTTGAAATAATTTTGTGCAGTGAAAGCAGTAAAGGGAAATGGATCCCCATATCGTTGGTGGAGGTTAAGTCATCATCATGATTTATTTTTTGCTTGGTCATTCTCTTTTTTTCTTTTGGAATGACTTTCTTTATTCACTCACATCTGCCAATGTATCCACTGTTTCATTGCTGATATGTGATACATAGTACTGTAAACTGTCATGAAGTTGGAGTACTGTCTTTACAATCATACGCTTCTTTTTTGTCATTTTCAAGAGCATATTGGAGCATATTAGAAAAGTAATTAAATGGATAGTGCTGAGATAAAAATATAGATTTTTAATTGTTCATTTAACTGTTCATAATTCACGATTGTAAGTGTTTCCCAACTCAAACAGCTTTGCTTGTTTTAGATGTTTCCCAGGTTTGTTAGCGCAGGGAAACATTTAAAACCTGCAGGTCTGCGTGCCCGATGAACCGGGTTCAGAAACACAACTCAGAAAAGCTGCTGGCTGCAAAGACAAGTAGCAAGTAGCGAAGAAATTCTTGTTAAACTTTAAAAAAAATGCACAGTATAATGAAGGCTACAGAACTCGTTATGTAAATGTCTTTATATGATGTTATATATAAAATACACAGACGCATATAATTCTGTTTATACCATATCAACTTTTCATTAGTAGGAAATACAAGATATTTGGGTAAATGTGTTTTTGTGACACCGTTGCAAATGAGGAGCAAGTTTACAGTTGAACCACAGAAGATCCTTCTTGTGTACCATGTGTTGGACACATTGTTTAATAGCTTCCTTCATGCACCAGTGATGATGAGGTCTGTGTGCTGAATCCAGAATCTGCTGAATCCATCTCCACTGAACTCCATCCGACTCCATTTCCCCCAGAGACATAACCCAGGCAGGAAAACGCCGTGTCAGCGGCCCACTGGGACACACCCAATCACTTTTCTTACCTTCTGTCTTTCTTACTTTCTCTGTCAAACAATACAATGCATTTTTTTACTTTCCATATTTTTATAATAATTTTTCAAATGATTTTTCCACTCCCAGACCCCAGCTACTTCCAGCAAGTCATTTCTGATGAGCAGTTTTGCCTTTTTCCTTCATGCATTTTTGATATGTTCGACTGAGTTGCAGTTAGACGATTATTCCTGAAAAGCACAGTGATTTATGCACTGTGGCATCCCCGTTGCTACCATATGTGTTTTACTGTTCACAAATGTCTTGTATGGAAATCAGTCCTTAAAATACACATGTTTTCGTTATTCTATTCGTATTTGTTTGTTTGATTGTTTTGTATTCGTAATTACTGTCATTAATGTACATTAACTTGTGTAGCTTGAAGATTGTAATGCATATATTACCAGCATTTACTTTGTGTACGGAGAAATGTACTGTTGTTAATGAAATGCATGCTGTTATTCACAACAGGTTTATATGCTGTTATGGTCTGGTTGTGCAACAGGGGTCTAGAGTAGGAGCTCTTGATGACAGCAGATGAAAAACTGACAAAAGCAAATCTGAATATGATGAAAGCCGACTGAAGTCAAATGATGCTCAATTAGGTGTTCATTCATCAACATACATCAGTCAAACAGTGTATTTGATCTTAGACAAAAAGAACATCCTAAATATGTGCCCAGCTAACAGGTTCATGCCGACTTGTGTTGATACCATGAACATTGTTGTTGTTTGCAATCAATCAATCAATCACAGCCATTTGTGCTACTTCTCATAAGCTTTTCTTATTTTTTCTGATGGGAAATTGTGTTTTCCCATCAGTTTTTGTCCCATGGTGCAGCATCCTGTGCTGGTGGCGAAGAGCATCTCTGAATGCACAACACCGGAACCTGCAGTGTGGGAGTAAGAGGGGCAGGGTAACGGCCCGGTCAGGCGGGGGAGAGGTTTGTCCGTCAAGACTCCTCTCCCTGGCCCTGCCCCTTCTCAACCTTTCCCCGACCCTGAACCTAACCTGGGGCTTGCTGATTGGGCCAGAGTTTCGGGAGCTGCGTGCTGGCCTGTGGCCCCCACCCCCAGTCATCCCGTTGCTGCTTCCACCTGCCTGCGGTCCCCACCCCCGGTGATCCCGTTGCTGCTTCCACCTGCCTGCGGTCCCCACCCCCGGTCATCCCGTTGATGCTTTCACCTGCCTGCTGTCCCCACCCCCGGTCATCCCGTTGCTGCTTCCACCTGCCTGCGGTCCCCTCCCCCGGTCATCTCGTTGCTGCTTCCACCTGCCTGCGGTCCCCACCCCGGTCATCCCGTTGCTGCTTCCACCTGCCTGCGGTCCCCACCCCCGGTCATCCCGTTGCTGCTTCCACATGCCTGCGGTCCCCACCCCCGGTCATCCCGTTGCTGCTTCCACCTGCCTGCGGTCCCCACCCCTGGTCATCCCGTTGCTGCTTCCACCTGCCTGCGGTCCCCTCCCCCGGTCATCTCGTTGCTGCTTCCACCTGCCTGCGGTCCCCACCCCGGTCATCCCGTTGCTGCTTCCACCTGCCTGCGGTCCCCACCCCCGGTCATCCCGTTGCTGCTTCCACATGCCTGCGGTCCCCACCCCCGGTCATCCCGTTGCTGCTTCCACCTGCCTGCGGTCCCCACCCCTGGTCATCCCGTTGCTGCTTCCACCTGCCTGCGGTCCCCTCCCCCGGTCATCTCGTTGCTGCTTCCACCTGCCTGCGGTCCCCACCCCGGTCATCCCGTTGCTGCTTCCACCTGCCTGCGGTCCCAACCCCCGGTCATCCCGTTGCTGCTTCCACCTGCCTGCTGTGTGCTGCTGACGTCTCCGACTCCCCCAGTCGGGCCCTCGGGAGGAGGGTCTCCCCTTATGGTCCAGGTCCTGGTCCAGGTTTCTTCCCTCCTAAAGGGGAGTTTTTCTTGCCACTGTTTGGCTTAAGGCTTTTCTCCCACTAGGGGAGTTTTTACCTGCCATTGTTTATCTAATAATTGCTCGGGGGTTTATGTTCTGGGTCTCTGGAAAGCGCCTAGAGACAACTTTTTTTGTATTAGACGCTATATAAATAAAATTGAATTGAATTGAATTGAAGTTTTTAAGGGTGGAATAAATATGGATACTACAATGCATGATGCCAGGATCAGTTACTGGGTGCAGCTTTTAATATCTGCGCCCGCAGGGAGAAGGTCTGTCTGACATCCATGAGCAACATCAACAGCTCACATCTGAAAGTTAGATAGGCAAAGTACAGATGTGTTTAGGAAACTATCAAATTCAATCTGACCTTTTGCATCATTTGTTATCTTTAGGCATTACAATCTGATTCAAAATAAAGAATTAGTTCTTTTGTTGAAGTGGATATAAGCTGTGTCCCACATGGTTTCAAGAAGTTTTTTTTTTCTTCTCATTTGTGATCAAACCATTATCTTCAAAGCTCACCAGGATCTTTTGCACTTAACTGACCACCATTACATGTCCTGTATTAAAACTTTTAGTTTCTGTTTGCCCCTCCTTGAACCGCCACCTTACTGTGGTGGAGGGGTTTGTGTGCCCGAGTCATCCTAGGAGCTAGGTTGTCGGGGGCACTTACGCCCCTGGTAGGCTCTCCCATGGCAAACAGGTCCTGGGTGACGGGCCAGACTAAGAGCAGTTCACAAAGCCTATCATGAAGAGGAGACATCAGAGGACCGCTACGTCGCCCGGATCGGCGTTACCGGGGTCCCGCCCTGGAGCCAGGCCTGGGGTTGGGGCTCGCTGGCGAGCGCCTGGTGGCCGGGTCTTTGCCCGTGGGACCCGGCCAGGCTCAGCCCGAAACGGCAACGCGCGTCCCGTAGGCCCACCACCCGCAGGAAGGACCATGGCAGGCCTGTGCATTGTGATCTGGGTAGCAGTCGTGGCGGGGTGCCTCGACGACCCAATCCCTGGACTAAAACCCTCACAGTGGGGACATGGAATGTCACCTCGCTGGGGGGGAAGGAGCTGGAGCTTGTGCGTGTGGTTGAGAGATACCGACTAGAGATAGTTGGGCTCACCTCCACACATAGCTTGGGCTCTGGAACCCAGCTCCTTGAATTCAATTCAATTCAATTCAATTTTATTTATATAGCGTCTAATACAACAGATGTTGTCTCTAGGCGTCAGCAGCACACAACAGTCATGTGGAAGCAGCAGCGGGATGACCAGGGGGGGGGGGGGGCGTCAGCAGCACACAACAGTCATGTGGAGCAGCAGCGGGAAAGGGGCTGGACCCTCCACTACTCTGGAGTTGCCCAGGGTGAGAGGCGGCGGGCTGGTGTGGGCTTGGTTATAGCCCCCCAGCTCAGCCGCCATGTGTTGGAGTTCACCCCGGTGAACGAGAGGGTCGCTTCCCTGCGCCTTCGGCTCGGGGAAGGGTCTCTCACTGTTGTTTGTGCCTATGGGCCGAACAGCAGTGCGGAGTACCCGGCCTTCTTGGAGTCCCTGGGAGGAGTACTGGATAGTGCTCCAACTGGGGACTCCATTGTTCTACTGGGGGACTTCAACGCTCACGTGGGCAATGACAGTGATACCTGGAGAGGCGTGATTGGGAGGAACGGCTCTGCGACATCGCATGGAGGAAGGGGAGAGTACCGCTGGAGTGGCAAACCGGGGTGGTGGTCCCTCTGTTTAAAAAGGGGGACCGGAGAGTGTGTTCCAACTACAGGGGGATCACACTTCTCAGCCTCCCCGGGAAAGTCTACTCCAAGGTACTGGAGAGGAGATTACGGCCGATAGTTGAACATCGGATTCAGGAGGAACAATGCGGTTTTCGTCCCGGTCGCGGAACACAGGACCAGCTCTATACCCTCCACAGGGTGCTCAAGGGTTCATGGGAATTTGCCCAACCAGTCTACATGTGCTTTGTGGATCTGGAGAAGGCATTTGACCGTGTCCCTCGTGCCATTCTGTGGGGGGTGCTCGGTGAGTACGGAGTCCGGGGCCCTCTATTAAGGGCTGTCCGGTCTCTGTATGATCGGAGTAGGAGTCTGGTTCCCATTGCCGGCAGTAAGTCAGACTTGTTCCCGGTGCATGTTGGACTCCGGCAGGGCTGCCCTTTGTCACCGGTCCTGTTCATAATTTTTATGGACAGGATTTCTAGGCGCAGCCAGGGGCCGGAGAGGTTCCGGTTTGGGAACCTCAGGATTTCATCTCTGCTTTTTGCAGATGATGTTGTCCTGTTGGCTTCATCGGACCGGGACCTTCAGCATGCGCTGGGGCGGTTTGCGGCCGAGTGCGACGCGGCAGGGATGATAATCAGCACCTCCAAGACCGAGGCCATGGTTCTCCACCGGGAAAGGGTGGCATGCCTTCTCCGGGTGGGTGGGGAAGTCCTGCCTCAGGTGGAGGAGTTCAAGTATCTCGGGATCTTGTTCACGAGTGAGGGAACGATGGAGCGGGAGATTGACAGACGGATCGGTGCAGCGTCCACAGTTATGCGGTCGATGTACCGGACCGTCGTGGCGAAGAGGGAGCTGAGTCGAAAGGCGAAGCTCTCGATTTACCGGTCAATCTACGCACCTACCCTCACCTATGGTCATGAACTTTGGGTAGTGACCGAAAGGACAAGATCGCGGATACAAGCGGCCGAGATGAGTTTCCTCCGCAGGGTGGCTGGACGCTCCCTTAGAGATAGGGTGAGGAGTTCGGTCACCCGGGAGGAGCTCGGAGTCGAGCCGCTGCTCCTTCACATTGAGAGGAGTCAGCTGAGGTGGCTTGGGCATCTGTACCGGATGCCTCCTGGACGCCTCCCTAGGGAGGTGTTCCAGGCATGTCCCTCCTCCCTAGGGAGGTGTTCCAGGCATGTCCATCCGGGAGGAGACCCCGGGGCAGACCCAGGACACGCTGGAGAGACTATGTCTCTCGGCTGGCCTGGGAACGCCTCGGACTCCCCCCGGAGGAGCTGGAGGAAGTGTCTGGGGTGAAGGAAGTCTGGGCATCTCTGCTGAGGCTGGGAACGGATAAAGCGGCGGACGATGGATGGATGGATTTTCTGTTTGTGACTCCCTAACCAAGACATAAAGTTCCCTTTCCCTTTCACTGATGAGTGTCTCAGTTTTAAATACCTTAAAGGGGACATATTATGAAAAACACGTTTTTTCTTGTTTTAACATATATAAAGTGGTCTCCCCTCACCCTGCCAGCACAGGGGAGACAAAATACCATGAATTTCTGCAAGGTCTGTGACCCCCGCCTTACAGTATCCCCCAGTGTCACGTGTTTTTTTTTTGAGCCGATTAAAATCTGCGCCTAGGGTGACGTCACCCTAGGCGCAGAGGTTCGGCCTCCGCTGCTGAAACCACGCCCACAACCAGCTCTCTCCGCAGGCTGGAGCGGTCCTTCCTTGAGCCAGTCGGACGCGGCGAAGCGGATCCGAGTTAAATCATCCAGGTTCCCAGGTGGTTTGGGAGCTGGGTCCTCGGGGGTCCGTCCCAGGTCGGATCAGCTTCACCCTCCGAGATTTTCAGCCAAATCTGTCGGTTTGATCCCCGGTAACCGACGATGCGCGCTGCTCCAGCCTACTTCCTGGTTCCCAAAGCGGGGTCCGTCCGACTAAATTGTCCAGGTTCCCGGCCGCTTTGGGAGCAGGGATTTCTGGGGTACGTCCCAGGCTGGATCAGCTTCACCCTCCGAGATTTTCAGCGAAATCTGTCGGTTTGATCCCCGGTAACGGGAGATGCGCCCCGGAGCCATGCGCCGGGCGCCCGCCATGGGGTTGCGGGGCCAGCGCGCAGTGACTAAAGGCTGATTTATGGTTCCGCGTTACACCAACGCAGAGCCTACGGCGTAGGGTACGCGTCGATTTAACGCAGAACCGTAAATCAGGCTCCGATCCGTTTACAGGGTGTAACTGAATGAGAGCATCCGACTATTGAGCTGCGTGACATCGGACGCTCTCTGTCCACACTGAAACTGTTAAACTCGCGGCCAGTTAGGACAGTCCAATACAAAAAAAATAAAGCAATGGATTTTATTTTGTCGCAGAAGCTTTTCGCATGGGACACAGTTTGTGTATGACGCAGCCAGCTGCTCTGGCCGGAGCGATGTTTATTCTCTTCCCCTCCTACACGTCATTCAGGGAGCCAATCAGCACAGAGCTTCATTATCATAGCCTCCCCTCCCCTAAAATGAAGCACAGAAAATGATGTGAGAAGGGGTAAAACTAGAGACATGGCCCACAGGCTGAATTTCTGATTTATGTAGAAAAAACAAGCTTTAGATTGTTTTTAAGACATTCAAGGCCTGTTTAAAAAACATTAAATGCCATAATATGTCCCCTTTAATGCACGGCAGAAGCAAGGTAAGTAGAGTGTCTTCATCGGTTCTTTCAGGTTGCAGGAATTGGACACATGATACAGGAAATTGGGTTGGCAGGAGTAGCAAGCAAAGACCTCCATTTACAAAAAAAAGAGGATTGGGTGTAGAGAAGGGGCAGCAGGCAATGCCAGGAAGAAACTGATAGAATGACAACTGAACTACAAGGAAGACAGGAAAAGCAGGGTGCTGTATGGACACAGGGGCTAAAAATCATAACAGAGGAAAAGAGAGGTAGTCATCCAAATACCAACACACAAGGAATAACACATTCAAATTAAGACTGTAATGGCACTTTTCCACTAGTACCTACTCAGCCCGACTCGCCTCGCCTCACCTCAGTTTGGTTCTTTCCCACTAGGGGTCTAACGTGCCGAGTAGATACTTTTCTGTAACTATTCTGCCGAGGTTCTAAGCTGCTGAGTCGGCTGTATCTGACATCATCACACTACAGACCACCGATTGGTCGGGGGGTTGGAGTCAGACGTCTGAGACAGGAGGAGGAAATCAGAGAAAGAGACTCTGACGGATTCTTGTTCATTTTATTCCACCAGCAATAGCAGGAGAAGTCTGTTTGGTGATCCAACTCTGAGGGTCAGATGTTCATAAACCTGGTGCTGAGGAGAGAATTAAAAAGGGATCTAGACGGAGATAAGGAACGACCAGATCTACCAGGATCTCTGTCACTTCATAGCTGCTCACGGCTCCAGATGACTTTTCAGCAGCACCTAGACAAACTAACAAAAAAAAAAGCGTCGCCCCTTGAAGCTTCTCTCACTCTTGTTGGGCCGCCGTCATGTGATTATGAACTTTTATGAACTTATGTAATTGTGTGAAATTCAACTTTAAAGCTGGTTGAATCCTCAGTCTGACACCAGCTTCGAGCTTCATCTAATGGCCGCTTTGTTTGGGAAATGAAAGAAAAGACTACAAAGCCCAGCGGGTTTGTAGTCCAACAGGTGTCAACAAAAGGCGGCGCGTCCAGGAATCTGATCTGTGATCAGCGATTTCACAGCGGACGAAGCTCCCAAAGCCCTCAGGACACCAACGACCACTCCAGAACCAGGGAGACGTGAGGCCTGTGTTTGGGCAGTCAGTTAGTTTAAAGCGGTTAACGTGACTTGTGTTTACTGTTATTTTGTTTGCATATTACTGTGTAATGCACCGACGGTCTCCTATAGACCGACGGCTGCTGCGTCTGTGAGGTGATTTCTGTTAGTTTATTTGTGTGGCGCGCCGGCGGCTTCTTCCGCCGCCCAGTTGCCATTACGCGTGTATTTTTGAGGTGACCGACCTTTGTTTCCCTTCCTTTTCATTAACCACACGGACACATTAGTAATTAGACCACAAGGCCTCCTTTGCAACCCTGCGTTCACACTGAAAGCATCACGGGCGTCATAGGCAGCTCCGGCTGCCATTCATTTCCTATGAAAACGCACGTCGAGAGGCAGCGGGAGCAGCGCGTCAATTTGAAGTTGAAAAATCTGAACTTTATGCAAATGAGCAGCGGCGACGCCGAAGCAGCGTCCAATCACAGACCGGGATTCCCGAAGCAAGCAGCCTCAATGCAGATTGTACTTTCATGTACACACAAACGTTCACTCATTCACATGCGTACAGGAGCAGAGCTGTGACTAACACACTTTTTTTTATCAGGAATTAATATATTTCATCCAGCAAACTGACATTTTTGCTGATTTGACTGCCGTTTTTACCTGAACTGCTCATGTGAAAAACGTATCTGATGGTTGAGGAGCTGTATGGTCCCAACGATTTTATTTGCTACATTGATCCGACGCAAAATAATTAAAAACCGTGCTTATTAATCACAAAACACAGTTTAAACATCATGATCAAATCCGCTCCGAGTGTGCGTCGCCGCGAACCCTACGCTGTCGGCTCTGCGTTGGTGTGACCCAGAACCATAAATCAGCCTTCAAGGTTGATTTATGGTTCACCGGGAGCAAGGGCTCGCTGGCGGACCAAACTTGTTAAAGAGCATCAAACTCACTCTTATCTGCGCGGAAATAACGCAAAAATATAAAGAAGGCGTCCCAAAGTGTGATCCATGGTGATATAGGAAACTGAAGATGTGCAGCTATATGTGTAGACTATATACACTGTTCCCTCCACTTCTGCAGCGCAGCTTTAGCCCCGCCCACTGCAGCTGTAGCCCCGCCCACTGCAGCTGTAGCCCCGCCCACTGCAGCCGTCGACAGTACATGCAGCTTTCAGTGTGAACGCACCAAACAGCGAGATGCTGGCGTTTTGACAATTTTTGACGCTTTCAGTGTGAACGCAGGGTTAGACTCGCGTGGCGCCGTTTCGCCAGTAATTTCCCGCCATTTTCTTTTTGGTCCACGTCCACACACACACACACACACACACACACACACACACACACACACACACACACACACACACACACACACACACACACACACACACACACACACACCGAAGTTTGTGTTTATGTAGATAATGTTACTTTGTGTAGTTCAATTCAATTCAATTCAATTTTATTTATATAGCGTCTAATACAACAGAGTTGTCTCTAGACGCTTTCCAGAGACCCATACCCAGAACATGACCCCCGAGCCGTTATTACATAAACAATGGCAGGTAAAAACTCCCCTAGTGGGAGAAAAACCTTAAGCCAAACAGTGGCAAGGAAAAACTCCCCTTTAGGAGGGAAGAAACCTTGAGCAGGACCAGGCTCATAAGGGGGGACCCTCCTGCAGAGGGCCAGACTGGTGGGTCAGGGACGGCAACAGCACAGCAGGCAGGTGGAAGCAGCAACGGGATGACCAGGGGTGGGGACCGCAGGCCAGCACGCAGCTCCCGAAGCTCCGGCCCAATCAGCAAGTCCCAGGTTGGGGTGCAGGGTCAGGGAAAGACTTGTGCTCCGTAATGCAAGCTACAAGCCATCCACGACCAGTTAGCCATCAGAATTTATCCGAGGTGTCGTTTGTCATCGTCTTGACACCTATGTAAATAAATTCTGATTAACTTGAATGAGAGAAGTTGTTTGTGTTTATTTTGCACACATTTGTTACAAATGCTGGTTTGCCAGGACCTGTGCTCGAACTTTTCTTCCTTCATTATTATTCTATACAATAATTTATCTTGAGACTGAATTTGCTGTTAGTTATCATTTTCCTGATTACATCAGGTGGTGCCCCGTTTTGATTAAGTCATTTTGATAATTCAATTTGATAAATAATCTATTTTATTAATTATCAAGGACTGTCTTCCGACAGTCATTAATAACTCTTTTGATAACTGAAATAGCATCTCCCCTGTGGCACAACACTCTCATTTTAACTTGATATGGAACACAAGCCACAGACCCAGCAGCACATCTATCATCTCCTCCAGGTTCTACATCTGTAGTTTTGTTGTCTTCTCCGTTTAGATACACAATCAAATACGTCACAGCAGCTTCACTCCAACCTCCTACTGCTGATCTGAGTATCGAAAATAAATGAGGGCAAGGCGAGTGGAGTGGAGACGTGGCGTGACGAGTGGAGTCGGGCTGAGTAGATACTAGTGGACAAGTGCCATAAGTGACGCAAACTGGCTCACAAAAAACACGATATAAAACTAAACAAAGACTTTTGTTTTTTTTAATTACAGGAATTACGGGAACATAAGACGATCAAGACAAATTAAAAGAATCCCAGGTTCAAAAAAATGTACATGTGCCTGTGCCTACAACTGCAAGAGGATTTAGGTATAAAAAAGAGAACCATACATCCACATTGGGAAAATAATGCACGGGCATATTTGTGCCTTTATGTACACAGATGGTTTAAAACGTTGAACTATATGGAATGTAATTTATCTGAGTCCAGGTGTCACTACAACCAATTAAAAACAGGGAGCTGCACTATGTAAGGCCTCAACAGAACTGAGGAGTTAAATAAAGTCAAAGAAAACATTTCATGGTCCAACAAGTCTTGATTTCTGATGCAACATTTCAACGGCTAGATGGATATTGGCTTTAACAACGTGTGAGCATGAATTGATCCTGCTTTCCTTTACTCAAAATTCATGAATTCATGTTACTGATTTTTGTTTGCAACCCACACTTCGGGTTCCTGAGTACCAAGTAAGCATCATGATGCAAATCTTCCCCCAAGATGCTGCCCATAAATCTACAGCTACAGAATGATGCTGTGAAATCAAAGTTAACAAAGATCTTTGAGCAATGTTTCCAGACCATTGTGGAAAACGTATTGCTGTACTCACTGTGACAGCCTAGTCTCATATCAAAATGTGTAAAAGAAAACCTTGTGCCTTTGAAACAAGATATCTAAATACCATGAAATGACAACTTGTTTCACAGAACTAATCCAGATGTTTTGTTGTTTTCAATGAACGGCGATTGAAAACAACATTAAACGCGTAAATTACATGAAACAAAGTCTAGAGTTGAGAAGTACAGTAATATACACTCCAGACAGGAAGAAAGCTGCTGGGTATGGACGGCACCACCACACTCTTCCATCCCAGTGTGGAGTTTTGTATCATCAAAAGCAGAAGTCATGTGACTTGTCACAAGGAAGAAGGAAAGATCAGGGGTCAAAAGAGAAATCAAGTAAAAAGCAACAATCATGCAGGGCCGCCGCATGGGGTGTGCGAACTGTACGACCGCACGGGGCCTCGCGCTATGGGACATTTTTTTTTTGTTTGTTTTTTTTTTCATTTTTTTTCCCTTCTTTCCCTTATAAATATCAACAGTCACGTTCCATTACAGACCTAAATGTGTACTATTCTGTGCATATCAATAAATATATGTGCAATGATGCGCGTGTCTGTTGTTCAATACAACTGCGTCAGACCAAGCGCAGACACAAGCTGCTCTGATCCAGACGGGTGGAGTTGGAACAAACTGTCACACAATGTCGAGATAACGAGACAGACTCAGGAAATTTCCATCAGGGGATGAAAAAAGAAAAAAACTAAAGAAAATGGAAGAGTTTAATGCCTCTCTGAAAGGCTCGTTTGATATATTTGTTACCAAAATCACCGATCCGACCGGGTGTCAAGCAGCCGCGGGGCCCCGCCCTGAGGCAGTCAAGGCACATATTTTTCGTTTTCATTTATTTAGCCTCTATAATTTGAGAAGATTACGACTTATAAGCATGGTGTTAATGTGTTAATTTATGGGGCGATTTTGTTTTGTGTAGAACTGGAATGAATCACACACTATATAATGTCAGTTGAGTTAGGCCCCTATGTCACTAATATATAAGTCGCTCTCAGTAACAGGCTGATTTGATTCATGTAAGATTATTTGTATGTGAACAATGTTGTAATAAACAGGCATTACTATAAAAAATATCTTGACTTGTCATGTCTTGTCAATGCAATGCTTCATAATGAAACGTGTGTATGTGTTTGTACCCAGTATTTTGCTAATTGGAGAGTTAAAATTGCGCATATAGACACCCGATCCGACCCGAAAAACACAAAAATTGTCATATGTGATGGGAAATTTAGCTTTGGCTACTTGGATTAAACCAAAACTACTGTGAGGAACAAATGTAGCCTTGTACAAAGTCTGCAGACTGATTTTCTTCCCCACTTTCTAACTATGGTCGTGTTGTCATTCAGGTCATGGTAATAATCAATGACAAGACAACTGCACAAGAAAAGGAAGTTCAGTTTGTTGAGTCAAGCCCTTGAGGGTCAATGTTACACAACTTCTCATTATCATTGCAACATTTTTTTAATTCGTGGTTGTAAATACGAGGAGCTATGCTCACTTAATTAAATCTTCCCACAATCTTTCATTTTTAGTGTAATTATGCTTAATAGAGGATCAGTTTGTCCACTGATTGTTCCCAGACTCCCGCAGTCTCCTGTGCAGTACTCACAGATCTGAGCGTCCAAACACTCTCAGAAGCAGAACTGACCCTCAGAATGAAAAGCTGCAGCTTTACAACATGCTTATCTCGTTGTGTGCAAGAAGTACCAGACAACAAGCAGGTCTCATCTTTCCAGAATGCTTCAGCAGCAAATGTATCCAGTTAAGCCAGTTAGATGAGGGGATAAGCTGCAGGCTGTTCTGGACAAGCAGGAGAATCTCATCCACTGTGACATCGTCCTCTTCAGATTCTCTAGTAACCTGATTCCCTCTCTCCTGTCTCTTTTTTTCTCTCGTTTACGTCAACTCCTCGGTAAGGAAATTAGCTGTCAGCTTTACAATTTGTGTATAATTGTAATGTATGCTTTAGGAGAGAGGGTTAAGTCGTGGGAGAGATTAATAAGAACGTAGTAAAACCATTCTAAATGTGTTTGTAATTATGGGCATGCCAAGTAATGGCATGACCATATTGCAATCGTCCAGAATGGCCTAAAGGGCAATGTTGCTAGCATTTTACTAACAAGCTAAAGTCCCACAAGTCCCACTGTGCACCAGCGGGTGTACAGCATGACCCCGCACTGATGTGGGAAAGAAAAATCCCCCAAAAATAAAACACGGCCGGAAAAACCTGAAAAATGAAGGCGATATATTAGTATACAGAAAAGGTTTCCCTTTTTTCCTTATTATTATTCCGCACTCTTTTTTCGCCCATTAAGATGTCATACATCGTTGGATGCGTCTCCATCGTGCCTTGATGAGCATCACTTTTGTTGTGCAACTCATAGGTAGCTTGGCTGTCCAGTTATCAAGGCTAATGATAATTCTATTAAAGAATTATTAATAATTAATAAAGTTGACTATTTATCAAATTGTATTATCAAAAATGATCATTCTCGTAGGGGCACCACCGCCGGGGCCTTACTTCCGGTGGGATTCGATAACTAACAGCAGAAAATCAGTCTCATTATGATTTGAATTATCCTGCAGAACAGCAAATCTTACAGAATAACAGTGAAGGCGTGATATCCGAACACTAGGCTCTGCTTAAACAAATCAATTTGTGACCAAATCTTGCATGAAACAACACAACCACTCATAAAGAAATCAATCAGGATTTATTCACATACGGGTGTCAAAAGATGATAAACGCAACACCCAAATAAACCTGATGGCAGAAATGGCTTCAGTATCATAAAACAATTAATTAACTAGAAAAACATCAATAGAAAAATATGAAACATAAACGTTAAATGCATGGAATGAAAACAAAAAAAAAGAAATCAAGCAATAATAACGAAGATACAGAACATCTACAGTTCAAACGGGGCTTCTGTGGTCTTTTAAAGATGGACGCGCCCTCTGGGCCACGTGCAATCGGACCGGATGGCGAACGCAGCATTTAAAACGCACCTACGGCAGAAAACAACGACTACCAAATAATCAAACATGATAATGATAACAATGATGATGTAATCTCAGCTCTGAACACAGATTTAGCTCTGTAACACTCTTAAGTTACTGATAACCCAGGTCTCACAATCTCACACACAGTTCTGAACCCTCTTAAATCCTACTGATCACTGCTACGCGGGCTCACGTCTCCTCTGGGATCCTGAATCGGGTGCATGCGGGTTTGTTGACTGGGTTCGCGGTCCTGCTGGGGTTTCGCAGTCAGGCTATCGCGTCCCGTCCCTTCCCCTGAAACGGATTAGACAGCGGCGGGGCCGCCTCGTGCCGGGCCGTGGTTCCGGACCAAAACGGAGGCTCACACGCATTCCTAGGCGCGGCGGGGGGACCGGTCTTCTCCTGCCGTGCTTCCCTCTCTGCGCCGGTCGCCGACGCGCGGCCGTCCGGGCCCCGGGAGAGCTCACGCCGGGCGAGACGCCGGCCGTCCGTCCCCGATCCCTGCGCCGGTTCGCAGAAAGGGGCTCGGAGCGGGGAGGGGGGGGTTCAGTCAGAGAACTCAATCGCAGCTGTGTCCCGATCTGGTTGCCGGGAGCGCGTGGGCGTCGGAAGCTTGGATCTGTGAACTTAAAGAGGAACAGAGTTTAGTGAGAAATCGGAGCCTCCCGGGGGACCGCGGCTTCAACGGCCGGACCCCGCAGGGCCCGGTCCGGTGCGGGCCTCCTGCCTCCCCCCAGCCCGGGGGGAGAGAGAGGAAAGATCTTTGGCCCAGAGCCAAGAAGATCCAGCTGTTCCAGGACGAGATGTAGTTGAGAAGAGAGTCAATGGGAGCCGGAGCTCCGCAGGCCCCGTCCGTTGCGGGCCTTCCGCCTCCCCCCAGACGGGGGGAGAGAAGGGAGATGGGATCCTTTGGTCCTGCTGCTCAGGAAGAGAGGTTGATCGGAAGAGGAGTGAAGAGAAGCAGCGGCAGGGGTTTTGATCCTACGCGCGCTGCAGTGACGTCATCGGTGCCTCATTGCGATTGGATGGGGCGCCGCTTGTGGGCGCCGCCCCATCCCGCAAGGCATGCTGGGGGGTTGCTGGTAGGTTTTTGTGTCTGTCCAAAGAGGCCTGGTTTCAGGGCTCCGCTGCGTCCCGACCCCTGCTTAGGTGTCATAAAACCCCAAGGAAGTCTGTTTTCCCCGGCAGAAACCCTGCTGGGTCCTTGTTTTGATCTCCGGCCATGGGAGTCGTAAACGGACTATCTCGACCCAGGCCGAGATAACCAGGAGTTAGCAGCAGGGGGTCGCAGGACTTCAGGAAGAAGGGGCAAAGTCTGGTTTTACAGGTCCTCATAATCACAAAAATATACATTTATAAAAGTCCACATGATCACTGGGCATATGGGCGGGCACAACACTTTTCTCAGTCAAAAGTGTTACTGTGGCAACGCTAGATGCCAAAAAGGAAAAAAAAAAGGCGAAAATTCGGACGCTTATTGCTCGGCCGAACTTTATCATAAATACATCGTTCAAACTTCAAACACTCGGCCCGATTGGCACTAATGGACTGTACAACCTCATTTTGCCAATTATTACAGTTTTTGCGATATTTATCTTTAATTTTTTTTTAAATTTCCATTTGACTTTGGACGCTTGTTGCTAGGCAACACGTTATCCTAGGGACATTATTCAAATGTTTGAAAACTCGCCTCGCTGTGGACTACAACATATTCAAATTTCATGAAGCTGTAAGGAAATTTTATCAAAATCTATGCCAAATGGCCCCATTCATTCGGATGGGGTTTTTTACACTGGTGAAAAAAAAACTATCCGTTAACGTAGCCTGAACCGAAACGTGCACCCATGCATGTCATACATTGTTAGATGAGTCTCCATCGTGCCTCGATGGGCATTACTTCGAGGCTCAAGTAATGAGCCTCGAAGGCTCAAACACTCAGCCTGATTGGCACTAACGGACCGTACAACCTCATTATGACAATTTTTACAGTTTTTGCGATATTTACCTTTCTTTTTTTTATTTCCATTTGACTTTGGCCGCTTGTTGCTAGGCAACAGGTTATCGTAGAGACTTCGTACAAATGTTACCAGACTCGGAACGCTGTGGACTTCAACATATTAAAATTTCATGAAGCTGTGATTTAAGGAAATTTTATGTCAAAATCCATGCCAAATGCCCCTCCTTGAACCGCCACCTTACTGTGGTGGAGGGGTTGTGTGCCCGAGTGATCCCAGGAGCTATGTTGTCGGGGGCACTTACGCCCCTGGTAGGGTCTCCCATGGCAAACAGGTCCTAGGTGACGGGCCAGACTAAGAGCGGTTCACAAGCTTTTCATGAAGAAAAAGTCATCAAGGACAGTTACGTCGCCAGGATCGGCGTCACCGGGGCCCCGCCCTGGAGCCAGGCCTGGAGTTGGGGCTCGATGGCGAGTGCCTGGTGGCCGGTACTTTGCCCGTGGGACCCGGTCGGGCTCAGCCCGAAATGGCGATGTGGGCCCGCCTTCCCGTAGGCTCACCACCCGCAGGAAGGACCGTGAGAGGCTGGTGCAATGTGGGCTGTGTAGCAGTCGTGGCGGGGTGCCTCGACGACCCAATCCCTGGACCAAAACCCTCACAGTGGGGACATGGAATGTCACCTCACTGGGGGGGAAGGAGCTGGAGCTTGTGCGTGAGGTTGAGAGTTACCGGCTAGAGATAGTCGGGCTCACCTCCACACATAGCTTGGGCTCTGGAACCCAGCTCCTTGAAAGGGGCTGGACCCTCCACTACTCTGGAGTTGCCCATGGTGAGAGGCGGCGGGCTGGTGTGGGCTTGGTTATAGCCCCTCAGCTCAGTCGCCATGTGTTGGAGTTCACCCCGGTGAACGAGAGGGTCGCTTCCCTGCGGGAAGGGGAAAGGTCTCTCACTGTTGTTTGTGCCTACGGGCCAAACAGCAGTGCGGAGTACCCGGCCTTCTTGGAGTCCCTGGAGGAGTACTGGATAGTGCTCCAACTGGGGACTCTATTGTTCTGCTGGGGGACTTCAACGCTCACGTGGGCAATGACAGTGATACCTGGAGAGGCGTGATTGGGAGGAACGGCCTCGCCGATCTGAACCCGGGCGGTGTTTTGTTGTTGGACTTCTGTGCTAGTCACAGTTT